>NC_068944.1:5752500-6390000 GCF_026419915.1 Harpia harpyja | reverse complement strand
AATATGAAATAATACAACGTTATTTTTAATGATTTGAACAGATTGGGGTTTTTGTGTTGTTTTAAAATGTGCTCAAATCAGTTTGCACTTTCTGCAGCACTTCATTAGTTGCTTGTGACAGGTGTTCAGACTTGTCTGCAGCTGCTGTGGAATATAAATCTGAGAGTAAGACACAATATGAGAGAGATGTCTCAGCTGTTCTAATTTAAAGGCCAGTGTTAAATGTTTTAAGTTGCTGTCTTTACCATACTAAGAGGTTTTATGAATTCCAAGTTGAAACCACTTCACCTCTTTAAACTTACATTTCCTCTCGTCTTTAATATTTTGAAGAGTTTAATATTAGATACAGGAGCAACAGGATAGTTGCAAATGTTAAGGAGTTATATACCAGAATCTTTTGTGGAAGTGGGGTAGTTGAAGTAAAGGTATATATTTAGGACTGCAGTTTTATAGCAGAGGATCAGGATCTAAACTGTGGACAACAGTGGTCATGGACTAAAAAGTGAAGATCTGCTTTTTTGGTTGTAGCTAAATAAATGCTCAGTTTTAACTTGTGATAAGTGGTGATTTTTTTTAATTGTTCACTTAGTTTTACAATGTTATCCTTGTTATGTCATAGAGATCCAATGTTCATTCGACTTAGCTAAGGTTTTTCTAGTCAAAGAAGCTTCATTACTTGTCTGAATTTCATAGCTTTTCACATAATTATCAAGTGCATGAATTGGTTAGCATTTTTGTTTTCTATGATGACCAGTGCTGAAGGCTGACAGGTAGGCCTTCCTTCTCTAAACGAAAAGAAGACTTATTGAGTAGGCTTTGACATTCCACACAATTGGAAGCTGTCTTGTACTGCTTTAGCACAGGAGAAGAAGGAACAAAGATGAGCAAACTGGCCTTGAGATAATCAACTTCTGGTTTACTTAAAGATCTTGAACAAAGTAATTCCTGAAGGTCTACAAAATCTTTGTAAAAGTCTCCTTACCTATTGCCGGGTGCAGATCTCTTCTAGTTCTGATATTTTAGATACCATGGGTGTTCCAAATCAACTTGCTCACCTTTCAGGAAGAGCGTTTGAAAGGAATAACAATACTTGTGTCTGAGCAGTCTTGAGTCTTGGGAGACAGTTACTAGTGATATGATTAAGGTGGAATAAAATCTATCCCTGTGACTTGTTTGCATTATTTTAAGGCAACCTTGTTTGTTCAGTCCTGGTCATCCTGATTATGAAGCTGTTGAGAGAATATCTCATTTGATGGTTATTTACTTTCTTGACAGGTATCTATGGGGCTGGCTGCCTTATAACAGAAGGCTGTCGTGGAGAGGGAGGTATTCTAATTAACAGTCAAGGTGAAAGATTCATGGAGAGATACGCACCTGTTGCTAAGGATCTGGCTTCCAGGGATGTAGTATCTCGTTCTATGACCATAGAAATCCGTGAAGGAAGGTTAGTTAAATATTCTAACAAAGCTGCAGAATGAATACTTAATCATACTAGACTATATGTGGTACAATGTGATAAACACCTCATAATTCATGGGAGTGAGCTTTAATAACTGTTAGCTGAACACTGCATGTAGGGAAAAAATTTTGTTTGTTGATTCCTAATGATACTAAAAGGGAACACAAGATGTTAGGAGTATCCTGTTTGAATTTGGTGCATCTAGAGACAGTTGCTCAAACAAGTTTAATGTATATGCTCTTAACTGCAAACAATGGAAATAATTTGGTGCTCTGTTCTCTTGATTAATTATCTTCAGTTCTTAGATATTTCTGCAGGGATATAGTGGTTTAAAGTCTGAAGTACTGTGAATTATTCTGAAAAGAAAGCTGGGAGGTGAAAACTACATGTAAATTCTGACAGGTTCAACACTTTTTTCAAATATGCTAGATATTCATTTTTGTCAGATAACGTTTGAAAAAATTAAAGTTAAAATTTTTCATAAATGAAACAAATTGGATTAGAAATATTACTGGTGTTTGCAGAATTCCTGTTATGTGTTCCAATGTTGACTTGGGTTTTTTGTGTGTTTTTGTGGTAGGGGTTGTGGTCCTGAAAAAGACCATGTGTACTTGCAGTTGCACCACCTACCACCACAGCAGCTAGCAACCCGTCTCCCAGGAATTTCAGAAACAGCTATGATATTTGCTGGAGTTGATGTCACTAAAGAGCCTATTCCTGTTCTGCCTACTGTGCATTATAATATGGGAGGTATTCCTACTAACTACAAAGGACAGGTAAGTAATAGGTCACTTCTAGGATTTTTTTTTTTTTTTCCCAGCCTGATAACAGGAAATGATTTTCCAAACACAAAAGCATTAACAATGTTTTTCATAAATGTAAGGATGCTGAGTAAGATTAGCTTAATAATAATATTATAATAATGATGTCAGAGTACTTAAAACACACAGTCTGGTTTGTTTTTGTCAATAACTTGAGAGCCATGTTACAGCCCATCTGGAGATGAAGAAATGTCTAAAATGAAGTTACTTTCATGTCTGACAACAATTCTCTTGTTTATCAAGTTGGTGATAATATATAGTTGAACAGGGATCAAGCTAGGGCTCTATTACAATCTGTAACTGCAGTTAATGTATATTAATTCTCTGTACCTCATGTAATCTCTACACTAAAGCAGATTGCTTCAACTCATACTAGTTAGAAGTCAATGTGATGGTGTCAGGTGAATTTTTCTGTTTCAGTGTATTGTACTTGTTAATTTTTAATGTAAAATTTTGCCTTAGAAATGTGTGCAGATCAGACTTCCTTCCTGTGCTTTTCTGACTTGCTGCAGAATTGTGATGAAGAGTACATGGTTCTGTTTCATCAGCATAACTAAAGAAATCTTAGGTTTTACTGCCATCTGTATTTACGTAGCATTGCTACTTACACTTTAGAACTAAGGTATTTATTGTTTTAGAGTTGGAGAAAACTTCAGATTGCTGTGTTTCATCCTTACATGCACATGGCCTTTGCAAATAAGGAGGTTTGTGCTGTTATAAACTGTTTAAGAAATGAGTATTAATTGACTGTCTGAAATGATAGGTGATCACACATGTGAATGGTGAGGATAGAGTGGTACCTGGTTTATATGCTTGTGGAGAAGCAGCCTCTGCATCTGTCCATGGTGCAAATCGACTTGGAGCAAACTCACTTCTGGATTTGGTGGTCTTTGGCCGTGCTTGCGCCCTTACTATTGCGGAGACATGCAAGCCTGGTAAGTCTCACTTTATTTTAGAGACGTTTGCCTTTATGATTTCATTTCTGCCCAACAAAGAGTTGTTGCTACCTAATTCAAATTCAGAATGCTAGACATACACTCTTATTTGTTAGAAAAGGCGGAAATCAGTGTTTATGCTTTTTATAGGCATGTTCTTTGTGATGCAAATGCTTGTTACTAACATTTGCTTTGTGAGTTGATCTTCTTAAAACTGGAACTGGGTCAATGCTATTGGCAAAAACAGTTGAGTTTTTTCACAGACTAGCAAAACAGAATATTGAATTATGAAGACTGATTTCTCTACATGCTGCACTATCTTCTACATCAAAATGTACAAAATGTATTATAGTGGTATTTGCTGCCACCTTGTTGATATATAAGGTGGACTGCATATGCAAATGATAAGAGATAGATACTAAAAATCATACCATCTCATCCCCTATATGTGGATTATTACTGCTGAATGTTATTTTTAAATCTGGTTCAGCAACAGTTAGTGAGCTGAAAAAAAAACCCCACCCAACCAACAAAATACCGTGAGAGGCAGTTATATTGCCAGAGCAGCTGAAGTCCAGAAGTAGTCATCTGTTTTCTCATTGCTTAATGTCCAAATTAATAAGACTGGTTTTTTTCAGTCTGACTGTGCACAAGGTACACAGGGTAATGGTTCTTGATGGAACCAGCTTGGATCTAGCAATGCCAATTGGCTCTGTGCAAACATTTATTTGGATCAGTCTTACTGTGACTCCTTTGAGTTTGAAGTTGCAGGAGGGTTTTTATTAGTCTGAATGCAAAGCTACATGAGAGATGAAGTGTGCTGGTAAGATGCTGTGTTTGGTTTGTTACCCAGTAACAGATGGGTTCCAGCTTATTGACTGGTCCCTGGTCCCTTAATGGGCCCAGGAGAGTGTGGGAGGTCTGGGGGTGAGGAGACAAAGTATTAAGGGAAGGTGGTAAGGAGCCACAAGCATGAGCTTATTCTATAGTCAGCATCAAGTACTGTTTTTAAGGAATTAACAGCAGAATTTAGCCAAACCTATAAATTCCCTACTAACTGTCACAGGAAAGAATGTGATTCATGTATTCCACTGAGAACTCTGTTTCTAAGTGTAAGGATACCATTGGTGGGAGTTCAGGAAAATTACAGTTAACCTGTACCTCGGAGGAAGAAAACAGATTCTGTTTTAGTCAAATCTGACTTTTAGTAGTTGCTAGTCTATGAAACTGACAGAAACCAAAACCAGTCACCTACTAAACTTACTGAAATTTTCTTATTAGGAGAGCCAGTTCCCTCCATTAAACCAAATGCCGGTGAAGAGTCAGTTGCTAATCTTGACAAATTAAGATTTGCTAATGGAACTGTAAGAACTTCAGAAGTGCGACTTAACATGCAGAAGGTAAGCCTGGTGAAGCTCTCGAGTATGAGGTGTGAGAAGCTGCAAGCAACAGGGGGCTTGGTCCCTTTACAAAGTACACTTCAGGATTTGCTTTGCAGAAGTAAAAAGCAGTGTGAGAAGATTGGCTGTGTGCAGTAAAGGCTGTATCAGTTTTGTTAGTTTCTTCTTCCCTTCGTGTCTATTCCTCTTGCATAGTTTACCCACTGTATAATAGAGCAGGGTTTCCTCTGGGATGAGCAGAAGAATGTTTTTAATTCAGGCTGCAGATGTGTTTGAAGTCAAAACAGCTCTGTACCAAGCTGTTGGAACTAATGAAGTCGTGGGATATTATGCATACGTGGCATATGAAACTGATTTTGTTTTACTGCCTTGCAGACAATGCAAAACCATGCTGCTGTATTTCGTACTGGTTCTGTACTCCAAGAAGGTTGTGAAAAACTTAGCCAAATTTATAGTGATCTGGCTCACCTAAAGACATTTGACAGAGGTAATATGATAGCAAACAATCCACCTTGGCCAGAGTACTCTCTGGGAAAACTGTTGTTTTTTGTGGTGTTTTTTTTTTTCTTCTGTAAACCTTCTTATGTGTTTCTTGAAACTTTGGCTAAAGACTGACCTCTTTGAACCTTTCAAAATATTTTGTAGAGCCCTACTTGCCAAACATGGTAATCAGTACGTACTAGATCTTACTGGTCGTTTTCTGACTGCATACTCTTTCAAAGAAGCAGAGACTGAAATCAGATTTAACTGTATAAGGTACTAACTGCTGTTCTTTCATAACATGATATGAAGTTGTTCACATACTAAGATGAACTTTGTAAGTGTCGTCCGAAAAGACCAGGGAGTTGCAAAAAGATAAGACTGTTCATAGGCTGAACACTTCAGTTTTCACTCTTCAGCTGAGCAGATAGTGCTGCATACAGATACTGGCATATCTTGCAGTGTATCTTAGGAGAACTTGGTTAATTAAGTACAACTGGTGAGGTACCTTTTTGTCCACTCACGTTGTGTATTTCTCTCCAACTACTGCTATTCGACATGTATCCTAACAGGCTTGGGGAAGAGTGGCTGGAAAGCTGCCCGGCAGAGAAAGACCTGGGCGTGCTGGTTGACAGCCGGCTGAATATGAGCCAGCAGTGTGCCCAGGTGGCCAAGAAGGCCAATCGCATCCTGGCCTGTATCAGGAACAGTGTGGCCAGCAGGAACAGGGAGGTGATTGTTCCCCTGTACTCGGCACTGGTGAGGCCGCACCTCGAGTCCTGTGTTCAGTTTTGGGCCCCTCGCTACAGGAAAGACATTGAGGTGCTGGAGCGTGTCCAGAGAAGGGCAAGCAAGTTGGTGAGGGGCCTTGAGCACAAGTCTTATGAGGAGCGGCTGAGGGATCTGGGGTTGTTCAGTCTAGAAAAGAGGAGGCTGAGGGGAGACCTTATCGCTCTCTACAACTACCTGAAAGGGGGTTGTAGTGAGGTGGGTGTTGGTCTCTTCTGTCAGGTGTCTGGAGATAGGACAAGAGGAAATGGCCTCAAGTTGAGGCAAGGGAGATTTAGGTTAGATATTAGGAAAAATTTTTTTACTGAGAGGGTTGTCAAACATTGGAACGGGCTGCCCAGGGAAGTGGTGGAGTCACCATCCCTGGAGGTATTCAAAAAGCGAGTGGACAGGGTACTCCAGGGCATGGTTTAGGGGGCATGGTTAATGGTTGGACTTGATGATCTTGAAGGTCTTTTCCAACCGAAATGATTCTATGATTCTATGATTCTAACACTGAAAGTAGAACTGGCTTTCTTGGACAGCTCTCACCAAGCATCAAGAAAAGTGTTACAATAGCTTAGAACATAGGGATCAAAATGAAGATACATTCATGTAAGTGAACTTGGGTCCACCTTGGAGATACTTAAATGAAGAAGAACCTTGTATAACTAGCAGGTTGGTTTGTTTGGTGTCTGCCCCCCACCCTCTCTGAGGGTGGGAAGGAAGGGAAAGCCCTGTTGTCTGGATCTGCTAGGGATCTGCTTAAAGAGCTACTATGTAGCCAGATCTTGTGATCCCAAACCAGGTATGGGGACTGAGTTGTAGGTATGGTATAAAGCAGGCAAGAATCTATGGTGTAATTTTGTCTCAGTAGTACACATGCAACAGGGACACCTGGTAGAACTACTGAATTTTTCTAAGATTCATTATGACTGTTAGGGTGTAGGAATTGTTACTGAGCCCTGCAGGCAATAGTGAGTAATTCAGTACTGCAGAGTACTGTGACTGCAGTAGGTAGAGCATTGGCTAGTTTGATTCTAAGTATCAGCAATAGGACACAAGTAAACTGAGGAATAACTTGTTTGTAGAACATCTTCCATAGTATTTTAATATCTTACTAGGTATTGTGTGGAACACTGACCTGGTGGAGACCCTGGAACTGCAAAACCTGATGCTTTGTGCTCTACAAACCATTTATGGTGCTGAAGCTCGCAAAGAGTCCCGGGGTGCTCATGCCAGAGAGGACTATAAGGTATAAACATTTTCTGTGACCTGGATGTAGGATTGAATTTTCTTGTTACGTGTCCTCGGATGGATTATTTAAAAGTTGTAATTTCTTCAAAGTATAGTCTTTAGAGTCTTAAGACTAGTGTAGTATTTGTTTGGGGTCACATCTGTTCCATTTTATCTGTTCTTATTTGTTATGTATAAAATGGACCGATGCATGCAACATTGGGTGACAGTCTTGAGAGAAGAGTTGTTCATCTTGTTCAGATGTGTGCATCTGAATGATTAGAGAGGTCTAAACCAGGACTGTAGTAATAATAAGGTCATGAATGCATAAACAGGACTTCAAGCAGAGTAGTTGTCCTATGCAGGGAACATTACCTTAAAGCCCTTGTTAAGCCTCAGTATTTAAGATTCGACATAGGCAGTGTTAAGATAAAGCTTGCTGGCTATTAGGAGACACATTGTATTACAGTTGTAATTGGAATGCAACTAATCATGAGGTTGTAAAGTGATTTGCAGATGTAATTTCTGGTCTATACCAACCTAATTTTCTCCTTAGTTACGGATAGATGAGTTTGACTATTCTAAGCCGCTCCAAGGCCAACAGCGGAAGCCATTTGAGGAGCACTGGAGAAAGCATACCCTTTCGTATGTGGACATCCCATCTGGGAAGGTATGTTGAGCCTGATGCTTGAGGGTCTTTCTCACGGTCAACAGACAGCTGCTTTCATACACAGCTCTTGATACCATGATAATACTGCAAATGATTGTCACTGTCTGAGGTACCTGGTACAGTTTAGTGTACTTAGAGCAAGTACACTAATGTGGGAGAAGTTACTTTTGATCTTTGGGAAATGACTTTGCAATTTGAGCTGGAATTGCTTTTCCCCTTGCATCGGGCTAGTTCAAAAGCTTTTTTCTTTTCCTCTGGTGGCAAAACGTGTTGTTGGTGTTTAGCATAAAGTTTTTGTGGTATTTCAAAGATAGAACTGAAATCTGACCCTATAAAAATCTTGAGTGTTTTTTTGGTTTGTTTTATCCCATACTCTGAATCCTCTTTGTTTCCTCTCTCCCAGTTTCAGCTTCCTTGAACCTAGTTTGAGGACAAGTGAGAACACTTTGCTTCCTGAATAGCTGCTGAGGATGGAAAGATAGAGTGACACAGTTTTGTCTCCTAACTGACCATTGGGTTCTCTATGTCCAAGACTTGCCTAGCTTAAAGAACTAGGAACTAGCAATCTTAGCCAAAACTTTACTTTTGTCTGGAAGGAAAAGAATAATGGAGAAATTAGCTTAACATCAATGCAGTCATTCGGTTATCTGTGTTGTTTGGTCATTCTTGTTAGCTAGGCTGTCTTGTTTGGATACAAGATGTTTGTCTTAAAGTTCTTTGTTCTCTTTTACTTTAGGTTACCTTGAAATACAGACCTGTGATCGACAGAACTTTGAATGAAGAAGACTGCTCAACTGTCCCGCCTGCTATTCGCTCATACTAGTAACTTACATTTAACTTGCAGTCCCCTCCCAGAGGGGGTTAGTGTATATAAGCATAGCACAAGCAAATCAAAATAGTATTGTCACTCTCAATTAATGGAAAATGCTGACTAAACTTTTCTCCAGCTTGTGTTCTGCTGTGGCTTACTGTACAGTTATGAAAACGGAATGCAGGACAGCTTATGTTCTTTCACCCATCTGTCAAAACTGACAGGGAAAACACAGAATGTGTCTAAATAAAATGATTGGAAGTCTTGTATTTGTATTTGTTTGAATGTGCTTTTATTTTGAATGTATAATTATTTCCATATTTTAAGAACAGGAAATGCATTGCAATAGTTTTAGACAAGATTGAGATGCTGAGTTTTATGATACGGGGACTTAAAATTAAGTGTCATAATTGCTGACTGTAAGTAACATGAAAGAAAAGGAGATGATGCACTAGTAATTACAACTTTATTGTTTCTAAAGTTAGAATTGTCATATTGTTGTTTTATTGAAAGAAACAAGATACTTCTACTCCAGTTACTTCTTCCAAAATACACCATGAACAGAATATATTCTTAATAGCTAATCTCTGCTATCCCTGGAACTGCTGAAGCCATTTTAGTGGTGTGTCCTGTGTGTGTATTTCTTTGACTGTCTTTTCTCTTAGAGGAGCCAAGGGCAGTTTTGCAGAAGACTTACCTAAGTGTTAAAGCTTGCCTAGCTCGAACTTAATGTGCTTTAGTGCCAAGATGTAACTTGTAAGGCATCAATAGAGCAGTTTCTAGCAGCGTTTCTGTGAATAACTCCCCATTCTTGGAGGACTGAAGTGTAATTCAATGGAGCGTTTAATTTTTGACCATTTTTTTGTTTTCTCAACTGCTGACTGTTGTTGGAAAAAATGAATGTTGGAAAAACTGGAATGTTGCTGGCTGTGGTTGGAAAAATTGAATACACCATATTTCACTCTGGCAGCAGTGTTTCTGTACCTTGCACCAGGGAGTGGGGACTGGACTCTGAGAAATGAAGCACTATCCTTGCCTGGGCTGGAAGGGAAAAGGGCCCTGACTGTTGTTAAAGGGGGAGGAAGTAACGTTCCATACATCTGTAACAAGATTACAATAAAGCAGAATAAACTAACGCCATTCTCTCCCTCCTCTGGCAGTTGCTGTTCCAGGGCCTTCGCCCGGGGGGTCCGGCTTTTCCTCAGACCGCCTGGGGGCGGGAAGGGCGCGAGGGGCGGGGCTCAGCCCGGCCGCTGCGCAGGCGCCGCCGCCTGGTCCCGCCCCCGCCGCCTCGGCGGTTCGCCGGCAGCAGCCGATTGGCGCGGAGGAGCCGCTACGGTGATGGACGCCCTTACCGCCTTGACGTTCGTCCGGGGTGGGCCCGCGCTCTCGCTCTCTCTGTCTCTCTCTCCCCTCCCTGCGGCCGGCCCCCCCCCCCCGCCCCGGGCGGTAACTCCCCGCCGCCGTCACCATGCACCGCTCACTCCGCGCCTGCCGCCGCCTCGGCTGCTCCGCCGGCTTCCTCGCCCGTCATCCGCCCCCCTGCGCCGCCCGCTGGAGCCCGCCGCTGCGCTCCGCCATGGTGAGCACCCCGACGGGGGCGGGGGGGGGGGGGGGGGGAGCGGTGACCTCTAACTGCCACAGCCAGCCGCTGCCGACGTGACTCCTCCCCCTTGCGCCCGCCGGCGCTCGCGCCCCTCCGTCCGCCACCGGAGGGGAGAGAGGCCGGGGAGCGGGCGCGCGCGCTGCCTGAGGGAACGGCGGGCACCGGGGGCTTCAGCCCTAACCCCGCCATCCCCTGCCGAGCTTCCGCGGCTCTTTCCCCTCTTCCGCCGGGGAAGCCGCCGGGGCCCGTCCCCGCCCGGCGGCGGAGTGCGCGGTGAGGGCCGGGGCCCGGCTGGTTTCCCGCTGGGCAGCGCTGGCGCAGCCGGTTTTGGAGCCCCGAGGCGGTGTTTGGTCCCAGGGACGGGCTGGTGGGCGTTCGCGGCGGCCGGCTGTCCCGGTGCGCTGCCCGGGGGATGGAGATTGGCGTCGTGAGCACGGCCGTCAGCTGCCTCGGCATGGCCGCGGAGGGGAGGGGTGGCATCCGACCGGGTAGGCGGGAAAGGTGTTGCTGCAGGACCTGCTGTGACAGAGCTGCGGCATGCAGCAGCTTCTTCCACAGAAATTTCAGGTCCTTTCTTAGAGCCGTTGAGGTACAGATAAGACAAAGCTGTGTCCTCGCAGAAGTGGGGCTCTGTGGAAAATCTTTGGGGCTGCCTGAAAACTAGGGGGCTTTCAGCTGAGAACTGCCTGTGAATTCTAGCGGGCATCCTCAGTTGTTCAAGCGCGGTCAGTTGGCTGTCAGGCTGAAACGTGAGTGGAACTTGTTTATTGCACGTGGCTCAAGGCAGAAACGAAAATGCTGTTTGAATTAGGCACTCTGAACCTCAGTACGAACAGCTGGGGTGTTGCACGGAAGCCTCAGTCGCAGGCACGTCTCTGTAAGTTCGCTCCTTAAAACGGGGAGGTAATTTAGACTGCCAGAAGAATTTCCGCAGAAAGTGGGGTGTCTAGGATTCTATTAATTCATTCGTTTACTAAAGTAGTTAGTAAATTTCACTAGGACGGTTTCCAATCTGTGAAACTAAGGTGTAGAAAACAGCATTTAAAAGAACAGGCTTCCCAGTGAGTGAATAAACTGCATGGTGAATGAAACGTACCTGTATAAGAAAACTGGTGTCGGAGCAGACTACGTAACTCAAACCATTGGTCTGTCAGATGGTTCCCTCTTTCATTTTTCTGTTTGTCATCATCCAAGAAAGACATTATAGGTCATGGCCTTCATTTACTTGCTGAAGACCCGGTATTTATGAAAGGCTGCAATCTTACAAAAAACATGTGTTTTGATCTTTGCTGGTCAGAAATATGACCTGTCCTGTAAATAGGCGTTATTAATTGCTTGGGTTTAAACAACAGCCATAGTTATAGCAAAATGTCCCTCAATGAATTTGCAACTCAAGCAGCTGTTGAATTTTTACAGGAAAACTTTATATGTTTTTATTCCAAGGCGACCACCAAAAAATGTACCAACCAGTATTTAAATATAACCCCCCCCACCACCACTTTTTGATGTATGTAGAGATTTTTCAGCAGCAAGAGTTGCTTTGGAACACGTCACGTAGACACAACCAAACGTGCATGTTGTCCTACGGTATGACTATTGTGTTGCCTTAACTTAAGAGCTAAATTGCACAAGATGTTTTAAATGGAGTTGTGGTCATAATGGTCCTTCTTCAGCTGAATGTTGTGAAGTACTTGGTTTTAGTTTCTAAAGAGTAAATTTCAGAATTTGTGACTCAACTGATATTATAAAGGAGAAATGATGTTTAAAAATGGAAACGTTCTTCATCTGGTAAAGGAGAGCAGTTGAACACAAATTCCATTTTCTGCTGGCCTTGAAAGTTTGGTTTTGCCGTGCTAAAAATGATGATTCTTTGAATTGAAATACTTATATCCAAAAGTTGCTGCATCCTTAAATCAGAATGTAATTTTCCACGGGAAGCATTATTGCAGCAGTTCTGCCCTGTGAATCTCTCCAGCGTGTTGTGGTGCAATCAGTTCTAGCTGATTAGTTCCCTGCAACAAGGCAAAAGTACAGTTATATTTGCCTAACTATGTAAGCTTTGGACTATGGGTTCTTGGGATTTTGGAGGGCAGAGTGCACTTTGTCAGGCCTCTCTTAAAAAAAAAAAAATATATATATATAGATTTGTTTTGTAAAGGTGAGGAATAGTAGTTCTGAGTTGAGACTTGCTGTGGCTATGATGGAAACTAAGTGAGCATAGGAGTTTGCCGTAGCCTGTGGCAGAGTTGCTAGGTCTCCTTTTGGCTTCTGTGGCCCACTGGTGGGGGAGTAGAGGGTTGGCGCAAGTGTGCTGCTCTTGTGTCATTTTACAGCAGGTTCCCTAGGTCAGGGAGTGACTGCAGAAAGCGCTTTAGGTAGGGGAACTGGGATCTTTGGCTCAGAAAGCTACTCAAGAGGGTGAGTTCTGTCTAAGGAGTGAGGGAAGCAGGGTTTTCACATAAAAATTCAGGCAGTGACTTCTGTAGGCTGCTACGTTAGTCTGAAGGTAATGTTGAAGTTTAGTTTAGTATGTATGAAAAATATCACTTTGCTTTTTTACCTAATGTCACTTGTTACTCTATTAATCATCAAATGACATTCAGCTTAAAGCACCTTACCCCATTAACTTCACTGGAGCTTGTGAATGTGTGTAACGTGGAATTGGCTAGGAGTGTAGTTTTTCTTTAATAGTAGGATTTTGTTGTTAAAAGGTACTTGTACGAGGAGGCACTGATCCTATTTATCTTTGTTTCATCATTGTTGACATTGGAATTATGTAAGTTTGAGGAATCAATTGTGCAACTGCTAGCTTTTTTGTCTAAAAGGTTACAGGTAGTTTAACTTTTTGATATTGTTTGAGTGTGGATACTTTCAGTGATTGAACCACTGATGAGATCAAGAGCTGAGCTTGGAAATGAATTGGTTCTGCTTATCCAGCTCTAGGGAAAGCTTGACATTGTCTGCCTACTCAAGGCATCCAAATACTAAAAGCAGGGATTTCAAAGATCGTGCATCAATGATCCCTACTGTTGGAATATTAATATGTGCACGTGTACAGTAAGACCCACAAGCATCCCTATTTTTTTGGTAGTAAGATGCTAAAGAAGTGTTGACTATGTTCTGTTTCTTGTTAGCATGTAAATGAACGCTAAGTGACTAAAATTGGATAAAGAGGATTAAAGAACATAAGGGTGGCATACTGGTCCACACTAAGCTTTGTATTCTTATGGGGTCAGTGTCTGGAAGAGGATCAGCCAAAACACAAGGTGTGGGGAGCAGGACAGCAATGCGAGAGCTAACCCTTACTGTTTGTGGGCTGGGCTGCAGTTTCTTTTGGGTCACACGCACCACCGACTCTGCAAGAGCGCCCTAAGCAAGCGGGGCTGGTGTCTCTGGTACGTGACTGCTGGAGTACCTGATGGCAGAGCATCTCCACCTGGCTGGGAATGCTGCTTAGGACAGTGAAAAGGCTGGAACAACCCCTGCCTGCCACCACCGCCTGCAGCTTGCCATCCATGGTGATGCAGACCTGGGCAGGCTGCTGCAGAGTCAGTGTTGCTGAAGAGGCTGTTCTGCCCAATACCCAGCTGTGCTCCTGTCCAAGAAGACCGAGACCCACCAAGCAAGGAGCAAGTAAAACGGACCAAGAAAAGAGAGGAACGGTCTGCCTTCAGAAGTGGACACCTAGGGAAGAGTAAGAACTGTGCAAACATATATCATGCTTTCCTCTTATTCTGACCCAGGCTCTTCATTTTCACATCAGAGGATTTCCTGAGTCTGTGGTTTGTATGATAACCCAATTTAGATCTTTCTTCTGAGTGCTTATCTTGCTTTCCCTCAACTCGTGTGGGCTTCTTGCATCTGCAGCATCAGCTGGCAAGGAGTTTCATCAGTCTGCTACTTGTGTGAAGAGCTGCTTCCTTTTACTTGCTTTGATCCTGACTCCTGCTAGCCTAATGTTACGGTTCCTGTTTCTTGGAAGAGACAGTGAGCAGCTAATACCCATCACCCTTCTACTGATGCTTTTATTGACCTCAGTTTTCCTTCAATCCCCAAGTTGTCTCTTTTCTGAACAAGAAAGTTGGTTGTCTTAAGAAATCTGTTCCTTACCTTTCATCAACTTTATTGCCTGCCTTTGAACTGTTTCCAATAATACGCTTTTTGGGGATGAAAGAACCAAATCTGCACAAGGACTTCAGAGTGTAGATGAACCGTGGTGGCACAGCAGTGTTTCTTTTTGTATCCTCTGCTTTTCTTAATAGTTCCTAACATTTGATTTTCTTCTTTCACGGCACTGCAACACTGACTTGATGCTCTGATAGAGCTTGCCCAAGGACTCACCCCTGAGGGTCATGGTTAGGTCAGAGCCCAGCATTCTGTATGTATATACCCTACCTATGGAGCTGGGATTGTTTTACTCTATCTATGATTAAGAATTACAAAAGACTTCTTCCCCTTCCTGAAGACTCTGCAAGAAGGTAATCTCCTCTTCTGGGGAAGGATGAACACCTTTCTCACAGAAAATGGGACTTTGCTGACCAAGGCGTGGGGAGAGCAAGAGTAAACTGCTCCTGTTTCCTGTCCACTCCCATAATCTTTGTAGAGCTGTATGTGAATGTGATCACATCATCACAAATGAATGGGTTGTTTCACAAAAAGTAAAAAAATTACTTTTTAGTTGGTGTACGTCAGCTAAAATTAACTTACCTCTGGCTGTGTTAGATAATAATAAATGCTAGGTGTATATGTGATACAGAAATACTGCCTTACGAAAATATTGCACAAAATATACCTAGATGCAGTTTCTTTGTATTGCGCAGCTAGGGCAACTGTGTTTCTGGTTTTAGGCTTAAGAAGGTAATTAATTGTCAGTAACTCAGTACTGGATTAGTCAGTTGCTCCTTTCCAGTATTTTATGTCTCGTGCAGTGTGGATTTCAAACAGGGATTCTGTTACATGTATGTTGACTGGGCAGATGCTGCCTGAATTCTTACTGTGCTAGTTCTTCAGTTTGGTTTTAATAAAACACCAGTTCCATAAATTCTAAGATAAGTTACTAATTCTTCGAAAAGAAGAAACCGAGTCTTTCATCAGGATGACGTGTTTCGTACAGTGGGCAGCCGAGGTCTTAAGTCTTGCAGTGCTCCCTTTCACCAGTGGGTCTGCTAGGCTACGCAATGTAATTAGTTGTGACTTTTAGTGAGACAGGTGCTCAAACTAGAGAAGTGTCTTAACTTTGAAGATAATTAGAAGAATACCTATGACTAGCTGCGTGTCTTTGTTCTGTTTTTTTCCCCCTTCTTGCACGTTTTTTCTTAGCTGTATCTGCTTTCAAAAAGGATGTGCTGCTTACCAATGTTTGAAATGCCTTTCTTTCCTTTTCCATAGTCCACTCAAGAGGCTTTTAGGATAGAATATGATACCTTTGGTGAACTGAAGGTCCCAAGCGACAAATACTATGGTGCCCAGACTGTAAGATCTACAATGAACTTCAAGATTGGAGGTGTTTCAGAAAGAATGCCAGTAAGTAATTGAAAGCTCTGTTCGTTTCTTGTCTTTAAGTATGTTTTGGATTTGAGAGCGAATACCTTCTTCTTAGACTTTTGCTGGGAGTATGAGCAACTTTGAATTTTAATTAAAGTTAAAAATTCCTTGGCAAGATATTGTTCTGTGTTAGAAATACTTTTTGTTTTATTTAAATAAATTGAATGTTGCTTTTGAATAATTATTTTACTGTGTTGCTTCACTTTTTTTAACAACCGGGATGAATAGAAATCTATCTTTAATTTTTCTGAAGACAAAAGACTGAATGGAATAGTTTGTTTGCTATAGCTTTATGTAGTTTGTTATTGAAGATGTTTAGTGTAGCTTGAGTTGATATGAAGTTACTTCTTCACGTGTAGCTGTGCATAGAGCATTAGTGTGCACCCGCTTTGTCATGCCCTGGCTTTCTATGTGCTGAAACGTGTGTCAGTTTGCCTTCAAAAAGGCTATTTTAGAAATAGAAACAGTTCTCCTTTTCCGTTCATTTTAATGCTTATAATCTGTTTCGATACACAAAGCATACGTGGACTTACAAAGAAAGGATGAGCTGTGTACTGCTTTCTGTACTGCTTAGATAAATGTTTCTGTTAATGGGACCATAGGTCATGTGATCTGACTGCTCTTTGGTTTGGTTGATGGACTACTGCTGTACTTAAGTTCAGAAGGAGTTTGGTTTAGAACTAGACCTGTGCTATAGTTTCCTAAAATGTCCTTTGGAGAAGAAAAATTACGTATTTAAACTTACTCTTGTGTCTCAGGTTCAAGTTATAAGGGCTTTTGGCATCTTGAAGAGAGCAGCTGCTGAAGTAAATCAAGATTATGGTCTCGACCCAAAGATTGCTAATGCTATTGTAAAGGCAGCAAATGAGGTAGGAACAAACTGTTCAAAATACTAGAACTGCCATTGTATTTTTGTTAAGCTTTTCACCTCTTGCGTTTCTCAAGTTGTCAGAGGAAGGCATTTATTGTTAGTCAATTTTGTTTTTCAGGTTTAGAAATAATTTACTTTACATAATGTTTTACTATTTTACTTCTTACATTTATAGAAATGATAGAATGTTCAAATACATTTTGATACTTAAATTATAAAAAGAATGTAATTTTTCCCCTCTATTAAGACTACTCATTACTTGCATAGTGTTGACTCTTACCAGGTGAACAGTATAAAAATACCTAGGAGGGGAATGGAATGTCTGTTCATTCAGCTAATGTGAAGTCTGACATGCCAAGCAAAGCTTTTTCATTTTGGAAGTCTCCAATCTCTTAAGCAATTGCATTTTGGTAACGTGAAGACCATCTGCAGTCTGAAAAGTTCCTCTGTTACTAGTCTATTTGCTCTTCAGACTTAAGCTTACTAGTAAATCTGTGCTCTTAAAGTATCACTTTTATAGCTAAAGAGGACACGATGTGACACGCAGGCATCTCTTTCTCAGGATAAACGCCACCAAAGTGCACAGAGTTGTGAATGACCATTATTTGAGGTACGGTAATACCAGGTGTGTTGCTTTGTGTAAATCAATAGATACATTTATCTAGAAGCATTGTTTTACAGAGCTTTCTTCTTCTGACTAGCTTCAGAATATTTCAGTGTTTGTAGAAGGCCTTATCCTCTCTCTACCAGCTGTAGCACCGTAAGTCCCAAGAGCTCTGGAGAACTCCAGAATATGTGCAGTCTCTTCTTGTGGTTTCTAGGGTTCTCCTAGTTACAGGTGGATCAGAAGTTTTGGTGGCTAAATGCTACTTAGTTTAGGTTCATGGGTTCTGGAAGTTGTTTGGGGCTTTTTTGTTGTGTTTTAAAAACACCCATGCAGCGCTATCCTTTCCCTTACCTCCAAAATAATTTTCTAATATAACTGAAAAAGAAAGATACGGCAAGGAATCAAGTTACTCTCGGAGGTGGGAACTTTGCCCCTGTATAATATGGGAAATACGTAAGATCCTTTCCTGAAAAGCATGATGTCGTGGTTTAACCCCAGCCAGCAACTAAGCACCACACAGCTGCTCGCTCACTCACTGCCCCCCAGTGGGATGGGGGAGACAATCGGAAGGAGAAAGGTAAAACTCATGGGTTGAGATAAGAACAGTTTAATAGAACAGAAAGGAAGAAACTAATAATGATAATAATAATAATATTATGACAATAACAATAATAAAAGAATTGGAATATACAAAACAAGTGATGCACAATGCAATTGGTCGCTACTTACCAACCAATGCCCGGTCAGTTCCCGAGCAGCAATCCACCCCCAGGCCAGATCCCCCCAGTTTATATACTAGGCATGCCATCACATGATATAGAATGTTTTTTTGGCCACTTTGGGTCAGCTGTCCTGGCTGTGTCCCCTCGCAACTTCTTGTGCCCCTCCAGCCTTCTTGCTGGCTGAGCATGAGAAGCTGAAAAATCCTTGACTTAGTCTAAATATTACTTAACACACTGATGTTTTCAGTTGTTCTTATCAACATTCTTCTCATACTGAGTCCAAGACATAACACTATACTAGCTACTAGGAAGAAAATTAACTCTACCCCAGCCAAAACCAGGACACATGATTCCAGGAGGACTGATGTATCTTCATAATCTGGAGATAGTTATCTAGCCTCCAAGTTGTGACAACAGATCCTTTGCTTTGTGTTCTCGACTTTTCTGAGGCTGATATGCATGGGGGTGATACTTCTGAGCACAGATTTTGATACTATCACAAATACACATTTTGAAAAATCTGTAAATGCATATAAGGTTCGGCAGGCTCAAAAAAATACAGATCGAACAGGACAGTATTTGTACCTGTTGTTCTGTTTTGATTTGAGATGGTAGTTGTTATAGCCTACCTACAGAAGATGTAAGTTGGTATAGCAATTTTTCGCTGATCAGGACTTTGTTCCCATGGGTAATCAGCAAGTCAATACCTGTGAATCTTTTTAAGTCCATGTGATGCTCTTACTTGTTTATATGTGTAACATACTCAGTCACACTTGAGGTACAGTAAAGACAGTCACAAGTCCCTTATAGGTACCTCTCAATATAAAGCCATGTAGGTCCAGGGCAGTATTAGGGAAAGCAGGACTTACAGGAAGAAGGTGTTTGATACCAGCAACCATCTGCCGACTCATTTTGTTGATGCAAAATCTGATGTCTGCAGGTGTAAGAGATCTGGAACTTCCTGGTATGAAACTTATTTCCGGAGACATTTCAGAATCCAATTATACAAATACCATGTACTGCATGTTGCATGACAGATGGCCTTTGGCAAAAACACCTTCTCTGGGGGACTGTTTCCCATAAGGAATGGACTTCTGAATGCCTCTAATTCAAATTGTTATATAGTTGTGATCAGTGTTCATGATGAAACTGTGCTGCTGTTGAACTTGATTTCCTAGGAGAAAGCAGTGCACCCATGCTGATCAGGAGTTTGTAAACAGATAAGCACTGTCTGAAAACTGATGTTTCTGACACCCAAAGGATGGTCATGTCCCAAGGAGACATAACACTGAATCAGTACCCTGAAGCACCTTATGTGCTCTGCTTGAGAAACTATTTAAGGTATTTTCCTTCCCCAGGAGATCTTACTGACCTGAACAAATAACTGTGGCAGGGAGAACCAGCACGTACTGCCTCTAGTCCTACCCAGGAGGATTAGAATCCACATTGCTTTAAAATTTGGGAAGGGGAGGGATGTTTTTGGACTTACACAATCATCTGCATTGTTTGGGAAACACAAGATACAACCTAAAAGACCTTTTAAAAATGTTTTATTTCTATGACTGTAGAACATGAAATCAAATTTTATATTTCTCTTGTGTTTCAGAATTCAGCATCTTCAAAAAGCATAGCAAAAGTTTTTTGCCCTTTTAATATCTGGTATTACATCAAATTCTCAATTATTCTGGTATAAATTCACAATTGTATGTATATTTACAAGTATAATGGAGAACATTATTTGAATTATAGCTAGAAAATTCTCAAGTTTATGCTTTTTAATTGTTTTTGTTCCAGTAGAACAACTTTTCTCTGTCTTTTTCCATTATAGGTAGCTGAAGGAAAATTAAATGATCACTTTCCATTGGTGGTGTGGCAGACTGGTTCTGGAACTCAGACCAATATGAATGTCAATGAAGTCATCAGCAATAGAGCCATTGAGATAATGGGGGGCAAACTGGGGAGCAAAACCCCAGTACATCCGAATGATCATGTTAACAAAAGCCAGGTCGCTATACTTACATTATACTTCCTTTAATGTCAAAAGTATTTTTTTTGGAATTGTGAATTTTGAATTGTCTTATAGCACTGTTTAGATTTAAAAAAAAAAAGGGGGGGGGGATTTTTTGCACAGCTTTGGAAACAATTTTCCAGGTTTTACAGTTTAAATGAACTTTAAAATCTTAGTCAGTGACAGTATGAGCTTTTTAGATTAAAAATTTTGAACTCATTCATGACATGAATTCATACATGATGTAGCGGGCAGAGGTGGCCTGGTGACAACCGCTGCTACTACAGGCAGTCTTAAAGAAGTTAAATAGAGATCCAGTTTCTAAAGGTTGGATGCTCACAACTGTTATCTCCATAATGCATTGCGTAAAGCATGTAGAAAGAATAATAAAACGTCTGAAGTCCTGTAATGGGTAAATGAAATATCCATTTCATTTTTTTTCCCCCAAAGATCACGGTAGACGTTTTTATTGTACTTTGCTCTTAATATTTTCTTCAGATTAGCGGAAGTTTAAGCCACTGACTTGGTTGTATCGCTTCCTGATATTTTGTTCTTACTCAGTATCCTGGGAATGGATTTAACATTACCAAAGCAACACATAGGTGTTTTAAAGCCACCTACAATTGCTTTGACATCATCCATCCATTTGTTACCTGTCTCTCGTACATACTTTAACAAGTCTTTTTCTTTTTTGGTCCCAATGTTGTTGTGAGTAGTCTACTCACGTAGTTAACTTTCTGTGGGTATAGTTATAAAAAGTGGCCTTTATCAATAAGGTGCTGGACTGGAGTTTAGCAGATTTGATTATTCCTGCAGATTGACTTGTGGAACACTGCTAAGTTGCTTACTCTTAGTTTAGTTTCTTCATGTTTATAAAATAAAGAGAATAAAGCCATATGTGTACATCTTGCAGCAACAATGGTGAGAAAAGCTTGTAAATAAATTTCTTGAACTTCCTTCACAGAGTTCAAATGACACTTTCCCAACGGCAATGCATATTGCTGCTGCCCAGGAGGTTAATGAGGTGTTGTTACCTGGCCTAAAGAAGCTACAGAATGCACTCGAAGCAAAATCCAAAGAGTTTTCCCAAATCATAAAAATAGGGCGCACTCATACACAAGATGCTGTTCCACTTACGCTTGGACAGGTAAAAAAAAAAAATAATTATGCATTTGTTTGAAAAAGTCTTGTAAATATATCTGAGGAACCTGAGGCAAACTTGAGGAAGCCTAAATTATGTTGATAGCTTAAGAGAAATAATAGGAAACTGGCTGAATCTTAGTCAGGGTATTTTCATCTTGGATTTTGCTGGATGCTGTAGTCTAATTACTGCATCATAAATTTTCTTAGTTTTTTCCAGGTGTGTTTTACTTCTAACAGTAGTAAGATATAAATGATTTTTAAATCCTGTTCCATTACCAAATAACATGATGCGATATTTCTATTACTCTGACATTGGAAGGAAGAAGGTAATTAGTCTCTAATCTGTAAGCTTATATAAAAGAGGTTTTGCCAACACACAAGGCTACTAAGTATTTTGAATTAAAATCTTTGATATATGATCGTGTGTGTGTATATATATATGTTTATATATATATGATAGGAAATCTTTGTTGTCATATTGTAAAGAATGGCTAATATTACATTAATCTGGTAATGAATTAACTTAAACCAAACGGATGAAAATCCATGTAAAATTTATGGTTTTTTTCCAAGAATGCACAGGTGGGTTTTTTACTAACCAAAATTAAGTGAAAAAAGCCCAGGATCTGTTTCTCTAATTGTACCTTCGGAACGTTAATTTAATCTGAGAGCTGATTTACCTTGGATTCGGATGCTGCTGAGTACACAACTGAGATAAAAGACAAGAGAAAGATGCATTGTGAATACGTTTTTATATGTTAGGTTGTTTATGTGAAGTTGTTCGTACTGTGAGAGCAGTCTTCTAATACGTGTAAATTTTCCCTCTTAATGAGAACATGGTAAGATTTAGCATCTGTGCGAAGTTCAGTGGCTTTAGGTTTTTAAAGAAATTAGTCCAATTGTGTTAAAAACCTAAATAATTCTAGGTGCTTATTCTTGGTGGTTGTCTTTGTTCCTTTATTTTGTCCTCCTTTCTTTCAAAGGAATTCAGTGGCTATGTGCAACAAATTAAATACGGTGTGGCTAGGATTGAGTCAACCATGCCAAGAGTGTATCAGCTGGCAGCTGGCGGGACTGCAGTTGGTACAGGATTAAACACAAGAATTGGCTTTGCTGAGAAAGTTGCTGCTAAAGTGGCTGAACTGACAGGTGAGGAATGATATTTCAGAGTTACCAGTAAAGCAATATATGTAACACGCACCCAAATTCAAACTAAATCTTTCAGTTTCCATACTTCTCGTAAGCTTCTCAAATTGTCTTTGTGTTTTAACATGAAACTTTGTTAATGCTGTATTTTATATGCCTTATACTTAGGGTTTTTCCTGGAATGTATTTTTGTAGTTACACCCGATGCATTGACAGTGACTGAAATTACCACGTTTTTCTTAGCAAGGCTTATTGGAGATGGATATAGTTTCAAACTTCTATTATTAGTCCAGCTTCTGTCTTGATGGCTGCTCCTCTGACTTGCTTAATCTACAGTGACTTGGCACAAAAGAAGAAGAAAAAGACCTCCCAAAGCCAGTACATTTTTTCATGTGAAAGTAAAAGTTAGCTGTCTGATTTTTGATGCTGTCTTTATAGATCTTAAAGCTTAGTTTACAGAACTACTGAGTTTTTTGACCTGTGAACCAGTTCTTCTGTGTCACAGTATCAGTTTTAAAAATGCCCCCAAGATGGATGCATGTATCTTTCACTTAAGTTTGCTGTAAAACCTGAAACTGCTTATCAGCAGTATTTTTTTTTTTAATGGATCAATTATTCACCATCTCACAGATGGTCAAGATTTTCTTGTACCCTGACAGGCAAGAAGTAACTTGTCATAAGCAACAGCAGCTGCGAAGCAGTACAGGGCTTGTTTTGGTGCTTGAAGAAGCCATGGGTGGTGTTAGGAAGCTGTCCCATCTTAACGCTTGTTAGGTGTACCATATGGGCAGATTGTACAAGTTTAAAACAAGTATGGCAGACTACTGGAAGTTCTACGTGTTCTTATAGGGGAATTTTATTGGCAAGGGCAAAATGGAAAGATTGGAATGATATCTGCAACTGAGAAGGCAGCTATGCAATTCAGAAGCCCATGCAAATTGGGTGGGATTTCGTGTTTGGCAGCAACTGCGAAACATAGTAGAAATTCTGCTATTTCTCTAGCAAAGGTGTTATGCTACTCTTCTTAAAACTGGCAGTGTAAGCTCAGACCAGTAGTTTTGTGGGGCAGAAGTCCAGCGCACAGTCAGCATCCCTGTGCACATCCTTAGTGATGTCCATTACCACTAATAAAACTCTGCTGAGAATTTTCTTCCAGGGCAAAGCCCAGAAGAAATGTTTTTCGTGTTGGAACCTAGCCTTAAATCTCAGGCATTTAATTAACGTAAACAGAGCTGTTGCCTCCATTGATCCTGTGCTCTTGCTGTTGGCAGCAGTTGCAGGCATCCTCCTGGGTCTGAATCAGCTTTCACATGTTCTCTCTGGTTTGTTGTTCTCTTCCAGTGCTGATACTTGGATGCATCTTTTTTTCTTTAAGTAGCTAATTCCATTGTGATTACTTTTTATTTATCCTGATGTCTGCGCTGTGCCGCAAAACCCTCTATTTTCATAAGTGAGAGAAAGCATCACAACAATTGGCAATCTAAAGAATCTAACTTGATTTAATGGAAGAAATACATAAGTTTGGGCTAACTTGTAACAGATTATTGACATTCACAAAATATTGTGGTGCAAAGCAATGTTCAGTATGCAACACAGTATGAAAGTTTGAAAATTATACCTTTCTTGTGGGTACATGCTCAGATTTCATATTCTTCCGTATTTTAGTGACTTTTATTGTGTTTTTTGTATTGAATTTAATCTATTGTAAGAAATATGTTTGTGTGGAAAGGTGTGGAGAAGAGAGAGAACCTTACAGCGTTACTAATTTTTCTTACTTTTATTCAGCTAATTATGTGTTTGATTATCTGGTTTATATCTGCAAGGAAGTGCCTCACAGGTTTAATATTTCCCCCACCTCCCTGTAGGTTTGCCTTTTGTCACTGCTCCAAATAAGTTTGAAGCTCTTGCGGCTCATGACGCTCTAGTTGAACTCAGTGGAGCTATGAACACAGTGGCATGTAGTCTGATGAAAATAGCTAATGATATTCGTTTCCTGGGTTCTGGACCACGCTCTGGACTAGGAGAACTCATCCTGCCTGAAAATGAACCAGGAAGCAGCATTATGCCAGGTACAGAGAAAACATACGGAGAAAAATTGCCTGTTTCTTTTGTTTTGAACCACTAACTCTTAACAGATACTTACCAAACACCACCACAAATGTCAGAAAGCCCATGATTCAACACTCGTGTCAGTTTTTATCTTCTGCCATATTTTACCAAAATTTGTGTTCATAGAAATGCTTGCTTGCACAGCTCTGTGTTGGCAAGTATGTGGGGGAGAGTAGCATCTGCAAACATATGACTTTATTAATACAAGCATACTTCTCAAAACCTTCTTTTAGAATTGCAAGATCTCTACAATTGTTATGTAAAGGCTTTTCTGAAACAAGCTTTAAATGATTAATCTACGAATTGTAACAATATTGTGATGTAAATTGACTTCTGTCTTTACTTCCTAGCATGAATAGTGTTATGTACTCACATTTTCCCTTCTGCAATGATCCCATTGTATGGTAGGATAAGAAAGGAAGGAATAATATTAGTAATCATTCCTTGCCTCTCTCCTAAAAAAGTATGTGTATGTGAATATTGCACATCCAAAACTATTCTAAGCATATTCTTCCTGTATGATAAATTGTAAAAGCAGCGGGTCGTGAGCATATCTGGCTTTAAAAAAAGCAGATAATGAATGTTCTTATTAGGATTATTTCTAGAAATGAAATCGACTATGAAACTTCCTTGTTAGGAGGCCACTAATTTTTGTTGTTTTTTTCCTGACAAAGTAAACATAGTGTACTAATTTTATTACAAAGTAATTCTAACAAATTAGTAGTACTTTACCAAATCTCAGTCAACTTAAGAAATGATTTACCAGAAATGCCTACTTGCACAAGTAAAGACAGGTTATAATCTCTTGGCTATTAAGAACTGTGGTAATTAACACCTGCTTAGCTCATGCACATTTGATCCAGTTCACAAAAGCCTTAGTAGATTGCTGAAGCATCCATAGCTGTCTTAAAAATCCTGGCTGAATTAGTAGACTAGTACAGTCAATTTAGTATCAGTTATCGAAATTATTTCTTTTCTGTGGAGCACAGATACAGATGAGTAAGACGTGTTATCTCCTATAAAACATCTTCTGTTGAATGGGATTTGGTAAATGAGGAAACTACTGGTTTTTGGTTGGTGGGTCGGCTTTTGGGTTTTTTGGTTGGGTTTTTTTGTTTGTTTGTTTGTTTGTTTTTTTCCCTTCCTCCTCCTTCTTTGGTAACCTTTTTCTCTCCCTTCCACAACCAGGAAAAGTGAATCCTACCCAGTGTGAAGCTGTAACCATGGTGGCAGCCCAAGTTATGGGAAACCATGTTGCTGTTACTGTAGGAGGTAGCAATGGACACTTTGAACTGAATGTTTTTAAGCCCATGATGGTAAGTTCATAGAGTTTTTTAAATACCTAGGACTTTTGAAATCATTGTTGGTACAATCAGATAACTCATGGGAAAAAACCTCAGTGAATATTTTGGTCAATATCAGCACCAGAGAAGCTAATAAATTGTGAGAACAAATTTTATTCTTTTGTATGGTAAGTCTCTGTTATTTTGACAGGCAGTCTTTTTTATGTGAAACTATCTTATGCAGATTAGCTTTTATCTTAACAATGTATGCTTATCATCAGTCTACAGAAGTAGGGAGAGAGGAACACAAACTGAGGCAAAATTTTTTCCAAAGCCAGAGAGAATTTGGTGTTTTAGCTAGAAATGAGGATTTGTTTTTCCTTAGCAACTATCTGTTACTAATTTCTGTTCCTGCTGAATACCAAAGGATTACATGCTTTTGGTGAGTGAGTCATGTAAAATTGTAAATGATTAGTCTTAAAATTCAATATTTAAAATAATGTCTGCCTTCTACAGTGTGAGCAGGACACATCAAGACACATACTGCTGCTTCTGTATGTTTAATTTTAAAAAGTCAAGTTAATTGAGTGTTACAAATCACCTTGTACTGAAATTTGGATGTTTTGACACCAAGTCCTAATTCTTATTTTCTTCTTTGGGCTATCTACTTTTTTGTTTGTTTGTTTTTCTTAAAACCAATCAAGAAGGAAAAAATAAACAGAGGAGAAATTGAGGAAAAGAATATAAACAAAAGCATCAAATCAGAAGATTGTGGAGAACTGTGTATAAGATGTTGAAGGAATAATATAGAGGTTAGGGTAGGGGTGATAGTTTAAAAAGAATTAAGGTGGCTTGCAGAAAAGATCCTAAATAGAAATAAAAGGAAAGTTTTTGAGTTTTTGTTGTCTTGTTGTAAGAGGCACAAAGGAAGCAGCATGTCATATGTTACTTTTCTGCACAGCCTGTACTGACTGATATGGCTTTTTTGTTATGCTTATTAGAAATGATTGAAAGAAAATTGAAATTTTATAATAAAATCAGTATTTGTCTCTTCCTTACTGTGTCTGCTTAGGGTAATCATTTTTTTTCTGCTGATCTGAACATACTTCTTCTAAGTGTATAGCACCTGGTTTTGAAGAAGAAAAAAAAAAAAATCATATTGAACAGCCAAGAGATGTACCTAGCAGAAGATAAATTTTGATAGAAACAGACACCTTTCTAAAAAAAGAAAAAAACAAACCAACAGTGGCATGTTATGGATTGTCAAAGTAGAGGACTAATGCCAGACATTATTGTACTTTGTATTTTTAGATGTCCTCTCATGATTATTACCTGAGGGGGAAAATGATAGTGAATCAAATGCCTTTGTGGATTTTTTACTTGGTTATTTGTGAACTGTTATGACAAAATGATTATACATACTGGGTCGTCTTTATGCAAGAGTTCTGCTATTGAGTGCTTCTCACAAATTCCTTTAAATAGAAGTGGCTGAGCTTACCCTGCTGAAGTAGGAGGGTGTACTATTTACTGTACTTCTTTTCTACAAATAGCCTGATAAGGAAGTGGATATTGCAAGCGCGGCAGTGGTTATGAACAAAAGTGCCAGACTGTACAGCTATTAGTGTCAGAATATAATAGTTGGTATTTCTTTCTTTTTTTGTTAGATTAAAAATGTTTTAAACTCTGCAAGACTTCTTGGAGATGTTTGTGTTTCTTTCACTGACAACTGTGTAGTTGGAATCCAAGCCAACACGGACAGGATCAACAAACTTATGAGTGAATCTCTGATGTTGGTAACAGCACTGAACCCACATATAGGTAGGTTTAAGGCTCAGAAACTTCTCAAAACATTATACTGAAATATTTTGCAGTAAAGTTATTTTGCGCACATTATTCGTATTGTCACAGTGTTTAGGAGACCAAGTCATGGCTCAGGCCAAAAGTTAATTTATGTTAACATCACCAACTGCTATTACTGTTGAAAAAGATGTGTCCTGCTTGCAGTGGCCATACCAGTGCATTATAAAAATAATTCTGATGAGAGTCAAAGAGAGAGGAGATTGGGAGAATCTGTGTACCTGTCATCCTGATCTGACTGCTAATAATAATAATGAAAAGCGAAAGATTACTATACGGGACTTTTTTTTCCTAAAGAGAAAGTCACATTTGATCTAAATGCATTAAGGCAGAATAACAGAATTTACCTTCACTTTAAGTAAGGAGTTGGTGTAAATGTTTGGCGTGCGTTTACTGCGAGTTAAGCAGTAGTGGCAGCATCCAGCAAATTAATTCTCCGAAGGCCAAACGTCCCACTTTTTTCTCACCTCTAACAAATCTTCTGCAACTGCAAATGGCTAACTTGTTCGTTTTGTTTTCTTACAGGATACGACAAAGCAGCTAAGATTGCCAAAACTGCACACAAAGAAGGGACAACGTTAAAAGAAGCCGCTCTAAAGCTGGGATTCCTTACGTCGGACCAGTTTGATCAGTGGGTGAAGCCTAAAGACATGTTAGGTCCTCAGTAACTTCTGTGTGGGGAAAAAAAAAAAGACGTGTTCTTAACACGAAAAATAAATAAGTACAATATGCTTTTGTTTCACGTGTTTTTGTGGTTGTTACTTTTTAACAGATTGTGTGAACTGATCTTATGGGGGACGATTCTACAGCTACGGTTTTTTTATATTGGAAAATAATAGAATGTCAGTAGTGATGTACCTTAAAAGGTATTTTTGTAGGCGGCGGTGTTGAACAGGCGGTGCAAGCCCAGTAGCATAGAAATGATGACACAGTGTACGTGTTGAGGGAGAAAACCGCTTCCTCTACGTCATCGCCGTCCCTCACCCGGTGTGGCCCCACGCAGCCAATAGCAGCCCGCCGCCGTCGCGAGCAGGGCGGAAGTCCAGGGGCGTGCCGCCGTACCAGTGCTTCGGGGGGGCGGGGCCCGGCCGGCGGTGGGTTTCCGGGTCGGCGGGGAGCTCTGTTACCGGGACCGAGGCACCGCCGCCATGAACCGCTTCTTCGGCAAAGCGAAGCCGAAGGCGCCTCCGCCCAGCCTCACCGACTGCATCGGGACGGTCAGTGCCCTCCCCGGGGGGGGGGGGGGGGGTCGGGGGAGCGGCGGAGCGGGCCCGGCCCGGCCGGCGGGGCGAGGCCCTCCGCTCCCGGCGGGCCCGGGGCTGAGGGGCGAGCCTGGAGGGCCGGCGGCCCGCGGGCCCTGCCCGCCTGCGCTGGTGTGGAGCTTCGGCCCCGAGTTTAGTGCCCGTCTTCGGGCCCGCACCGCCCCGGAGGCACGGCGGGGGGGGGGGGCGGCGGTGGGCGTACGGTGGTTTGGAGGCCGAGCCCGTGAGTGTGCCTGTGGATGGACGGACAGACGGACGGATGGCCGTGCGTGTCGGTAGGCACCTGTGCACAGGTGTGCGTCTGGGTGTCCGGGGGTGGAACGAGAGCGGTGTGCGGGCACCGGGCCTGCCGGTCTGCGTGTGTGTACTTGAGCGTGTGTAGCTACACGGCCGTGCTTTGGCACGGTGTGTTTGGGTGTGTGTGTGCGCGCAGGTGTGTTTTAGCGCGCACCTGGGCGTCGGCGCTTGTACAGATATCCGCCCATGCCTGTGTTTCTTCGCTGCGTGTACGAGCGCATCCCATAAATCGATGCACACGATGGGCGTGTAAGGCCTGGCTCTTACATCCTCGTGGATATTTCCAGTATTTCCGTCTGAGGGCTTCGCTGCTCTGGTTGCACGCGCTAACTCCCGCCATGCCAAGTTGCGAGAAGGCAGGGACAGGAGCAAGGGAACGAGCCCCTCTGTCCCATACAGAAGGTGGGAGGGCACATCCCACCTTCTGATGAAGATTGTTCCGTCTGCTACGGACGAGCTTGCCGTAGCGATGGCAAAGGCGTGTGCAGGTGCACAGTTAAGCCCAGACCAAGTAAGAAATGCTGAGGAAACACGTGGTGGAACACTTCACAGCTGTTGTAAGGTTGGCCTGCCTGAAAAGAAGGTTAAGGAAAAGTTTTAAGAAGGTTAATCTTGTAATTTCATAGTCTTCTTTTGGCTTTTAAGTTTGTGAAGAAAACCGGGGTATGTTTTTGCCGCTCCTTCTGTCGTAAACTAATTTTGAGGGGTGAAGAAAGAATACAGAGGTCTTCAGTATTTGTCCGAATGGTTAACAAAGTCAGGTGAAACGTCAGTAATGGTTGTGGTATAAGTAGAGGGTAACTGAGCATTGTCCCTGGAACCTGGCAACAAAACGTGTCTGTGGAAAATCACCATTTTCCTCCCAGGAGACTTATTTTGCTACCCGGTGAAGAGACTCTTTCAGTTAAATACCTAATATTTGTCAGTGCTGCCTACACAAACCCATGCACGTCAGTCTCTTGTGTATGCCAGTGGCTGGGACGAGGAGAGAAGTGGTCACAGTTACTGTTTTTCCCAGTACGTTATTTTATTGGCGAAGAATCTGCATTGCTTTTTAGCGGTATTGAACCCAAACATAGCTCCAAGTACATTTAGTTAGAACAGTAAATAAAGCATATCCTCAAAAATCAGGGTGAGCTTTCCCATTGTTACCAGTGAATGCTTTGGTGGATGTCTGGAACTCCAAAATCCATCTGAGATACTGTTATTAATACTTAAGTTTGCCATTTCAGGGCTATAAGCAGAAGATCAGGAAATCTCTTCCTCACAGCAACCAACTCTATATTAGTCAGTCAGATTTTTGAGGGCTGATTTTGACAGTTCCAAGTTAATGTGCGTTTTCTAATGTTGAGACAAATCATAACAAAACCGGCCAGATTTCGATATGCCAGTAGACTGTCTTCCACTAGGAGCTTGTTCAGTCCCAGTGGATTTTGGGGGTACATAAAAGTGTAATTTAAACGGCTGCTTTGACTGGCAATGCCAGGAATTTAGGATTTTTTTCCCAAAAAGGTGGTCGTCACCACTACCCACCAGGAGCTGCATGCAGTTTTGATTGTCTTCTAGTCGTCTGTAATGCCATTATCTGAAAATTTGGCTATAGAAGACAACAGGTTAATGGAAATGCAGACTTTCAGATTTATTTTACATATGTGGTGACCTGGCAACCCATGATGAATTACAGGGTGGCTTTTAAGATACGAAATCAAGAGCCTGTGTTGGTCAGCTGTTGAGAAATGAAGGGCTGGGTCCAAGCACAGCTCTTGGTACGAGGAAGTCTATAAACCACTGTTAACGTTACTGAGCTCCATGTTAGCTTTTTGCCCTGTTTTGACAACTTTCAACTTCTGTGGATGGAACTAAAATTTAAGACAGTTCTGTATACTAGTAGGTGTGGGCAGAAACATACTTCTTTTACAAGTTTGAAGTTTATGCATTAACTTTTTGTGCCAATTTACATGAGGTAATCTATCTGAGCCGAGAATAACTTGCTGTGTTTTCAGGTCATTTTCGCAATAGTGAGGTCTCTAGTACAAGTCCTGCTAAAAGATGAGAGAGATCATCAGGTTTTTTTTTTTCTTAAATTGCCTGTGAATTATTATTGAAGAGAGTTGTGTGAGATGTTAAAAACTTGCACTGTTTCTTTAGAATGTTAAATTCAACAGTTTGGAGACACAAGTAATATCACTTCTATGTTGTTTCAATCTTAGACATATTTTGTTATATCTTTTGAAAGAGTCAGATTGCTTTGTAAAATCTCTTACTGTGTTACTTCAGTGGTAATTAGCCATTAAATGGCAGTTAGGAGTTATTGTATTTGGCGAGCAATGATTAATGTTTAGAGTTACTATTTGTTAAAAATGTAGACAACTCTTGGGCGGTAATTATGCCTGTGTTTTGGATGTTCTTTCCTGTATATGCAGAAGTAGTGTGACTGAACCCAATAAGACCAGCACACAATACGCTCTTTTTCCTGTGGTGAGAGAACAAGCATCACCTTAAGATATCGAAACAATTCAAGATTTTTGCATTTAAAGAGCTGGTTCTGTGGGATCACTAATCTGAAGTGTTTACTAAAGCCCAGGGAACACTTCTCCCTACTTCTCTTCGGTGGCTGGTTACTATCGAGTTTTCCGCCTGGCTGTGTGATGCCCTCCTGTCACTTGTTCTCCATTGGTATGTTCCCATTCTCCCTTGCAGTTTCTGCTCGCTGTCTTGCCCGCCTGCCGTGCTTGCCTCAACATTGCACTAAGTGGCAGATTTTTTTTATCCTTGCTGGCTGAGCACAGTCAGATGACTCAAAGCTGTCATGAGGCTGGTAGGAGGAAGGATCTGTGGCATTGGTATTGTTTTTACTTTGTCTTCTTTGAAAAAACACTCCAAATTTACGTTTTTTCAGAGTAGTAAGTAGGAAACATAGGAACAAAAGACTAATAGTTGTGACAACAGTGTTAAAACTCAGTCTTGTATGTGATGTTCTTTTTTTAATTGAAATAAAATGTGATTTTGCTTAATAGCGATTTGGGATACCACGATCACTTTCTTTTGTTTAGATTGGGGCCCTTCTTTAGCAACGAAACGTACCTCGGTATGCCTTATTTGTCAATAATAGAAAGCAGCTCTTCAAGTCCTAATACACAGTCTAGTTTTCTTTTGGATAAATTAGATCCGTTGTCCCCTCTTCTGTCCGTTCTCATTTTTAAAAGCTGTGTAATGTCCTGTGTAACATGTGTGTGCAATTTTTATGTAGTTAATCGAGGTGGGAGGATCTGTCTCTGTTTTCTGCTAGTACTGCCTAAAAGAATCATTATATAAATAAACCAAATAACCGGGTTTCCCCTGTGAGGGAGGTTGACCTCAGAGATACATTTAGCTGATGAAGATCTTGAGGAGGTGCTACACTTTGAGCCTGCAAGAGGTTTGCAATCGCAAATATCTCTTTTTCTTGCTGTTAGGAAAATATTTGGCCTCATAGAAAGCTTAATACAATTTTTTCAATGCCAGCTGTGCCCAGGCACTTTAATGTCTTGTGTGGAGTGTTCATATCAAATGTTCTGCTCCGGATGCCTCTGGCGAATGCATGTTGCTGTCCTAGAGCAGAGATTCAAAAGGATCACTGAGGCACCAAAATGAAAATCTGCATAATTACACATGTTTAGCCACACTATTAGCAAGTCAAAATTGTAAATTTGCACTGATTGGCCTCACGCTATAATTGGAATGTCAGTATATTCTAATCCCTAGAGAGGCTCCTTGGAATGAGAAGTTAATAAGCTTTATTTTGTTGTTTCCAGAGAAATGCTGTGATAGTTGGTTCATGTTAAGGAGGCTTTCTTTGTCTTTTTTATGAATTTGTCTATGCTGTTAGAATGATCTATACCCATGCTTGGTTATGTAATTACCACTTTTAACCTTCTTATGCAGAAGGGTTAAAATATTTCCATGATGACAGCTCTGTGATATGCTTTGCAGCAGGGCTGTTGGGCTCGACTGCTGGAGGTCTCTTACTGAGCTACGCAGCTACTATTGGGATTTGAAGCAAAAGTGCAGTAAGAATTCAGAGTAGCTACCAGGTGGAACTGCTGTGTCCTGGCGCCTTTTGTGGGAAGTGATGGGGAAAGTGTCTCTCTGACAAATAAGTTAGGCACCTTTGAAAAAATGGTTAAGTCTGGGCTTCTTAAACGTAACTAGTAATCCAGGTATTATTCTGAAGGATTATTGTTCTCTCCTCACCAGAAATAAACCTCTAGCCTTGCTGAACACATCCCTGTCCCTTTTGCATTGCCCCCCCTATCTGCCAGCGTGGTACACTTAGGTTTTTCTTTCTCCGTTCCAGTATAGTCCGTGGCACTGGAAGTTATCAGAAATTCCTGAACAGAGACCTTGACTTGAGTGGGTGTGCAAGGGAGCATCTCAAAGTGATGACAACATGTTACAATGGCAGATCTTCCTGCAACCTCAGAAAGTTTCTTTTGCTCCTTGTAGAAGGCGTTTCACTTGATTCTGGGTTTGGATTCTCTACAAACTGTTTATAAAACCACTGAGTGAAGAAACAATTCAGTTAGAAGCATAATAAAACTGAGGCTGTTCTTTTTATTGTCCAATACCTGAATAAAACCTTAATGAATGGGTTTTTTTGTTTGTTTTCCCCATTATGTATTAAAGGTGGATAGCAGAGCTGAGTCAATTGACAAGAAAATTGCTAGGCTTGATGCAGAACTAGTGAAGTATAAGGATCAAATGAAGAAGATGAGAGAGGGACCTGCAAAGGTAAGAATCTTCTGTGGGATTTAAGCATGAGAGGATGTGACTCATACTTCTTGGCACCTAGTGGCGTGATTTAGCCAGTTCATCAGGTTCTTAGAATTGCATCGTGCCCTACTGATGAGATACAAAGATCCTTCAGGATTATTTTTATTCTGAAGCATCTCTTAGACATGCATCTTTGAACGGTGTTTTCACTGGTCTTTATTTCTTCCAAAGTGTAATGTAATTCCTCAGTCAGAAGTAAGTTGCTTCCCTTCTTCCTTCTGTTACCTGAATTAAGTCTAGTAGAGAGGCTGTTTTCTTCATCAGCCAAAACAAAAAGGTCTGCACTATGCAGAAAGGGAGTAGGAAAACCCATTTTTGAAAGTGGATGAACATGTAATATAAAATATATCTAATAATAAACATATCTAATATAAACAATATTGTTAAAGTACCTTTCGCAGTATTATTTGATGCTGACCATTAAAATGTGTTGATGAAAGATGGTTCTGGTGGACTAAGTTTGACTTTGTATTCTGCTTGTCAAAAAAAAATTTAAAAGCCAGAAATTTTGAAAGTATTTTCTATTAGAAGCTTTACTTACAAGCCTATTTGGTTAATCATTAATGCAGGACAAATGCTGAATGTGACTATTGTTAAACTCTTTGCACTGGTAACTGAGGAATCTTTTGGAAAACTTAAATGCAATACATTAGGTTTAAACAGTATAATCAAGAGTGAAGTCAAATATTTTTCCTAACATAACGATATTGTGTCTTTCAGAATACAGTAAAGCAGAAAGCATTGAGAGTGTTAAAGCAGAAGCGAATGTAAGTTTAAACCTTTCTCAGTTTGGGATTAATGAAAGCCTGTTTTCTTTAAGGGGGATGGCACACTTTCATTTATCTTTCCAGTACTCTTGATTTTGAGCATTCTTTAAAGAAAAATGCTGAACAAGCTAGCTGGCCTTTCAGAAGCGTCTCCTTACAGATTTTGCATCAGCATATTTATGCCTTACTTGTATGTGAGCATATAAATTTGGATTGGGACAAGCTGACCTACATCTGCTCATTATTAAAGCTATGCTTGGGTCCTAAACTTTCTGACAGTGCCTCATTTTATATTATTAATTGAGTACTGTAAATCGTGTACTTGATGATCTTGGTCTGGTTTACTGGAAATTTACCTGTTCTCTGTGGACACCCTTTAGGACTTGAGCACATGTAGCACAGGTAATTGTGTCTATGCAAAAAAACCAGAATAGATGGGATAGATGATCCTGTGGTCTGGTCTAGTCTACTATACTGTCTTGAAAAGTGTCCAGCAACAAATACAAAGGAAAGAATGTCAGAACATGGCAAGTGTTCAGGGGTGCTTCGCTGGAATATCTTACACTCCCTGAACTGCAAATCTCTTAGATGCTATCTGAGCCAAAGCTCCTTCGTCTTGTATTTCATATCCGTCAGATGAATTGTACCTCTGCAGCCTTGCTCAATTACTTGTTAAGTATTTGTGAACTCTTACCATCCGAAATAGCCTATGGTAAGGAATGCAATAGTTAGATGTTATGAGAAGGACTGCTTGGTTTTGTTTGTTTTTTTGTTGTTTGGTTCTGGGTTTGGGGGTTTTTTTCATTTTTTTACCTATGCTGCCTGCTAATCTTACTTGATAGTTGTTCCCCTATTTACAGTCACTGGGCCCCTCATAATAGGCTATCATCATATCTTTTCCATCTTGTTGAACAGTAATTTATTTAGTCATTCTTTGTCCAGAAGCTGTTCTGTATTCCTTATCTTGCAGACGTTCTGCCTTGGGTTTGAAGAAGGACTCACTGTTCGTTTTTATGCTTTCATTTTTATATTTAACTTGACACACTTTACATTCTTGTTTGGATACAAGTTTAGCTTTGAGAAGGATGATTTCTTGATTTTTAAAGTCTCCCTCTTCTTTTTGGTTAGCCTTAACAGTTTCCTTTTGCTACCCTATCCTCCCCCTCCTCCCTGCCCTGCAAAGCTCCAGTGCAGAGCCATTGTGGTTTGGATAACCTGCATCTCTTCCATTTTGCTTACAGCGTTAGTGAGCAATGACACGCATCTCTAGCTCATAGCGATTAAAACTTTTGCTATATCCTCACCTACTGTGTTAGCCTATACAAATACGGTGTCGCTGTCAGTTAAAACAGAAGCTTAGTTCAGGAGTCGCTTTGTCCACTTTAAATGCACATAAATGCGTATGGCCAGATTTTTATAAAGCTGTTTATTCTGTGATTGTTTATAAGAAATTAAAAAAAAAAGCCCAAAACCGACCATCTGTTCCTATCTTTAGACTACTGCTGCTGGTTTTTCAATTTTTAAAAAAATTAAGAATTTTTGTGGCAATAAATAGTGTGGTGTTTTAAAGCCATTACTTGCATTGTTTTTAACAGGTATGAACAACAGAGGGATAATCTATCACAGCAGTCTTTTAATATGGAACAAGCTAATTACACTATTCAGGCACTGAAGGATACAAAGACAACGGTACCAGTATATTAATCTCACATTTGTTTAATTTGTGTATGCTACATCAGATACAAGCATGTTTTTGGGCTCTATTCCAGGTTGATGCAATGAAACTGGGGGTGAAAGAAATGAAGAAAGCTTACAAGCAAGTCAAAATTGATCAAATTGAGGTGAGCTTCTATAGTTTAAGTTATTAAAGCACAGAAACAATGTACTAAAATAGTGACAAGTGGACTATGTCACTTGGAGGTAAGCTGACTGTTTTAGTTCACATGAGTTTGCCTCCCTTTTTTATGGGAACACCATCATAATCCCTTCCCGATTTCTCTGGTACTGCACGATCAGTTGTTGGCCTTACTGCACTGATTGTTGTTTCCTTGCTGGGCTAATCTTTAACCTCTCCCTTTCTTTCCTCTGCACTTCAGCGTAAATGTTGGTGAATACTTCCTGCTATGGCTTTTTTGTCCTCTTTTTTTTTTTTTTCCATGTTAGCAACACGCAGATTAGTCCTTTGCTCCCCCAGTTCAAGGTAGCGCCTGATTAAAAAAACCAAAACCCAAACCCCAAAACAACCAAAAAACCACCAAAAACCAAACAAAAAATTTAATTTCAAGAAGTCTGCAAGGCCTGAGCCTGTCTTCAGAAAATGCATAAAAAACCCTTGTAAGATCTCTAAATATAAAGTATGCTGTACTTAAACTCTTATCAAATGCCAGTGCTGAATTCCTTTAAGTCCTCTTTCCTACGCTGTTTTTATATATGGCCTGCATTGTAAACCTTTAGGCAAGTATTGTCTCCTTAGTTTTACCAAGTATAGTGCCAAGAGGTATGCTAAAGTATCTTCTAAATTTTGCTGTGGCACAACTCAGGTTAGTGCTTATTCTCCAGATGGTAGATTTAATTTCTCTAGATTTCAAACTCTCCTGCTTTTCAAGATGATGCTGGACTCTGGGTATTTTATTAGAGGTTTTCAGTTTACCTTGAAGAATACTTAAAACAAGAGGATTTTGCAGAGATGTTGTTTCAAGGTTCCTCTTTTTCTACCTCATACATTTATTGTAATTTTAATAGTAGTTAAGGCCACACTATAGTCCTGAATGCATGTGTCTTGACTTGTATTAATGCTGCTTCAAAAAACAGTTTATGCATTAACAAATTTGAGTGCCTTGTATGTTGGAATTATTAAACTGAATTTGATTAATCTCTGATAAGTTTAACTAAAACTATAAAATACGGACCAGTTGAAATTGTTTCTTGCTTCAGGACATACAAGATCAGTTAGAGGATATGATGGAAGAAGCCAATGAAGTCCAGGAGGCACTGAGTCGCAGCTATGGAACACCAGAGATTGATGAAGATGACTTGGAAGCAGGTGAGGAAGGTGGAGGATGATTTTTACGTTACTGAATGTAAAAATCATCATGCAGTCATACAGTGATTTTTAATTTCATTAGTCAAATACTTTAAGTGTGTTTAAAAAAAGAAGTTTTAATCACTTTTTTAAACATAAAAGCTGCATTTCCTTTAAGAGCAGTAACAAGAGTATGAGACAAACATGAGAGATACACTGATGGAATGCTACAATGACGGAAAGAAGGTTCTCTCCATTGTGTGTGTGTGTGTATTCCTGACTGATGACTAAATAATGCTGAATGAGTATGAATGTAAGCATTCAGTATGAATCCTGTTTCTCTGTAAGAGCGACTTTTCTTTTGCAAAAGGAATTCCTTGCATAATTTTTCAACCGACATAATTCAATTCCAGAACTGGATGCATTAGGTGATGAGCTTTTAGCTGATGAAGACAATTCCTACTTAGATGAAGCTGCATCTGCTCCAGCAATCCCAGATGTCACTCCTACTGACACGAAAAACAAAGTGAGTCCTTTCCTCTTTAAAAGCAAAATACCTGTATTTTTTTGTTTTGGATTAGTCACATTTGTGTTGGTTGCTTGATATTTGGAATCCTTAATATTTTGAACAAGAAAATGTGCTTAATGTTTTACATATTTTGGATGCTATATATGAGACAGTACAGTGTACTGAATGCTCTTTATTATGTTTTAAAGAGCTAAAATGGCATTTTGTAACTCCTGTTAGATGGGATATTAGAAAAAATTTCTTTACTGAAAGGGTTGTCAGGCATTGAAACAGGCTGCCCAGGGAAGTGGTGGTGTCACCATCCCTGGAGTTATTAAAAAACCACGTAGACGAGGCACTTCAGGACATGGTTTAGTGGGCATGGTGGTGTTGGGTTGACGGTTGGACTCGATGATCTTAAAGGTCTTTTCCAACCTAAACGATTCTGTGATTCTAACATTGTCAGACTGCAAGTAGAATGAAGTGTACCATTACAGCTCCTCCTACAGTTATTCTTAAAAACGTAAGAAAGTCTTCTGTGTGTTTGCTTTTGGGGCTTTAATACAGCTTCATAGTGAGGGAGAATACCGTTGCTCTTCTTTTGACCCCAGCTGTCACACAGGGACAATTACAGATATATCACTTTATAGAAATTGTAAGGAAACTTTTGTGAAACGTTCTGGCTGGTGGAGAGTTGTTAACCTGTTGCTTCTTTCCCTTTCTTACAGGATGGTGTATTGGTGGATGAATTTGGATTGCCAAAGATCCCTGCAACATAAATGTTTCAAAAGCACAATGGATATAATGAACTACACTTTACAAATCACGTTAAGAATTTTTTTTTAAATCCTGGAGAACTTGTCCTTCCAGTGTAACCTTAATATCACTACATCTTAGAAGGCAATATCAATGGCTGGTGGTGTTCTTTCTTTGAAGAAAGTTGCTCTGCTACTGACTTTTCTATTAATGGAAAATTCGGCACAGTTCCCTTCAGTGGAAGCAGTCAAGTCTGACAGGTTTCGATTTCCATGTCTTCTGGACAAAGTATGATGTGAAGAGTAGTGGTGGCTGTTGATAGCTGAGGTTTATTTTGACTCTGTATTATGTTTCTCTTTCTTGAAACCGAGACTGTGCGTCGCTGCTCACTCTCTGTAAAATAGCTCCCTTATTACTATGCTCATTTGATAAAAGAATTGAAAGCAATTTTTAAACTACCGCAGTCGCGAGACTTTTACGCTACCATCCTTGTAACCTCCTCGGAAGCTGTAATAAATAGGGTTATCGTTAACTTTATGTATTCTATGGAGACATAAAATCACGTAGATTAGCTGACGCCTTCGTGTGGTGTTTCTGGCCGTTAATTTGGGTTTCACACACACACCCCCCCCCCCCCCCCCCCGTTCTCATCCGTACCCGGTGCTGCTCGAGCAGAGGCCTCCCCACAGCTGGCGGCCGGTTCCGTCCCCTTCACGGAAAAAAAAGAGCCGCCCCTTCCCCCCCCACCCCCAGCAAAAACGTCATCGATGACGCCCTGTCAACAACAGCCCCCGCCGCCTGGTGGCGTCACGTCCGCCTTCCCCGCTAGAGGGGAGGGGCGTGGCGCGGAAGTGACGCGCTGCCGGCGCGCGCCCGCCCGCCGCACGGTTTCCTTACGGCGGGGTGAGATGGCGGCGCCCGGAGCCCCGGTTACCGTCACCGTCACTTACAGTAAGAGCCGAGGGAGGGGAGGGGAGGGGAAGGGAAGGGCGGGCGGGGGTGTCGCCTCCTGCCGAGCCGAGCCGAGGGCGGCTTCCCCCGGCGGGACCGTGCGGGCCGGTCCCCGGCTTCAGCGGCCTCCTCCGGGGCCGGCCTTCCCTGCCGCCCCCGCCGGCCTCGCCTCATAACGGCAGCCGCTGGCGCCGGGGGTGAGCGGGATGGCGGCAGCGGCCGGGCCGGCCTCGGCCTCCGCGTAGCCTGGTCTCGATCCACTCGAGGTTTCACTCCTCTGCTGGCCGCGTCTCCCCACCGTCCCTCTCGGGCTGAATCACTTAAGCCGATGCAACAGAAGGGGGGAAAAAAAAAAAAATAAGAAATGGCTTTTTCCATATCCACCAGGTCATCAAACTCTCCACGCGGGGTTAGATCTACTGTAAGGATGATGGTGGGAACAGGCGACGAGGCTGTCCTTGCCAGAGAGCACAGGGCAGACAGAGGTCACTTTTTGGGTAGTAATCTTCATTTAGATGAAATCTGCCACTGAATTCAGCCCTGTGCATTAAAAGCAGGCGCTACCTGCTGGGCTCTCTTCTTGTTGGTTGAATAAGCTTGAAGTTTTGGCGGTTAGCGAGCTGCAAGATCGCAACAGAAAGCGGTGGTTTCTTCAGTAGGACAGGTGGGTGCTGACCTGATGAAGCAGGTTACTCAAAGGCCAGCTGACACGGCTGAGCTTTTTTTTTCCTCAGGGGAAAAAAAACAGGAGGAGGGAGAAGAAGGTGGAAGGGAAGATGTCGTTAAGTCTGCAAATAAATATAAAAAGTTACTGCAAAGAGGTACGAATAGCCTGGACTCCAGGGTTCTTAAAAATAAGATGGGAAATACCGTGGTTAAATTTTGATGAAGTGGATCTAGGTGAGGCAGTAGGAGGAATGGGAAGGATAGTAAGGTATTAAATCAGCAAGGTATTCATCAGCTGGTTTTTGTTAACAAAACTTTTTAATTTTTTTATGGGTTATTTTTTAATTATTGAATAATAAATTCTGCTCCTGCTCCTTTTGCACTATGTTGGTGACGTTCTTTCCACCTTTAGAGCTTACTGCTTATTTCTGCTTGCTCATTCATGTTTTCAAACTGTTAGATTATTTTGTGAAAATGTTTCCTTTATCACCTGGCAGTTTTATCTAAGAGTCTTTGGTGAGGAACTTTGTGGAATAATCTGTTTGAATCTTCATGATGCATGTGCTCATCGATGCCTTCAGAGAGCTCCATTTGATCTGAGGCGTTTCCATTTACAAAGATGACAATAACTTAATGATATTAACATATTTATAATTCCAACATCTTGCTGTTTGCCAACAGTCTTATCTGAGAAGGTTTTTGTCTTTCCAGGTGTTTTCTTATCTGGTAATTACAGTAGCAAATAGAAGGCATTGTTCATCTTGGACTTCAGCTGTCTGATTTATACCTGTTGCTGTCAGATGCTAGTTTACTACATAGCACAAACGTTTTAATTAAAGTTTTGCATGCATGAGTGAAAGTGGAGAAAGATTGAAATAAGGGTCAAGAAAGAGAATGATAGTAGACCCACATGTATCACTAGACTATCTTCGAGAAATTGAATTGACCTGTTTTTTAAATGTATTTAGGTTTTTTTTTTTTTTTTAAAGACTTTGGAATTTTGCCCTAGTGGTTACTTTAAATTAGTATTGTCATTTACTGAAGCAAACTAATAAACTGTGATACCAGGTCTAATCTGTCAGGTATTTTTCATGGTGATTTCACTCTGCTGTGAATTTACAGTAAAAATTTTGTTACAGTCTGCCCAAAGTGGTACTTGTAATTTGTAATTAAAGCTGTTTCTAGTGCTAGGCAAGCTTCAGCTGTTCTCTTCCCCATTTGCTGTTTGCTTGTTTGTTTTTTTCTCTCAGCTGCTGACAGGCACAGCCCTTACACAAAGCAGTTGTATATACCAGAACAACCTTTTGAAATATATTGAGGTTAAGTCCTAAATTTGGGGGTTTGGTTGGGTTTTTTTTCCCCAAAACAAATTGGGAAGAAGGTCTGTTTACGGAAAATGCTTGGGCGGTAGTTTGTATAATGTGATTTTGAGCTTAGAACCATTTTGGAATTAAGAAATGTTGTTGCAGCTGCAAGTTTTTGAGGCCACAATGTCACTTGTCATGTGAGCCTTGGGAGCTGGAACAGGCTAGACGTTTCTAGCACTCTCCTTCGTAAAAGATACACGCACTTCAAATTAGTGGCGTGAGAATAGTTTTATTTCTGGTATTTGTTAAGGAGTTCTCTCTTCTTGCAAAGTAAAAAATGCCTGTCTTGATTTCCCTTGCAGCCAGTGGTGGCTGATTCCTGTGAGTGCTTTTGGATTGACGGGCCTTAAGTGAGTGGGAGCAGAGGGTTATAGAAAGGGTTTATTGCAAAGCAGAGATGAATAGACATACTCCTTTTTTCTAAGAACTTCCTGCTGTTTGCATGCAAGTAATCTTAGGGAGTCTGAATAGGATGCTCCGTAAGTGGAAGGTAACATATAGGCTGAGACTTCTCAAAGTGGTTAAGGCTGCGTATCAGCAGTATTATGGGCAGAAATAATTTTTGGACTGTGAGAATTCTCTCAGGTGGCTGTTGGAGGGGAGGCAGGGTGGGCATTGATCACTTGCTTCTCGTGTATGAGGAGTAGGGAATAAAGGAAGTGATAAATTGTCTCAGATTCCCCATTATGCATTCAGATTCCCTCAGCTTGCCATTAGAAGTTCCTACAAGTAGGAAATGGAATACATCAGGAAGGTGTGGGCTTTCATGCTTTAGCTTGTGGGATGTCTGGACACCGTCTGCACTCTTAAAAAGAGGTGGGGAATAATATTTAGCAGGAGCATTATGCCAGTAGACTACGCCTGATCAAACTCTTCAGGTTGTTAGAATGTAAAACAAAATTTTCAGCTGAGGTAAGTCACTCCAAGAGGAAGGAAATGCAATAGAATCCTTTGGTTGAAAATTATGATTGTACATGAGAATCGGTGACTTGAGAACTTTCTGCACTAATGGAAATAAATATTAGAAATGGATTCCCTGTAATATTTTCTAGGTAACAATAAGTATTACTGTTACTCTGTTTTTTTGTTAGGTAATGAAAAACACAGTATTCAGGTGGCTTCTCAACAAGAAGATGGTGAACCTACACTACAAGACATGGCTGTACTAATTGAACAAGTCACTGGTGTTCCGGTTCCTTTTCAGAAACTGATATACAAAGGTAACTTATAAATCTGTCAATGTTTCTTATAGATGATGCCTTTCATCTTAGTCACTTTCAGGTGTCCATGTTCTGAATGTTTTCAAAAAGACATTCTTATGCCACTAACTATATTTTACTTGGGTTTTTCCCTCTCTTGTTTTCCATTTAGGGAGGTCTCTGAAAGAATTGGAACAACCATTGTCAGCACTTGGTGTTAAAAATGGTTGCAAAATCATGTTGATTGGGAAAAGGGTAAGTGTTGCCTTTGGACCCTTTTTTTTTTTCTTCCTTAAATTATTATCATTTCTGTCAGTGATTCAACTGCGGAACACAGAAACAGGTTATAGCATAAAACCTAATCTCATGTACCTACCCACAAAGTTGAGTTCAGTCTCATGGTGTACTGCATTATAACTCTGCAGTTTATACATTTCTGAAATTACATTGTTGACTGACTTCTGCCTTACATTATTGACAAAATTCTGCCTAATCTGTTGCTTGTCACTGCTCCTGAACCTTCTGTGCACTGATGACCTTATCCGCTCATCTTATTTTTCTGTTTAAAAAAAAAAAAAATAAACCCTGTAGCTACTGAGTCTGCCGGGTTATTTCTAGTGCAATGAGCTGTGGCTGGCTTTGCCAAATAGAGAACAAGGTAATATCTCATGATATAAATGTTACCTCTACTTTAAAGATGCTAAGCTAACAAAAAAAAAAGTTTTCCTTATTCCCTTCAAATTCATCTCATTTAATGTGTTTATATACATTGCTGCTTTGACTGTATTTGTAATTAAGTTTTGGAAGAAGAAGCTTATTTGATAGGTATTAAAATATGGAAAGAATGACCACAGTGTAGTATGTATTTTAAATCAGCAGAAGCCTTTATGTCTGTATCACCACTGTTGCTGCTTTTTAGCTGCATAGTGTCTCTATTTGTTCCATGGTTGTGAATGTTGTACTTTTGAATACACAGAATAGTCCAGAAGAAGAGGCTGAATTAAAGAAGTTAAAAGATTTGGAGAAGTCAGTGGAGCAAATAGCTAATAAGTTAGAGGAAGTTAATAAAGAGTTCACAAGTATCCAGAAGGTATGCCAGTTTTGTATCATTTTATATCTTTGCAAAACAGTTTTGTAGGTATATGTATTTAAAAAAAAAACCGTTTAAAGGTTTTGAGTAGTCAGTAATAGGCTGCCCCTCCTAACCGTCCAAGGCTCCTGTAAAATTCTTACTGAATTTCAAATGCTATTCATGAATTTGCAAAATAGAGACGTGGCACTATTTGGAAGAAGGTAAATATTGTTGCATATTGGATAAATCATATTCTTTAGATCTGGAAAAACATAAAGAGTTCTCTCAAAGTCCAAAGGAGACTGGCTGTTACTTGTTTAATCTTTTAAGTAAACCTAGCTGATCGTACGTTTAGCGTTTCAAGGATTGATAGAATACAGATTGAGATTGGAGTCCCTATCATACTTGAAACTACAGAAATTGTAAAAGATGTTTTCTGCTGTGGTGGTCTGACAGACTTTCTAAGCTGAGTATTCTATAGGGTATGGAATAATTTTGTCTTTCCTTCTCTCTTTGTCCTCCTCAGGGGTTTTTAGCAAAGGATCTCCAAGCAGAAGCACTAAAACAGCTGGACAAGAGGATAAAAGGAACTGCAGAGCAGTTCATGAAGATCCTGGAGCAGATTGATGCCATTGTAAGTAAATAACCACAGAAGAGGGTCAAATCCCAACAGAAACTTACTGCTAAGACTATATCTTTCTTGTAATTTATTTAATATTTTAAAATAGTAAAAAATGTATTTTGGCTTTGAAAATTAGTTAATTGGTTTGCTCATTTTTTCTTTAATATCCAGCTCTTGCCCCTGTATGTCTCCAAAAGACTACTTGGCAGCATCTATTTCTAAATGGTGACATTAATGCCTGTGCATGCATCCCCATTCTACAGAAGAGCTTCATTTGGGGCAGCAGCCTGTTAAGACTACATGAAATGGGTATCCTTTACTCAAGTTTTACCCTTTTAGTTTGTCTTGGCAAACTTTTATGTTAAACTTCATGCTAACAGTAAAGGTCTGGAAAAAAAAAAAACCCAGATACACTTTGTATTCTATATCGCATAGGAGCAAGGAGGTCCTGAAGAGTGAAGGATTTTCTGGTCAGTCGTATGTGGACTGGCAGTACTTTTATTTGAGATGCCTGCATATTGAGGACTGGATTCTTTCTTTGGAATGTACTGGGGTATATCCAAGTGCTTCACAGTCATTAATGGATCATAACCTTACAGCATATTTCCAGAGTATAATATGTATCTTCCTGCATCATGTAGTAGCTGAGAGCTAGGTGAGAATAAGGGACTTGCGCAGAGATAAATAGAAGATTGTGGCAACTAGGGTATTTCCATATTCTGTTTCTCTGTCTGCTGGTCATTCTCTGTAAACTTCATTGTATAATTATGTTGCATATCACGATCATAATATCCTGTTCTGAAGGAAAAATGCTGCTTTTCTGTAGTAGTGATGTCTTTGGGTCTACTCCTTTACACAGTGACCCTTTATGGGATTGTTTCAGAAAGATTCCATGCAAATACCTATAATTGGTGAACCAAATGTAGTTTAATTGATGGACACTTTGAAAAAGTTTAGTAGCAGACTAAATCAAAGAGTAATAATTTGAATTGGCCATCATCAAATGCTATACAATATGGATGTGTTCCTAGGAATGGTGGGGAACTCATTAACTTATTTCCTCCTTTCGTATTGTGCACCTTTAATGGTAAACTAGCCTTTGTTATTTGTTATACCCAACAGTTCTTAAATACTTTTTTTGAATTGTAATATGCTAAGTGTGTTAAAGTCTTAAAATTTCTCTTTCCTTTTCTGCCTCATAAAGAGGAAAATATTTTGCTGACAGTTCCTGAATGCTGTTAGACATACAGACTTCATATAACCGATTCCCTATTTGAAGTGGCAGATCTAATATGTGTTATCATGGAAACAGCATGTGTGACAAGTGTTACAATTGGATGGGATTAAAGCTTATTTCTGATCCCTTCAACTTCTGATACGAAGTCCTATCTAGAAAAAAGTCAGTACTTGTATGCTGGTGTACAGTTCTGGAACCCAGCAAGCAGCCTTGAAAAACCCTTTCGCTGCTTCCTAATTAATCCAAACTGAATTTCCCAAGTTCATTTTTGATTCTGGTACTTTTTGCATGGCTTAAACAGAAAGCATGCTATTATCTATCTCCTTACCCAAAATACTCTAAATAGTACTGGACAAGGGACTTTCAGGTTTAGTACAAGATTTTAGAAGACTTACAACCTAGAGGCCTCATGTTTAGATTTAAGAAATAATGGAGTCCTTGTGCCTCAGTTTTGTCTGTTGTGGAAGTGGAGCAGCCAGAGCTAAAACTAATTATAACTAGTATGTTGTAACATTTGTAATAGTTGTTTGCTACTTTGTTGTATAAGAGCCTATGACATTGATGAGCCTCATTTTTTTTAAAGCAAGAAAGAAGTGAGGGTTTTCATTACCAGTGATTGAAGTTATGTTACACATACCAAAGCCCATATTTATTTGTTTTAATATACGAAGGCGGCTGTGTTTTTTGTCATGCAAACTGAACTTCTGTGAAATCTTGCAGATGAGATAAATGTAGTTGGGTGGAATCTTTACAAAAAATGTAGCTGTTCAGTGTACTGGTGTTACACCAGAACAGATGAACAGGCCACCAACTTCCTGAGGTATTACTTAGCTGTACTGTAGTTGTGCAATATACAGAGTTAGCAACACAGAAGGGTAATGAGGTATGTATATGAACAATAAATAGGTTCCACTGAAGTAAAAAATGGTAAATAGAAATGCAAAGCAGAAAAACGTAAAGCTTCCAGAAAGTATTTTGCTTGTATCTCAGAATTGTTTTATACAGTATTAGTATTCTTTTTGTTTAGCCAAGTAAAAAGCAAGTTCTGACAAATCTCTTAAATGCTGTTGACCATGTAGATGTGCTATTGATGCAATCAACAGCATGTTAAAAAAAGATAAGGGGGGAAAAAGTGACCGAGTGAGCTGTTTTCTGCTAAGACAGAAGAGTGGATGCATTGTAGAAGTGAAACATACCAGCAAGCTCACACTGTAAATGTTTCAGTTTGTTTCTTTGGCAGAATTGTTGTGAAAGCTCTTTAAAGTGTCTGGGCTGACACACATTGTTTGGATCAATCAAAACCATCTAGCTTGATACAAAATGAGATTTGTATGGATATAGAGAGCTAAGGGTGAGGAAGCCTGCATATTGTTTTCTATCTATTCTAGGGGTGTCACCCTTTTACTGTTAGCAGGCAAGTTCATTAATTAGAGCAGCTGAGTTTGGAACTACTACAGTTTTTTTACTAGAGCCCATGTGTTCAACAGCTATGAATTTAAAAGAAGTGGTTTAGGAAGTGGAGAAGTAGGTCGGTAGTTATACAATATTGGAGTGGGAGAGAAAAAAAACAGTGTTGTCACTGCCAGAGGTGTGAAAGGAAAGTCTTGAAGGGATGCTTTTGGGTAGAGTAGCTGTAACTTAAACATTTTAACATTAAATTGTTTAAATAGGTACTGCTTCCACAGCAGGAAGGGTGGAAGGATCTTATGAGCATCTTAGAAATTTTTGAATGCTGTGACAGTCAGACATTCCCATAAGCCACAGATCTTTGAAGTTTTCTTCAGGTGGAATACAAATTTAGTCTTGTTCAACAGTTGAAGATTAGTGTGTGCGCATCACCAGAAATGCCATTTATTTCAGCAGTTAAAACATTTTGTCCAGGAGTAAAAGCCAAAGTACACTACTTATTACAAATCTTAGTGAGTAGAACACAGAAAATCCTTGACTTGATCAGCTGGCACAGTCTTTTAAATAACTGAAAGGCTTTTTCAAGAAAAAAGGGGGAGGAAAGCTTTTCTGAGATCAGCAGGAAAATTTAAATCCACAGTCATGACACTATGTACTTTTTGTGAGCCTGCTCTAATTTACATGAAGTCTGTCACCAATATTGCAGTCTGAGAGATTACTTTGTTCTCATGATGATTTCTTATTAAATGCCAGATTGTTAATCTAGAAAGACAATATTGCAGAGAGCAGAGTGTTCCAACAACTGAAAAAAAAGCTTTCTCTTCTGAAATACCAGTCCCTGATTTTGTTTACATAAATTCATGACAAAATCATCTGTCAAATTGCATGTATCAGTATTGAGGACATTGATAACATTACTGACTCATAATTATGTTCTGGTGGCCCATCCTCCTTTCTCGAGGATTTGTTTTGGCTATAATTCCGCTGTAAAACTTACTTAAATCACTGTGCTGTTCTGATGAAGCTTTTTTCACTGTCTCCTTGTCCCTGCTATACTTGTCATCTGGTAAATCAATACCAAATTAACATTTCAAGGACTAAAAGAAAGAAGTATTCTGAAAACAACATCATTGTGTCTGTAACAGACATTTCCCAGGCTTCTGGGAAGTTTTGCCACTTACAATAAGATGAGAACTTATTACTAAACCTTTGAATTTATCTGTATAAATAAACATTTGATAAGTATTTCTTATTATAATTCTTAAATCTCTTAGTATGAATCATAAATATAAAATCAAAGCTTCGGGGGAAAATTTTTCTAAAGCACAAGGAGAATGAAAATACTATCATCCCTCAGTGAGGGCAGAACGCATAGTTACCCCTTCTGTATTCAGAAAACCCATTGACAAATGCTGCCATTTAATAGCTGCTTCTAAAGAAGCTGCTCAGACAGACGTCTACTTAGACGAAAAAGATTCAGTGTCACCATAACGTGCTTACCGAATCTACCAATCTATTTAACAATAAGTTAAAAAAAAAGTGAAGGGCTGGTAGTCAATAAAAACTGCACACTAAAATACTGTATGTTGTTTTGGATTTTTAAAAGAAACTAACAAAAAAGCTTCTTGTTAGATGGATGGGGTGTCAGCAAAAAATCCTTTTTTGCAACTGATTAGCATTGTTGTTGGTTTTTTTTTTTTTCCAATTTGATAACAAAGGAGAAATGTTTCTAGCTGTTACTGCTCGTAACTGCTAGTTTAGGAGATTGCCTGTTTTAAGAATGGTGTCCCTTTGGTTCTGATAACATAATCATAAATAATAAATTTTACTAGTATTTGATTTGTTTATTAACTGACTGCACTGCTATAAAGTGGATTCAGGCATCAGGTATTACCTACTGGGGTCTATGGTTTGGGAAATAAGAAATAGCCAAAGAGGAGAACAAAGATGTGGCAGTAACACTAAGCTTAAAAATTGTTGTTGGAAGCGCTTCCAAAACAAATGGAACTTGAGCAGAGCTGAAGGTGATGTTCTGTGGCAAAGGGAGGTGGTTTTATTAGGAGATCAGCTGTGAAAGGGGAAAGAAATGACAAGAGAGTCTGTATTTTCTAAGCAGCAGTGCTCAGGAGAGAGGGATGCTAGGTCTGTAGTTAAAAGAACACTCAAGAATAGAGAGAATCTAGAGGCAGGAAAACACACACATGAATTTATTACTGTGTAAATGGTGATTGGTTTTAAGGATTTCTTGTACAAAGCATGAGTGTTGTGCATCCAAAAGAGGAGTCTTTGAGGATGTAACGTGTGTGTGTCTGCAGTGCATCTTGTCAGTGTATCTGCAGGGTGAGAACTCGCGAAGAGATGTGGTTAAGCAACTCTGAATTTGGGGGTGTGGGGTGGGAGATAACCACTGGTAACAAGGGGGACTCGGGCTCTGTTTCTGGGTGTATGGGGAGAGGATAAAGAACCCGTGCCCAGGAGTTCTACAGAAGTTGCTGGGGTGAAGCCAGCACTGCAATCACTTTTGAAAGTTTAAGACCAAGGACTGTGAGACTTGAGCAGGGTTTTGTCACAGAGAAAGTGCAATGCAGAGAGGAGACCTGCTATAAAAGTAAGAATATGCTGTGCAGTAGAAAGCCGTATACTAATCCAAACTACTGCTCTGCAAGCAATGCTAGCACCAAAATGTAGATTTGGCAAGAGTTTTGCATACACGCTGCCTAGGCTTAAGCTACTCCTTCTTTAATTAAATTTGATTTTAATTAAATATGGAAATGTTATTGTGACTTAAGGTTTATTGCCAGCTTCACCTGTTAAACCCTGAATAGTTGGACAACGTATTCCTGGAGAGGAGACGTAAGCTGACTAAGGTAAAACAGAGAGACTGTGAGATTTAATTTGATGTTAAGATTTATAAACTTTACTAATTTGATTGCAAAATACCTTTTGAGCAGCTTGATAAGTTAGTACGTTTAGGCCTTCCAATTCCATGTCTTTGCCAAGGAGATTACAAGGTGTGATTTGAAAAAAAAACAGCTATGATGGCATGCAAGCAAACATAGGAGTTTGCATGCACAGATGTAATTAAAAAGAACAGTTTTGAAAAATGTTGTCAAAAATAGAAATAGTCTGAATGTCTTCCCTACACTTAAATTTCAAATTTTCCTCCAGTTACCAAGACGTGTTTTAGAAACAGACTTTGTGTGGTAAGCCCAGCTGGAGTTCCGTGTCTGCTATTGAAAGTTAACTTAGGCCTGTTCTGGTGATAGGAAATTGTTTGTTAATTTGCTATTTCAGATTGGTAGGAATATTTGCATAGGCCAGAATCTCTTTCAGAAAGCACAGCCTGAAGTAAGTACTCAGCAAAGGGAGATGGGCAGTGTAACTGAGCTAGTGCATAATTTCATTTTTAATTTGATTATTAAGAAATTCCAAGTCATGGAAAACTTCAAGGCATAGAAGAATTTTTGTGACAGTGAGATAACATCTTCATTTTCTGGTGAGAATCAGCTATTAATAATTAGGCCTAACTGATCTTTGTTCTTTCAGGCTATTACATATATGGATTCAAAATAGTACACATCAAATACTCTTTATGCTAAATGTTTCTTGTCATATATTATTAATTTTAAAAAGTGAATTGTGTTGTTGAAAACCAAGGGGAAAATAGGAATGTTTTCTCGTGTGGTTACACGGTCCTATGTTTAAGATCCCTTAGAATAGTTCATATAACTTTATAATATTTTTTTAAACTTTTTTTTCCCTGTGACAACTATAAGTACTCTGAAGGCTGCCTTTTTCATTTGTGAACTAGAACTGGTGTTTGAAGAGAATTCACCCACAGCTTTAAACTAACTTCTCAATTGTTTTGTAATGTCTTTGGAGCATTCAGTTTCTGAAAGAAAAGCATGGAATACAACCTTTTCACAGTGTCCTGCTTATTGGGAGGAGACATGCAGGTTTAGCATGCTACAGTGAGCAATGGCTTATTGCAGTAGAGAGTACTAGAAAATACGCTTTGTAAAGAGCAAAGTAGCCTCCAAAATGAACAATTTAAAAAAAGCTGTGCTTTGGAAAGTGGATATATGCCACCTAGTGAAAAAGAGTTTTCATTTTAGGCAGACCATTGTTGAAAAAGTAATAACAGCTTCTGAACCTATCCTGTGCTGTAAATCCAATGAAGTAAGGCGACATTACATAAGTGAACAAAGTGACTGGTGTAGAACAGGCTCCTGTCGGAGAATTTACGTTGTGCATGACAGATTCCTGGCATTAACCTGGTAACTTACTTTCAAAGCTACTTCTTCTCCTCTTTCTCACAAAATAAGAGAATTTGGAAAGGATAGATAGGTGATGGAATGCATCTTAGGACAAACTGAAGAGTGGGTTTGTCCACTCTTCAGGACATAATAAGAGGATTAATATCAATTAGAAAAAACCCAAAGCTGTAACTTTTAGTTTTTAGACACTTCTGTCCCTGTGTTTAAGGTAACACTGCACCAGTTTGCAATTGGAAGTGTATCTCCTTTAATCTGCATACTGATCTCTCTTGTGTCTCTGACGCTGATAATCATTTTTCAACCTGAAAGAAATATGACCAGTTTGTGATTCTGTTTCAGGAGGTGCAGTGTGACATAAAAGCTCTCTGCAAGGCAAATACCTTTTCTGATCTTGAAGGGAAGTGTTAGAAGTTGGTATGAGTTTTATCCAGCTTAACAATGCTGCTGCTTGGAAAAATTGGTACTGGAACAACAGAAATGGAAGCTTGGAACTACAGGAATAGAAGATTCCTTCTCTTACCCATCTTCCAAAAGCAAACTAACAAAATAAACCAAAAGAACTGACCCTGGGAAGAGGTTAGTGTAGTAGTTATTACTCCCACTTCCAACTTCCATACTCTCTTAGGATACAAGAAGCAGCATTGTGCCAGCTGAGTGTAAGAGTGAGAAGGATTTTAAATCTGAAGTTTATGTAGAAGTAATAGTTTGGGTTTGGTTTGGAAGGGACCTTCAAAAGTCATCTAGTCCAATGCCCCTGCAATGACATCTTCAACTAGATCAGGTTGCTCAGAGCCCCATCCAACCTGACCTTGAATGTTTCCAGGGATGGGACATCTACCACCTCGCTGGGCAGCCTGTGCCAGTGTTTCACCACTCTCACCTTAAAAATTTCTTCCTTATATCTAGTCTGAATTTACCCTCTTTTAGTTTAAAACCATTACCCCTTGTTCCTATTGCTACAGGCCCTGCTAAAAAGTTTGTCCCCATCTTTCTTATAAGCCCCCTTCAAGTATTGAAAGGCCACCATAAGGTCTCCCCGGAGCCTTCTCTTCTCCAGGCTGAACAACCCCAACTCTTTCAGCCTTTCTTCATAGGAGAGGTGTTCCATCCCTCTGATCATTTTTGTGGCCCTCCTCTGGACCTGTTCCAACAGGTCCATGCCTTTCCTGTGCTGAGGACTCCAGAGCTGGACACAGTACTCCAGGTGGGGTCTCACCAGAGCAGAACAGAGGGGTAGAATCGCCTCCCTCGACCTGCTGACCATGCTGCTGACCATCTTTTGATGCAGGCCAGGATATGGTTGGCTTTCTGGGCTGCAAATGCACATTGTTGGCTCCTGTCCAGCTTTTTATCCACCAGTACCCCCAAGTCCTTCTCAGCAGGGCTGCTCTCAATCCCTTCATCCCCCAGCCTGTATTGATACCAGGGCTTGCCCCAAGCCAGGTGCAGGACCTTGCACTTGGCCTTGTTGAACCTCCTGAGGTTCCATGATCTTCCCAGGCACAGAGATGAGGCTGACAGGTTGGTAGTTCCCAGGGTCCTCCTTTCTACCCTTTTTAAAAATTAGTTCTGTGTTTCCCTTTTTCCAGTCATTGGGGAGTTCACCTGACTGCCATGACTTTCCAAATATCATGGAGAGTGGCTTGGCAACTACATCAGCCAGTTTCCTCAGGACTCTGGGATGCATCTTGTCAGGTCCCATAGACTTATGTATGTTCAGGTTCCTCAGGTGATCGTGAACCTGATCTTCTCTTAGAGTGGGACAGACTTTGCTCTGCCAGTCCCTGTCTTGCGGTCTATCCACTCAAGAGGTGTGGGAGGAGAAGTTGCCAGTGAAGACTGAGGCAAAAGAGTTGTTGAGTACCTCAGCCTTCTCCTCATCCGTTGTTACCAGTTTGCCAGTTGTGTTCATCGGGGGGGTACACTTTCTTTGATGTTCCTTTTCTGGCTGACATAGTTGTAGAAGCCCTTCTTATTATTCTTTTCGGCAATCCTTGCCATGTTCAGCTCCAGCTGTGCCTTGGCCCTTCTGACCCCGTCCCAGCACAACTGGGGATACCTGTCCCTGCTTCCACTGCCTGTGCATTTCCTTCTTGGCCTTTAGTTTGACCAGCCAGTCTTGACTCATCCATGCCAGTCTCTTGCTTTCCTTTCCTGATTTCTTACACTTGGGGATCAAGAGCTCTTGTGCTCTATGGAAAGCGTCCTTAAAGTTCTGCCAGCTCTATTCTGCTCCCTTGTCCCTGAGGGCAGTTTCCCAGGGGGTCCTATTGACTAACTCCTTGAAGAGCTGGAAGTTTGCTTTCCTAAAATTCAGGGTCCTGACTTTACTCTTCGCCTGACCCATATCCCTCAGGACTGCGAACTCCACAAGTGCATGATCACTGCAGCCTGGGCTGCCCCCAGTCTTGACTTCTCTTATGAGCTCACTTGCATTGGTGACCATCAGGTCTAGTATCTCATCCCCTCTGGTAGGGCTGTCTATTGCCTGGCTTAAGAATTTATCATTAATGCATTCCAGGACTCTTCTGAATTGCCTACAGCTCACCATGCTGCTTTTCCAGGAGATGTCGGGGTGGTTGAAGTCCCTAGCAGGACAAGAGCCTGCAAGTGCAATGCCTTCTGTAGCTGGAGTAAGAAGGTTTCATCAATGGGTTCCCCTTGATCAGGGGATGCATGTAAACACCAACCACAAGGTTGCTTTTATTGCCTCGGTCTCTGATTCTTACCCATAAGCTTTCAACCTGCTCTTGGCTATTCTTCAGAGACAGCTCGTCACACTCTATCCATTTCTTGATGTAGAGGGCAATGCCTCTGCCCCTCCTTCCTCACCTCTCCCTTCTGAACAGCCAGTAGCCATCGATAGCCGCACGCCAGTCATGGGACTCGTCCCACCAAGTTTCAGTAATGGCAACTAGGTCGTAGCTTTCTAGCAGCACGGTGTCTTCCAGCTCCTCCCGTTTGTTGCCCGTGCTGCGTGCGTTGGTGTAGAGGCACTTCAGCGGGGCTGTCGGCTGTGTCACCTTCTTAGAGGAACACCCCTTAATTCCTTTGAGGTATTTCACTGATGTTTCCCTGTTGGCTCCTATTACCTCAGGAGCCCCTGGCCCATCACCGTAAGACTTCAGGCATGCTCCAGTGTACCCAGCATGTCTCAGAGCAACAGGCTGAGGGCCCTCGCTGGCACATCTTCCCTCTAACCTTGGTGTTTCATCCCACAGCTTGTCAAGGGCAAGGCTGATATTATCCCCCGTCCCCCTTCAAGTCTAGTTTAAAGCTCTGTCAATGAGCCCTGCTAGCTTGTGAGCAAAGACCGTCTCCCCGCTTTGAGAAAAGTGAATCCCATCTGACACCAGCAGGCCTGGTGCCATGTAGGCCATCCCATTATCGAAAAACCCAAAATTGTAGTGGTGACACCAGCCACGGAGCCATGTATTAATAGACTGGGTCTGCCTGTTTCTTCCAGTGTCACTGCCCACAACTGGAAGGATAGAGGAAAAAATTACTTGTGCTCCAGATTCCCCTGCTAACTGTCCCAAGGCCCTGAAGTTTCTTTTGATTGCCCTTGGAAATGTAAGAATGCGTCCCAGCTCACTCTGTTGCGTGGCCCTTTTCTCATCACCCGTGGTTCTGGGAAAGCGTACTAAGCCTGGTGATTATTATTTCTTTGTCTGATATCACTTACAGTGTGCTAATTACTGCACAAACACTGGAGCAGTGTGATCCCTAGGATCTCAGGGATGCCTATGGTTTCACTTCCCATGATGGACTGTTTTTCTGGTGTGGAGTGTTGTGTATTTTTAACTCCTATATTAGGTTATGTATGAGACTCCTATATTTAAGACCATATGTGTTTGGCTGGACACTAAAAGAGCACCTTTTTTTTTTTTTTTTTGACTGTTATAAAAGATTATGTATCTAAACCTTCCAGTGGGGCTTGCACTTTAGCTGAAACGAAACAGAGAGTAGTATAGGGAAAACTCTATTCTTGATATGGAGTTAGGGTGGAAACTAAAAGGTATACCAGCGAGAAACTCCAAAATTTTTATGCATCTTCAACAGTGAGAACACAGTGTTTCTAAGAATGTTCACATAAACTTTATAGAATGATTAATCATTTGTATGGGTGTTTTACCTGTTACAAAAAACATCATAAACCTGAGCACCGTTCCCCACCAACACCCCAATTTCACATAGCTCCAAAAGGACAAAGCATATAAGATTTGCTAAGATGACACACGTGAATATATTGGGTGGTAGGAGTACAGAAAATGATGCAGTTTGAATTAAATTAAAAGCTGTCAGCGTGTAACGCTTCACATCTGTTGCCTTCCATGACTAGGTTGCAGAGAAAATCAGATGCACAGCTTAAACTGGCAATGCCTGCATTACTGATGATACATTCTAATGATGGCGAGTGATTGAATTAACTTGTTCGTAAGAAATTAAATCATCTTATAGTCTCTGAAAAAAACTGAAGTTGAAGCTCAGCAGAACAGTTAACATACACCACAGTAGACAAAAGCAGTGTATGTAGTCTATTGCTGTATGTTACCTAAAGACATGTGGTAAATTTGCTAGCTCAGTTCTTTGCGATCAGCATGCTGCATCCCTGACTTTTTGAATTTATGGCTTTTTCTTTTAAATTCTTTCTTGTGTAATCATCCTCACTGAGCAGGCATGGCATTTGCAGGATGCCTGTTCAGAGGATTCTTTGATACATGCAGTTTTTGCTGTGAGTTTAACATGTTAATTTCAACATGAAGCTGCATCAACTTGTTTGTTTATTTTACTGCAGAATCTGCCAGAGAATTTCAGTGATTGCAAACTGAAAAAGAAAGGGTTGGTGAAAAGGGTTCAGGTGAGTTTTTGGGGGTTTTTTTGTTTTCCATTAATGCTGGGCACTTGCATACCAAGAGTTTGTGAAAATGAGAGCTGTTTAGATTTCTTTCAGTGTTTGTTCTTACCTTGGTATTTCTTATGGCCTCCCTTTGAGAGGTATTTAATAGCTTTATAATAAACAGTATACAAAAATACAGATTTTCATAGTTCATGCTGTTTTCAGATAATGTTTGTAATTTACATTAGTGGTTGGCCTTATGGCTGCCTGATGATGTAAAGTAATTCTGATAACTTGTAAAGAAAACAGGATCATTCCTCCTTTCCCACTCCTTGGTGGGCTGGAGTAACGAATGAGGTCTGGGCACAAGGATGCAGTCAACTCTAACTCCTGCTGGACCTTGCTAGAGGTGTTCTTTGGAAAATTTAGCTTCTATTGCAATGTTCCAACTTTCTATGGAGAGTAAGTCTCTAAAGTAAAATCTGTACAGAAGAGCAGCTTCTCTGGGGCGTGGGTTTTTTAATTGCTTTGCCATTGTATGCTGCTTATGAATTCCTAGGCATTGTTTCCTTAGAGACCTTGAACTGAAGGTTTGTTAATAAATACTGGAGTTCGTGTTTCTGTGTGTTGTCCCCCCCCAAGTCAAACTTCCATAAATGATTGGTAATGCTACTCATATTACTGGTTTTATTTGTATTATGCTAGCTTCAGTCACAGGTTAGAGTCCTGAAAATTTTTTGTGAAACCACCTTGCATTCATACATGGAGTTGAAAGGTTTTGTCTTATACTGTAACCTTATTAAATACTTTCCATTAATGTTTCCCAAATTTTTTAAAATAGCCATCTATTTAGAGGAAGCCCTACCAAGAAGTACTTCATATTACAAATGGGTTTTGTTACAGCTTTAGGGACAAAGCACTTTGTACTCAGTTACAGAGGTAAGTTCAGATAATGCAGATTGAAATGAAGACGGTTGCTGGCGTAGCTATGTTGTATGGGGCTTTGAACGTGCTCTTGATTCCATGTGCCTAGCCAAAGCAGCAAAACTTTGTAATAGAGGTATGGCTATAAACCTCATGACAAGTTACTAGAGCTCCACTCTCGGGTGAAGTTATTGCAGAAATAAGTGGGGCTTTGTATAAGAACTGCTGTTTAAATCATAAAACAGACTCTGTTGAGCAGAGATCAGAATTACTGATGTGCTGTTATAGGCACAGTGTTCTGCAACTATGGGTTATGAAGCCTTTGAGGACTGAGAAGAATCTAAGGGGTTTCAGACCAGAGCTGTTAACAACAATTTGTTTTTCCAGAGCAAGAAAATGATGGCAAGTTATGCTTATTACTCTTAAGTATTCATGAAAGTGAGGGGGAGCTATTAACTGCCTTCTGTTGCTGGCAATCACATATCTTCTGGAATGGGGAGACAGTTATAAAACACTTGCAGCCAGCAATCGCAGTTGTTACCACCTTGACTTTTTCATCCCTCCAAATCGTTACAGAAGCGAGTTGATGCCAGCTCAAGGGATTGGTTGAAGATAGACGATTCAAAACAGTGTGATGGTTGAGAAACCTTTACCTGGCACAACAGTTTGCTGCTCTAGAGGGAAGGAAGTTTCTTAATGTCATTTTAATGTAAATAACATTAAATATCTGGTTTGACTGTTAAAATCTAATGCAGACATAGCAAAACTGAGTGCAAGATGTGAATAGATAGTGGGAGAGTCTGCTCAGAAACTACAGCGTACTCACATACATTGGAATTGTCATAAAAGAATTTATTGGCTTAAAGTGCTGGCGCGTTGTGCTGTGTACAGCACAAGCAAAGTGACTAGTGGCTGCTGGCTCTTAATTGCTGTGTGTGGGTTGTTATACTTGTAAGAACTCATGGACAGGTTCTAAGAAAGCTTAGGGTGCTGTGGACTGCCCCTTTTGGAAAGGAGCCTTCTGTCTTTTAGGCACACCAGCTACTTACTGGGAAAGATGAGGGTTCGTGTTGCCCTGTAGTTCTGAGAAATAGAAGCCTTGGTTTAATGAAAGCTTGTTTTAGGTTTGACTGAGTAGGTTTGTCACTCCCACCCTCCGCGACAGAAAGAAGTATGTGCTGTAGAAAGGAGTTTAAAAGTCATGTTCCAAATTGAAGCACACACTTGTCTGAACCTTTATGATTCTTGTTGTTCGTGAACTTTGGATCAACTCAAAGTACTTCAGCAGCAGGACTGGTGAGGATGGGCAACCATGTTATTGCCTTATCAAATATCGTGTTTCTGTTGGATTCTGGGTGAACAAAATTGTGAATAAGCTATTGTCAAAACTGAACCGGAAGGTGGTTGTTGAGTTGGCTTCTTCAAATTCGTGGTGGAAACTGCAGTTTCTATTCTTTAGAAGTATCTACCATTGCTATAATTGCATCCCCAATAACATTTATTTGTTTCTTATTCTCAGGTTTTTCTTGCCCAGTGTGATACCATTGAAGGAAATATTGGTCAAGAAATGGACAAGCTACAGTCAAAGAATTTGGCACTGGCAGAATGAGGCATTGCCCTACTTAACTAGGAAACATAATTGCTCTATGAGCAAGAAGAAAAGTTTGCTCTTTGTTTTGGAGCACGTATTCAGCTTTTTTTTTTTCTTTTTTTTTTTAAAGCCCAGTCTGTTAGACTGGTACCAGTCAATCATTTCTTGCTGGTTGTCTTGTTTGCCGCTTGGTTAGACTATTATTTTGAAAAGAAAATCCTTCCTGAAGAATGGCAGAAATAATCTTTGTGGTGAATTGTTATGTATCTTACGGACGAATGTTTAGTTAACTAAGTTATAAAGTTTGCAGTGATGGGCAATTTTGTCTGATATGTCTTTGAATTTATTTACAGCTCAAATCAAAGAAGGTCTATAATTGTACAAGTGCCATAAGTTGCAATTGTAGGACTTCAGCTTGATTGAAAAAGGCAAACTGAGACGACATCTGGGAGAGTCGAACGTTCTAGTAGACGGTTCAGAGCAATAAAAAAACCTACGCATTTGTATCTACTTAATGTTTGTATGCATTTATAAATATAAGAAAGCTTGACTATAAGGGAGTCGTACCTATTTTAGCCTTAAATTGTCATAATAAATGGAATGTACTGTAACATGTATGGTACTTAATTTTGAGTGGTGCTTTAAGTTGTTACTAAGCTTGATACAGACGTATGTCTTTTACATAGATTTCTGATGTACTGTGTTTTTTATAGATTATTCTTATTTTTATTGTTTGTGTTCCATCTGGAGTTATGGTGGGAAATGAAATGAGATTACTCATGCTGCTCATATACCAAGAGTTCAGTTCAAGCAAGGTATAACTAAGGAGCTATTTTGAAAGTTTTTTTATACTTTTTTTTTCTGATTTTACTGAATTCACGATGCTATATTTAATGAAAAATTACAGTGATCATTTCTAGTCTGTTAAGGTAATCGGTGAATTTTTATAGCATGTTACAAAGTGACAGAACTTTATTTTAGCAATGCCGTGTGACTGAGGGTTATGACTGATTCTCGCAGTCGGATACGTGCCACACTTAGCCTTCTGTGTTAGGTGAAAAATAAGCTTTTGCAGGAGATACTTACTACCTGTCAGCAGGTGCAGCCAACTTTGCGGTTGTTGGTCAGAGCCCATAGCTAATGTACCTATAGTGGGAATTGCTTTTTCACTGATACTTCTGGTCCGTAGGTCAGTCATATACGCAGTGGCTGCTGCAGTAGTGACTGGTAAGGAGCCTGTTTCTGAGGGGAAGAAAAAGCTCTTTTGTCTCAGATGAGTCAGACTGAGGAGGTTTAGGAATGGCCCTTAGGTAGTGAGCTTTTATCTGTATGTGACTGTTCTAAGATTAGCTTTGCTTTCCAGATAAAAACAGGGAATGTGTGTAAAAAGACGTTAACTTCTAGTAAGTTATAAACCTTAAATAATACCTAAAGTATTGTTATTAAAGTATTATCTCTGATGTTTGTAATTGGAGGAGCATTTATTTAGTGAAAAATGCCATTGGTCAAATGAAGTGATAGCCCTGCATTAGAAAGGGTCACTTTTATTCTAAAAATGCCTTTTGACCATACCAAGATTGGAGTTGCCATATTTTTTACTCTTAACCAGTTTCTTCAAGGTTGTATTTTTTCCACATGTAACTCTCTTCTCAGTATCTGTGGAGGATTTTAAGGTCTAAACTCCTAGGAAGCTTGTCTATCATGTTAGGAAATGGTATGTTTGGTAGGACCGTGGATATTTTTTCCTAGGCTGCTATAGTCTGGTCATGCTGCATTTTCCCAGTGCTTTAGAGGTAGGAGAAAGAAGAGTTGGTTGTAGCCATTTTTGTGAAGCCCTGCCTAGCTTGGTGCTGCTTCTGGACCAGATTCAGCTGACTCGTAACCACCAGCAACGCTGTTGCCTAATTCAGGGGATGCAAAATTACCCACTTGCCTGTGATGGAAAGGATCCTCACTCTCTCAAATGTAAGTCCTCTAATGCATTGAAATTTCACAGGTGCATGTATAATAAGCAAAGTATCCTCTTGTGCCCATGAAGAGAACTGGGAGCTGTGGTCATGGCTAGGACTGTGTCCATTTCTGCTGCTCCTTTGTATTTTTCTCTCCTGGGCAAGAACACTAAGGCTATAGGCAGACATCATCTTCCCAGCACTCCCTTCCCAGAAACTTCTGCTTCTTGAGATGTGCCTGTGTGAGTACATCCTCAGCCTGTCTCAAAGCCAGGTGGATTCACTTTAAGATGTTCTATAGTAGGTCTTCTGATAATCTGCTACTTTGGGGCAGAGAGTGATGATGAACCTCTCCCACCAGCACATCTGGATTCAGCAAAGAGTGGGTGTCCTGAGCTAAAGTTACCTTACAGTGGTAATTCCTGGTATCAGAGTGTTTGGTTTCTGTGCCAGAAGTACGTATGTGAAGATGAACTTTGCAGTATAACTGTTTTTTGTCTTCCAAATGTAAAAATGAGTTGATTTGTTTTGGAAAACAGATGGTTGTACTTAGAGTTATCTAAGACCTTCTAGAGTGGGTTGACTTTTATACTTAGTTTTGAAAGAAGAGTCCTATACTTTATTTTTTCATAATAGCCTTAAATTTCAGTGAAAGCAAACCTCTGTGCTTTTCAAAAGTGCAGCAGGCTACAATTGTGGGAGGAAGGGGAAGGAAGAGGAGATTTTAAGTATTCTTCAGAATTTATAAAGGTAAACATAGATCTTAATCAAGCTTAAACTATATTCTCACTGATTCTGTAGTCTGGGTGTACTGTGATACCTATTTTGCTACTGAATCATTTCTGCACCCCAGCCATCTGCCCTGATCATGTCAAAAGAGAAGTTACTCCCTTTTGCCTTAGTTGCACTTGCCCCATCGTCTTCCTCCAGTTGCTGCGTTGCTCTGGCTGTGTTTACACATCTCAGATTTGCCACATGGGCAAAATATCTTACCACAAAGTTTGTCTTTTTATGAAAATGGAAATCAAATCACACACTTCCTTGCCCTGTTTTCTCCCCCAGCTCCTGTAGGCTGGTGTGAGACGAACCAAACCCGACGTTTGGGGAGCGACGGAGTCTGGAGCCGTGGGACGCCTTGGGAACAGCGTAAAACACGCTGCTTGTAGTGGCGTCCTGTGACCGAGTCCTCCTGAAGGTAATGTGGCTGTAAACCTGGAGTAACGCTTCTTTGACTTTTAATGGTCACGCGTGGTTTGGTGTGGAGTACTTGACGCTGTGGAACTTGGGGCTAGATTTTGGGGGGGTTATTTTATTGTACTATCATGAACGAAAAGGTAAAAATAAAATACCGAAAGTTCTCTGCTGTCCTTGGTCATGGTGCACTTACTAAATGTTGTAGATGTGCTGTAGATGGGCTGTATTTTAGTGGGGAAAATGCGTGCTGCTGTCCGTGTCGCAGTGTGCGCTGTGTGGGCGAGTGTTTGGGAGCTGGAGCTGCCTGTGCAAGGTCTCCCCAAAGGGAGCGGGGAATCAAAGCCTGAAATGTTCCCTGAAATGATCTGCAACAAGCTGAAAAAGAGGAGAGGGGAAAAAAAAAAAGCTGGTTTTTTTTGTTTTGTTTTGTTTTTTTAAAGCGCTTTTCACAGTTGTGTTGCACACTGAGGTTTTCTGGATCTGGATGTATGGGATGTACTTATTGTTATTATTTTTTACTTATTTTGGGCAGGTCTGGGGGTGCGTTTTAGGGAACTGATTCAGAGATGTGTCCCACAGCTGGATTACCGTGCCCATCTAGTTCTGATGGTGCTCCAAAGGGTTAACTTCTGACAAACCTGATCAAGCCGGAGAATTTAATTCAGCTCCTCTGTTGAGATAATTTTCTCTTCCTCCTTCTCCTCCTCCTCCTCCTCCTCTGGGGGCGGGCCTGGGCCTTCTGGCCCCGCCCCCCAGCCGGAGCCCCGCCCGGGGCGGGGCTTACCGGCATCCCCCGCCCTCCCGCCGTGCGTGGCGTCGCGGGGCGGAGCCGCAGCCTCACTCTAGCCGGCGGCGCCGCCCCTGCGCTGTGCTCGCCGGGAGAAGATGGCGGCGGCCGGGGTGGGCCCGGGTCGGAAGCAGGTGCGGCAGGAAGAGCTGCGGCGCCTCATGCGGGAGAAGCAGCTGCAGAAGGCGGGAAAGAAGCGGATCGACTCGCCCTTCGCCAAATATCCTCGTCGCCGGGCTCCCTAGCCCTCGCCTCGGGGGCTGGCCCGTCGCGGTGTGAGGGAGGGAGGGAGGGGAGGGGGTGGCCGGCCGGTGAGGGGCGGGTGTCCGCGCCGCAGCTCCCTGCTTCCCTTAACGGCGTCCGCCACGTACAACAGCCTGGGACACCTCAGCTGCACGCTGTGCAACGCGCCCGTGAAGAGCGAGCTGCTGTGGCAGACCCACGCCCTGGGCAAGCAGCACCGTGAGGTGAGCTGGGTTCCCGCCCGGGCGGGCGGGGGGGGGGGGGGGTGGTTGGTGCTTTTTGAGGTGTGCGCTAATAGGTCACCGTTGAGCATCTGCCGGGAGAGAGTTGTGTGAAAACAAGCCTGGTTGCTTCGTCTTGTTTTGTTTTCTTAACACCTATGTACCGATTGAAAGGCCAGCCCTTGAGAGAGTCGGCCCGCGGCTTTCAAGGGGCGTGCTCGTGGGATGAAGCTGTTCCCACGTTTAGCGACAGCTTTTAACTGTCGCTTGTCTGCAGCTCGGATTTGGAAACCCTCCTTGGGATTGCTTTGCTACCTGTATGTTACCAAGTGACAGCTTACACGTGGTTGAGAAAATACGCGCTTTTTTCTTCATAATTTAGCAGATAAGAATTTGTAAAACAATTTCAGCGAGCTTTTAACTTGGATGCAACCGTAAATGCGTTTTTTTATCCTTTTAAATTCTGCTGCTGCTTCTTAGCAGAAACTGAGAGATTGCGTGTAATTTTACAAGTACTGAAGAAGACCAAAAGAACTGAGGGGGTGCCTAGTTCATTGCCTGCATTCTGAGTAGGTCATCGTAGGAAGGCACAGTGACATGTCTTTAATACTACTGCTGTGTTTTAATTTTAAAACACTTAATATTCCAGGACCTTAGGATGAGTCCAGCCTTCCTGCTCTTTCCTCCAGTGTCTTACGGCTGTAAACGTTACTGGTCCTGGTCTTTCCTTTCTCACTAGTACAACCTCCCTTGTGCAAGTGTCAATTCCTCTGCCCCCATGTCACATCATTCAAGAGGCTGACAGAAACATCGGTCTTGGTTTTGGTATTCATGATGTCTATTTCAGTGATCTTGCTCTAGAAAGATATTAGCTCACTTTAATAAACTGTTCTAAAAGCGCTGTATTTTAAGCTGCAATCCTGAATTTTGTACTTCTTTACAGAAAGTTGCAGAATTAAAAGGCACAAAGCAGACAGCAACTGGTTCAGCTGCTAGCACGTCATCTCATCCTGTCAAGAGAAAAACTGTTGACACAGAAAATACAGAGTTAAAGAAAGTAAAAGGTAAGGAGAGAAAAATACTTATCTAGCACTTGTCAGAATCTAGCCATTTTACACCTTGAATGTCTTTGGTTTGGTTTTTTTTTCCCGTGGAAGTGAGTGTGAATACACAAGGCTATTGAGTTAATGTCAGCCTGTTGCTGCTGAAAAGGGAAAAAGTCTGTCTTGCTCTTTCTCTGTGAGTTTGCTGATCTGCACTTTTGGTAGTTTACCTAGTTTTCTTCTGGGTTATTGGGTTAAATTAGGTCATGGAGCTGTGGGCTTGGTCCAAACAGAACCAGAAACAGTGCAAGTTAAACAGTAGAAGCACTTGCCCAGAAATGGTGTTAGTCCTTTTTAGTGGGATCAAGCCACTGGTTTATCTCAAACCATGCATAAAAGTTCATGCTAATGATAGCTAATTTTTTTGCCTTTGGTGCTACTAAACACGTAAATATAAAATATGTGGAAGTGTGCATTTGTGAACTTGCTGCTGTAGTAGGAGTTTGTTTGAGGGATGTTTCTGTTAAAAGCATGGATTGTAAGAAGTGACTCTTGGCTGTTAAACAGGTACAGACGAAAAACCACATACGTCTACATCTGGGTAAGTAGATCTTATTACGTGTGAGTTTTTTGTAACTGTACCAACTGCTGCATTCTCTGTTGGTAAAAACTGCTGGTTTTCCTCGTCTGTCCTTCCTAGCCAAGGGTAAAGATTCAGAGAATCAGCGGATCCCTGCTTCTGCTCGTTTTCTAACGTGGGTGTGTATTCCTGAACATGGCAGCATCTTCCTCAGTGCAGATGAGAAAGTCATGGTATTAACTCTAGAGTCTCTGACAAAACAGAAATTCTTTTACTGTTACTATCAGAGTTTTAAGGATTAATATGTGGTGGTACTATGCAGTTTGCTAGAATGAAAATGACTAGATCGTGGCATGCACTCTAATCTTTAATGTTAGCATACTGCAGAAGAGGTGGTAGTCTGAAATTAAGACAAATTTTAAATGTGTACTTAAATATACATTTAAACTATATTTATTCACAGAAACTACTAACAAATGTCATCAACAGATCTTTATTAAGATGGTTTTGTCACTTAAAATTCATGTAAATGCATGTCATGCAGTTGGAACTCTCACAAATATAGGAGTGTATTTGACTTCAAGGGATTCGGTTAAGCATCTTACTGCCACTAAAGATTTCTGGTGGTATTTGGACATCTTTGTGGGGTTGGTAGATGTCACAGGAGGCCTGCAGGTCTCCTGTACGCTTCTTCACAGGATAAATTATTATTATCTTGCATAGCTATTACATGCTGTTTACCTTGATAGTAGAAAACACTTACCTTGTAGAAATTCTGAGTGTGTGTGCAAAATTAACAGTTGAGAGATTTGTTCAGTATTAAACTGATCGGTATGATTATTTTAAAATATAACCTGGAAAAATGTTTGCCTTGGAGGCTTGCAGCTATTATAAGCAAATCTGGGTTTTCTCATTGCTGAGCCTGTGTGGCTCTTCCAAGCTGGAGTTCTGAGCAGCAGTAGGTCCCCCAAGTAAGTAGTTGTGTTATACATGAAGGTTATCAAGGTTTATATGACGTTAGTGTGACCGCTGAACTATTAATTTTGTATTTAATGTGTTCACAGCAGGTATACTGATGCAAGTTACTTTGAATGCGGAGATAGAATCACCTAAGCTGCCATTCCTCCAAATGCACTTTGTTTTTGGGATATTTTTATTAATGTTTCTGATATTGAATACTCAAATACAAAAGTGGAACTGAATTGTGTTTTCAGAATTAACCTGAGCATTTCTGGGGAACTTCAAAAGGCGGCAACAAGCACGTGCTGCCTTCGGACAGTGGTTATGTGGGTAGCTGTGCAGTTTAGGGTATTGCACTGTATCTAAAAAACTGTATTGCTCACAGGCTTAATAGGCTTCGGATGCTAGACTGTAACTGATTCTTGTGAATTTTGAAATAATTATGTTGTGTGTTCTTTACTAGGCTACCAGCAGATTTTTTTGATGAAACAGAGCAAGATAGGGCAAACGAACAGCTTTCAAAGGGTCCAGGTCCCAGTTTATTGTCAGGAAATTACGATGATGATGATGATGATGATGATGATGAAGAGGAAGAGGAAGAACAAGATCAATCAAACAAATCTTCGGTTATGCATAAAACTGAAATTCCACCTCTAACTCAAGAAGTAATAGCTAATTCTCTGCCTGCAGGTAATGCTGACTGAAATAGTAAGTGATTCAGTAAGGAGAAGTAGTGTTTTAACTGACGATGGAAGGGTTTTCATTTATTTTTCTAATTATTGCTATTAGCTGGTTAGTGTGTGTAGAGAAAGGAGATTCTTTGCTAGTTTTTTATTGTGTGGTGTTTTCTTAGCATGCTTATTGGTTTTATGTTCTAATTGTTTGAGGCTGTCAGACGAAATAATGTCTGTCTGTTCTTCCCTTGATTCAGTAAGGTATTAATTGAAATTCTTGTCTAGTCAGAATTTTATAAAGAAGCTTGAACAGTTGTCCTTTTTGTTCATAGGCTTCTGTCCTTTCTTATAGACTTCTTTGACAGCAAAACTACAGCTGCTCCTATAGTTTCCCATTCAGGATCCATACAGAAAGCAGAGATACAAGAGAAGATAGTGGAAAGGTAAGCAGTCAAATCAAATATTGATAGATTTGGGAACTGTAAATAAACATTGTTCTTCCAGGAAATGCAGATTGTGATCACTTAGAAATCTGTCATATTGTTAAGTTGTATTTGGAATAGTTTGCGTGTATGTCAGCCTCTGGCATTATTTCAGACGGGTATTTCACACTGTAGGGGCAGGATAAGAGGTGGAGCAATGTCATACAGTGTCTGTTAGACATCTCTATTTGCAAATTTTAACGCAGGGTACTTTGGAAGCTGAATGTCAACCACTGCTTTTAACTGTTTAAAGAAAGAAAACCACTTGCTTGTTCTGTACTAATGGTTCAGCTCACTTGAGCACTTTTTTAGACAGTGGTTTCAGCTTTCAGAAGTAGACACTGTGCTGTTAAAATGTTTGTGTGCTCAGCACACTGGAAAGAATAGTTTAAGAAGCCTAAGCTGTAGCTCTTTTTTTGACAGTGAGATTTAAATCTGTCTGTGCAGTTCCTTTTAAGTTAGTTAAGACCAAACTGAAGAAGCAGGTTTTGATGGTTGTAGGTAAAACTTGGGGTGTAAAAAACTTGCTCCATTTCTAGGTCCTTTCATAAAAGATTATGGATTTTATTCTTGACTATTTTTCAACTCTACAATAAAGCAGGTTGTGAAGTGTTAACTTTAGGATAATAGTAATCAAACATTTCAGGAAAGAAAACACTGCTGAAGCTTTGCCAGAAGGTTTCTTTGATGATCCTGAAGTGGATGCAAAAGTAAGTGATCTGCTCTTTTTATGCTGTTGGATTTATTTCTGCCAGTTGTAATGATTTTCTGAGTAGTGAGGATGCTTTTCCAGATAATTAGTCATACCAGAATATAAGGAAGGGACCGAACTATTTAGAATAGAATAGACTATATCGGTTGGAAGGGACCTACAACGATTATCCAGTCTAACTGCTTGACCAATTCAGGGCTGACCAACAGTTAAAGCATGCTGTTAAGGGCATTGTCCAAAAGCCCCTTAAACACTGACAGGCTTGGGTCATCGACCACCTCTCTAGGAAGCCTGTTCCAGTGTTTGACCAGCCTCTCGGTAAAGAAATGCTTCCTAATGTCCAGTGTAAACCTCCCCTGGCGCAGCTTTGGACCATTCTTTCTCTATTAGAAAACATGAAAAGGGATGGAGGTGGGCAGGAAGACCTTGTTAAATCATCTCTCAGAAGGTATTTTTTGATTGTGGTTCCTTTGTGGCTCTTAAAGAAAACCAAAGAAATGTTATTTGTTGGTTAAAATGCTGGACTGAGATTTGGACAATCCACCTGTTACTTTTATTTCTTTGAGTCATCCCAGGAAAAGCATTTCACCTAATTTGTACATCCAATTCTGCTTCGGAATTGAAGATATAAAAATAGTTCTCTAATGTCCTTTGAGAGATCCTGTTGAAAAGTATTAAGAGTTACTATGTGACTGATACTATACATCCTGTTAGAATGAAAATAGCTAGGTTATGGCATGCACTGTAATCTCAAGTACTGGCATACTACAACAGTGAACTTGGTCTTCAGCCCTCTTGTCTTTTACCACTGTAGGTTTTTCAATGCTCAGAAAAGAAATATGGGCATTCGACGTGTTTCTCCAAAAAAAAAAAACAAACCAAAAAAAACCCCCACAACTAAAAATCTTGAAATTTTGATCAAAATGATGCATACTTCCTTCAACTTGCACAGTACAGAATGATGACCAAAATAAACACTGATATTTGAAATACAAACTTTTTTTGTTTGGTTTGGTTTGTAAAATTTGCCACAGATTTGATGGCTCTCCTGCTTGCTTTATTGAAATAATAGTGTTGTAGGCTCAAAGTCTTTTTTATTTTCCTTGAGTATATTTCCCTATTCACACTGTGGAAGGCTGCTGGTGTATTTAAATTCGATTGTGAGGTCGAGCCATGACTTCTGATTTGGAGACCTTCCAAATAATGCCTCTTTATGTTTGGTTAGTCCCACTGTCCCAATCACAAGCTTGGGTGTCTCTTACTTGCTCTGGCAAGATTCTTTTGGCACCACTCATGCCCATGTGTTGGCATATGTGAATAGTTTTGAATAATGACATTTTGAATACTGAAATATGTAGCTGAAAAAGCCATGCCTTTTTGTTGTTGTTTTGATTTTTTTTTTTTTTGCATATGACTAATTGGAGTGTTAAGTTTTTTCAAATACTTAGTTTCACCATGAGTTGGGAAGCTTGTACAAAGTGGGAACACCTAGCAGGCAAAGGAGAATCTGCTTATATCTGTGAGGACGCTGGTTAGTGATCTTTGTTCTGGTTATCACCTCAGCTGATAAAATTTACAAGTGGATACATGTTCCAATAAGCTCTTCCTTGAATTGCTTCCAGGTGCTGCTCTTTTTAATCAGTCCTTTCTAAGTTTAGCTAATATGCAGGGGCAGGAAAATGTTTGTGACTGCTTACGTTGAGTAGGCTGCAGTGATTCTGTGTTGGAATCATATGCAAAATAATTATTTTCAGAATTAACAGTGAGCATTTGGAAGGGAGATTTTGGGCTTGAAAAATGTTGATTCTTTACATCAGGAATTTACAAAGCATATAAATTCTGGATTAGATAAATATTTCAAGGAAAAATAATTTCTTTAGTGTTTAAATTTATTGTAAGAAATACAAATAATTATGAATTACAAAAGACAACCACAATGCGTAATAACACAGTACATACACATATGATAGAAATAATCACAGAACAGAAAAATGAAATGATGACTATTACTTCCCAGTATGTAGTTTGCTTGGAAGCTTCTGATTTATTCTATAAACTTAATTCATACTACTGGATTTTGTATAATCGTTCAGGAACAAAACATACCAAACTCTTCTTTACCATGATGATGACTGATGTGTTACCAAAGGAGAGGAATGAATAAAGGAAAAATAAAACTAATGCAAAAAGATGGTGTTATGAATTATTCTGTTCAAACTGCTTAGTTCTCCTAGCTATATAATTTCCACCCAGTCCAGAGCCAGGCATCATCTGTCATCTAACATATGTTATATGCCGCATCTTCCACTCTTGAATTATGGAAGTTTTGGTTACACAGGTAGGTTATCTTGTTTATTTGCTCGTATTAAAAGCACAATCTGGTTTTGATTACCTTAGTTGTAGATGTTAAACACGTTCTTACAGCTATTACTTTTTCCGTCGTCTTGTCTTAGTACTTACTGTAATCTACCACAGAAGAAAAAGCTTTGCATGTCATTAAAATTGGTATGTAGGTGTACTATTTCTTCTGTTAGCCAACAAAATTAGACTAGATTTGAAATATAGTCAGACTATCTAACACCAGTCAGAGTAGTGACTGAATCATTTGATATGTTATGCCAAAGGCAAATAATTCACTGCTTTTTGGCTTGTGAGATAGCTACTATATACGATTGAACAGGCAGCTTACAGAATTTAAAAGTTATCACCCAACATAGTGAAATTACAGACCATCAGATTAACAGACTTAGTCACTTGTGTTACTCTGAACATTCCACACCATCCATTCTTAGTCAATTATTATTTAACGTTACAGTCAAGGATGTTGTTTTAATCCAGGAATAGTCAGATTTTTCCTCCAAAACCATTGTGCAGCTGCACTCTCTTATACATTACTTGAATGGAAGTATGTTGACCAGACTTTTCTGAGAACACAGCATAATTTGTGCTATTTCTCCAGGTGTTTTACAGTGCCCCAAAGAGTCACTAGACATAAATTTTTAATAAGCCTGTTTTTTCATGTTCCTTAGGTGCGAAAAGTTGATGCTCCAAAGGATCAGATGGACAAAGAATGGGATGAATTTCAAAAGGCAATGCGACAGGTCAACACAGTAAGTAATGGAATCTATTTTTATTGATTCTAAATACTATACACAATAAGGAAAACAACAGTTTCATGCAGCTCTGCAAAATGACTGACATCTGCATTTGTCAGCTGTTTGTTGCAATGCAGTGTGTGGTTAAATGCACTTTATAAATGAGCAAAGGGTTCCTTCTATTTTCCGCTCAAGGGAAATTAAGTTGAAAAAAACTTTTGATCAGGATCCAGTCATCAATATATATCTAGTTACTTTTGTTAAATTGTATTTAAATAAGATAGCATAGGACATAATTTGGGGCTCTTCTTTAGATGAGATATTTTAACCTTGAAAAACACAGAACAAAACACCAACCGTTCGTCTGCCTTTTTCAAAAACGATCTATAAAGTGTAGGTAACCTGGGTTTTATGGTTAATTTAAATGTACTGGAAAGGAACCCCAAAATTTGGGAGGGACAAAAGATTTTGTGTGTGAGACACATAAGCTGGCCACAATTTTTCTGTACTTCCATTTTTTACTGTTTAGCATTGCATGGAAAGTCTTCCCGGAACAGGTTTTTATCTGCCCTTTTGTACAACATAAAACTGTGACTAACGATACCTGGTCTTCTCAATCTTCCCCTAGAGTATTTGCTAGTTTTTTAACTTTAATTGTAAAGAATTGCTCATATGTCAACTGCTAAGAAAAGTGGTGAAAAAAAATTTATCATTGCTCATTTTAAAGCAGTCAGCACTATAAACAGAGCGAATGTTCATACAAAAGCAGTGGTGGATACATTTTGCTAGCATTAGCCATTCAGATAATTCTTCAGCTTAGAAGGAATCTTCTCAGTTATGCGTGGACCATTGATTGCATAGCATCTCCCAGACATTCAGATTTGAGAAAGTATATGCTGAAAAAAATAACAGGTTAGAAACACTTCGGGATCTAGTGGGAATATTTAACCAGTATTTTCAGTAAGTGTGTGTAATTAAGTCCCAAGCATTGGGATATAGCTCCTATTTCAACCTCAGACTTTGGTGTGCGTAGTTTGTTTATGCTCCATTTCAAATAATAGTATATTGAAAAATTTGAAAAGTTAACCCCAAAGCAGCCAAACTACTTTTAGTTTTAAGAAAAAACATTTCCATTTCAAATTAAACCAGATCAGTTTTTTTTCTGTATTTGCCTCCAGAGTCTTTTGTGAAGGTGGGAGTATACATATAGGAGACTAACATTGACTTGAGGTAGAGGGGAGAAAGGGAAGACACAGACATCAAAAAGGAACAACAGCGGAATTCAGGATGAAGGTGAATTTTCTTAGCGGTTTTCTGGTTTAGATTTCAGAAGCAATAGTGGCAGAAGAGGATGAGGAGGGACGACTAGATCGTCAGATTGGAGAAATTGATGAGCAGATGTAAGTAGATCAATTTTTCCTCAAACTTTCTGTTCTCCAGCAGTAATGGATCACTATTTGACTAGAGCGATAAAGACATTTTTAATTTGAATCTTCTGTGATACTACCTTTCATTAATCACCTAAATAGACAGACTCCCTCAAATTGCTTAATGATACCTAATAAAAACATGAATTTTTGTGCAAATTTATTTGCAAAGAGAGAATGCACTAGAATCACTGAAAGTACAGCAAGCAGGCGTGGGCAAAATAAAGCAATAGAAGGCAAATTCTTTGAACAAACTGTTGCCCTCCCCCCTGTCAAATGTCTTAATTTGTACTTCTCTATGAATTCTGATTGATGTAGAATTTATGTGAACATTTTTTAAAAACAAGGTCTGATATTCTGCATGCGATTAAAATGTCAATAATGAGATTTTGGTGGTTTGACCATCTGTTTGCTGTACTGAAAATGTCCTGTTATGTGACTAACTCTCCTTGTTTCTGATGAAAGTTTACTTAAAGGTTTTGTTGAATGATGGCCTTTATTACATGAAGTGGGTTTTTTTTGTTTTGTTTTCTTGAAATGGTAGGTGTAGCAGTTGGATAAGCATTAGCTTAAACTCTAGGTAACCTGAAATACAGCTTAGTAGAACAGATTGTTCCCATTACCATGTAGCTTAACACGTTGATTAACAGTGATTGTGGCAATGGTAGCAATTGAAAAGAAAAACATTAATTCTGATTTTAATGAACCTTGCAACAAAAAGAAGACACTAAAAATTAAAGCAACACTTAAGCTCTCTGTACAGTTTTACATGCTACAGGTAATCAGCATATAACAGCAGCAGCATTGGGTTCAAACTGAGCTTTGGTAGTACATGAATGTCTTTTAACAATGTTCGTGTAATTTTGGAGAGGGCTTGATCTAAACCTGGCTGTCCTTGAGCATTCATTTTTCCCAGTAGCTTAGGATGCTATAGTACGTAGAACCAAATTCAGAAGTTTGTAGAGAATTTGAAGTTTGTTAGCATAATTATTTTTCCCCAAAATAAAAGCTCCAAATAGACTTTTAAAGACTGTTTTTGTAGCTTTGTCTTCTGAGTGTATTTAAACTCGGGCTACTTCAAATTAAATTCAAAATCAGATTAATTCCAGTGACATTCATGTTTTCCTTTAGCCTTCAAATCTTCATCTGCGACTGCCTGTAAGTAATCATATTGCAGATACGCAAGGGGAAACAGGATCCAGATAATAATCTTTCCTTGTTGACTCTTCTAGCAAATAGGAATGAAAGAAGCAAAGATGTATTTAAATCTGGCTGACAGTACTTGGCATTTTCAACAAAATAGCCTGTTACAACGGCTAGAATAATTGTTATAAAACATATTTCCAGGACAGAACTTTTTAAGTAAATGGAAAACTGAAACTTGTGGATTGTGTTTACTTAAAATGTTCTGTTATAGCACACAGTAAGCAGATAAAGAATCTGAACACTTGTGCTGCTTTTCTTATTTTCAGAGATGCCATCCCTAAGTTATCAAAAGTGATAGCCAGTTGATACCTCGCCTTTCTACCATATATGAAAACCATAAGTGAAGCAAAGAATGGCATCTCTTCCTGTGTGGAAGTGGATATTGGTTCTGTGTGCTTTTCTAAAAAATGATTTGTGGTGGTATTGCAGTTGTTAAATACTTGGATTAGATCTCATTGCTAGAGAATTGACCACACCTCTCCTCATCTGGTCTGTTTCTACTTGATGAACACAGAGAAGGTGCACAAGCATATTGAAAGCTTATTTTTTCAATCGATGGGAAGCTAGCAAGTTTTTTTTATCCCAAGTTGGAGAAGCAAAATCCAGCACTGTAGAAAATCCAATTAATGTGGAAAGGCCACAAATGTTAATAGGTGGTTTACTTTTCAACAGTGAATGTTATCGCCGTGTTGAGCTTTTGCGTAACCGCCAGGATCTGATGAAGGAGAAGTTAAAGGAAGCCATGAGATTAAGAGCAACACAAGAGAAAGAGGATGAAGCTATTGGTAGCGAAGATGAAGAAGAATTGCAGGATTTGCTGTCTCAAGACTGGCGGGTGAAAGGGGCTTTGTTGTAGCATTTCTGCAACATGGTTGATATTCTCTTTACCTCTCATGTTATTTCCATTGTTAGAAGTGAGATGCTTTTGTTGAATATTTATTTAAAGACGATTGTGAGATGGTAAAGAGCCAAGCGTATTAAAAACCCCCAGCTTTGTAGATCTACAGTGGTGTATTACTTGCTGTAAAAACTGTATATTGCAAATGTTTTACAATATTGAATGCACCTTTCCTATTAAAATTATTGGTTTCCTACCAGAGGTATTTTAATGGGATTAATAAGTAACTGAAGAATCTCTAAGGTTTTGGAAGCATTAGATATATCTGGCAATTTTGAGACTTAGGTTATTGTGTATAGAAGTAAAGGACTTGCAAAAATGATAGTGTATGGAGTTTTCCCAGATTGGGGGGGGTTAGGGAAAGGAAAATATTCTGCATTTATGTTATCTTAAAATTTATAAGTGCTCTTCCGTCCATTGCCCCAGCTCCCAATAAAATATGTACAGTTTTTTCAGGATCTGTTACAGTTTCTCTGTGTACGTAAGGACTAAGCTCAGAAATGTTGAGCTACAGCTTTTCCACAGATACTCTGTGATGTGCCATAGGCAGTGCTGAATATTTTTCTTTATAGGATCTTGTTTTGCTTAGTGCAGCCATAGTGTAGCATACCTCATATTTCTTGAACCAGAGGGGTGAAAACACGATGGTTTACATATTTGCATAACTAAATGAAAGGGTCACAAAATGCCAGAGAGGAAGGTACTGCACTGGAAACTGATGAGGTAAAATTTATCTAGCTGTAAGTACTGGAAATTTTCTTAAGGTATCTTAGGCACAGAGAGCATCTAAAATTGGTTTCTGTTCTGATAAACACAGATGAAGTAAAATCGAGAACCAACAAACTTGAGAAGTCTGGGACATGGCAAGCAGAACTACCCTGAGCTTTGGTAAGTCTCTCTCTCTCTCTTTTTCTTTTTAATGAAGAATTTTTATTTTACTTTTGCAAATCTTAAAACATTTCAAATTTGCTGAGGACTTTTGAAAAAATAGGAGAAATGTGTGGTTTGAGATTTTTATCAAAAAAGCAAAAAAGTAAAGTTGTGAAAGAACAGCTTAACATTTTCCTTTTTTTTTTTTTTTAAAGATTCTAGTTTTAAAACAAGTTCGTGAGGTTTTAAAGGGAGAAACCAAGCTTTGTTCTTATGAGAGCATTCTAAATACTTGCCTCAAAGATGTTTACTAACCAACCAGTAAAGAGAAAAACTAAAGCTAGATGTTTGATTTGCCTGTTTCGGAAGAAAGACTTGATATGGTGGGAGCCCTTTCCATATTGTGAGATGCCTTTTTACCACTCCTGGTTTCCGTGATCCTTGGGTTCGGCTCTTTCTTTATATTTCTAAAGCTGTCAAAATTCAAGCAATGGTCCTTAGCAGTTTGGTGCATCCATTTATTCCTGCTCACACATGATGCTGGCTTATACCCACTGTTTTTTGGTTGCTTTAATAACCGTAAGTGTAAGTAGCTGTTACTTTAAGTTGCTAAAATGTTTGACGCAACGCTGCGGTCTTAGGTGAATTAGTAGTGTTGCTGAGACAGCAACATTCAGAGAGTATGGAAATACAGAAACATTCAGAGAGTATCGAAACAAATAATGAATGTTTTGGCAAGTTGGAGAAAACTTAGTTGGGCCAAAACTGAAATAAAATTTGCTTATATAGCATGAAACATTTGAATATCAATGTATAAGGTGCCTATCATGCTGTGGTGAAAGATCTCTAGACCCCTTTATCACTATAAAGAGAACTTTCAGCTGAGAGGGTGATACAATATTAACAGGTGGACAGTTTTTGTTTTGTTTTGGGTTTTTTTCAAAACAAAAGACACTCCCCCAATTTCACGCTTGAGAAGGGCTAAGCTGAGTTTCTAGTTGTTCTACTTATCTTTGCTTTTCACTGACCTCATTCACCAAAGCATGCTAGCTTGTTAACACTGAACTTTAGAACCACTCTGCATTTGGCTTAATGTCAGAGAAACAGAGGTGACTAAAGTCAGGTTACGTTGAGTGTCATGGACATACATAGATGTTTTTATAGTATAAAAATGTTAATTTCTGAGCTTATAACTTACACTTCCATTTTGTACATGAATATGCAAATCATGGTTTCAACTGCAGATAAATAGGAAAGGAACTAAGCATTAAAACAGTTCAGCTGTTTCAGTTCAGTTGCCCTCCTCTTTAGAGATATCTAGTGGCAAGAACCTAATCAGTGAGTTTAGTTACAGTGCAGGGAGCTTGTACATTCAAATCCAAACCAGTGCAGCCTGTTGTTTTAATTAAAAGAAATAGATGGCAGGAGTAAACACCAGATCACTTATTACTCTATTTGTTATCCTTGCATAACTTCTGTTGAAAGAGTAAAGATGATGAACAAGCCAGTGGGTGTACGTATTGCTGAGGAAGTAACTGACAGCATTGGTCCCTCTTGGCTGTTGCTTGTTCAGGAGTTGGTACTTTTTTCCTTGGAGGAATCTCATAGTTCCACAAATAGTGTTGTAAGTTTATACAGCTTATTGTGTACAACTGTACATTTCTTCAGCATTTGAAACAAAGCTTTTAGAGAGCTCTGTGAAGAAGATAGGAGTGACTTTGCTATCTGTATCCTGTGTGACCATTGGTGTACATGTGCTGTTGTGTCAAGAAGGCAAAAAATCACCCTGCTTTTTAGCAATGAAAGTAGCATGGCTGTAAGGGAGAAGAGGGCATTATCCCAACCTTACTGAATAGTCAAGCTAATTTATCAAGGTAAATGATCTCCTGTGTCTTTAGAAAAACATAGGCATAATTAATTTATATTTTAAGTCTGTCATCAGTTTTAGAAAACAATTTTAAGAACTTCTGATGAGCTATTCAGCTAGACGATTACCCAGAGCAAATAATTGTTTTTAAAAATACGTACTTCCTTAATTTCTTTCTAACTTCTTAACTTTCTTGAATTCTGTTTTTAAACAAAAAAAGATGAAAGCAGTCCTAATAACTAGCTCTGTCCATAGCCACTATTAAAAATGAGGGTTTAGTATCTGGCACAGTGGAATTGAGAAGAATATTTTAATTCTCTGATCTCCAGGACATCCAGAAAAGTGAAGAAGCAGAATTAAGGAGGAAGACTTAGCATTTGTAATCCTTACTTATTGATAAAATAATGGAGAGTGTTGCCCAAATTTAAGAACTGTGGAATTTCATGCCACCAAAAAATAGTTGCGATTCCCCAGCTCAGTGGTTTTGAAACTGGTAACTTCCAGGGCCAAAATGTGTGTGCACGTGTGTGCATGCGTGTTTGAAGTGGAGTTCCAAGTAGCAGCTCTGCAGGGAGCAGCTAACTACAGCTGCAACTGCCAATTGTTGGTAGTTAGCTGTTCTTTGGCAAGTGCAATCACAAATGGTAGTCTGTGTGCTAACTAACTAACTTCTCTCCCACCATGGAAGAAATAAGCTGCTGCTGTCATGACTGCGAAGTAGATGTGGAAAAAGGGCTGTATTTGGTACAGAGGAGCCCAAAAGTGATTGCGCAAAAACAACGAAAGCAAACCAAAATAACAACAACAAACAAAACAGCGGTCTCATTTGCTAACATGATTGTTTGTCATTCCTTCACTAAAGCATATAAATATAAAATTTGCTCTGAATTACAAATACTGGTTAAAGAGCACATTAACATTAGTTTTGGTCAGGCCCTCTGCCAATAAATTCAATCTGAGGAGAGACAAATTTTGCTTATTACATGCCCCTGTGATTAAATTCTCTGCATTTTATCATCTTAAAAACACTGAGCTAGAAATAACTCTAATCAGAAAAGTCATATTACTCAAATGTTTTCAGCATTTAAACAAACTTTCTTTTTTCTTATAATCAAGAAAGCTTGCACTAGGAAATCAGACATTCAACCAATAGAAATCATGCTGTAGCTGTCATTAGAAACCATAATGTGAGTATATGATGTTTCAGAAATTCCCTTTTGTTAAGTACCATCAGATGAATTTGACACTTCTCTTTCATTTCAGTTACTGTCTTGAGACATATGCCAGTCTGTAGAGTGACAGGACACATGCATTGATGCAGAAACTGATTTAATCAACATTACTGCATTCCTTTCTGGAACCAAGGAGTAAGTACAATTCAGTGGCAAGAAAGGCACTATTACTTGTATCCCTAGAAAGTGTTGCTTAGGCCAAGAGATTGAAATTTTCTGGTGTGAAGCAGTTTTTCAGTGTCTGCCTTCATTTATCCTCTGTTCATCACTACTTCACTTAGAACTATCCTGGCCTGTCAGCTGGGAAAAAAATGCAAGCAGTTCCCTTATGTAGACATCTAAACCAGGTCTTTCTTCCAAAAATATAGCGGAGGGACTAACGCCTTGTGTAATTGGTGGTTACAGCAGTTAGTTACAGAGGATATGAGATATCTCTCTCTGTTCAAATCCCTCCTCTCTATGCTGTCCTTTGAACTAGTTGAGCAGCCTAACAATTTCAGTCTTTCCTTTAGAAGCTGTGTCACTGTAAAATGATTGAATTAGTGAGCATATATGTGACTTTCTTGTTCGGTAATTATGACACTTGCCTGAGAAGGGGAAGGTCCTGTTCCAAGTACATAAATAGTGCTGAAATACATTCAGCGGAGATTGAGGCTGTGGAATAAACTGGATTTGGATCTCTCCCATCCCAGAGAAGCGCTCTTGTTTTCATGCTGTTGGGTATTTAAAAAGCAAACCAGGGATGCTTCCATTTCTGCCTAGTTCAGGTGGGGAAAGTTCAGCATGTGGTCTAAGACTGCCCTGTGAAACCTCACAGAAACACCTTGCCCATGCAACCTGGTGAGGCTGAGGCACTTACCAGGTGCCTACATTCATGGCATCAGCGAAATTTATGCTGTTAGCTTCCTAGGAGCCTTGACTGGCACAAATATGCACCCTGGGGCCCATAGATGACTTCTGGCTATGTCTGAGAACAGAAGGCACTCTGGGTAGTAGCAATGGACTAGATTATGTGGCTGAATACATCTAACTTTGCTTGTTTTCCTTCTCGTTGACTATTTTAGCCAGCATTTGTACTTTCTATTTTTTTCACTTGAGAAACATTAACAGAGCAGCTTGAATTTGAGACGTTTGCCAGAACTCTGATAATGATTTGATGATGTGAAAGCTGCAGAAATTGTGCTGTCTTTCACTTGGAAACTCACAGTTGTGTGGGCAGTGACCTTTTCATATCAGGTGCTTGCTTCCTCTTGTCTACCTTTGGGCATGAGTGGTTTAGTTTTCTATCATCTATCTTGGATAATACTATTTTTTACTTCCCCCCCCCCCCCCCCCCCCTTCAGATGTACCTTCTTGTGTTTTGTTTGCCTGTTTTGTATATTAAAGCTATCCAGGAACTTTTTCTTGCCATTCAAATCTTTTCCAGCTAAAATAATTAAATTAAAATGAGTCCTCAATTAGCCTAGCTTTTATCACATTTCTGCCTGTATTTTTTGCAAAAGCCCTCTCAAAAGACTTTTTTTTCCTTCCTTTGTCCGTATGTCTTTATTTCACCTCTCCTCATTTCACACACAAACGTACCCCTGCACTAGTTTGTTTAAATCTCAGTCTTTTCTAGCCAGTTCTGCAAGGCACATGGGAATTATTTATGTGAAAGATGCTATACGCGACAGAGCTGCTGCTGCCCTTTACCTAGCAGGTTTACTGGGAGAGTAAAGCCTTGACCTACTTAGTGTTGAGCTGCAATAATGTTCTATTTTTTTCATTTACACTAGCCAGGCTAGCCAGAGAAATAGCTTTTGCTGTTCAGGAAATGAAGAGTATGGAGGTCTCTGCTGTGAAAGCGGCTTCAGCTCTCCTTTCAAGAGTAAGAAGTTAAGTATATTTTAAGTAAAATATATATAGTTTAAGTAATAACAACACATAATTTTATCAAGGTTAGTACTACAGCCTATAGTTCTTCCAACCTAAGGCTTGGAATAGTTAATTCAACATTGGGTAAGGCTTCCTGTGTGCTGGGATGCAATGAGGCATTCTGTAATCTTCCTCAGCAGCCTTTATTGTCAAGAGGTGCTTTGTGGCTGCATCTGTATTGAAAAAGCTGGTGACTTCTACAGGTTTCCAAGTCTGGATGCACGTCTTGGTCATACTGTAGTTCCAGGCTCAGACTCAAGACCAGACACATAGGAGCTCTCTGTACCCTAGAGTCCATGGAAAATAGTAGTGATATGCCCCAGAAGTATTCAGCCGGGGCAGTGAGGGGAACCGGGACCCCAAGCTAAATACCTGGAGACAAGTATAGACCTTAGTAGAGTAGGGATGGAGGTTGTAGAATTAGTCTCACATCATGAAGGATGCTACTCACTTGCACTGCCAAAAACTCTGCTTTCTCATGAGGATAAAGCAGTAAATGTGAAAGTATTGCCAATGCCCTAAGAGGAGAGGTGGCCAGAGCGCAGCCAGAAGTGCTGTATGCAGCAACAACTCGGGGCCAGCCCCTTTCTTTCACTTCCATGTGAAGAGATAATTTGAGGCTGTGACTGCAGTGCTTCAGCAGATCCAAAGGAGGAGCTGAATGGCTCAAGCAGAGTGTCAGGGCAGGATGAGACAGTTCCCTGGGCCAGCTATCCATTTTTTTTAATGCAAATTGTCATGCTCCTCCCAGCTGCTGGGCTGCTTTCCTGGCAGGGTGAAAGGTGCTGTCTAGAAGCCTTGTCACTGAACAGTGCTGCTGGGAATGGGAAAATACAAAGGGTCTTAGCAATAACGTACTCAGTACCTGAGTTTGTTCTTTTGTTCCTGTTTTTCTTTTCCCAGTATCTGATCTTAAAATCAGCATGGGAAAACACGGGAGATGATAGATACAAACCAGTGGCTTCTTGCAGCAAGAAGCAGAATTGTTTCTTTTCTATGCAGTGTGAGAAGTTCTCCAAGAGCAACTTTGTTAAAAAGCAAATAAGGTTTTGCGGAAATACTGCTTGCCCTGCTAATTACATGATCTGGTTCCATCTAATCATGAAAAGACTCATCATCCCTGACAATGGGCTAATGTACTTTCTAATGTTGCCAGTATTGCACAGTTGTTACACTCTCCCAATGAGCACTGGGACCTTAAGCGTGATGATATGAAACCTTTAATCATTAATGAAAACAAGCAATTTGTCTATGATCTTAGTTTGACAATCCATAAAATAGTGTTTCTCAAATGACAAATTAGCAACTTGGTTACAAAGAACAAAGTTTAAACAACACAACAGTTGTATGCACAAAGCTACCACGTCTTTTTTTTTTTTAAATCAGGAAAAAAATTTATTTATAAAAACGTCTCATTTAATTTACTGTCGAGTCTCTAGCTGAATACAGTGGTTTAGAACACTAACGGCCCATGCTTTTATACAGATTAGCCAAAGCATGAACATCAATGAAAATTAACCCCCGAAAATAACTTTTCTTTGCTTTGTTATGAGCCACAACAGTGTTAAAACTGGAACAGTAATGAAAGCAACACAAGAGTTAGGAAGCACAGTTGCTTAAAGAGTAAAGGAAGTATTTTCTTTTGATGTCTCAGAATAATAAGAAAGTTAGAAATGGCAGAAACTCCTCTGTAGATTAGTCCATAGAAAGCATTGTCTCATGGGGCTTTGGAAAAGTCCTGTCTGGTGGCTAATGCACTAGGGCATGATGAGATACATTACAGAGCCCCCAGGCCAGTAACTTCTGAAGACAGCCTAAAATGTAGGAACAAAAATGAGGAAAAGAAAAGGAGAAAAAAAAAAAAAAAGGGCAAAAAAAAGAAAAAAATCTTCTCACTATTAAAAAAATAACACTTGAGTACAACCAGCATAGAACAGCATTTCAATGCAGGCAAGTTTTCTCACACAGAGGTTGGTGGTTTGGTTTTTTTAAAATGTCAGTTACTGAAACAGTTACAATAGTCCAGAACAATTTTACAGCAGGTTTCTAGAGCTGTTAAATAGCTGAGGTACCTTGACATTATTTCCAGTTTCTCCTTCATTATATACAAACAAAAAAAAAAGCCCAAAACAAAACAAAAAAAACCAAAACAACAAACCTAAACAACAAAACCAACCAAAAACCCCATTTGGATAAGTGCAAACTGTAACAATGGCAGTTCTACAAATGGTTACAGTGACAAAACTTAGTGCAAAGGTACTAAGGTGAAGAAAAGCCCACAGAATACAGAAATGACACAAAATACTGAGATAGTACTTAGCCCTATACAATAATAATAACACACTTTGAAATACCATGTTTTAAAAAGTATTGCATTTGCATTGTGTTTTTAGTTTATATTAAAATGCACTGAATACAGTTCAATTGTTAAAGCTTTGTGTCCAAGGAGTGCAAAGTGTATGAACATGGCGGGCTAATGGGATTCTGGATTCGGAAGTGGTGAGGAAAACAATATTGCATTACTGAGTTATGCAACAGAAATTAAAAAGAAGGTGGATGGACAAACAGAAAATGCAGTTAAAAACTAGTTCCAACAGCTAGCAACCAGCCATTACATCACCCAGCTCTCTTCGGTTTGGCTGCAATTAGGTGTCTGGTTTTTACTTAATCTGAACATCGTTAAGTTCCTGTTAAAGGGATGTTATCTGTTCAGGCAGCAACCTTTGAATGTCCTTTGGTAAGCGCTAGATTTTATTCGTAATTACAATACAACCCGATTGCATGATTAGCGGTGAGTTAAATAGGGATGTATTTTGTACAGAAACCTAACAAAAAATGGTCATTTTGGCTGAACAAAATATATGTGGGAGGGGGTACCAGAATAGTGACTGTGCACGTCTGATTTGTACCTACTCTTAAGTACTTACAGAAGTAAGTACTGTGTCGGTATATAAAACATCTGAGTGCAAAAGGAGGAGCCTGCTCTCCTTCTCTAAAGCAGAGTTCTTAAAATTACATTTTTCCAAACCAGAGAAAGATTGTTGCGCCCTTTAAAAGAATGAAGTGGAAAGGCTCAGGTGCCTGATAGTTTTTTGTTTGTTTGTTTGTTTGTTTTTTTCTTGGTTGTCTTCCAATCGTTTTAAGTTAGCGGTTTTTCTCAGACCAGAAAGCTTCATTTGTTGTGTGCAGAAGTACCTGAGCTTTGGTACTTTCTAGCCCCCATCTCCTGCTTGCAGGCAGGTGTCGGGGCAGGGAAGACGGGAGTCTTCGGGCCTGTGGAGAGCAGCAGAATGACCGAGGGGGCCAGCACTTCACGAGTGGATTTCAGGGGCGCTAGCCATCGCCAGAAGTGCCAGATTTGCAGGCTCTAGCAATAGAAAAATTCCTCAGAGGTGCCAATTTGCCACAGAAAATTGTTCTGCGGTTGGAGGGATCCCTTCAGATGGATCTAAGTGTATTGATATGCCAGGCAGTATTGCCAGAGCAGGACCCGGCTGTCAAAATTTTGCCTCATTTATGTTTTTTCTTTCTCTCCAGGTGTCTCCTTGCTGGGGTGGGGGCAACCCTGCCGTGCTGCGGAGCTGCCGGAGGGGCAGCCCTGGCTGCGGCCCCGGCGGAGGGACGGCGTCGGGGGGGAAAGCCCGCTGTTGGAACTAGTTGGTAGGTGGTGCCCGGGTGTTAGTCGTTATGGAGAGCGGAAGACGACTTGAGTCGGCAACAGTTAACACTAGCAATTTAACAGAAAATAAAAGATGCCGTATTGTTTCCTTGATAACTAGGATCTACCACAGACTCTTGGTAGAGCTGGCAAAGCTTGCATTGTGTCTCATCCCTTCAATATGGAGCAAACTTCTGGCGGTCAGATTTCTTAACCCCGCTCGTCGAAGGAATTTTGGCAGTGTAAGCGGACAAACTCCCCGTGGCCCCCGCGGCGGCCGCGGCATTTAGTGCCAGGAGTGGGACAGTTTTCATGCCAAGCAGACTGGAGACAGGAACGGCATAGTGGGTGGTTGGCAGAGTTGGTAGGGGAGGGGGGGGTACTGACGGTAACGGCGGAGGCGGCCGCCAGCACGGCCATGGAGGTGGGGGTGGAGGTAGGGGTGGCAGACTGAGAGAGGTTCATGTTGAGGTCAACAGGGGTCGTGACGGAAGCGGTCTGGGTGCTGACTTTAGCCATCTCTAAGCTGCAAACGAAGAGAGGAAGAGGAACAAACAGGTTGGGAGGGTCCAGCCAGGGCGGTGGGGCCGGGAGGAGGAGGAGGAGGAGGAGGAGGAAGGGGTGAACGGAGGGAGGGAGGGACAGCAACCACGAAAGGGCAGGATTAGATCGGTGGACGAGGGGGACAGACGAGTGGGAGGGAGAGGGGGGAGAGAGAGAAAAAAAGGGAAAATGAGGGTCAAAGGAGGAACATGTTATGTGTTAAAGAAGAGAAATAACAAAAGGGTTTTTCATGATTCGATGGTGAAAACGTTACTGAGACTCTAAAGTTTTTTCAAAAAAAAAAAAAAAAGAGGTTGGGAGGGGTTGCTAGTTCATTTTACGTATGAAAAAAGAAATCTAAGGAATGCAGGTAATGGCAAAAAGATGGAAAAAACGAAACTTAAAGAAAACTTAAAATAACTATGAAGTTTACTCCCCAGCACTGATATGGTGAATTTCGCTTTTCAAAATTACGGTATTTTTGAAAGGGGGACGCGGGGGGTTTTGGTAATTTTTTTCAATTTGTCAATTTTGTGACAGAAATAGTACCCTTTGTCATTTTGCTAGGATGAGAGGAGACTGAGCAATGATTTGCTGCTTCCATCTAAGGCAAAGTTCTGGTTTGGTTTGGTTTGTTTTAGAAAGTTAGTTTTTCGTTTCATTCATTGTGAGGTCAATGTGCATTTTTCATATAAAACAAACCTGATTAGCCAGTGTGTTCACTTCGGTTTGTACTTTCCCCAGACTTTTTTTTTTTAAATCACAACAAAATATTTATGCAATCAAATTATAAGGAAATTAGTAAAAAGGAAGACGGAAAAACACCCCGGCTTCTACAGCAGCGGTATCCTTTCTGAGCTTGTGGCAGTGGTTACAGTGAACATAAAAGAGTTACCAGCTGACAGACAAGGTACTACTACATGGATACAACATACACATCGTCAAGACGGACCCCACCAGCACGAGGAAGTTCAGATTGACCCGACCTCTGAGCCCAAGGCAGTGATGAGCTCTTTGGAAGATGCAGATATCAAACCACCTTCACTTTAGTCTAACTCCACCCATTGGCAGGTGAGATGAGTTTGGCCCATGTACTTAGGCTTTTCTGTACATTTTTAAACAGTAAAATACAGTAATTCCAAGGACGCGTTGTTTTTTTTTAGATGACAAAACGTTTACTTAGATAAATCATCCCTTTGCTGTTTGTTGCAGCTTGTGCACTGGCTCTCTGGTCGGAACAACCTAAATACTAATTTCAGGATGCGTTTTGCATGGGACCAGCTGGGAGGTGTGACAGCCTAGCGTATAAATAGGACTATGGCTTAGAAAGTCTTTGCTAGCTACAGTTATATGTGTGTTAATTCCAAGTTTGGTGGTTTTTTTCAGTAATTACTAACTTGTTGGGCTCCTGGGCTTTCTCCTGAGGTGAGCCGAGGAGCTGCAGCAGCTTCTCCCTCCCAGAGTGGAGTGTGTGCCAGCGAGCGAGCGGGCGGCTGGCCGTGCAGAGGACCTGCTGTTTTCCTATCAGATCCCGTCAGGCCTGGGGAAGCTTCCCAGCACAGGGTTTGTGTTGGTCCCTGTTGGCACTTGGGGCTGGCTGTGCAGGCTTAGAGAGCAGCAGCTGTAGCCAGGCTACAGGTTGGGAAGGGAGCGCGGTCACCCTACTCGGGGCTTGGAAGAGCCTCGCTTTTCCTCACCTTAGACTTAGATGCAGTTTTGAGAGTAACAGCCCCTGGTCTATTCCTGGCCAGAGAAAGGCAACAACCAGAAGGCCTGCCTGCTTTACGCAAGGGCAAGGATGTAAACGATCAACCAGTGCTCTACAGGGGATGGGGACGTTGGACTAGAGCTTCCCAAAGCACTGCTGCTGATGGTGAGTCTAAAGGGTGCCTGAAGCGGGTCTGAGCTGGGGAGAGGAGCGTGGAGGAGAGCGAGAAAGGCTTGAGCACCGAGCTGCCCTCTTTCCCACAAAAGAAAGAGGGCTCTCGGAGTATTTATTAACTCCTCGTTGGCTTTTGCCAATGTTGGCGCATGTCTTCTCCGAGGGGCTGGGAGGGGAGGAGGGTGAGTGCGTGAAATGCAGACCCGTTTGTGGGAGGTAAAGCTTTTGTTTTCCTACCCCGTGGTGTTCATCTGTCCCCATGGATAAGCAGCTCAGAATTTTTTTAACCCTTGCAGCAGAGTTGTTCTTTGCAGAGAGAAGAGCATCCTTGTGCTGTTAGCCGTGCTACTTGCAATCTACTCGCACAGCAGGATTTACATCAAGAATACTGAATCAGTGAATACAACTCCACTGTACGTCCTCGACTTGGGGTGTAGGAGTTACATGGTGGTGATACCTTATTAGGTTTTGAAAAACTCAGTTTATAGAGTTGGATTTTTTAAATATTACTAACACAGTATTATTCTGGGAGGGAGGCATATAGAAAGATAATGCAGGATTCATGTTTCAGTGACTCCAAATTTGCCTACCTTGCATTTTAACAAAACCAAAAAAATCTGTACTGATACGGGGGTATTTGAGCCTGAGTTTTTTCCTGCACCAGCAGGGAGAATAGATCCCACGGGCTAAATGCTGGTGTTGGCAGCAGCCACTCAAACTCTCTGTCTCTGGTGTACTCGCACAGGTATGATTAAAGCAGTCATTTGCCCTGCTTCACATTTATTACTGGTGGTAACGCGCAAGGTGAAAGTAGTCAGGTTAGCTATCGGCTGTCCTGTGACAGCGGCAGTTTCCCAAACCAATTGTAGATGCAACAAAATTAAATGTGAAGGCGGATGAGGCAGCCTTCGTACAAAATTTCATGGTGCCAATTCTACGCCGTCCCTTTGAAGACGTACACTTTATGAATATATACATTGAAGGCCGCATCCTGCATTACCCGAAACTGGTGAAAGGAATAAAGCTCGAGTGTGGCTTTGGCAGTCCTGTTAGCTCTGTGAATGAACCTCTTCTCAAAATGGCAGTAAAAAAAATATCTTCAGGAAACTGCTTTTCAACAAGGAGCAAGTGCTGCTGGCTACAATTCATCTATAATCCAAAGTCAAATATTACACAGGAAACCTAAACTGCAGTTCATTCTTAATAAAAGCTAGAAGATGGAATTGGATAACGAAAATCCAGTTACTACAGTGGAGACCAGTTAAGAGACAGAAGATTTTACAGGAAAAGAAGACACTTGGACACATTCTACTCATACAGAGGTCAGCGCTCAGGTAATCAATACAAAATCAAAACTATTTTAGAAAGATTTAAATCTCTGTCTTGATATTTATCAATGTATTAATATATCTATAATTTAGAGTATATTGTGTACATATTCGCCACCAGATTGCAATAGAAGTCTTAAAACAACCTCATAAATTATTCTATAGATGGCAGCTTTGTTTGGAGGCTAGTTTAAAGATACACACAGAACGTTTCAGGAATACTGTGGATAGATAGTTTTTCACATCCTATGCTGCTCTGAGGCATTGATTTATGCAGAAATACTGGCCCTGGAAACCAAACCATGAGAATGACAGATCTTGTGGGGGAGAGAAAAAAAAAAGTCCACCTTACCCTGAATGCTTATATGGCTTTTATTTATTATAATTACTATTTTGATATACCAGAATATACCTTGGGCAGTCTAGGTACTGTACTCGGCTCTTCCCCAACACTGTTTATTTCATGCCACTCTTTATTTCATCTTTAAAAGAGACGGCAGTACTTGTGGCAGGTTCAGGACTGACAAACACTGAAATTGGCTCCCAGCGTGCACAGGCAGCAGCAGCAGCCTAGATCTGCCTCTCAGAAAACTGCCTGAGCACCTAAAACCCAGCTACAGCAGTCCTCCCTCTTGCCTGAAAGTTTCTCGGTTCTTGCTCCAGTGCGACTGTGAACTAGCACTGCTGCTGTGGTGGCACCTAACTGGACGGGAGTTTCTCTTGTGAAAGGAGAAATCTGGAATAGTGTCACTTTTTAAAATGAAAAAGCCACCTTAATGTCCTATGTTACCTTAGAGCTTAATTTATTATACATTACTTTAGGAGTCTTCATTTACAAATGAAGTCACTTTATCTAAATACAGTTTCAACACATGGTACATAATAATATATGATGGTTTATTGTAGATGATGGTAACAAATGACTTCTATCTAGAAATTCAACAGGAAGAAAATATTTTGTTTATGGTTTCACAGGGTATAGATAGAGTATCCATGGTATATGACTGCTGAGAAGTTTTCTTCTTTGCAAAAGTATGTTAAAAGACCTCATATATATCCCATTCCATCAAAAGAATCATTAAACAGTAATAAACAGAAGTGTGAGAGTTCACAGGCTTTTCTAAAGTGAGTCAAACAGGTCACTAGAGTTTCTGTCTCTGGTGAGCGGCTCACTGCAACTCCATTAATAAGTGCATTATTTTATTTGCATGCTTTAGCTGTCTTGAAGATCTTAAATTGTTATCTTCTGAGATCCAGATGCATGCCATATGGTGTTTGAGCAACTAAAAATGAAGGGGTCTATTCTCATCTCGATGTGTGGGGAATCCCTGAACACCAAGAGAAGAACATATCCTTAAGGGTTAAAGGAGGGAACACATTTTTATTTGATTACAGGGCTTACGGAAGTGACATATTTGCTACAAAGAATATAAATCAAAAGAGCTGTAGGTTGTTTTAGGATTCTGGAAATGGCTTATCTTAAGCTTCACGACGCCACCCCTCAATATAGTTTTCCCTAGGAAACTACTTTCAAACCGAATTATAAAAAGTAATATTTTTGTTTGCTGTACCACAGAGCTGCACAAACATCCTTTTCCTCCATTAAGACATTTACAGTGGCTTGCAGTGGTGCACTGCAGAACTGGGCTGGAGAGGAGCTTGGACCATAGGAAGCTGTAGACCTGGTATGACTACAGCCCCCCCCTCCCCCCCCATATAAATCACATACTTTCTACTACCTTAACAGCAAACATAGTTAAACACAAAGCTTGATTCATATCACAGTATTTTGGGGGGGAGGAAATAAAAGGGGAAAAAAAAAAAGGCAATAAAATACATAGATACTCCCCCTCCCCACAATATATTGCCTTGGTCCACCCTTTACAAGTAGATCTATGAGCACTGTATGCTTTGCACTTTCTTCTCACGGCAATTGCAAATAAATGTGGTATCAATTTTAGTATTTTTTCTAAATAATCATATAAAAACTGATAGAGACTTAAGCTGTTGCGATGGTTTAGCTGAACAGCCAATGCTTTCATTAATTCTGGCACCAAGAAGTGGAGAAGCAGATAGTCTCACCCCATCTCATTAGGGAATGCTTTTCACAAATTTGTGATGCTGTCTCTGAAAAAATAAATCCTGTGCCTCTATCAGTTTAATATCAACTCTAGGTGGCAATTTCCAGTTAGTAAATTACACCTGTTTTGCAATCTGTTTCACTATATTTGCCATTTAGGACAGTAAAATGGGTCTGTGAAAAATATTTTCTTCTAAAGAATTTATGATTGTCATTTCATTTAATTTATCCACCTGTATTTTAGGTGGATGCTAATGTTGAGTATTCAGATTTTTCAGCTTTTGTCATTCAACATGTACCTGGAATTGCACTGGATTAAGCTCCTTTCCATATAAACCAACAGCAAACACAGGTTCTAATGACACAGGCTTTACAAATCATTAGGAATTGAATAATACTATGCAAAATGGACACTGCGAAGCAACTTTCTGGATCTATCCAAGACAGACATTTGCTGGAGAGCAGACAGAGCAATCTTGCAGAAGCGTTATCACTTACAAAGCAAACTTACCTTGCATTAATGAGGTACTGTGCTAAGCTGATGTTTGCAGGGGATCCTGTGATTGTAACTTGTCGTTCTGCGGAGCCTTCTGTGGCATTAGCAATCTTGATCTGCGCTCCTGACATCTGCCTGATTTCATTTATCTTACTGCCTTGTCTGCCAATAATGCAGCCTATTAACTGGAGTGGGACAAAGACTGAGATTAGTGCCACAGACACAAGCAAAAACCACTTAACTGCAATTTGTAGTATTGCTAAAAACATGGTTATGAAAAGCTCAATATCAAACCAAAAGATTTTTGCTGTGCTGTTTGGAAGGAATAACTAACTAGCGCAGTGTATTGGCTCTACGGTGATACGTCTCTAAATTGAGTTTCGCTGCTACATGATTATCAACTCGATATCAGATTATTTTGCTGTCTTCCGTGGCAGGGAAATGACAGCGTGCTGTGGTGCTGACGAACACAGAATAGAGCCTGACTTGCCAGTGGCAGCAGCGAGCCAAGAACAGCAGCTGGAAGTCACGCTGACCATCCAAAGCCGCCGCCGTGCAGCTCCGCACCGTTCCAGCGCGCCGCTAGTCCTAGACCTGCCTGGGCACATGTCCTCGCTTGGCCAGGTACTGTGCTATTAAAGTCAGTGGGATTTACAGCTCTGTAACTGCAGGCAGGCGCAGGCATAGGAAGAGACTGAAATTTGTCTGCGTTCCTTTGCAGAAACTTACCAAAACTTGTATTTTTGTGGGTAAAACTGAGCCTGAGTTGTGTGTGTCCCTAGATCCCCAGGTTTTTTTGGTAAAATTGCATTGGTGTTATCTTCAATTAACAGTGTTCTAAAGGTTGTTTAAATGCTCTTGGTGGAGTCACAAGCTTTTGGAAGCTGTGTGCAAGACCTCGAGAGAGTGTTTCGCAGCACACCTAACTGGTGCAGCTGGGGTAAGGGAGTGGGATAGTCGTGCCAGGGCATTGCTCCTTCAGCACAGGGACCACCCCCAAGAGCAAGTGGGCACCAAGCCAGCAGCTGAGGCTGAGATATTTTGGCCTCTGTAAGGGTGAGAAGGGGGGACTTCTGTTTTGTATTAAGGAAGGGCTGGGTGCTGAGAAACTCAGCAGTGGCCAGAATGGGTGGGAAATGGAAACTTCGCTCTACAGGTCTGTTGACACTGGGATGATGTTGCCAGTTTGGCAGAAGGCTGTGCCAAGATGCAGAGACTGCCTTCCCCTCCCACCCTTCCCGCTGCTTCAGGCCCTGACGTGTTACCCTTTCTGGTACTGTAGTGCTTGGAGTATCTTGCCAGAAACAGAGTCACGTTGTCCAGACATTTTATCAAAAGAAGGGAAAAAAAAACCCCAATGTAATCCTTGCTTCATGCTCACGGACAAGCAGAAAGCCGAAGTGGGTACCCAGGTAGCTGAAACAGACACCGAGCACAAGGGGAGCACCCATGAAGGGGAAAAAATCGGGTTTCAGGGAATGCACACAGGATTTCCTGTCCTGTTCAAACAGGAGGGCCTCGCTGAGCTCTCTGTCCTTATCCTGAGGACCTTACTGTGCTACCAGAGCATCACTGTACAGCAAAGCTAGCAGTACGAGATCCACTTTTATCTGTTAAAACCAGGTGATGGACTTCATAATTTTGTTCCCGTGAATCATTTGCATGCCATACTGTAGCTATAATTTACCCAAATCTGGTCAGAAGCGTTCACTATTGCAGAAGCAGAATGGAGCACAGAGCAGGGAGAAACTTTGGGTTGTCTTTACTTGACTGCTAGCCAGAGTTGTCCCCCCAAATACTAGAGTGGCTTGAAATAGCCAACAGGAGTGGAGGCTGTCAGTATTTCCTTCTGCCACAACCAGCATCTAATTGTTTCTGTGATGATGGTCTTGAAGCGACTGGTCAAGAATCCATCTGTTGCTACTGATGATCTCATGAAGCAGTGACCAGAATTTAGGCTCTGTGAAGTAGCTGTTATGGTGCTCATCACGTCTTCAGATTCCTCTGATACTTTTCCCGCAATGTACAGGTCTGAGTATGCCTCTGGTTGCTTTAATAATGATGTCCTAAGTGTCAACAGGAAAATGTAGACTGCACATATTCCCTCAGTCTGTCCCCAGAGCAGGAGTGGAAAGCTGATAAAATTAGTTGGTGTAAAAAAATGTGCAAAAATATATAAAAATGTATTATTTAGAAGAATTTCAAGCAGTCCAGTTAACAGGTGTGGTTGTCATTATGGCATTCAAAGCAGAGGAACTGTGTGGGACCGTTGGTTCTTCAGGCACGTTGGTGAGACAGTCTTAGATGTCTGGTTCATCAGCTCTGAGAATGCACTGGCCGGGTCACTCGGGAGGCTACTGCTTGTACACGCTGAGGGTCTTCTAACAAGGCTTGTAACCCGGGTGGGTCAGTACAAAGAATTTGCAATTTCCTAGCTGACTCTGAGTTAGGGAGTGAGGATTTGGTCCAGACACCAGTCAAGGATATTGCTGATGCAAGCATCTGGAAGAGAGGTTTGGTAACCTTCGGTCTGAAGCTCTCCAAAGTCATCCTTTGTTGCCGTGACAACGGGCTGCTTGAACAAGCTCTGCAAGCCGTGACATGATGTGCAGCTCACGCAGAATACCCTTCGTTCGCTATGCAGGTAGGATGGTAGTGCTGGGGTGCTTGGGCTCTCTCTGGGGTGCCTTTCCTGTTATGTATTACTTACGCCGAAATTTGTGCAGTATCTATCTGAATAGTCAAGAGCTGATGGGTTCTGGAGGAAGTTCAAGGGACTGGTTTTCATCTACAAAGCTTTGATCAATCAGGCCATGGACATTTGGTTTTACATAAAAACACTTGCCCTGCCTTGCTTTGAGATGAAGCCAAGACAAATTGCATCCAAACACGTATCTCCTTTTGAGAATGACCTTTCTAACGCCATCAGCTGCCCGTGCCAGTTGTTCTGTAGCTGGCCATTTCACACCATTTGGCAGGCTATGTGTAATTCAGACCCACAAAAGTCCCTCACCACAAAAGCAAGCTTCCCCAGACTTTGAAAGTTGCTACCTTGCATGCGATGCTGCGTGTTTTACAGACATGGGTTCGCTGCTTTTCCACATTCGGTAGACGGAGTTAGTTAGGGAATGTCAAGGACAGTAAATATATAGCTGTTTTTAAGGACTTTATGTAAGTGCTGCATTATTTTTAAAGCTCACCTGCTTTCTCAACATACAGTGAGCCTTACTCTTACTTACAGAATAAATCAAGAGGAAATTCTCCAAAACAGAAGTGATAGAGCTGGCCCATGTGAGAGAGGAGCCGAACCTACTATAGACAATACCAAGCCTACTATGCACTATAGTATAAAATATATACTATAAATATACACATATGTACATACAAACACACATAATATGTGTATGTATATGCATATATAGTTTAACTCTCTGAAGACATGAGCTCAGATCAGATGTGCACCAGCCTGTCTCTGACTGTGGCAGTAGCACATGCTTACAAAAAAAAAAAAAGATAAAAACAGTGTGAGGTATAAAACAAAGTTTCCACTGGTGTCCCAAATTCCCACCTAAGGCTTACAGACCACCTGAGCAGCAGCTGGTATCTCTGCCTTTATGCTCAATAGTCCATGTGTCTGACAATTTCTTTTTGAACCCATTTCTCTTCCTGCCCAAGAAGGGTCATAGCAGTGACCTGCAGAGCTTGCTTGTGTGTGTAAGTAAGTAAGTATCACTATTTGTCCATACACCTCAAAATTTCAGCTGCCGTCCCCTCCTTCTTGGACTGTGAGCACCAGGGGAAAACTGTTCCCTTTTCACTTTCTCTGCATGGCTTCCGATCTGGCTTCCTCTACCTCAGTGTGCCTCATTTCTTCTTATGCCAAAAAACCCCAAACAAACCAACCCTAAACCATGGATTCTGCTTTTTTGCCTTTTTCTAGTTTTATTCTGTCCTTCAGTAGCGTTCTGCTGGTACCAATGTAAACAAACAGGACTGAATCAGGAGTCTGGACTCTTCAAGGGTGGGACTGGAAGGTCTACTGTGATTCCTCCAGCCCCAAAACTCTTGATGCTGATGGTTTCTTCTTATATGCTATGCCATCTCTCATTCAGGTCCCTCTCTTCCTCCCCCCCCCCAATGCTAAATATAAATGCTAAATATATATATATATTGTTTATATATATTGTTTTCCCATAATGCTATAGTAACTGACAGAGCCTAATAATAACAACTTTCTGCTGGGTGTTTCCTGCACGTTTGTTCCTCTGCGTCCATCACACTGTGTTACTTCTGTGCAGTACTGGGAGTAATCAGACTTTTAGTTTTTGGTTTATTATCTGAGGCCAATGCTGCAGCGTATTGCTTGTCGCAGGCAGTGGCATGGAGCTCACTTTCTTTTTAAATACTGGTAAAAAAAATCAGATTACTTTCTTATAGTGAATATAGTGCTGGTAAAAGGGCTAAGGAATTAGCCTCTGCAACTTGGTATCTGCTGTCCGGAGCAGAGGGGTTGACCATCCCTGTCCACAGGTACACCGCTGCCAACCCAGAGCAAGTCCATTGGCTTTGGCAAAACCTCTGCATTAGTTGAGCAAGCAGGTGCTAATTTTGAAGGAGACTCTTCAAGCACTTTTTGTAAAGATACAGGCTTTCTAAGTTCCAGGTTTGGGTTGGGTTTGGTTGGGGTTTTTTTTTTTCAGTCAGAAATGCTGGGGCAGAGTACTCTGTATGGAGAAATAATCTCCTGAGGTATGATTACAGTTCTTTACAGGCTTACTGCAGGGCTGGGAAAGAGATGCTTAAATACTCTGTGCCTCTTAAAAACCAATAATAATAATAAACTTCACTTCCCTTGCACCAGGATAATGCAAAATCTCAACTATAATAATTTCACAGGCTTTGCAAGAAGGCATATAGAAAACTGAGAAAACATGTTCAGAAATGAGCCTTCTTATTACTTGTTTTGTAACCCAAGTGACTCTGCAGATTTGTGTGCATTTCAATTTGTTGTGGACCCAACACCAGTTCCCATCCTGTTCCCTAAATTGGGCAGCAGTAGGTGGTTCGGGGGGGGATTACTTTTAATGCTAAATAGTGCCTCGTCCCACAAATGGGCTCACTTTGCTTCTGATGGATATTGTCTGCAAAATCTTTCTACTGATTCTTGAGCTCATCTGGACAGGTCTACCTGAGGAATCAAATGCCATTTTTTTAGATTAAGGGGAGACAAAAATCAGGCCATGTGCAAACATATAAAAAATGATTTAAAAAAAATTTTTTTTTTTTGGATAACACATCCCCTTAAACATTGCTAATTGATAGAATCTGGTTAATTCTGTATTTTGGCTTTGGGCATTATTTCTCTATTACATGAGAGGCTCTCAGCAGTAAGGTAAATTTATTGAGGTTGAATCCACAGGTCCCTTGCCTTCAGTAGAAGTGCTTTGATTTACACTACTGCAGGATCTTTCCCAGCATGTCCTGTGTGGATTATTAAGTCTTTGCCTAACCATTTTTTTTAAACCCTCTCATATAGCTGGAAAGTTTCTGAGCCAGGGATGGACTTAGCCAGCAGCTTAGTTCTATAAGACCATGGCCCTCGTTCTCAGGACTTTTCTGGAAGAGGGCTGGAGGGAGGGAAGGTGCACTTTTCCTGTAACGAGTAGGTGGTGGGTGGCCTTGCTGGAAGTCACAGCTCGGGTCGGATGCTGCCTTTATATTCTCCTTAAGGGCTTACGGTGATTCTCTCCACTGCAGGTGATGGATTGGGGATCTGCAAAGATGAGAGCTCTGTCCCCCAGTGACTGCTGGTGGAAGAGGCAATGCCATGGAGACCTCCTTGGAGCATCACATGGAGGTGACGCTGGATTTCACTGTGAGCGGCTCCAAGAGCATTTGGCACATGTGGGTCCCCTGCCATTGTTTGCAGGGAAGTACTCCTGGCTCCACAGGTAATGAAGGCACTTCTTCAGTATGCCATTTCCAACTTGGATAGACTGACATTTCTGTTTCTATGGAGTATTGATCAGATTTATAGCTTGCTTAAAATGTTCTTGGTGCTTTCTGAAGGGGAAGTTGTTTTCCTGTTACTTGTTTCTACCTGTCTGTCCCACATATATGCAAAATATGCATAATTTTTAATGAGACGGGTTCTTTTTATTATTGGTTTGTTCATTTACTCTCAATGGGCATTTTGGGGGATTGGATCATGAAATCTTAAGACATCTATTAGCTGTGCCAAATCAGCCACACCCAGAGATACCATCCCTGAAGGACCTGCCACTGTTAACACCACTTTATTCTGGGATTTATGTGAAACACACTTATATTGTGTAACTTATGCAGCAGCGGAAGGCCAGGCAAGATCTGAGCAAGGAAAGAAAGGCAACCAAATGCCCCTGTGAGAGGTTTTGATGAGGACAAGGAGATACTAGAGAAAGATCAGAGTGACTTCTGAGAGGGACCTGGAGAAATGTCCTCTCTGTTCTCTTTTTGGAGATACCCGGAAGTTATGAGAAAACCTAGAAAGGCAAATCTTCTGAATTCAGTATCTGGAGAGGAAGCTTTGGCTTTTAGCATGCAGAAAATAACTTTCTGTGAAATGCATTTCTTTGTTCTCTGGTATCTCTTTGTTATTGAGCAACAGGTTAGTTGCGATTATCAGCATACCGTATGAAGAAAGTAGCATGATATTCTTACAGGAATTATTAATAACAGAAAAAAAATTTCTGTCACTGCCTTAATGCCAGAGGGAGTGAGGAAAATTTATTTTAATATGAAGCTATGCATATTGTAAATGGCTATTAATATCTACTTTCTGTAGACTAGGCTAAAGTCTGAGCTCCTTATTCTCTTTATATCTGATTTTGCTCCATCAGATTCTTACCGAGGCTTTGGCTTTATGTGCTTATCATTATCTTGGTTTTAAAAAATCAGCATAGCACATGTAGATATACACTGACTTCTCTTGTAGCTGCAGAGCATGTAGATATTTGCAAGTCTCATGTTCTTCTCATGCGTGCTGGACTTTTGCACACATAAGCGCATATGATAAGAAACCCGTGGGACTCCTGCAGCACCGGGGATCCCTGGAGTGGGGGCGGACAGGAGACTGGCCACATGCAGCCAGCCCTGTGCCAGGGCCTGCAGCTTCCTTCACCTTCAGCCAGAGGAATAATCGCCATACCACACCGACTGCCTAGCTATCAAACCTGGGACTAGGAGATGCTTAGCAGGAAAGCAAAGTCAAATTACCCATGCAGGCTTTGCTGCACAACTGCTGTTGCCTCTCCTGCCCTGCCCTCCCTCTGTGCACGGATTTGGACTGACAGGGCGCACATGAAACACGGGTGCTGGCGTTTTCCCCCCTGCAAAATTCCCAAGCAGCCCCCGATGCCCAACGGGACGCGAGAGCCCTTCCACGCACACACGCAGCGCACGTGGGCAGCACTAATGCCTTTCGGTCCTTTAACGCACACCTTGACACCACATGAATGTCAGAACTCCCTTTCACCACCTGTAGAGGTCCTAACCCCATTTTGGCCTTGGTTTTGCACCTTTAGCAACAACAGCAAGACATGCACTGCATAGCCAGAAAAATCTTCTATTAGAAACAACGCATGGATGTGTGTTTGCTTTTCAGAGAATAGTGCTGAGGGTGGGGCATTTCATACCTCCTGCATGAGAAACTGATGGGTTTTTTTTTAATTTTCTACTGCACTACAGGACACAAGGCCAACTTTCTCCCTCCCCTTCTCCACTACGAATCCTGACAGAAGTGAAGTCAGAAGAGTGACCTTGGATTTGTATCACTAATGGCAAGAACAACATCTGCCTGAAAGTGGGATGAAAAAACTTGCACTGTAAGGATAAATAGGGTGCTCCCGTAAAATTCTCAACATACAATACATCAGGTTGTAAAGCAGGTACTGATAAATCAGCAGGCCATCTTTTAAGTAACAGAAAGCTTACAAAATCACAGCACTCACACCTTCACTTCTTTGTTATTCTGTGGTTTTTTCTTACTGTAAATCATTGCCACTGAGTTTAATAGGGCTTACACGCTATTGTAAGTATCTCTTAAGTAATATAATTGCTATTTGTGATCCCACTCATGCTTGAAAGCTTTTTTTACTGGAGGGGAAATCTTCAATTTTCCAAGTGACTCATTTGTAATGAGAACTGAAAAAAAATCACCCCTGTTTGCAATGAAAGTGAATAAAATGGGAAGGCATTTTTATATGACACACAGCATATCAGTTGGGCGTTTAGAGTAGCTGTTTGAAGACTCAGCACCATATTGCTCATGTGAGTCTGTCAATCACAGCCGGTCCAGAGTTGCTGGAGCAGGAATGTTTTTAGCCCTTGTTTTTCAAGTAAACTCTTATATTGCACCTTTACATAACTGAAGTAGCTTTTTTTTTCTCAGGAAAAAAAACCTGTCCCAGGTAAGTGCAGGGTGCAGCGGAGACTGGCACAGCACAAACCGTTGCACGGAGGATTCCAGCCCAAGACAGCATGCGAGGCTGCACGTTTTTCCACCCCCTTCAGCCCTTCTGCTGAGACCGCCCGTGCTAGTGCCACCTGAGAGATGAATTTTGGTAACTCATCTAAGACCACTGTAAGCAGCAGGCACCCAGGCTTTAACGAAGCCGGCGCAGCGCCGTGGCACCGGCACCGTCGTGCAAGTAAACCGGCATCGCTGGAGACCTGACACTGCTGCTTCTGCCCAGCGTTTCACTAACCTTTAATACCCCCTCCCCAACAGACTAAATGGTGTACAGTTTATTCTGGGGACTAGTGTTTACAAATCAGCCAAAGATGAAAGGTTTCCCTGCCAGTGGCAGAGGAGCAAGAGAAGAGAAAGCGATACTGACTATTGGTCCACTTACATCATTGGGAATAGTAAGTTCATGGGAACTGGTTGGAGTAGTGGCATCCAGTCCTATTCAGGGGACAGAGGGAAAATGTTACGCCAGTTGTTTGCAAGACGGGCAAGACACAGCAAATGGTATTTTAAAGAAGGAAACATACAGGAGGAAGGAAAAAAAAAAAAGAGGAGCAAAGAAAAATAGAGAACTGCTAGTGAAACAGAAAAGAAAGCAAGAGATGCAAAACTCAGAGGGCTGGACTAATTTTAAATGAGTCTTATTTTAATTAACCTTTAAGCCACCAAAGCAACAAATGTCACATGAGATTCCACAGGGTCATAGAAACCTTCTAGAAAATGAAGGGTTTCCCCTAAAAATAGTCTCTGACGTTTGTTCTAAACACATCAATTGAGAAATTAATGGATGGCTGAAATTTGACCTGTCTACCTGGAATTCTAGAATACGGAAAATGGAAGTGGAAGTCAAATGAACAATTAGCAAAACAAAATACATAGATACGAAAAAGAAAAATTAATGAATTAAAATAAGGATGAGGAAATTAACCTAGGAAGATTTGGAAATTCTATGTGGGATTAGCTGCTGAAGAAATGTTGGGAAGGGTAATTTTGAAGGGAAATGTACAAAATACTCTAAGCTGCATACATTTGTTTGTAAATTGGGTGGACAAAAGGAAAATGCTCAGGAAAAATGCAATTACTGCTCTAACACAGAGTAACAGAAACATACATGTCACAAATACAACCAGGAAAAGATTAAGGAGCAGCATGTTAATGACAAGAAGGAAAATATAAAGCTAGGAAAGGCAATTTAGTATTACTTGTAGATATTTTATCAGATACATCATGAAGAAACAAAAGTGTATTTTGGATGTCATGTCTCTCCTTTTCTCTTTTTTTGGTGTTTTTTTTATTATTATTATTATTATTATTGGCTGTAAAGACATGCCAAAAATACTCATTTCCAACTAGAAAAGATGGAAAAGAAATACTCTTACAAAAAAGTGACTCACCTACATTTTACTTACGTTTACATTCAATTAAGAGTTGCATATGCTTATTTTACATTGAATATAAAACAACCAGGTTGCTCACAGAATTTGATGTATGTGATAAAATGTTATTTGCCATACAAAGCATGTACCAGTACCTCTGTAATTCTGTTTTGTGAAGTTTTTAGATGTCAAGCATGTATGAAGTGAAGTACAGTAAAAATGATTTATTGCAGGGTTAACTGACTTCTCACACTTGAATCAAGAATTCAGCTTCAGCTTTAGTAAGTATAGACCAAATTTGCAGTCTTTAATCTAACTAAATTTCCATTGCATTTTGTGGCTCTATCTGCATATCTAGTAGGAAGAGGCACTTGTCCCAGCAGTGATGATTACAGATGATCTTAAGACATTTGGCTCTACAAGGAATTCGAGTTTCAGCGTGCTGTAATTTCTTTAATCAGTATTTCTGTACCATGATTACAGACTGTTTTCCTATGTTTACTTCTTTCTGAAGCATGTTACCAAACTGGAAATTTGACAAGACGCATGCCCAAATACTTCACTCGGGACCAGCTGGTACATACTGTATGGTCCATAACAACTTTACAGGGACTGAACAAAAAAAACTCAGGGCTTTTAGCTAATGGCACAAATGAAGCGGTTTTGATTAATAAATGTACCAAACAAAGCATGTTTTAGTGATGATGAAAGGAACTGTAACAGAGGTACGGGAGGGAAGAACAGAGATTAATGTGTAAAAACAGAAGGATTGCTGGTCATTGACCACATTTATTATTAAAATGATGTAATGACCATGGGAAACAAAGCTGTTAAGAAGAAGGACATCCCCAGGGGGTCATGGGTACGTACCAGGGAAACCAGGGGTGGTCTGCCCAAGGGGAGTAAAGGGGGGATGCTGCATAGCCAACTGGTGAAGCTTGGTCAACTGCAGGGCAGGATGGGAAATTAGAACTAACCAATCAAATGGAATTATTTCAGAGCAGAGAAACCATCTTACATGTTCTAAAACTGGATTAATTAAAATTATATTGAAAAAAAAAAAAGGTTTAATCATTCATTCTAATCTAACGTAGAGAAAAAAAAACCAAACTGGTTATAAATGACATCTCTACTGTTATTACATGTAATGGCTATTGTTAATATTAAACTAATTACTGTAGAATTACATATTAAAAGAACTCAAATATATCACATGCAAAAAAGACCGAGATAACTGTCATTTGTTCCTGGGCCATTGTACTTTCTAGCAATTATTACACGAGGTAAGAGATGCAGCTGAGCTAACATTTGGCTATACAGGGCATTGTGCAGGAAAAGTGTCCTTAGGCTGTGTCTTTGTTGCTAACTATAGAAAGCAAATGTTGCCCGGAACAAATAAGAGGGAGAGGAAGAAAAAGGGAGTAATTTACATGCGCTGGACTCACGTCTGGATGAGGGATGGCATACTGCCCCTGAATCGTGAACGCCTGGAAACAACAAGCACAGTTAAGACACGGGTCAGTCACGTGGGACAAGCAGCATACCTGTTCTCATCAGAACATCTCCTTCTGACTCCCCAGGCAAATGCCACCCACATCGCTTTCAACACCGAGTGAAGCTTAATTGTCTTGTGCTGCTTGATAACGCACGGGAAGGTCGCTGTGGGGCTGCCCACGTACCCCTTGCAAGCAGGGTCCAGCCAAATGCCGCTGCCTGAGCTCTGATGACCTCGGTCCTCAGGACGTCTCTAGTCCAGCTCCGTCTGCCAGGAGCAGAGCTGGGGACACCGCAGGGGTCGAGGAAAATGGGGGGCGGGTGGCGCTGCCCCATCCGCCCAGTGCCACCGATGCGCACAGGGAGATGCTGATGCCGAAGCGGCACGAGGGGCAGCGAGGATGGGGCAGACCTGCCGGGGGGATGCCCTGCTCTGCCATCCAGCTCCCGACTGCCACGGGCAGGGACGCCCGCCAGCCGGCTCTTGAGCCACCTCGGCTGGCTACCCACAGACGCTAAGTGCCAGCAAACGTGTGCCCCCGCGCACCCCACGGGGCTCGTGCCCCGCGCTGCCATGCCGGCGAGGACGTGAGCACGCGTGCTGGATGGCAGCCTGGCCTACAGGGCACGGGGGGATAGTTTCTGGCATCGCTTCTGGCAGCACTGGGGAGAGGTGGGGGAGGCAAAAAAAAAGGACGCGAGCGGGGAGGGATACGGTGGCATGCCTGGCACTGGCTAGCGCAGCCCGTTGTCTCTCCTGCTGGTTCCGTTCAACTCTCTGTAACGGCCTCCAAAGCAAAAACTACAGCGAGTTTATAATTTTCTAGTATATCCTGTAGGGCTTTTCTGAAAGTAACAGTATGTGAGAAAAATTCTAATGTGCTTGCGCTTAGACAGGCAGGAAAGCAGAAGGACAAATTATAACATATAAATATTTGTAGTGAGAGAATTATAAACAGGAACAGAGCTGATTAGCTTAGTTTGCAAAGCGCTTATTTGACAAAAGGCCTCTTAGAAAGTAATGAATCCTCTGCAAATGATAAAACAATTCATTTAATGGAGTTTGGATATTAAAACCTTTAATGCCTCAACTGCTTGATGCACATTTCTGCAGCAGAATTTCCCTTCCGGAGAAGAAACATTTCATTTAGTTTTTAAATCAGTTATAAAGCAAGGCCACGATCCGGCAAACATTATGCACATGAGCAGTTTTCAGGCAGAATTGTGTGCTGCTGGGCTCGATGGGATGCTCATGGGCAAGCATACTCGTGCATCTCCGGGGGATGGCCGTTATTGACGCTTTATAAATGACAAGAAAAGGTTCCAGTCCACCAAAACACCAAAACAGGCAATCACTGCCATCAGTGGGTCTTAAGCAAGCACATATTCAAGCAAGCAAAGCATGTGTTTAAGTGTTTTACCCAATGAGGACAACTTTCAGGAGATGTTACACTGCTTTGCTGAGTGGGGGCTCTGTGCGCAGCCAAGCACTGGAGCAGCCTCAGGGAGGTTATAGCTGGAAACGGCGCTGGGTAGGAGCTTAGGTCCATGAGCAAACAGCGGGTTTGGAAACCACGCTTTGGTCTCTGAGCCTCTGTGCTGGATCACAAGTGTCCTTTCTGATCTTGGCTTTACTTCAAACGCAGCTGAGAGAATATCTTTTACATGGGTGCTTCCCAAGCAATGGTCTGCAAACCAGCAAGAAACCACTACAAAAAAAATCACCAGCAAACCTAATAGAAGTCAACCCTTTCCTCATCACTCCGCTTCCCTGTACTTCCATCTATACATACGAGGAAGCAAACAAACTGGAGAAATAACAAAAATAATGAACATTCAGAGCTCAGACTAGCTTTTACCTGGTTGTCACTGAAAGCCATCAAAGCAGCATGGACAAGACGGGTCTTGAATTTTCTTTCCCAGTAAAAAAAAAAGCTCTTCAGTTCTTAGGCTCCCAAAAGGTCATTTGATTGATTTAGGTTGAGAAAAACCCGTCTTTGACTGCTTTACCCTTTGACAGAGGAACTGTGCCCTTCTGTGGCTGAGACATGCTAAGTACAAGCCTGGCAGAGGCTACTGAGACATCTGTACTGTAATGTTTCACTGAGGACCTGAGCTACGGGTCTGCTTCCACCAAAGTCAAGTGCAGCTTTCCTACTGACGTACTGACATTAGTAAGAGCGGGAATGACTTGGTCTACAAATATTCCCCAATTTAAACCATAAAACTGCTATGAGACATAAAGCAAAGCTGTACCCTGTGAGTACCCATCTAAAGAGCAATGTAGCACAGTGTGTAGAAATTTCCAATTTGTTTCCATCAGGCAGGAGTGCTGGATTTATTTATTTTTTTTTAACCACTGCGTATGCTAAATGCTGGTAAGGGGCAGAACAGGGCAGGACAGTGTTCATCTTCCTTTTAGTTCTGTCATGCAATACAGTATCAAAGAAGCACAAGAGAATTAAAAGCAATACTTAAAGCAGAAGAACCCCAACTTGTCAAGGAAAACTAGAAATTTGATTTTGCTAGTGTTGCTTGATATGCAAGCATTAAACAAACCAAAACCTTTCAAGATAGCCATGATGTAATTTACAATGGAAAAATAACTTCTGATAGCATAGCCAAAAGGTTGGATGGAATTAACACTGCTGATAAAATTTTGTTTTCAGTATTAATTTCCACTTAAGAAACCTGGTTAACGTGTCTTTCCGTACTGACGCCCAAACACACCTTAAGCATTTTCTTAAAAAGTCTGCTTAGTCAGAGCACACAGAAATTGAAAGCACACAGAAAGCGTCTGTCTCTTACACTCTTTCTCACATCAACAAAGTTGCATTAGAAAAGTGAGAACAGTTTTTTAACTGATAAAACTGAAGATGACAAGAGCTATTAGACCTTAAAATAGGACACTTTCAATTATTTATACAAACTGCTCAGAGCGCTCTAGCAAACAGTTTCAATACTTTTGAGTAATCACATACAAAGACAGGCACTGAAGGTAGTGGCAATTACAATACTGGTAACATGGGCTGCTGCATATATACACGCTTATTTCTTAAAGGAAAGCACTGCAGTGTAAACTTATATACGGAGTAAATTGTTCTGAACTTTCAGTCATAGACCAATTTCTAGCAATTTATTTTAAATTTCAATTCAATTTTGGTCACTAAGGAAGCAGATTTCTTATTTTGAAGACAACTACGAGTAGTAGGCTTGAACACCAGGAATTCCTCTAGGCCAGATTTAGTAGATCTATTTCCCCTTGAGTTGGACAGGGCTTGCAGCATCTCACTCCTCCACCATTGCACATATCTGGGCAGCTATATGATAGCACATATCGGCTGTATGAGTCCCCTTGTGAGCCTCCTATGGTGTTTTTAGGGTACCTACCAGCTGCGTTCATTGCTGGCTCATCAGTTATTAAAACTGCATTCCCCCTGCAACGGATGATGGCAGAGCAAATTCCCGCCACGTCCCAGCGGCACGTTGCAGACCCATTTCAGAGCATTATCAAAAGACAAGGAAGAGTCACGTTGCACACGGGGTTTTAAAGGCAGATGAGAACCCTGACTGATATAGCTTAAGATGAAGGGGGAATCGTCAAAACTTCACTTTATAAAAAAAAGAAACAGGAACAACACTGTTCTTGTTTTATCAATCAGGTTGTTGCACGCCACGGTTGGGAAGGTTTACACTTGCACGTATGTAGTTCTGTAACCTCAGAACCCCATTGCTACTTGGTCCTGAGGGACTATAAGCAGCAGAAATTACGTGTGTGTAAATTTTTGCTGCAAAATGCACTATTTGGTCCTAAAAAATACGAAAACTGTGAGAGAACAATTATGCCTTTCATGAGCAGAGACATCCTGCTGTTTGATCACCTCTGAACACTGACAAAACTGCTTATACTGCTAGTGGAGCTGCAAGTGTGAAAAAACCAATCCCTACAATAAGGAGTTTTGGCCCACTCAGGGAGCATCGGATTTGGACACCTCTCAATACGCAGAAGGGCAAGCTTTTCTTAATTATATCAGTTAATTTTAAATGTAGGTAAACTACCAGTCATCACAATTTTGCATCAAGTTTGCAATGCAGTGTTCTCCTTTCCTGCAAACTGTAAGCACACAGAGTAGACAAAGCACATCAATACTGTACCAGGCAAAAAAGAGTAAAAGTTGAAAACTAACAGGCGCTGGCTGAGGTTGGGCCAAGACGGTGTGGTTTCCAGCTGAAGCCAAAATGGTGTCTGCTCTTACCTGGCCACCTGCAAAAATGATAGGTGCAGAGGCAGGTTTGGGACGGTAGGGGATGGTGGCACCTTTGGGTGGGGACTGCAGACAAAAACACAAAGCAATCAAAATGCAGAACGAAGCAGAGCTTGTATTAAAAAAATCACTCCTTATCTTGGTCACCTCAGACAACAAGGCATGCAGCTAACCCAGCCCAGCCCACCCTGCCCGGTTGTGTGGGCTTTGAGGAGGAGAGCCGAGGTCCCGACTGCACAGCCGAAACAGGCAGTGCTAGCACTCGTGGCTTCATTACTGCCATCGTCGGATGAAGCTGTGAAGCTTCGTTAAGCATGTCGGGAAACATGGGCACAATTTTGAAATTTGTCAATGTTTTGGAAGAGTCCGGCCCGTGCTCTCGCTTTGTTAACACGGAGCACATCTCCTGCTTATCGATCTTTCCTACACTGCTACACATCAAGGTTTCTTGTTTTACCAACTCAATTAAGTCAGCTCTTCAATTGCAAATGACCAGCCTGATCCTGCCTTTCGTCTGACTGAGCTGGAAGGTTGGAGAAAAATCCTCCCGGCTTCAGCAGGAGCATAACCACGGCCTTTGTAATGCATGAAAAGGGATTTTGTTCCCTGTAGCCCAAGGCAAGGACCCAAAGGGAAAACCCGTAACCAAGGCTAACTTTCTCCTCATAAATAAAGCAGGAGCATGTGTCTGTAAAAAAGGCTTCAAGCTGTCTGTGCTACACCTAGCAGGATGGTGCCCTGATTTCAGTGCATTAACTACAACCAAAGAAGGTAACAACAATATCACTTCCATTAATTAATACCATATAAATAGCTATTTCATGTCAATGAAAGTGTTTGTTGCCAAATTAAATATATGCTGCAAATAGAGCGCATTCATTTTCTTGAACGTTTGAAGCAGCAAACTGCAGTTAAGCCAGTGTCGTCTTAGTGCTGCTTGCGACTTGCCTAGTGCTAAAATTAAGGACTACTTCTGTCAAAACTGGTTATTTAATAAGTGGCTCTACCTGCGGGAAAATAGGGCTGCGTCTCTCTGATTTTGAGAAGCAGCTTCTCTCATCTTCTTTAACAAATAACTATTTATTCCATGAATGTCACTTGGACAATAGACTACTCTCCGTATTCACAAAGCTGATAACTATTGCCATCACGTACTCCATCTCTAACAAACTAAAATTATTTTTTAATATTCTCTTTCTGTTGTCTTGCATTTTATAAAGAAACTCCTTCCTCACAGCAGTCCAGCAAAAACTGAAGCAAAAGTCACTTCTCCCCAGTAAAACACTGGGGATTTATTAGTTTTTATGCTTTTATTTGCGTTAGGCTGTATGACACTGATGCAAAGGCTGTATGTCATTTTGATGCATTGCATGCTTCTGAACAGCCAATAGCCGTAGTGCTGTCTCAAACGCTCCACTGTTTCTCCCCTCTTGAAGGAATAACAGAACAGTAGGGTGTCAGAGATCGTCATGAGACAGCCCTTGACTAGACCAAACCAAAACAAAAAAAAAAATCACAGAAAATTTTTCAGCAGAAAATGTGATAAAAGCAGAGATATTTCATGTTCCTTGTCAAAAATTACGGTTACTAGATCAAAATATTTAATTTGCTGAATTTTTTTTTTTTCAGACTTCTGTTCAACTTAATCAGTTGAGAAATGTACTTGCACGAAATTATGGGCATTTTCAGCAAGGGTTAAAACGCCCAGATTTTTATATAAATTAATTTTGTATCATTTAATCTAAGAGCTAAAAAACTGCCATCAAAATGACACCTTCTGGCCTTACACAATGACCTGACCCTAAGGAAGCAAAAAGTCCTGGTAAATCTAGATTACTCTAGTTGGAATTATTTCTATTTAAAACAAGACCTAGATGTTTTCTGCCCTATTCTGCATCAGAATAAAATACTTTTCTCTCAGAAGAGGCTGCAGCTCCATGCTGGACCTGGTTTGTTGTTTGACAGTGTCGTGACAGCCCTGGTCTTTGATTGCTAACCCCTGCTGCGAGAGGCTCTCACACACCAGGCAGGGCACGGTCTAACAGAGTCCTCTTGAAATCCCTGATTTCAACGGTAGGCAGCACCCCTGGGCACCCCAGGGCAATTGAAAATGAATAACGTGTTTGAGCATCTCCCGCGTGAGAGGTGAGAGGCCAAGCTCTCGCTTACCTCCAGCATAACCACGCATATTTGTTTCACGCACTGGATGATGGCGTCCGGAGTGCCCGATATGGTCACGGCGCGCTCCGTGGAGTTCGGCAGCATATCGCCCGCTACCTGCACCTGGGCTCCTGTGGACTTGAGCAGAGACAAAGCAAAGAGAGAGCGTCACCGTCGGGCAGGCGACGGCCCCTCTCCAAAGCCAGCGATTCACTCGTGATGGAGGGGACGCACCTCTCAACTTTTTGACTTTTCTTTGCTAGACGCGTGGTAGAGCGCGTCTGTAAACTCGTGCCCAGACAGGGTAATTGGAGTCTGGCAGGACATGGATTCGCCTGTTCAAGCCAATTTGCAAACACTCCTATCCTAGGAAGATTAGTCCGCAGTAGCTGTTAACGAATCAAACTGTGACCTGAATTTCAGGACAAGTCTTTTAACCCTCTCAGAGACAGACAGTTGCGATGCTGACTAAAAAATGAAAGAGGTGAAGTGAAGTACTTTTCAATAATTAAAAAAAAAGAAAGGAAAAAAGTGCTGATAACTGAAGAAGGTCTGCTAATCAAATGAGCTGCAGATAAATGGCTCTTTAATCCACTGATGGCTGACTTGTGTCTCTGGATGAAATTTGGGGCTGCCTTATGCTCTGGAATATCTTAGGATGGTACAGAAGCACTTCTAAATTATAATTAGAGTTGATTAAATATATGCACATCAGCAACTTTTAGCTCATTAATGAACCCAAGGAGGTAATGAGCCAGTTTTGGTTTTGTTTTTTTTTTTTTAAATTTGATCTTGGCACTAATGTATCTTAGTTAACCAAAAAAAAAAAAAACCACAAAGAAAGGAAAAAAATACATGAGACCAAAACAATCCTTGGCATTATTTCACAAACATCCTGGAAGACCTTTTCAGTCAATAGAGAAAAACCCAGGCATTTCATATTAAGTTAGCACTTTGGCGTATTACAAACAAAATCTATTCCTGACTGTTATTGCAATGCAATATTTCGGGCTTTTTAAGAAAAGTATTTTCAGTAACCACTGACTTTGTGTCAGTCAGCAAGGAGTTAATTTGTTTTCCTGCTGGTTAGATACAACACATGTTATTCTTCTTTCCAAAGACATTAAATTACGTATTGCATCTTCTGTTCACTAGTACTGTTTAAGGCCAGAATATCAATTCCTTGCTCTATAATAGGCTTTGGAATTTCACCATAATTTGATCAGTCAGTCATGCTTTGCTTTTCTTTCTTTCTTTTTTTTTTTTTTTGTAACCTTATCTTGAAAACAGTACCGCAAGCCTACATGTTGTTCCTGGGTACATCACTGAACGCAAAAGACCATCCATCGTGCAATTGCTGCTCAGTGTCTTGTGTGATGAGGAAATTAGACCACATCTCGAGCTGGATACTCCTTTTTTTCTGTTTGATTGTATTTGCTGTTTAACATACGGTTCTGGGTATCTGTACATCTAGCACAAAATACTCTGCCAAATACTGCAGACATTTATGCATTTGCTTCCAGTGCCAATCTTGTTTATTCTTTGACTTTGGTCATATATCAGCAATAAAAAAATCAGTAATATTTTCTCCATTATCCTTATGCTTAAGAAAACGTGCAGTGTGACTTCTCACTACATTAGCCTTATCAAAACAGCTATTTGGCCAAACACTATCCTTTTACTTTCTTGTACTAGACTAGTAGGTAATTGCTTTTGAAACTGTGCTCACCAGAAGAATCTCTTCAGTCATTTAATGTACACAGACCAACAGACCAATCTCACCTTTAAAAACCTATGTCCTAAAAGCACTCAGTGCTCTGGATGAGATCACCAATATTTAAAATAAAATCAAATCCAAAGTACCAACAGCTGCAAAACCTAGAGCTAAGCACTTACCAGCACACAGTTCACACTCACGCCTGCTCCTATTTTAACACAACTAAGAAATCAGCTGGATTCCTGCTGCCTGACAGCTCTCCTGGACACCTAAGAGATCTGGAGGACCAAGAGAAATCATGTCTCGTGGTTGAGGTCGCCTCTCACTTTTCTGGGATTAAACAAAAAAAGAGAGAGGGTTTCCTACGACCCTGACATCTGCACAGAAATAATGCTTTCTTCCCCTCAGTGTCATCAAGCGACTCCTTTCTCCCACATCTCAAAAGCTGTTTTTTCAATAAGGACTACTGAGAGGCATCGCTCCCGGACTCTTTGATGAAAAATAAAGTAACAGCATTTCAACCAAAAAAAAAAATCTGATTTGTAATTGCCTTTTATTTGCAGTTCTCAGTAAGCATAGAGACCCCCTTCAAACGGCAGGGCTCTGAATTGTTTTTCTGCGAGTTTACAGCAGACAACCTACGCATGTTTTCATGAACAGAGTTTACAAAGCAAGAGGCGCATGGAGGAAGAACAGGTTGTTTGCTTGGCAACAAAAACTCTGAAACAGCTTTGGCAGCTCTGTTAGCTAATGGAAGCGGTACACGCTGCTTTTACTTCCCTGTATGCAAGGAGAGAAAAGACCCTTTCAGTAGCGGCCAAATCCTGAAAGGTAAGATAAGCCTTCAGAGGGATTTGTTAAAAAAACTCCTGGGACAATCAAATTGGAATTGAAATGAAATAATTTGGAAGAACTTGAAAGTCGAAAGCATGGGACCCTTAACTGTCCTCTACCATCACCTTTCCTTCCAAGGCTACCATAAACTAACATTTCATAGCAAATGCTGGATATAAAATTTTGATCAAAGGATTTTCCACTCCTTTTTGACATTTGATCAAATTTTCCTTCATAGAAAAAATATCCATTAACTTTTTTTTCACATTTGAAATGAAACATAAAAGCTCACTGAAACCTACTGTCTCAAATCTACATTTTAGATAAAAAAAGGAGGTTTCACTTCGGTAAAGCCTGTCAAAAGCTTCTGTTTTGACATAGTCAAATGAAAAAAATTGATCAGCATGTTATCTTGATATTCAACACCTCATCCCATGTTGGAATGAATACAAATTTAGAAGGAGTACTGTCACTTTCTCCGGAATAAAAATCCATTTTTCCTGAAATGTCCTATTCAGATTTTCTCTACATAACTGAGCATGTACCTAATTTTCTTTTTTGACTGATTACAGACATTGGATCCCTGGCTTGGCATGTGCTATGTTGTTACAGTCATGCATGGAGGAATTAAAACTGGCACTGTATGATAATTTTTGCATTTTCTGGTTAAAGGAAAATGAGGCTGATAGCACAGCACATTGAATGAATAACCTTAGCTAAAGTCTGGATTAAAAAAAAAGTCAATATGGGTTTGGAATACACGAAATCGGGTCACCTGTGGCACAGTGAGATTAGGGAGAAACAGGAAAGGAGTATGAAACTAAATTTTTTCTAAAAAGTAGATCAAGCTTTTGACCTACTAACCTGGACTCCCCAGTGCTACTTGGGTCTTTCTCTGGCTGCGAGGGTGATAGCTAATTTGGAAGTGGCTGCAACGCTCCAACTCGGGATCAGCCGAGTATCGCTGAGGAGGGGACGAGCCATTTCTGCCACTGAACTGTTGCTTTGCTAAATTGTGCATCAGAGACTAACGCGTTGTAAAGCTGTTTATTTCACGCGCGGTCTTTAGCTTCGAGGAAGGTAGAAGGGTACAGTCGTGCTGAACCCCGGCTTCCCCCGGAGCAAGGCTTTTCCAGGCTTTTCACTCAGCACATGCTCACGTTTGCGTGAGGAGCAAAGCGCAGCGGCCGGCGGTGGCTGCGGTAGGACACCGAGCTAGCCGGTGTTCCCAGCAGACATCCCAAGACTTACCTCCCTGATTTCTTTGATTTTGGAACCTCCTTTTCCTATAAGGGATCCACACTGACTTGCCGGGACGACGAGCCGCAGCGTTACAGGCGGTTTGCTTGTCACCGTGCTGTTTGTCATTGAAGCGTTTATGTCCTGTAATCACAACGTCAGGGAGAATTAGCGGAGGATTTGGCATTCCTGGTAAGCACTGAAGGGCTCAGAGCAAATGCCCAGGTCTGGTCGTGGAGACCCGGGGAGCGTGCAACCAGTTGTGGTTTGTTTCTATTGCAGGTAAAGCCGCCGGCTCTGCCGGCGATACGCCGTAAGCACGAACCGCGCAAGCAGCTTGTGCCGGAGGAATTTTTTTGCTGTCTGGTGTTGCAGGTCCACACTGCGGGACCAGAGGCCAGTCTCTGAGGCAAGGTTAGGAGGAGGTGGTATCTGTCATTAGACCAGATGGAAAAGGCAAAGAGGCTTTTTTGTTCACAGGCCCCCAAATCCCGATTTGGTCTGTTTTCCAGCATCTCAATTAGAACACTTCTACTAAATGATACGTCTTTACATTTCACGCAATTTCTTGTCAGGTTTGATACAAAGAAAAGAGGTTAAAAAAGGGAATGACAAAGAATCCGTCTAATAATCTGAAGCAGAGAAAATCAGATTATTTTGATAAATATTTTGCTGCCCCCCAGGTTTAATTTCTCTTTCGCAGCAGATCCGTAAGTATCTGTAGTGTTACATTATTTCCAAAATCTTTTCCATCACAGCTATGTAACCAGAGTACAAAGAGCTCAGCAGAACAACAACTACCTGTATCCACATAATGTAACCTGTATCCGTGTATCTCATTATCCAATGAGACTACACTGCAGATTTTCATGAGCATTTCAATATACTACTTATCGCAAGGTTTACGTTTTTTTAAATATATTTTGCTAGTTCAAAACCTTCTAGCCAAGACAAAACAATCCCTCTAATATCGTCATCACAAAGGAGAAGATAAAGCTTATTTTCCCACCGATCGATGGGATGCCGTTGAGAGCACTTAGAATCACCAAAAAAAGCCACAAGCTGCATAGCACTTGTGCAACAACTCATGTGAATCTCGATGTGGTTTGCTAACACTAGCTGTGAGCTGAAAAGACCATCTCGTCCATCTGTGAGGTGGCATGGCACAGCTTTTACATCCTTCACAGAAATGCGACCCAAAAGATTAGGACAGGATGACAGAAAACATGTATTTCATTTTCATTTAACTCATTTACGATACAATAAGAGTTACAGCAGACAGAACTGATGTTTCCCTACATTCTTGCTTACCAAGATTACCACTTGGGGGGGCGGGGGGGGAAGTGCCTATACTGTGTGATCAGGACGTCAAATTAAAAAAAAAAAAAAAGTACTTTAAACAACTCTGCACGCCTTGTTGAACCGGTGCGGGAGCTCAGTGACACCAGCACTGACACCTGCAGTAGCTCTGCGTTTGTGATGGCAGCATTCTTCCGTCCAAGAAATGGTTCACTGTGACCTTGCTTAGCTTAAAAGAGAAGAAAAAAAATCTTGAACAGAATGAGGCATTGCTGCATGCCACAAGAGAGCTATCAAATCATTCCTCTGCCAGCCAGTAACTCACATTTTGTTTAGTGCCCGTGTCAGTGAGAGATTGCAACCCAAAACAAAGCGAGAGGGATAACAGAATTTTGCAGCACCCATGTATCTGAAATAAAGTGCAAGTCATGACAATTTTTCAGCTGGAAGATGCCATCTCACTATATCACGTTTGTGTCAGGTGGAGGCACACGATCATCCAGATGTAGGTAAATAACCCTCTTCAGCCACGACCCTGATAATGTCTCCCACTTCCACATTACGTGGCCTGGCCTCAAAGCCTTCGCTGCGCTTACTGCCTTCAGAAGCACTTCACAAAAATTGGAAGCCGTTAGTCTCTTTATTTTCTCCTCATCATTTAAAAAGAACAAAATCTAAACACGCAGGCTCAGCAGCGTGGAGCGCATGAAGGAGTTAGTCCAGCTTAAAAACACAACAAAAAAGAAATGAGCAGAAAAAAATCCCTTCCAGACCTGCAGGCTCCCAAGTAGGGCTGCCTGGAGACTTTCTCACAGAACAGTTGTCTTTAGCAGCAGGAGTTAGCATTTGTCAAAAAAGCACCATCTCAATTGCTTTTATCACCTCGCCTTTCTCTTCTCCTTATTCCTAGGGCTGAGCAATTTCTTTGTAAATGTTTGCAAATAAACAAGGGTTCCACCAAACTTTTTCTTATTTATTTGGAGAAGGTTTGACCACTGAGCTCTGCCTGCTGGTTTTTCGAGCGCTCAACTACCACATGCTTCCAGTAGATTATGCATATTTATGCCCAATACCAGAGCTGCCCCATTCACCAGTGAATTTAGAGCTGCATTTCTTGGGTCTCAGCCTCCAGTCTGGAAATCACTGCTCTAAAATGTTCTCTCTTGCAACTTCAGCGGTCTGCCTGGGTTAGTGCCATTTTTTAACAAGTCTCTTTTCCCTCTGCAGTAAATACTTCAGTTATTTATGTAATTACCTACCTAGCTTGTAAATTCATCATCAGGCTGCTAGAAAATCAACTTTTATTAGGAAGGCTGTCAAAGCAGAGTGATATAAGGCTGCAGAGCAACCACACAGAGAACACTCCTCCAGATCTTTCTTTTTTATTATCTGATGCATTTTGAGCTTTTTGCTAACTTTAGAAAAGCATTGAGGGCTCCCATGTCTTCCTAGATCTGCTTATCCCCAGCTATACAGCTGTAGGGTTGAAATTAAGGGTTCAAGGACTTCATGTCAAAACGCTTCATGTGGGCGTGCATAACAAATACCAAAAAATCCCTCAAACTATCAGTCTCACGCATGCATCTTTTTCGTTCTGTTTGAAGGTAGGTGTGATAACCAGAGCTGGGCCAGGCACTGTCTGCTCTGGGATTTTCAATTTTTTAAATGGCTGAAGAAATCTCCAACAAAAAAATATGCATGAAAAATAACATTTGGTACCTAGCTCGCTTGTAATTTTGGAAACAGTACTTTATGTTGCCTCCAAAGTGTTACAGGTACCTCATTTTATTGACAGGAGTAATTATAGGAAACCTAACTGATTATATGAGACATTTTTCTTTACCACTGTTCCTTTAAATATACCAGAAGCCAATTATATTAAAACTAAATACAGATATTTCAGAATATAACTGGAGTCCCTTATCTGCAGGGAGTGCCAATACCCCTTTAGAAATATCCACATGAAAAGTCCAGATGACCCTCTGAAATCTACAAGGGTAAATACGCATAAAATCCAGTCAGATGCCTGAATTTCAGATTTCTTTCCCTATTGCTAGCTACAGCACTTTCAAAGACAACGTGGTGTTGGGTGGTGGGGTGGGGATCTGATGCTGTGCAGTGTTCGATGTTTTTATGAGAAACGCAAGGTTATTTCCCCTGGGTACTCATTTTGGTGGGAACTGGCAGGGATTATCTCTGTTAATGATTCCCTTAGCATTTTTCAGGATAAGGCCTTAAGCAGAGCATGTTTTTCATGTAAAGAGCAGAGAGACTGCTCTCTCCAGGTATCCGTGGATTGGAGGGTATGGTACCATACACGAAGCTGCTTCTTAAGCTAGAAGAAACAGGGATTGGTACAAGTTGGGTAGGAGATAAAGCTGAGGAGGAGGTGACAACAGGTGGTCTTAAAATTGGGCTGCAGAGAATTACTTGTGCGGTGCTGCAGGATTCAACCTCAAAATCATGATTATCTCATTAAAAACTGGTAAGGAAGAAAAATTAGCGTTCTTTTAAAATATACCATGCCACAAAACCAGAGTACTTTATCAACATGTTGGAAGATTGGAATATCACAAAGGAAGATCTGAAAACCCATGAAGGATTGGAGAAATATAAACGGGATTAACATTTGCAGTATTAAAAAAAAGGGTCATTTGTCTGGGGGCTGACAGGAAGGTTCTCACTGCAAACATCTGAGCGGGAGCTGGGGATGCCCGCCAGGCACAGCATGCTTGTGTGCAAAGCATGACACTACAAGGAGGTGAGGCATTTCCAGCAGCAATAGGGATACTATAGCACGATAGCCAGGAGAAAGGACTGTTAGCGTCATTAAATAAGCCCCGTGGAACCTCATTTGCAACCCGTCCACAATTAACACATGCATTTAATACAAACTGCAACTGGGAAAAGGTAGAAAGGGACTGCTAGAGTCAGGACGGGGTGGGGAATGCATCTTCTGAAAGACTGAGCTTGGCTCACTTACTCTGGCAAAAGCAAGGGTGTGAGGGGATAAAACTGTTTTCTGAAGATAGGTCTAAGAGGGGAATCGTCAGGGATGAAAAGGCAAGAATTACTTAAACTAATGGCCAGTGCTGACACAGAAGCAAAGCTGCATAAACTGTTCATGGATAAATTCAGGTGAGGAGTGAAAAAACGGTGCCTAATTATCAGAGAACTGAGATTGTGGATCTAATATCAGGAAACAGAAAAAAATCAAACTAGTTTTTGATCGTGCCGTGAAGATGCAAGTTGCAAGACATACTGCTTATGGTAGAAGACAACTGCACCTGATGACCCACAAGCTCTTTTCTAGTCCTGTTGCTCTAAATGTGAAGAATCACCATGGGTAAATAAAGGCACACGCTAACATTTCCCATCAATTCCAGCATCTCCCAGTGCTATGGGGAGATGTGGAGACTAACCTCACTGACTTGGAGAAATAAATACTCTTAAGAAAGGGATTCACATCCCTCTAGTTCAATCACGGATGGAGAGACACAGGCTCTTTCTCCTGCTGCAGGTGATTCAGTCTCCCTGAAGGCTCTTCCTTTGGGAGAAGGTGAATTGCCTTCTGCAGGGGCCTCTGTCTCTCCAGAGAGGACAGGAGAGATGCCTGGACTAGATGTATGATTTTCAAAAGTAGAGGGAGTTAAATCCTCTCCTGAGTGACCAGGGTTCGTGTTCTGTAGTCTGCTGTCTGTTCTGTGAGGTTTCCCATTAAAGTGGTGGCCATATCTAATTGTAGTTGGTCCAAGAAACTTGAGGAGATCCCAGCACTTTAGGCGCATATCTGCACAGAAGAGTTATTTTACAGTAAATTGAGCTCTTGTCTCACTTACTCTTAGTGCCTTTATTTTAATTAATTTTAAAAGCCAAGTTTTAAATATGGTAATTGGTAATCATATAGTTTGTTTTTAAAATAAAAATTTTCTAGTTGAGTTATATATTCATTTTGACATATATAAAATTTACATCAATACCAAATAGAGTCATATAAAAACAGAGCTAAAAGTTAGGCAATTATTCTTTTCAAATCAAACCCACAATGGGACCAGAAATTTTCCAAGACATTTTTCCTACCATTAGTGCACATTGCTAGAAGCAATTGCTTTTCCCTGAAGCCTCCAAAAAGCAAAAGAAGTGATCAAACAGCTTGTAAATCGACCCATTATTTTTCTTCAGCGTTACTGCCAAAAGCATTTATAAAAATACCACCATTTTCATTGCTATTAAATAGAACATTAAACAAATCATATTTAACATTAAAGCAAACATGAGAAAATTCAAACAGTGTTTGTATTTCAACTTGAAGAGAGAAAAAAACGTATTTTATTTGCTTACCTCTTCAAATTTTAGTGCAATCATAGAAAAAGCTTTAAAAATTGCATCTGTTGGGCCTGTTATCGTCACAATTCTCTCTGGACAGGAGCCTTCTGAAATATTGATTCGAGCACCACTCTGTCAAAAAGAACAAACATTTTTCAAATTTATACTTCCCAGGGAGGAAACTAAGTAGGATTAGGGATATAGTTTGGGAAGGAATATCGTGAGGCATCTAATTCCCTCTCCTACAACTGCAGCCCCAACATCATATAATTTCAGCATAAACTGATCTCACTCCAAAAATTCATCTAACTGCAGGAAGCCGGATTCTGCCTGGGTAAATACTTATACAGCCTTCATCACAGTGTGCAAATAGTGCCTCTGCAACTCAAAGTTGCAAATAATTCCATAATCAAGTCTTTACCCTTCCCTCTTGCAGGGTTAACCTTAGATAGGACTGGAGCTGCAGAATTTCAGACGAGGTTGTTGTCTCCAGGGAGCATCAGCATCTCCCAGGAAAGATGCAGCTCTCTGGTTTGCAGACCCAAAGGCAGGACTCGACCTGTCCATCTGGGGTATTGCTTTGCGCTGTGGAGAAGGTTCCTTATAGACATGTCTCGTGTAAAGGCAGTCAATTAATAGGCACTGAACGACCCTTCGAAGGAGTAGCAGTAGGACAGGCAACAGTAATGGTGTTATCTCCTTAAGGCAAGCAGCCTGTTGGAAGGAGTTAGAAAACCATAAGTCTTGGAGACAAGCCAGGGTGGCTCTCAGGTATACTTAGTCCCCTTTATGCCACTGTGGCAGTGCAGAGAAAACCCCTAAACTAGATGTAAATATATTTAAGAGGATCTTGGTGTAGATAATGATCAAAGCCAGTTCAGGTAAGACCCACCCTATGCTTTCCCTGAGGTTTCAGGCATGGAAATGAGTTAATGCAGTCTAACAAGTCAGTGGAGCCTCATCTCATCCACAGGCACTGACCTTCTCGAGGATCTGGGCCTGTAGAAAACGTGAGATAATCTGGGTTAATTTGGCCCTTCGCCTTCAGGGTTACCACCAATCGGCTAATGTGCTGTGTGTCCGAGCCCTTGTTCACGTGCTGCTCGACAGCAAGATATCTTATTTCCCTGTACAACAGCAACCAAGCACGACAACAAAAAAAGCCCCAACGCTGCCGGCGGTAGAAAAATCTTGCTGCCACGACCTCGGCTGTCAGACATACTCGGCGTTCATAGGTGAGAAAGGGCAGCAGGCGCTTCTTCGGACAGGCCGACCCGAGCGGGACTTTGCCCTCCTCGTCAAACACCAGCACTGGATCAGGAAGGAGATGGCGGCCAAGGCCTCGCTCGTGCTGGTGGCAACGTCTGGCCACCGCCAGCACAGACGAAGCCGGGGCGGCGGGACTGGGCCCGGAGCACGCGCGGTGCCATGTCGGGCAGAGCTGCCGGCGGCAGGCAGGCCTGCCCGTCCCACGGCCGCCTTGGCGCAAAGCACGGCTCTTCCTTTGAAACCGGAGCCGTGGGAGCTTGTCTGGAAGATCGCTCCGCCGTGGACCGGCGGCAGCCAAAATTCACAGATGTTACTCCTCCAATAGATGACCGGTCAAAGCAGAGCTACGGCAATTCAAGTGTTATGTGGCGGCCTCCGTATTTGCGTAGGAGGTTGACAACTGCAGGGCACAGAACCGAGGGTTTTGTACTTTTCTTTAGGCCAAAAGTTGTCTCTGATATTTCTCCAATGACAGAGCAAGACAGAGTTGCATTTCATTCCATAAAGATGGCATGCACTTTGCCACATCTGTCAGAAAAGTCAAAATAAAGTTGCGTTTTGCTTATAAAGAAGTACTGAAGAAGGTAGTCACTTAAAGGAGGACCGAGTTATCATCGTGTGGAGACATAGCCTCTAAGTCCTGTGCTGATGTAAAGATGCATATAATTCCTTTCTTTTAAAAAAAACGATCAAACAAATAAAGTCTCTTGTGACCATGTGAACATGACAGTAGGTTTTCAGGAGTGGAAGAAGAACATTTGATATTTATCTTGAAAAACTAACCAGGGATGATAACTCTTCTCTAAGATGTTTAACTCAGAAGTCAGGAGCGCTCTCCAGCGATGGCTTCCCTTTTGTTCATGCAATTTATATCCAAAGATATCTGCCCATGATCATAATTAATAATTAAACTAAGATGTGTTTAATCAACCGGCAGGATTACCTAGTATATTAGAAACATTTTTTTCTTGTTTTTTTTTTTTTTTAAGTCTTAGCAAATTTACTTATGTGTGAAAACATGGGTGAAAACTCTTATCATCAGAAAAGGAGCTCTGAACTCAGTCAGCCTGACAATGAACTCCCTGTTGTGTATATTTAAAGATGGATCTCAGGAATTTTCTCTACTGCAAATACTTAGAGATTTCCCTGCCACAGACCTTCTATCAGTGTATAAAACAACAAAGCAGCTGACATAGTAACGTACTGCAGATTTACCAGAACCAAACTGACTTTTCTGGAGGCATTCCCTATACACTTTGCATTCCTAAAGTTTTAAACAGTAGGATTTGTCTTTTGACTTATGCTTTTAGCACTTGCTTCAAAGAAGGAAAATTATATGCATCTCTAGGCAAGATGTGCTGCCTTGGAGGACAAGCGTGGGTCTGTAAGCTCCACCTGGGCACAATCCTCTGAAGACCGTGCAGATTGCTCTGTGGCAGGGAAAGCAGCTTGGGGAGACTGAGGTTTATGCAGTGCCCTGTTTTAGTTAGCTATTTTGTGTTTACAACCTTTTCAAAGGATGCGAGTGGTGGGCGTGCAGCGCTACCCTGTCCGCATCCTACTCACAGCTGCAAAACGATGAAAAGTTAAGGCTTTGCCAAGACATGGAAGAGGGATACTTTTTGACTTATGCAAGTCTGGCTCCAGCTCTGATGAAGCTTGTGTCTACCCTCAAACTTTATGCAGCATCAGTCCAATGCTTGGTTTCAGATTTTGGAAACTCTACCAGAGGCCAAACCACGTGCAGGACCAGTGTTGGTATGCTAAAGAAAGATACAGTGATTTTGATGCACAGAATCATGCTGGCTAGGCTGTTCCTGAGATAAGACAGCAGCAGGCATATTGCTGTGGGAATGAAAGGCTCCAGACTGCTGTGGCGATAAGGAGGTTACATTAACAATAATGTTTAATTTAGGCCAGAGCATTTATATACCGCCACTTGCAAAGAATGGTGATGTTAAATTAACTGCCCACTTGATGGCAGTGTCGGTCTGCAAACGCTCAATTTCTCTGCTCTCTGAGCTGGAAAGAAAGGCAAGTAAAGACATCAAGGCTTGTCTTACCTCCTCCCTCATCTTCTTAACTGTCTCACCTTTCTGTTAAAGAAACAGGAAAAAAAAGTTAGCCTGGGCTGATGAAGCGAACCGATATACAATATTTTGTCATGAAAATAAAGAAAGTAATTTCCTGACCTTTCCGATAATGCTTCCAACCTCCTGCAACAGAAAAAGAAGACACAATGAATGATACGATTCACTACCGAAGAGCATTTGCTCTGCTCCTAAACTGTTTCACTATCACTTATTTCAAACCTGCAATGTGAAGCATGGCCCCCTTCCATTGTTGCTGTATACAAATATGCCATGTTAGATACAAAGGGGCGGACTAAAAATGTGGCTTTGCAGCTTAGTGATTGTAAAAGAAAAATACCCTTAAAGGAAACTGATCTTGCAGTTACAGATCAATCTTGCTACTATAAACACAGATCAACCCCTATCAGGGAATGAAAAGTTCAAAAATAATATAACTGCACAACCTGCTAAAGAAAACAGGATATAATGCAAGCATCAAAATAATTGCTGATCTCTCTGAGGGCAGGCATTTACCCTCTTTACACCATGTAATAGCTAGAGCTGAATTTCCATGCTACTGAGTATTATTGTGTAAACACCTGGTGGCCTGTCTTAATCTCCCTATTAAGCACTTACAGAACAATAATTGCTAATCACTCTTTAGGGATTTGGGAATTGCTACTGGGCTCCCACAATCTTCCATGAAGGGACAGAAAATACTGAGAAATGTGACTGTGAACATACACTAGGGGAACAATTCGGCAGTTCTGGCAACATCCCAAGGGTTAAAGCCTTGGTGAATAAAACCAACAGGTAGCAAAAAGGAAGTTAGTAACTCTAAAATGAATAGTCTGGACACGTAACACAAATCACACAGGTGTGACTTCAGGCTGGAAATCATCTGATGGAGAGGAGACCAGCTAAAGGAAAACAAACTCCTCTCCTATGCTCACATTGTGAAATCTATTTAAACAGTTAAAGACTGTCTCACGTTGCCGATCTGTCCCAGACATATGATATACAGTTCCCGCCTCCTGCTCCCCCAGTCTATACACTGAAGTCTGACCCATGCTGAAACACAGTCCAAAGAGTAAGATTTAAGAAATTGTCCTCCATTGCTCTATTCAATGACGGACTCATGATAAAGTGGTACGAACTTCACTCTGCAGTGACCTTGAGAGAGTTATTTCTCACCAGAAGGTTATTTATAAGCTCACATCCTTCTCCCAAGACATAAAGACTTTGCAGTGAGAAGACCTATCTCAATGAAGAACTTTGGCATATGGTTCCTTTGCGCTCTCTGCAAGTCTGCACATAACACCAGACTGGGGGGGAACAGTCAATACACTGCTGGACAAGGCTGCTGCTTGGAGTCACCTAGACAGGCTGGAGAAATGGGCTGAGAGAAACCTCAGGGAGCAGAACGAAGTCAAATGAAAATTCCCATGTCTGGGATGGAACAAGCGCAGGCAGCAGGACAAGCTCGGCAAAAACTTGCTACATATAAACTGGCTTTGCAGAAAAAGTCTTGAGGGTCCCGATGCACAACTCCAACATGAGCACGTGAGTGCATCAGCTGTGCATTCCTGATCAAACAAATGCTGGTCTGTATTAGCAAGAGCATAGCCAGCAGGCTGTGGCAAATGATTCTTGCCTTCTCCTTGTGTTTGTGAGACCACACCTGGAAGATTGCGTCCTGTTTTGGGCTCCTAGTACTAGACAGACAAGGTCACGCTGAAGTGAACCCAATGCAGGGCCACCAAGATGGTCAGGGGACCGGAGCACAGAACACATGAGGAGAGGCTGAGAGAACTGCACTTTTTCACCCTTAGGAAGAGAAGGCTTGGGGGGGATCTTACTGTGGTGTATAATAAGGAAAGCAAGTTGCAACATCAAATTCCTACTCAATATGAGGAAAAAAGTTTTTACCATGGGGATGGCTCGACATTGGAACAGGCACCCGCAGAAGCTGTGGAGTCTCCATCCTTGAAGGTCTCCAAACCCAGCCTGGGCAAGGCCCTGAGCGACCTGCTCCAATGGGATCTGCTTGATTCAGGAGGTCAGACTGGAGGCCTTTGGGGGTCCCTTCCAACCGCCATGGGTCTGTGATTCTTCAAGCATGGCCTCATACCCACTGAAGTCAATGCCTAACTAGCCACAAAGTTCCTCAACCCAGTGAGGCCCCTTTTCAGGTTTATTTTCAAACTTGACTTTTTCAGTTTCCCATTTCCCTTTTTTATTTCCCTTCCTACTTCTCTTCTGAGATGGGTTTCTGCTCTCTTGTACATGCTGACCAGAGAACAGATATTGTCCAGACAGGCATTGCAAATCTTCCAGAGGTATCTGCTTTGCAAGCCTATAGTTCTGCACAGCTGTGTGACTGTTCTTGCTAAAGTTCCTTTGTCCATCTGGGACTGTGAAACGTCTGTACATCTGCACATACAATGCAAAGAAGCAGCTCTGTGAGAAGAGGAATGAATGAAGCAGACTCGCTGCAGTTTTGTGCCTTGTGACCAAAATATCCCGTGTCTCTTAATATGTGGGTTTATGTCACGCCTTTTCCTGTGGCTGAGACAGCCGTACCAGCATGCTATGTAGGCTTTCTAACGAGGTGCAGCTTTTTTGTTAGCAGTGACACAAATTTGGGACAGCCATTCCACACAATTTTTAAGTTCTTACTATTTTTTTTATATTATCACTGTCACTGCCAACCTTCCTGTAACTGTTGAATGGGATTAAACAATACAGGGAGTTAGACTCTGAATGATGATAAGCCTTGGGAACCCCTCATGCCTAGTAGTTCCTATCTGCCCACTCAGCACATTCAGCAGTTTTACCCTGAAAACTTTTGCCATTCTTCTCAGTCCCAGCTTTCAGAAATAATTTCTTTTGTAAAACAGATTCTTAGGAGGTATAGAAGGACCTTTTGCTATGGGTGAGCGTATCGTGTTTCAATTGCTCTGGGCAAGCAATAGTATTTCAGTCCGTGGTACAATTTCTAGGTTTTGTATATCTGAAGTTTCATTAGAAGCTGTAGGCCTGGTCTTGAACCTGCAAGGCTCTGCCAGAATACACTTAGTACGAAATCTGTCCCAATCCATTTGATCATCCTGAGACTTAATGACAGATGCTTTTCTTCCAGAAATGTGTGGATGGGTCATGGCTAATAAGCACAAAGATATCTTCCTTGGAAATAGGAAAAGATACTTTAGTTTTGGAAACAGAAAAGCAATATACTGTTTGTAGCCTTAGTAAACAACATGGTCCATTTCAAACAAGGAAATTAGGAGTATGTAAACAAGCAGAGTAGAGCATAAAATATTAGGATTCTCAAGCTGCTTGTTCCACTGAAGTCTGTGGGAGTTTTGCTATTGATTTCAGTGGGGATAGGGATTCTACCTGACTGATCATCACCTTGTTATTACCAAAGAGTACAAGCTGCTGAAGAACTGAGCAAATGAACAGTGTGAATCCCTCTGAGAAAAAATATTTCAGTCAGAGTGGTGACTAGTTCCTTGCAACATGCTAGCAAATGTCACTGTAATGCTGTGGAGTACTTCAAACCTTCCCCTCCTCAAAGGGTGAATTTAAAGCTTATTCCATAAGAAGGTAGTTTCAAAATATCCAGGCAAACGCCACCTCTCCCCCTGCACTGGGAGCTGGGATACTGCTTGGAAATGTGAGGGAAGGGCATAGCGGGAGAGAGAAACATTAACTTTACATGGATATTCCTAATTTTTCCAGAATTTTTGATCCATATAAATTACTAACCCCCCCCCCCCCCCCAAAAAAAAAAAAACCCAAACCAAACTAGAATGGTTCTAAACGGGTCACTTCAGACTTTTGGGGGGGCCTCAGCTGTTTCTAGGAAAGCTCTCATAAGTACTGGTGACAACAGATCGTGTCTTTAATTCTGATGAGAAACCTACTTCAGCCACAGATTAAATCAGAAGACTCTTTATACCTCATTCTCCAAGCTACCAATGCATCAAACTTTAATGTTTCTTTATACAGTCCAATATTTGTTTCATATAGATTCTTATATCACCCTAAATTACATTTTGTGCTCAGTGAGATACCTAACATCATTTTTATGACACTCAAGTTTTACCAATATCCTAGCCAAGGTTACTTTGAGGGCTTTATCTTCTTCAGAAAATGTTTCTAGATCTGCCAGACACCAAACTGTGCTGTAGTTAACTGTGTAAGACTGAAGGGATGGGATGTCTGTCACCTACATCAGTTCATTAGAAGTTCGGAATCTAGCGTAAGCCAGGCACACAGCCTCCTCTGCAGTCCAGGGAGAGAGAGAACGGAGGATGTTTTGTTCCTAAGAGGAGGGAAGAAGCGTACTCCCGAGGGTTTCGTCTTTCTCCATCTGCAGTAGAAGCAGCCTAGACTGACACTAACATTCCTGATGTTTGGTGAGAGGAATCCTGCAGTTGATGTCAAATTCAGCCTCAGTGCAGGTCAGACAGGAGTCTGATTTAGCTGTCCTAGCAAATAATTGCCTACTAGAATATACTAATAACTCTTGAACTATTTGCTGTTTTCCAGTGCTCAGGAATATAAGCTAAAGGTAAGTATTTATGATCAATTTCAGACTGATTTATTGACTAACCGCCTACGCATAAACACAGTGGGAAAATAAGTTATATGATAACAAGTACTGGGTTTCATATAATCACATTTCAACAGCTGATCGAAAAGCAGGGCACAAGAAAAAAAGACGTTCTAAATGGGGGAACTAAAGCTCAGAGGGAAAAAGACAGGTCCAAGGCAACCCAGCGGACTGATGCCAGAGCTGAAAGTACTACCCAAGCTCCTTGGCTTCAACATATAAACAGCCACCTGTCAGAAGCAGATATGGCACAGCAACCGTGCTGGATGAATAGGATGTCTCCGAAAAGCTGCAAATGTGTGCGTGCCTACATGCACTGATATACATGCATACACACACACGCACATTTATATATTTGTGCATAAAGAAATTACAGCAATTTGGGGTGCCTAAGCTGCGATTCATCAAAGAGGCCTGAGTTTCAGATTATGCTGAGTACCCAGCCCAGGTAATGACTTCCAAAGGGCATATCTCCAGGTGACATTATCTCAAGCAGGACAGGGCGGGTTGAGTTCATTTATGACTATGATTTTCTTTAGTACGCCATTTCTAATAAAACAGATAAAACGACAAAAGGTGAACCTCACCAAGAAACATTGGAAGACTGCTCGGTATCAATAAAGTATATTGCTAGCCAACCACCCATTTCATCGCAGATAACTTGAGGAAAAGCAATGGTAAAACCAGGGGATGCTTTCTTTCATGCTGAAATGCAACATATAATATTATTTGCACATTATATTCGCATGAATGGGATGAGTTTTGCTCTTAACGAACACTTGGGGAGCGGTGGGCCCATCAAAGAGCAGAAAGCTATTTTTGCAGGTTTTGCATCGTCATCTATGGTGAGGGCAAGGCAGCACCAACACAACAAAAGGTGGCAGCAGAGAAGTCTGCAAGCTAAGGCTTTCCCAGGGCTCTTGATGGTGCGAATGACTACACAAAGACATAAAACAGGCTGTAAGAGAAAGCTATTTCCTAATCAATTATCTGGTGTGCCTTTTGAATAACAGGAGAAAGAAATTAGTCATGTTAAGAAAACAAGAGGCTTAACAAATGGTAACAAACATTGGTTTAAAGATTAACCTTTGATCTGTAAACATAATGCGTGAAATTCCATCATTTTTCTAAGCGTGAGGCTAGTTATATAATTACTGTGTCCCAGGAAAGCAAAACAAAACAGGTAGCTATTCCGGGTCCATAGAAAAGCACAGGCCTTGCCCTATTACTGTGGGGCATGCAGCTTCTATAGTGTGGGGCACTACAGGGCGAATGGAACACTAACCTCACAGGAGCCCTGAGATAAAGCCACGTCTAGAAGGAAAACACATTTAAGAAAGAATATAGGAATATTGTATTTCACCCCAAAGCATCTGACAAAGCACAGGCCACATCCTAAAGCCTGCAATTCATTCAGGCAATGCTTTGATTGCATACGCTTACCTGCTTTCTATGAGCAAGAATAAGGTAGAACCAGTAGGACTCTACAAGCAAAAAACCTTGCTAGAAAAGCATTGAAAGGAGAGAAATACAGCCTTCCATGGTGGGGAAGCACATGCATCACAAGACAAGGAGGGATCCTGGCAACAGCAAACAACATCTGTGCTGATAAAGTTTTCTAGACCAGCACCGGTTGTCGTTACCTCATCCATAAAGAGGCATAACATAACCCAACTCTCTCTCTTTGCCTTGTTCTGAGGATAGAGCTGCCAATACTTGTATAAACTCATGAATACGCTTGCATGGAAGACCCCAGGAACACGTTCCATGAAGATGTTCCGAACAATGTGTTTGCATGGAGCACGTGGGGCACCAGCATTTTTCAAAGACTGGAAGAAAAGTCAGGTTTGGGAAACACGATGTAACGCGTCTACCTCAGGGAACAAATGGCTGCCTCGGATAAACTGAGAGTCTGATTTGTGTTCTGGGATTATGTGGGATTAGCCTCACTGACATGGGAGATCTCATCTCATGTTCCTAGGTGGTGCTTCAGTAGTCACCGTCTGATGATAACAGCCCTAATTTAGCAAGGCACTGCAGTCCAAGCCCTTACTGAGACAGATCTCATGCTAACAAATGTGGTAGTGTATGAGGACACCTTCAAATTATGTTCTTTCTGATGGAGGTGCCAGAGTTATGAATCTTCCACAGGTCCACCGACCATTTTTGGGGCAGTTGTGCCAATGGGCATGTCTCATTTGCCTTTTGATAGCAGATGGGTAACCAATTTACATTCGGTTTCACACCAAACCTCCCAGCCTTCCCCCCCCCCAAAAAAACAACCCAAAACCCAGTTCTGTTCCTTTGCTTGTCCCTCTGCCTGTGATGCTGAAGCACAGCATGTGCCTTCTGCAATCTCAGTTCATTACAGCTGTGGACCGATAAGGAGATTCTGTTTGACACGAGTTGGGAAATTTGGCTATGGAGATCGTTTTGGGGGACACAGAGTGCCCAGGGGCTGGGGGCAAAGACCTTTGTCCTTTCTGTTGATTTTTTAGGCTAGTGAGAAACTCTCAGCTGTTACTACAAACACACTAAAGGATATCCATCTTGTATTGTGTATTTGCACACAGAGTATTGTTCCATAACTAGAGCTCTTAGGTACCACCGTAATGCAAACAAACAAAACAAGAACTGTAATAGCAATAGGCAGGACAGTCAATCCTCATAATACCCTGACAGTGTTCGTGGAAACTAGAAAGAACAGAACAAACATTGGCTTGGTTGGCATTTTACTGCTTGGATTAAATTACTGACAAGGTGATTCTTAAAGCTACTTTGTTGTATTCTGTATTTTAATAAGTAAAAAATAAAAGAAAAAAATGGGGAAGGAGAAGGGCATTACCTTCAAGATGGGGAAAAATTATTTCTATGCTTGCTTTACAGTCTTTCAGGGGGCTATTAAGCAGACACAAAAAAAGTGGTCACTAAAAGAAATCCCTGATGCTAAAACTGTATTATCTATACTGATGGAAAAGGCAGTTTTCTCCATGATTTTATTCTGTCTATATTTGAGCTGTTAAGTGTGAGCAATCACCTTAATAAGTCTGAATTTTCTTTCTTGCAAAAAATTCTATATATAGCATCATAAAATAATCACCAACATGTCTGAAAGTGACCACTGAAGCTGGATGTAAGTCCGCCGTAACCAGTCCTTCCAGTGCCACAGGGCACCCACTGATCCTGCTGAAACCATTGGGAGATAGAGTTCCTCAGGGCAACTAAAATTAAGCTTTAAGTACTGGAAGTTTAGCACCTAAAAATCAAGGCACTTGCAGGGTTTTGTCCAAACCTGAACATTTGACTGAAGGTATATTTTTCTAATTCACTACTGCTGAAACTATGAGAAACACATCATCGAGCAAATGGTATCAGGGAAGGAAAAGCTCCACTCAGTCATCGTATCTTTCCTCCATCAATGCAGATTATACATTCTACATAATACCTGTGCTGCTCTTCCCCAGACATGTTTAAAATCTGCTTAGGAGACTTCTAGAACCTCATAAAAGTCTCAATGCCAGGAATTTCTCTTGGGATTCCCTTATTAGGATTTCTTTTCAAAAATATATTTTATCCCATTATTTCCAGCCACAAGCACTTGTATCAGTCAAAATAACGACACCCCATTACACTCGTATTTATTCTCTCCAGGTATTTATGAGAATGTCTGAAGAAAGCTAGACACAGTCTCCTCAGCCTCCTAAAATTTTGTTATTTTTCTGCAAATTCCCTCTCTGCTCCGTCTTCAACATCACTCACACACGTGGCACCTGCTGCTGAGCACAGAACCGCAGGTGTGATTTTGCCAGAAGAACAGTAAGGTAATTACCCTCTCTTTGCCCCACGATGCACCAATGCTATACATCCAAAATTGCATATGCTTTTGCTGCAATAGCTTTCCTCTCCAACTCAGCGTATCCCAAATGTGCCACTCTCTAGGCACTGCCGCATCTGATGCCTTTCAGCCTTTTATGCTTTCCAGATTTCCTTCTCTCACTGCACATGTATCTTCTAAATTACCTTCTCCAGTTAATTGCCTCAACTCTCCAATTTACACCTCTCAGTATTTGGCAAGAGTCCTACTTCCCTGCCAGTTTTCCCTTCCCTCCTTCGTCCTACCTGTAAATGATTTCCTCCTTCTTCCTAACCATCTGACTTTATTAATCCATTTTGTTTCCTATTTCTGAACTCCTTCCCCTTTCTCTAAAAGATTCCTCAGACTCAATGTATTAATATAGTCTACACTGGTTTCTTGCAGACTTCACTGCACCCAGTATGGTTTCACTGACGCACACCTTCACACAGTGTCTTTGGAAATGCTGCATTTTTACTTCTGCAGGTTTGTACTGGAGGGAGGAAACAGAAACTCCTGTGCCACCACTACGAGATGGAGACCAAAGTGGATTCGTGACTCTGCTGCCCTTTCCATGCTGGCACATTTGAACATTTTCTCCTGTTCCACCTCATAGACCCAACTTTTAAATCTCCATTAAGCTGCTTTCCTGAAATGTAACATCTTTCTACCAGCACAGTCTCTTTACCATCCACATCCAAAATGAACCTTTAATGGTGAGTCTTTAGGGTCTTAATCAGCCTATTACCACTGGCTGTATACAAATCCAAACCAGTCCAAAATCATGTAATCGTTATCCAGTATAGTCAAAGTAGGTGCTTTTTCAAGAGTTATTTCTTTCTGGGTATGAACTGACCAAAACTAGAAGAAGAGCACTGTAGATGTCAATTACTAAGGTATGTTGGCAGACACCTGTGGGCAAGGCTACAATTTTCTACAATCTTCCAACCTCATTACCTGTGGCAGTAAGCAAGAAAAAAAAAAAAAACAGCCACAAGCCATGGGAATAAAAAATTCAACACACGGTGAGCAAATAATTATAAGAAACATCGAGCTCCATCAAAGACCCTTTAACATGCAGGTAGCCAAAAGAAGTTCGATTTTTATAAAAATTAAAAAAGGAAGAAAAAGTGAAAGGCACATTTCTCTTGGAGCCTGAGCTCTGCCTCTCCTTACAGAGAGATCTGACAGCTGGGGACTGTTTGCCCATGAATGCACATACACTCAATTTGTGTTCCTTAAGCCCTTCAAAAATGTTGATCTGATCTGGGTAAATGCTGCCACTTTTGCCTTTGCTGGAAGCAGAAATCTTGCAATCCCTGCAATATTCTAATCCTGCCCAGAAATTATACTTTTAAAGCAAAGGTACTAAAATATCTGTACCCATTCACTTGTCTGCCCTACACAGTGATTTTACTTATTTTACTTCAAGAAACAGCATGAATTAGATGGAAAATACGGAAGTAGGGCAATGGAAACAGCCCCAGTCCATATTCCCTGTTTTTCTCTACTGAAATGCATGAAACAGTTTTATTCCTGAATGTGGTGCATCTTTCTCATTAATAAAAGATGAAAATGCATCTCTGCATTATTTAATATACCCTATATACCCAACTCCTGGACATGCTTCAAAAGGCTCTTCCGTTCCTGCCCTCTCCGGAGCAGCATTCAGGTAACTCGGTCAGAAAGGTCCCGAGCAGCAGAGGCTGCAGTGCCATGGCAGCTTTACAGGGTGTATTCGTTTTTGTCTAACTTGCCCTTAAAAGCCTCCAGTAAGGGATGGCGCGGCATTCCCGGGCTGCCTCCTTCCCTCCTCACACATCCACGTAACAAATTTTTCCTAATTTTGCTGTTAAAATTCCCTGCAGAGACAGTTGCTTCTCTGTGGATGTGAAGAACACCTGAGCACTGCCTGCCCTTGTTGCGTACTCCCTAACACCTGCCCTCTAATTCATGGCAGGAAAGTACGACAAATGTTCTGTGTTGCTCCTGGTTTCTCTTCAGGGCCGTCACACTATCATATCGTAACCTTTTTACTGATGTAACACGGCGTAAAATGAAAATTAAGCTTTTCATCTTACACCATCACACACTCTCTGAAGTCCTGGCTCAGGAGGACACCTTTCATATCAGGCCCTGGAAACATTTACCCCGAGGTTAACCTTTTACACCTCGCAGTGGTTAGCTTTTTGCTGGGCCTGCACGAGCTTTTTTTGCTGCTTCCACAGGTGAAAAAAACCCTGGTGCCTTCCCTTAAGATCCCATTTTCTGCCCTGAGAAAATCAAGGCTGTGCCTTCCCTCGTTGCCAGCCAGCTGCTCCCAAATCTTGCTACTCTGCGGACGAGCGGCTGAGCTGGTCCTCCAAGCGGCCATCCCAGCCTCTTCCGTAGGATGCTGCACAAAGCCCTGCCGGAGCTCAGCTGGACCTACGGCCGCTTCTTTCCCCAACGCACGATAAAGCAAAGGTGCTGAAGGGAGGTGTCCCACCTGCAGGGAAGCACTGATCCCGGGTTGCTCTGCAGCTCGGGACTGTTCCCATCTCTTTTCCTTTCACCAGACACTAACGTTGCCTTTGATTTTTTGCCACTTGTTTTGTTTGTCGTTAAAGATGCTTTTTTGTTCCCCACCCTCTTGCAGAGGTCTGTCCGTTCATACAAATCCCAATTTTTCTGTCTGCAGGTATAGAATTTAGCTTAATTGCCTAATTAAGATGTCCATCCTTGACTTAAAGCCCCTATACAAATCACAAGAAAAATACATGCCAAAAATTCCCTAAGTCTGCAGGATTTACAGCCGAGATAACTAAGCACAGTAGCACAAGTTATGGACTTTCAATCAAAACAAATACAAATATCACAAAGCACATAGACCTTCTCTATGCAAAGGTACACTGGTAATAAAGGTTTAGAGACAGAGTTAAGGTCAGTGGCGATAGACCCTCATATTTCCATGAAACACACTAATAAATAACTAACTTTAAAATAATCTTACTTTAAAATTATCTAACTGAATCCAGTTTGCTACTGTTATTTTTAAAAATCACCTTGTAATTCCCCTCTTTCAAGTTATGACCAGTTATTTACAGCTCCAGCTCTGCTTCAGTTAATTGTTTTGTCTAGAAATACTAATTAAAGATCAGCAATTTCCACCGATGTCATTACCACAACAAATCTTAAGGAAGAGCCTAGAAAAATGTTTCTTCTTCTTTTTCAGAGGCACATACAGCTTTCAGAGTGACCTTCTCACACTGAGTTCATATTGACTCAGACATCCTTCATTCTTCCGTATTATCATTTCTAAATCACAGAAATGACATCAAAGAAACCATAAGGGTCTGACTTCTATCACCAAAATAAATTCCGATTTAACGTACTCTTTGCAATACTTAGGCACAATAGGATACGTGATTAGAGCATAGTAGAGTTAACAGTATACCCATTGTGCCTTGTTAACTGAGGATGCATGGTATACTCCCGCTTAAAATTTGAACTTCATAGCTTTTATGGGTTTAATTTAGACACTTGGGGCTACATATGCATTGAAGATTGGACACATAACATCTGTTATTTTTAAAAGTGGTTGCATACCCAACCATTGTTGTTTAACACAGAAAAGTAGCTTTTTCTAATTTCATTTCTGATTTCAAAAAAATTTTTTGTTTCAAAAAAACCCCCTAGTCCGCAGTTTAACTAAAATGTCCTGAAAATGACAGATATTTGATTTTTGCTTTAAAAGCATGATTCTGAAAGAAGCAGATGTGTCTGACAGAGGCTGAAAAAAAGCACGCCTAAGCACATGGGAATTTGACTGAAACCAGTAGGGCTACGTGTACCTGCCAGGATAAGGATGTGTTCAAACATTTTTCTGGATTGGGATCAGAACCTGGTAGAATCAACCCTTAAGACCTAATTTTGAGTGTAGACATGCATACAGATTTTAGGTGGGTTTGGTAAGAGAGACTGTTATTAAATTTGTTTGACAGATCCCTATTTAAGATGCAGATTTTACACACCAGATGCCTGCCTGAAGCTGAATATTTCAGGGGGAAAAAAAAAAAAAAAATCAAACAAAACAGATTATTTCTGAGAAAATACATAATTTGATCTGACATAACCTAATTTCTGACTTTCTTCATTTGCAAACTTAAAATGTACCCCCTCATACTTCTTAGCAGCTCCATAAGTAAAATACAAAAGGAGATACCTTAGTCTCCTATTTTTGCTATGGGTATATCGTATGTGTGTTCACGACATTGGTTGAAAGCATGCACTGTTTTAAAATGTAAATGTATTTTTAGTTATTAAATTAAATTCTAGGAGTAAAAATACTTTTTAGATTTATATATACAAATTTGATCTCCAGAATGAGATACATATATATATATATTTTCACTGTTCCTTGTTAAGAAAGGGCCAAAACCACCTCCTTTATATAACATTCATTCATTAAGCCTAAAAATGCCTGCTGTTGCCTGATGCAAATAATACAAACGAACCTATGAATTGTGTTTTTTAATTAAAAGCCCATTTTGTGATCTGGCAATGTGAAATAAACGGCTATCAGACTGTTAAGTCTGACAATACTGAATTGGCACTTTGTCCATGGCACAGATTTCACACTTATCTGCATGCTTAAGTGCTGCGCTGGACAGAACCGAAATGACAGTCAACCTTCCAAAACAAACCCGCAGGGGACCTGAATGAATGCTTGGTATATCAGTTCGCTCTAATAAGATGTTACATCGGAATAATGAAGAACTATCCCGTTTGCGTTCAACAGAAACAGACAGTAATTCTGTGTCAGTTATTTCACACAAGTCAATGTTCTGGTATCTTAAAAAAACCCTGCAAAATCCAGCAAATGATGAGAAAGGCAAACCGTATGCAGGTCAGCCTTATGCAAGGGTTTGCCACATTTGGCTAACTATCAATGAAAGAACTCTTTTTTTGCCGTCGGATCTGCTCAAAACAGGTTTTTTTACCGCAGGGTTTGTTCCAATGAACTCGGGTTGCAGTGCAAACTTAAGTGTGATGCCTTGGAAGGCAGCGGGTGATTTTTTGGTGATGGCAATGGTGGTTTTGACTCAAGTGGGAGGAGGAGGAGCAGACCCTCTGTTAATGGCACTGTGAGGTTCTGACGGTAACTGCACACACTCGCTCAATACACAGGCAACTGCTGTGGCAACAGTAAATGCCTCACCTTGCCATGCATGAGAAGGCGTATGGTAAGCGTGACATTGAGACCTCCTTCAGTCACTTTTGTGTCCTTTGTGTTCATCCTGGCCTTGTATCTTCAATACTTGGAAGCAGCTTCGTTTTTTCTTCTTTTTTTTTCTATTCACTTAATCAACCTACAAAGAAAGGGAGAGAAAAAGAAAAAGTACCATTGAGCGGCTGAAGCTACTCTGAACTGAGAATATCATGTTGTACAAACCAATTAACATTCCTCCCTTTGATTTTCTGGACTACAGTTTAGTGCTGAAAAGGCTCCTTTGATTATTATCCCTCCCTGACCAACTCTTTAGCCCTTCACCAATTACAAGATAAACTCCCCTTTGAAACCTTAAAAATTCTCTTAAACTTCCTGTATTTTGAAGCTGAACGTACAGAGCACAACAGAGTGAAATACAGCGTTTTCTTCTGAACAGCATTTTCTCTTTGTTAACCATATATATATATATATGCATTTTTACACATGCCTGGTGCTGTTTTCATTTCTCTCCCTGTTACTACCTCTTTCTGCTCTTGCAGACAAGATATTTTTGTTTTCTCTCCAGCTAGAGAGAAACTAATTCTGAGCCTAAACACTGATCCCTGCCAGCAACAGTGGATGACACATTATCAAAGACATCTGAGTAACTAAGAGCCACTTGCTGCTGTAAATCTGGGCACTGTCTGACTTTGTTTTTGTCTACCAGGCCCAGAGGTGGCTCAGACCCTCAAAGACCAAAGCTGAGCTTTGGTCCTAAGTAGAAGAAAGACTTTTCTTAATTCCTAATGACAAATTGCAGATCTTCAGTCATTTACCAAGTCCTAAATATCCTAAAATGCTAATGAAAGCTGCAAGGACTGGCTTTGAAGGGATAAACAAGATGCGTTATGAGATTACTCATGCAAGAACATTTATCAGTACAAACAAAAATGGGGGCAGGAAGGAATAGTACCAAGGGCAGGCAAATTCCACAGTAGAAAAGGCTTAGAGACTCCTTATTCGCTTTTGTCCTTTTCAGGCCTATCTTATAGAGCACAAAACCCTTAAACAGACATCACGCCTCTCAGTAACCATCCCTTATTATTGACAACCCTATTAGCTTTGCACCTTGGAGCTTCCCAAAAATTTGTCTGGCTTGGGCACTGGCTAATGAGCACCTTAGGGACAACCATTTTGTGGCTCGGAGCATACAGCGGTGTCTCACCGGGGTGACAGGCTATTGTCCCCTTGTAGAAACTGCTCAGGCATGGGACCAAATTACTGGAGGGACCTATGAGATCATTCCCCTAAAAACACCAGAGGTAGTATCATGCAGACTGTTTCATCCATTGATTAAAATCCATCTTAAGAGCCACTAAGCACTGACATACTAGACCAAGGTAAAGCCCATCTTAGTTGAGCATGAATTTGTCTAATCCCTTCTTGAATCCATACATCTGGTCTCTGAAAGTTCTGGCCTCACAGATTAATTATTAGTGTGGGAAAAAGTGCTCCACTTTATCTGGCTTAAATCTGCCGACTGTCATTTCCCCTTGTTACACATTTTGCCCTCTGTGCGTTATCTGAAGACCATCCCAGACAGTCACTCCTCTGATGGCTGATGGTTCTCGCTTCAGCCTGAGCCTGCGAGTGGCCAAGCCACTCCTGATATTTTTGCTGCTGGGAAGTACACTGGAAGATGCCGAGTTTTCTCTCAAGTCTCTGCAGGAGTACTTAGGGCCACAGAGAGCTTCTGTGCCTTCAGTGACTGCAAGAATAAGAGGCAGACATGCTTGAAGAGAGGTGAAAAGAAAGAGGGAGAGAGAACAACTTAAACTCCTCCTTCCTAAAGGCAAATTCATTAGTTGCTACCACAGAGCAACTCCTGCCTACCTGCTCCATTGCCAAGGTTGATTTTCCCTAACCCAGCATGGACTCAGTGTATTTCATACCATACGCTCTACCACGCAGACCACAGCCACTAAAATAAATCCCATTTATTCCACGTTTCTAGGCTTATCACTTACATTCCATACCACCTATCCAGATGGAGAAAAGCAGAAGAGAAGCAAGGTGCCTGGGTGAGAAGGCAGAAAACAGAAGCAGCCTGGCCATGTCTCTGATGCGCCATGTGTGCAAGAGGGTGAGGGGAAAATGTCCCAAGGCTCTGTCAAAAAAACCCCCAAACCCAAACCAAAACGCCAAACAGGAGTACTTTGGTACATGAACAGTAGAATACATTGCAGCATTCTGGACTTTATGGGAGGAGTACTGGCCATCTGAGATCTCTAGAAACTCATGGTATCTTAGGGTATGCTTGGAAGATTTCACATAATGGCTGTGTTTCAAGTAGAAGCAAGGTATTTCAGACCTTCTGTGGACCAAAATTTAGCGATGAAGGTACAGCTATGTTTCTAATGAAATATATTCCCAAGTGGGAAAAATAATCTCAGACTAGATACAGGCTTACAGTTGCTATGGCCTTTTACTGCTGTGATGTTACAGCAGTATGCTCACTTTGCGAAAAATTTGGGAGGAAAGCCTTTTCTCAGAAAACAAACCCACCGCCACCCAAGCCTGACCATTTCCAGAGAAAACCTGGAAAAAAAAAAAAAAAAAAAAATCTGTGTTTTTTAGCTAAAGCCTTTTGGGTTCTTTTTAAAAACAGAAGTTAAAAATGAAATTCCACCACAAATACTGTTAAAAATATCACTGCCATCTAATTTTTTTAAGGATTTTGTCTTTGCCCCACCTCCCAACAAGCTCAAACTCTGGCACCTGGTACTGAGAAACAGAACAGATGTCTGGGGGAGGGCTGAGAGCTTGTGTGCCTGCAAGGAGTTAGGCAGCTGTGTGAGATACAAAGGGAATGAATTAAAAAAGGCAACCTCACATGATAAGGAAGAATACAAGAAACCTATACATATACCATGAAGAGAGAAGAGTTTTTACTATGCCAGGTCATTTACAACTGCCCCAGTTGTCCCGAGAGTCCAAGTATTCTGGTAAAACATTTACAGATTTATAAAGTAAACCTACACGACTGTTAATTACCTGAGTATTTCAGTTTTAAAGACAGATTAAAATAAAATGCATTGTTGTACTTTATTATTTTTAACTAATTACAGCAAATTTTTCCGCAGGCATCGTTGCAACATGTGCCGGGCTAGATCTCTGCGTGCATGCCAATGTCAGACCACGGCACAGGGAAGAGAATGGTTTCCTCTACAAAGCCTCCTACCAGCCAGCAATACATCTATGTATTTATAAACCCACTGCTGTAATATATGAGCATATCGTGAATATTAAATCAGTAAAATAATTTCCCTCTCCTTTGCAAAATCAGCGTTTTGAACAATTTACTATGTTCCTGGCTTACGCGTGTGTCTGTGTGAGCGAAGAGAAGGCTAAATACATAAGGCTTTCCTTTCTCAAGCTCTGTGTGATGAGGTCTCGTGGCTACTCTGGGGCCTGGGAGCGTTGAGTCTCAGACTATGAAAAAAATCAATATGTCACGCTTTTCCTGATGCCAGAGGAAAGTCAGGGGACTCCACAGGTGAGCAGAGAGTATCGTACAGACAGATACAGTCAATGGCATAGCTGAATGTTAGAAGTGAGGGTTTATGCATTTTACTCTGCCTTCAGCAGAGCTGGCAACGACAGGAGGACAGCTGGACAACATCCTCCTTCTGACCTTGGGAGAGGATGGACCAGAATGCACAAAATCCAAGATCCAGGGCTCTGCAGCTCCAGGTAACAAGCAAAAAAAAAAATCATGCCCGGGGAACGAAGGCAAGTAGATAACATCAGATAGTTCCCAGCAAACAGCAGATCTTTGCCTCCTGTGGGGCTGAGTGTGAACTTCTGAGGACATTTCCACTGCTGTTTATCATGTAAAAAGTGAAAATTTCTCTTTAGGTAGAAAAAGGCATCCATATGCATTAAAAAAAAAACCCAAACAACCTTTTGAAAACTCCAATAAAATGGACATGTAGTCTTCTGCAAATGCCTTTTGTCTGTAAGTATGTGTTTCTATACACTTTCAATATTAGCTATCCCAAGGTGGCATAAAATGGCATGTCCTATATGCTCACTATTCATTACATAAGGACCACCAATTTTCCAACACGGCTTTTCAATAATTATTGGTAGATTAAGCGACTAAAACAACAAGCACCTAAGCCACGTGTTCATCAGACTACTACAAAGAACAACAGTTTCTCAAGGATTTCACTGAATTAATAAAAGCTACAAGATGAACTATACAGCCAAAGGGCAGTGCCACAACCCACACGCACGCACACACATGGAGGTTAGGAATCCACGTGGCTGAGGGGGTAGTGTGAAATTGCTGCCTGAAGCCATGGAAAGTCAACCTCATGACCCCCTTGCTCCCTACTCCTCATGCCTACTAATCCCCTCCCAAGAAACTAAGCAGACCATTGCAGAGAATATGGCTGCACGGTGCTGGAAAAAAAAAAAAAAAAAAAAAAAAAGTTTTAAATCTCTAAGGTGACCACTTCAGGCATGCAGGATAAGAAAGCCTTTGACTCCACAACAGGCAGGGATGCCAAAGATGGATAAAATCAACATAGTACCAAGGTAGACATGAGGCAATTGATCTCTGAGTTTAAAGCCACAATAAATTATTTGACATCCATGAATCTGCCAAGAAAGCTACTCATCTGGAAGATCCAGAGGAATGAGAGGGAGGAGGGAGAGAAAGAGAGAGCGTGCATGTGGTGAAATGGGATGGAGCTGCACAGCCACAGAGGTGTGCTGGAAAGGAAAAAGATGCGGAGAGGAGAGAAGGAGAAAGGCAGGGAGAAAGAGAGAAACGAAGCTTCAGATAACTGATATGGAGAATCACGCGAGAAGAATCAATGTGGAAGTAAGAACCACCTGAAAACATCGAAGGAGGAAGCCTGCTCTGATATGTGAAATCTTGATCGTACGGTTGTTAAATCTGAGCCTGTCAGGTTAAGATGAAACTGGTCAGAGCACCCAGCACAGCATTCCCTGTGCTTGACCTCAAAAGGGACTCTTGAACCTAATTATGGTGCTTCATCACCATCAACAGAAAGATGTAATTATGAAGAAAGCAAGGAACAATCTACAGATGAAATTCAAAAAACCAAATTCCAGTTGTTCCACTGGAAGAAAAAAATGTTTCTAACAAAGAAAAAAGAATGGGGGAAATTATAGTGACATTCAGCAGAAGCCATGTCTAATTTAAATGAGGACACTTAAACTCAGTCATCTAGTTCCCGTGTATTGGTAGGTTTAGAAGAAGTAAACTTCAATAAAGGAAACATAAGAACATCCAGCCTCTCACAGTAAATCTGTCATTTCCATAATACATGGAAACATCCCAAAGGAGGGGTAGCTAAGCAGATGATAAACCCACAGGGATGGGGGCAGGAAAAGACAGGAGCTGAACAAGGAGACTAAGACGTCAGCAGAGTAACCTGAAGACAAAGAGAATTATCATGAGTTATGAAGAATTGGAAGTTGGACAGTAACAGACTGATGTTTTGAAGAAACAGTTCAGAGTTTGGTTTATTTAGCAAGAATTCTTTAAAAAAAAAAAAAAAAAAAAAAGGCGTTACTACCAAAAAAGAGGAAAAAAAGATAGTAAAAGTGAACAAAAAAGAACAGAGAAAACTGAAACACGGTAAGCCATGAAAAGGCTGTAGCTAAGTCCTCTTGATCAGAAGCCTCCAGGTGGAGGGAGACCTCCTGAGAATTGGAAGAAGCATACTGCCAGGGATCATCACGAGAAGAAAGGACCTGTGCTTTCAGCAGAGCAGAGTTCTTCGGGGACAGATTTATGCTACTTACATGATTTTAGTCTTTCATTTAAACTGGAGGGAATATAGGAAAGGAGAAGGAGACTGAAAGGAACATAAGAAAATTACTACAGGACAAGAACTGATGACATTATCAATAGAAATTGACAGATTCAGCTGTATAGGTAAGGTTTAAAATTAAAAATAAGCTGTCTGCCACAGAAAGGTTCATGCTATCAAATGAAGAAATAACTACTTTGCTTTCAAGTTCTCTGATAAGCTAAGCATTTATTATCTATGGCTTTTCACTTGAAAGTAGCATCTCTGGATGTCAAAGGACTAAACAGTGTAATTATACAGAAAAACACTGGCAGAAGTTTAAAAAAAAAAAAAAAAGGCACAACCCAAAGTGAAATCAAAAGCAAAACCAGCTCCAGTTGTATTATTTTGTTTCAAGGAACTCCTTCTCAGAAACTGTGAAAAGTGATAACAATCAGCAGCTATTTATGGTCTCAGCTGAAGCAAAAGACGACGACTGGCCATTTGCTAAACATATACATCTTCAGTTTCTGTGTCAACTGAAGGATGAAGACATTTACTGTTACTAAACCATATCGCTGTGAGGTTACTAAGAACAAAAAGCTCACAGGATGCCCGCAATAACTTAACAGTAATAACAATGACAACTCTTCAAAGGATTTCTCTCCCAATAATAACTATTTCGAAAAGGAGAAATCACACTTTGAAGCACTCCATTTTTATACAGAGAGCTCACCAGGGGAATCTGATTAATGAACAATAGCTAAGGAAGCAGGTGCAGTATTAACCTTTCTATTTTACCAGTTCCGTCTCCCAAATTATTAGAGGACGGTACACACAGGAATGAGATTATACATTTTATTCACTTCTTGATCATTTATATCCCAAAATAGATTTAATGTTAATCTCTAACTCCTTAATGAAGTGAACAAGATCTGCAGAACCTGGCTCCATTAAATTGTCATATCATGGCCCATTTTAAGTAAATTGATAGTTGGGATGGATCCAAAAATCCAGAACTGAGAAAATTAATTCTTTGTGTTAGCAGACCAAAGCGTGTGTGTGTGTGAGAGAGCTGGTTTTCACTAAAAAGATAAAAGAAGTTAAAGGAATAGCTCAAGAACGAAATTTGAACAAACACTAGAGAGAACGAAAGGAAATTCATAAATCACATGCTCAAAGAGATCTAAATAGACATTAACCAACAGGAAAGTAAGCTGAACATGGACCACTGAAAGAACAGCAAGTGGGTTTACAAACAGAAATAGAAAATATCTGTTTTACAAAAAAAGTAGTAAAATAGGAGCTCAAAAGTCAAAGGGCATTAGAGCAGCACATTATTCCATGAGTTAGCAGCTACCAACAAGACAGTTACACACCTTAGCAAGCCATGTGCTCCTTTTACTAATTATTGTAAAAGTCTCTGTATCTCTGATATGCTAAGCTCTGTAGTTACTACATATATCTGGAAGTAGCAGGTTTGGCAAAGGAGTGAAACTGATAAGGAAATAACAGGTTGAAAAAATACCAGAACAACTTTTGAAGGCAATAGCAAGTGTAAAAACTGGCAAGACTCCAGGAGTGCTGCCTTTCGAATGTAATTTTATGAAGTATGTACAGTGGTACTAGTTTTTCCTTGAGGGATATGTTAATGCTATTTTGTGAGAGGAAGAACCTATCCTATCTATAGAAGAAGCTGTCTTTGTGTTCTCCCTAAAACGAGAAATACCCTTACTCTATATAAATAACGTCTCATTTGCTGAAGATCGCTAGATGTCAAATAATCCTTTGAAGAGAACAGCAAAAGATTAGAGACTTATTTTTTCTGTTCTCAACTGATGGATGTTTAGCTGCTGGACTTGACATATATATGAACCCAATTCTTTAAATGGACCACTTTTCCTCATGCTGGTCAAAAAGCATATGCTTCAGCCAATGACACTGGTTGCTGCCTTTTTGATTAAAGGAAATGAACAGCAACATATTTATTGACGCTTCTACTTACAATACTTTCTGTAAAGCCTTTTGAGTAAACAATATGGCATCATGACTTTACTACAGGAAGAAAACTCACAGAAGCACAATAAAGACTATTGCCTCATTGTTCACAAAACTATTTCCTAATATCAACATTCGATGATGAAATACTTATCTAATATAAATTAATATAAAAACATTGTGCTGTGTGTGAAGAGACAGCTACAGACTTTGCCAAAATAGAGAAAGTTATCCCTTCAGAAAACATCACATGTCAAACAGGTAACAAATACTATCAAATGCCTGGAAATCAAGTCTCAGGAAATCTAGAAAAGCTGTATAACGGCCTTCAGCAAATGCCAAACAGATCTGGGATCCTGTGGGGAGTAAGTAATTTCCAGGCTATGGAAAACACAGTAATTCTTTTGCCTTTCTTCTATCTTTCTAAGTCTTTTTTTTTTTTTTCCTTTCTGTAATTATTCCAGAAAGAATTACCTTAGCAGGAATGCAGAGAGCATCTTTACAGTTTGCCATGAACTAAAAAAAAGCAGCAGGGTGTGCATGTCAATATTTTGTACAGATCCACTAGCCAACTAGCTCTTCTGCGTGAAGAGAAGATGTGAAAAAGCCAGGCAGCTAAAAGCTCTTGTAGATGGAAGCTGCCACGTTAGACTAATGAAACAAAAAATCCTCCACAAATAAGAAAGTTGTGGCAGCCTGCCGTAAATTATTCTGTACAAATATTCTGCAGGAGGATTCAACAACGAGTTCAGGATGGACCAGAAGGTGCTTTCTTTCCTTTCCTAATGGCACACAATGCAATTAACTGTAAGCTTTATCATGGACCTGGCAGTTTGCAGGATCAGGAAAGACAATATATGCGTACGGTAGACCAGCTATTTACTAAAGAACGATTTCTAATCATAGCTTTGAGCACAAAATCAGCTTCACCTGCCACTTTATCCTGTGGCTCCAAACCCCGCAAGTTAAGCGTCGTGTTGCTCAAATCTTTGTTTTTATGTTGCTCAAGTTTTAAATAAAAATGTTGCTTTACTTACTTATGTTCAACCAAGAAACAGACGCTCCAGCTAACTCGCATTAATCATTCCATATGGTCTGAGATAATAAATCTAACAGAGAAACGTACACATAAGTCACAGTGAAGACGGGGAGAAAACTGAACAGACCACCAACAGTAGCAGAGTGGTCTCTCCAGCACAGAGATGCTTATAAAAATGGCCTACCACGTAAGAACAGATTTTCAGTCCGCACCTGCTCCTGGAAAAAACCTAGATTCTGATGACCCAAACATTGTGAATGTGTGTTCTATTTGTTAAATTATCTCTGTGCCCCGAAGTCAAATGTATGACTTTGACATTTCATCAATTAAATATTTTCATTTTGAAATAATGTTTGAATTGTAAATTTACCTTAATTTAATTCAAAGCAAATAAAACGACTAAAAATGTTCTGGGGCATACAAACTTTGCTTGTTGATTAAAAAATAAATGCACTTGCACCAAAGGAAAGAGAGTCAAGCCTAAACAGATGTTCTTTTTTCCATTTTTTAAAATCTCAGAGAATAGAGAGATCATTCGCATCGTCTATTTCCAAGATATTTTAAGTGAGCAAGATTTATTTACATATGTAAAAAGATATATTTATCTTTAATATAGCACGCATATATGCATAGAATATGGTCAAATGCTGGAAAATAAGCAAGGTACATTTTTTACACAACAGATGTGGACAAATGTTAAAATATTGCTGGGGCATAATCCAATAAGCAAATATTAAGAATAGCATGATTTTTTTAATGACATTTTTATCCTTAGTAAAAACAGTCTCACAGATGTAAAGAAGAATTATAATTTTCTTTGCTATTACATACAAGAGTACAGATAGCTTCTTATTGATCAAAGGGAAAAATGCCCCAAACCAGTAGAATAGTCCAAGAAATATGGGAGCTTCTTTAATGGGAAACATTAACCCATCAAGTATGTTCCCACTGGGCACAGAATAAGCAGATATTTAAATATATTTATGTTTTTATAATTCCATCAATGTTGAAATGACATCTGCCCTAGAAGATACATTTGTCCAACCTATTTGTAATTAAATTTTTTGTAGACATATCCGGTTCGATAAACATGAGTCAGTTGTTTCACTCAATCCAGTATAAAACATGGCTGTTGGTTAGGGAAAAGAGGCTAATGATACTAATACATTTCACCCTATTAAACAGAAAAATATTATATATTGATATAATTGAATCTCTGACACAAACAAGCAAAAATATCACTTTGTAACCACCTTATGTTATTTACAAGGCTGTGATTTGAAAAACCATTCAAACTCCCTAGATGGATAAAATAAATATTCATTAAAAAAAAAGGAAATTCATACAGCAGCTAAGGGAGGGAAGAGGATGAGCTCCCATCCTTCTGTTGCAAGGGGATTGGTACTAGCCTCCGGAATGTGGCTCCCTTCTGGGATACCACACTCGTGCTCGCTTGAGGCAAGGGTGGATTTGGAATTCTCTGAGAAAGAGAAACTGATGCAACAGGAGGAGCACAGCTGTAACAGCTGCAAATATGGCTGAGCACTGCGAAGACTTCCAGTGTTTACTGGGATAAAAGGGAAAAGAAGCAGCAGAGTTGCAATGTCCTGCCAGGTCGCTGGAATTGTTGCCTTCAAAAGTCATGATCACAAGGCAAATATTTAAGTTCTCAATCACTGGTGGTTAGTCAAACCATACAGCATTATAAGAACTTCACTGTGAAACTCAAGACTATGCGGTGGGTAAAAAAAAAAAAACCACTAAGTTCCCAGAGCTTCATCTGAAACTAGATTTAACAACAACAAAAAAACCCCCCAAACCAAAAAAACCCAGCAACCAGCTCACAATAAATGACTCTTTATGGGCAGTCAATACTCAGAGTAGAGAAGCAAACACATGCCAAGGTTTAAGTCACTTAAATCAATGTTTTTGTCACTGATTTAAACCAGGAGAATCTTTAAAACTCAAAAGCAAGTCTAATTGATGAAGTATTCAAAAGCAAAGAAAAATCAAATAGTTTATTTATTAATAACTTCAAAGTGCCATCTATAAAGTGAATCACTGCATCTTGCTCTAGCACTGGGAAAAAGCAGCGCTAAGGCTATCCATTTGCTACTTCTGTGCAACCTTTACAAAGAAAAGAGCCTTTTTTTGCATAATCAACTCATTTGCTTCACCAAGTTACTCAGCTGAAACAGCGCTTCACGAAGTACCTGTCCTTTTGTCTATCCTTCAGTCCCTCTCCTTACAAATACCTGCGTACATACACACCTATACATATACACGTACGCATTCCACCGCAGGAAAAGCTTTGGTCGGAACCCAGGGGTGAGGGATTCCCAGTCGGGCTGGCGGCAGGTGGGTCGGCAGCAGGAGCTCACAGCCAGCCACGCCACGCGCTCGCCCCTTCTCACAGCGAGCATCACGAGAGAGCAAAGCGAGAGGAGGGGGCTCTGAGAGTGAACTGATACAATCGCTAAAAAAGCCCCCGTGTTTGGAGGAACCCCCTACAAAAGGTGCTTTAAGCAGACTTAGGATACACGTTCTGGTTTTTTTCCCAGCTGGTCCAGTAACTTTATTGCTCGTACGCAACCCCGCTGCCTTCAACAGTTTCACGGACGTAACTGGATGTGGAATTTGGTCCTATGTTCTTTATGAAAACAAGACAGGACCTGTGCTAACGCGAAGGATTTGATGCTGCCCTTACCTTCCCAACTTTGACTTGGGACCACAAAGCGGTCCATTTGCTCATTTGAAAGAAAAAAAAGTAAAGATCAAAGAAGGTAATTGCTGGTTTATTGCAGAGACTCCAGAGACATACTGAGAAATAGGTTACTATTAAATAAAAATAAAAAATTAAAAAAGCATTACTGACGTTTTGGTAGTATCTACAGCAATAACTAGAGGAGGGCATTAGCAGCACGAGTGACAGTCCATTGGAAGGACTGTGGACATTATAAAAGAGAAGAGCAGGAAGACAACAACCTGAAAAGAAACACAGTGGAAAAAAATGTATGCCAATATATTTACAATACTAGGAGAAGAGGAAGCAACCACATTCACATAACCATATCCTGTTTCATATTTGGATCTGGACGCTCCATAAACACAGAAAAAAAACCAAAACCCACAAAAAAGAAAAAGTGGGAGTTCATTGAGAGGAGAGTGGAAAAAACTACTAACAGAAAATGATACAAAGATGGGGGTGGATCTTAGCCACCAACAAATGAGGCAGTATTCGAAAAAGGCTACTGATATTGGAGGGAACCAAAGAAAACGAGAGAAACTAGGATGCTGCAAGTGAGGCTGGCCAATGTAAGGGTGACTTTACTACCCAAAAAAGAAGAAATTAAAGCTAAATCTGTCCCCCAAAACCTGTTTGGGGTATCTCTCAGGCTGAATGACATGTTCCAGAAGCGGCAATGCCTCTGGTGTTTCCATGTAGAAAGGTCGCATAAAGCTTCCTGGAAGCCTTATAAGAAATACACTGCAGTCAGCCGAGACGCTCAGCACTGGGAATGCCAGATCAGGTCTTAAACAGAATTTAGACATAGCATGCCTATTTTATAGGAAATTCCACCTTGCAAAGTTTGCTTTCATTCCAAATGGAACAAAACCATCAAATTTTGAAACAATTTAGTGTATGAGTCTGTGAGTATGTGTGTTTGTGTATGTTTTAATATTTTTTGTCAATCCAAAGAAGTTATTTTTCTACAACTAAATTTTTGTACAGACTCCAACTTGCTGGTTTTATATTCTATTACGTATAATACATCTCAAAGTAAAAATATCTCTTTGCAATGGAAAACCAAAATGCCACAATTTTACAATTTTGCGAAGGCAATATGGACAGTCACTATCAAAGTCTTTAATTTAATGTTTTAAATAAGGAAATCAACACATCCCCACAGAACATTTAGATATTGACAATCAGGAAAAAAAAATTTTTGAAAAATTTCTATCTGCTCCTCTATTGACTCACTTTGTAATAGAAAGGAAACAGAGCTGAGTGAACAGATGAGGTCTTTTTAATCTCCAGTTTCCAAGACTTTGTACATTTTCTGTCTCTTTCCTGTTTTTATAAGAGCCCTGGCATTATCTTTATTGAAGTTAGGGAGAGGAGGGATGTTTTAGAGATTTTTTTTTTTTACTATTATTTAGTCAATAAGTAAGTTAACTTGGTAAGAGAAAAAGGAGGTCATATAGTATTCAAAAAGATACAATACTTGTTTTCTTTTTTCCCCTCCAGTGCTCTGTATTGAAATCTGAAAAGCCCTGTTTCAGATTCTGCACTTTGCTATTGCACACGTAATAATAGGACACACTGGCCTTTGATACAATTCTCTTCAGGGAACAAAAGCTTCCTTTGGCACAACTACAGCCACTGCTTGTTGTAGGTTACACATGTCTTTCCAGTCAAGCATGATTAATAACTGTTAAAAAAAATGCTTATGACCCATGGCAAGTATTCTTTCAACTATAATACCAGCATTATGGGCTCTGAATCTCAGTAATTTTAAAATGTGCTTCTACAATGGAACTATAATTTAATTACTTTTTCTGCAGCCTGTTCCATTTTGTTTCATCACTTTGATTGCACCATGCGCTTGGCAGCTTATGGAAGACTGCATCTGCCTCCAGGATTATTTCACTGGGCTCTTTCGACATCTGTTTCTGAAAATGACTTTATTTGCAGTGGCATAAAGAATAATCAGAGACTTGTTTAATCCAGATAAATTGGAAAAGAGAGAGACACAGAGATGGAGTTGGAGGCAGGGAAGAGACGGGGGAAAAAGAGAAAGGAAATCTATGTTGCATGCTGCAGAAGACATCAAAATAATCTGACCTGTTCCTGTGCTTCTGAAATGCTGTTATCTGATGGATGATATGATACATGAAAAGATGAGTCACTAAGTTCCTTTTAATGTTTGGGTGGAGTTCGTAGATGCGATACATAAGACATTCTAGCTAAAGCTTCGTGTTTTGCTTGATCAGTTTAATATAATTTTCATGAACTACATTTGCAACCTCATCCCTCGAGAATCACAAAGCGGTCTGAAATGATCCGTAGCAGTTGACGAAAGTCCCTATAATAAACGAGCTAAACCCAGGCTCCAGCATGACCTGACATCCTTCCAAACGCGGCTACAGCCAACACCTGTTGCAGAGTGCCACAGCACGGACCGCCGAGCACACAGTTTAGCACTCACCCTGATGGATAACTTCCCACACATCAGCAGACATCAGCTGGGTCACCTGCGTCTCAGATGAGCAAATGCAAGGCATCTATAACATGCCCGTGCTTGTACCAGCTTGTATTCAACACAATGGAAATCACCACTGGCGACTGCCGTTTATTTTTGTGTCATGGGTGGGTTTGTTAACCCACAAACCCGTAAGCCATCATAAGCATTTAAAGAAGTGCGCTCTAACAGATCACGGGTGTTGGTCAGGTTTGGTTTTGCTCTTTATTCTTTTTGTTTATCTTTTGCAGGGAGTGAACAGATATTTGTCAAGAAGCATCCACTGCCTCAATAAAGAAGTGCTGCAGGAAGGCACCTCTGGCAACAGAAGAGTAACGACCGAACAAGCCATACAACGTGGCTTTAGGGACCAGGGCCGCTAAAATTTGATGCACCAGAGTGGACAGACCCCAATAATAACAAGCAAAACAATCCCCAACGTGCTCTCACTTTTGAGAGTTTAAAATCTTGCCTGTCTTGTTGCTCCTTTCCTTTTGGAGATTTTTTCTGTGTTATTTGCTGGTCTTCTGGGCTCTATTGCTGTAGCAAGCACATCAGGAACGGTCACACTGAACAGATTATCCAGCTGGTTGGGACACATGTATTTTGCTAGGAATTACTTAAAGACAATCCAAAAGGAGGTCATACAGTTCTCAGAACAATAATGAAGAAAAATCATTGTCCCCAAAAGTAATAGGTATCATGCAAACACACAATAGCTGGAGCTAAACAACTTAGTAATAGCCTGACTCCCACAGTTGTGTAGCCTTAATTAACTGTCACAAGCATTTGGACTTTCCTTTCCCATATGGCCAGACTGACTCTTGCCCCAGTCAAAAGCGGTCCCAGCTTCCTTCTGGGATTTCATCCATCCCGGGCATGTAACTCCCTGCAACCCCAAAGACGTGCTCTTAAGAGGTGCCTATGCACTATGCTGCTGTCCCCGTGGGAAGGTCACTAAAAGGAAAGACAAAAAATTCCTCCTCTTCTGTATTTCACTGCCTCACCTTTCCTCAGCAAAATACAGCAGGGGAGCTGAGGACACTGAAGAACTCAAAGCTTCCACATTGCTGATCTACTTACAGGCAATATGAGAAGCAAAACTCCTCTGGCAACCTGCATGTCTAGTAACTTGGCAAGCTTGACAGACCGCATTTGGAAGCCTGGTTATTTTCATAAAAGACATAATCCCAAAAGCAAACATCTCAAACTTTTGGAAGGAAACACAGAGCAAACCAAAAATACACAGCTAACAAAGGGAAAAGTCATCAGTGTAGAGTATTTTGCTGAAGAACTATCTGAAACCCAGGACAACAAGGTTCTCTCCCCTCCTTCCTAACCAACCTCCCCGATATCTCTCTGATGTCTGAAGAGGTGAAGATTTGATAGAAGATATCACCTATTCACAGAAGGTTTCTATTCGGCTAAAACAGGAGGGGAAGCTGCCCTAAGAGAGATACGTTCCGATGGCAGGGCATGCCTGTGAAAAATCCTATTAACAGAGATTATTAAAAATTATTTTCTTTTTTTTCTTTCTTTTTTTTTTTTTTTAATTTAGATAAATTCACTTCCTCCCCTCATTTTCCACCTCACAAGCGTGGGCTGTAACACAGCAGTTGCACAGGGCCAATGGACGTGCAAAGAAATTGCTCATTGCTTTTCTAGAGCTTCAGAGTAAACTGTACACGGCAGAAGACACGCAGAAGGTCATTATAATTTGACAAGGCTTTGTCGTCTTGCCAGGATTACCAAAGAACAAAAGCCATCATGCTTAATTAGAAATTCTCCCTAAAGAATTTATAAGAATTTATTGCTCAACAGCCAAGGTGAAAATAGTTTGCTTCTGAAGTACCAGCTAATGACCACTATTGGTCAATCAATAGATGTCTGTGCAGTCAGATGTGGCTCGGTAGCATCTCTGTCCCCAGGATGTTTCATAAAAAGCGTCCTTAAAGACAGGGTAAGTGTTTGAACATACAGATGTTTACCTTAGCTTAGTCACATGAACCTGGGATGAAGCTTTCAGACTGCTGGTAGCAACTGAAGAGACAGAAGGCAACGTAACCCCTTAAGCACTGATAAGAAAAACAGTTTGTAAGGTCAGGGTTGAGTCAGGACAGGGCAGCCCAGGGTAAGTGGCTCTTTACTCAGGTTACTTGGGAGAGCAACACAGTTGTAAGCTTGTTGCCTGTGCTAATGCCAGTTTGGATGCTGGTGCTAGTACCAGCTCAGTCATTCAGAGGTTGGGTACGTGCTTCGGTAAGCCACTGAGCCAGTGTTGGACGGAGTCTCCTGCCAGCAGTTCACAGAGAGGGAAGGCTGAATGAGGAAAGAGTGGGAGCTGCACCCCGACCCCAAGGGAGCAGAGGGTCATGTGGAGCTGACTCGTTTTCCTACCGGAGATGATGGGAGAAGTCAAAGGAGAAAGGGTGGAAAGGGGGCCTGAGTCAGAGAAGGGTAACTTTGCCATCACTTGAGGAGGGGCAGAAGGTGCCTGATGCTGCAAAAAGTGGAGGAGACAGCAGCCAGTTAACTTGGCTATATTTTTTTTTCTTCAAGGAGGTGATGAAGGTAGCATTGAGAGAGACAGGGAAAGAGTCAGTGGAGATGGAGCAACTGACAGGAGGGAAGAGACCGGCCAAACTCGTGCTAAGAGTCTGGGATTGCATCAGCCATGATCAAAATTAAGAATGAAGTAGGCGTAAAAGTTAACAAAGCACCAGGGTGGGTGCTCCTGGCACGGCATTCAGAGCCCTGGAGACAGGGTATAGGTATGGTCACATTTGATTCATACACACTTGAGACAGGCTGAACTCCATCAGGAAAAGAAATTCAGTTTATGCAAAAGCACAACCTGCCTTGTACGCACTCCTCTGTCTTAGGCAGGGCACAGAAACATTTTCTGAAGACACTTTAAAGGCTATACTGGTAACAGGGAGCAGCTCCTCCAAAAGTGAAATCAATGTATGTGAGTGGAAACAGCAGAGATGCCTCCTAAGCGTCTAGATGCTGGCAGGTCCTTAGTTATTTAGGTGCAGCTGACTATATAACTGAGTGATTTAGGCCCCTTAATCCAAGCACATGGAGGATCCCAGAACCTGCCCAGTGTGGGCACAGCTGCAGCCAAACCACTATGCCACCAAATCTTGCTATCATGAAAAAAACAATGTCTGCAGTCATTCTATCTTAAAAAAAGATCATAAGTATAGGACAGTTATCCCCCAGCAACTACCCACAGAGACTGTCCAAGACTGCCTGGAGTCAACTAGTTAGACCCAACGATGCATCTGAAGAGCTAACCTGCATGACAGAGTTGCTCTTAGGTCAGCACAGAAGGAGGACCGCACTATATTAACTGTATTAACTATTCCTCCTCCCTTTCCCCTTGACATGCTCCATACAAATTAACCATTTTTCTTGCAGCATTTAAGGAAATCTACTTGTAAATTGCTTTCTGATGCTCCATTTCTCAACTATGTAATTGATTTTCATCTACAACTTATATATACATCCTTGAAGTGAAATCAATTAAGAGCGGCTGAAATGAAAATGGACCCTGTTTGTAACGGGCAGATCTAGTTCCTCTCTGTAGCTATTCTCTACCTCAACAGGGGAAGTAATAAGATACAGAAGGAAAATAATCTGTTTGGGAGGCTTCACTGTGCTCTGCTTAATTAACCGCTGTTCAATATGTGGAACATGCAGCAGTGTGCACCTTCATGTCCATGCACGTACTTACATATAAAACCAATGAGCAGTGGTAACAGGGTTGATGTATTTTCTATAAACTGGGATATGACACCAAAACATGGCCAAGAGGAACTAGTCTGCATTAATTTACAAAACAAGTCGAGGTTCTCCCAGACTGCAACAGCTCTGAGCCTATTTAATACTGAGTTCACGAGCAGGATCACTTTCTTCAGGATCTAAGTCTTCAACAGCTACCATAAAGATGAAGCTCTGTCTTTGCAACAGCATGCAGTCAAGCTATCTAGAGTTTTCCCAACCTGTACTAAAATATAAAATCAAGGTAATTGAGAGATCAGCCATGCGATACACATATGCATATATATGTATATTCGTTCTGATGGAGTCTTACATGCATTAAGCTGCCTGTGTTAGCCCCAGTGCTCCCTCAGCACTCAGAGATAATATTCTGATCACATAAAATGCGGCAGCAACCACTGTTTTATCACACAGTCGTCCTATACACAAATGTCAGATTATGTATTGTTCTTGCCAATGCAAATGTCAGTTTGGATCGTTCATAGGCTACAGACGTGCCCCAGGTTACCCTGGGTCCTCTGTGGAGCTGAGGCATGAATTCTCAGCACCTCGCAGGACGAAAAACCTTTGCCGCAGTGATAGGCTAGGGTACATTGGTCCTGCCTTTCTGGCATGAAGGAGGCCCAAATAAAATGTTAAGTCCATGCACTTCTGACCCCTAAAATGCAGCATCAAACAAAAGCACGGCAGGACAACTTCTGTGGATATGTAAAATTAATGATCCGGTTTCTCCGGTCTGTGAGCACAGGTGAATGGGGAGTGGAAGGTCACAGGTAGGGCTCTTCTGGGCACAAACTGGACCTTTAAGGAGCAATGTCAGGCATCTAAAAACCCACGGAAAGGAGAACAGCACAACGCTTGGTGGGTGACTTCTGCAGATAACCACTGCTTTGCTGTTTCTACAGCAACCTTTTGATTATAAAAGGCTGCTGGGGGATGTCTGTTAAGATAAGAGGGTGAAAAAGGACATTTTAGGGAAAGGAAATATCAGACATACATGGCGTGTTAAATGTTTCCCTCTGTTTCCCTTGACTGCCCTGTGCTCTAAACAGAAAAGGTGGTGAACCACTCTGAAGGATTTCCTGGGCTTTACCGATAGCCTCCAAATGGCTCTACTTCACAATTTCTCATCATGACAGATTTGGTTAATGACAAAATTGAGGAAAAAAAGATGTAGACAGCCTGAAAATGTTGAACCTAATCATTTTGTGTGGGTTTTTTTTTTTTTGTGTTAAAGTCTGAGAAACATAAATTCTGTTGAAGTATTAGAACCTTGGAGAAGAATTACACAGGTAATTTGTTATTATGGCTAGCTGAATAAAAACCCCCAACACCTCCAACAACACATCATTGCCTCCCAGAGTATTTCTTCAAGGATGAAGTTTCAAACGCTACATAAAGCCTAAGGCATCATGTTTTATATGAGGTGTGTATGTGTTAGTAGAGGGATATCTGTGATGATATCCTCAAGCCCTAGGCAGGCTAACAGTGCCTCTCCTCCCTCCGAGCCACGCTGCCTGATTCCTTCCCTAAATCAGGTCTCTGCCAGCTAGTTTAAGAGACTCAAACCCAAATATTCCAAATTTCTTCAAGCTATTTTGTTAAGAACTCCTAAACGAGAAACTAGTCTGAAAGTCCTATTTCTGTTACCTAAACATTTGTCAAACATCATCCATTCCCAGACATTTTTGCTATTAAAAAACAGTGGAAGCCAGCTCTCCCGGGAGTACAGATAACTGAGATAACCACAGTACTGTACTCTAATAGTGTTTGGGAAGTCTAGCAAAAATAATAGCAAAACAGCAAAGGAGTTGTAAGTATGAAATGCAAAGATGACTAAATACTTAAGCAGTAGCTTTCAGGTCATGCGAATACATAATGCAAGTCATTCCCTTTCTGTTCCATGAATCACAGAAGCACAGCAGCTGATGTAGAGGAATAGTTACAGCTGCATGTTCTCTTCCCCCACGCCACCCCCCACCCCAGTTGCTGCCATCCTAGCACTTCTGAAAACGACAGTTTTGCCATCCAGCTTTTGGAAATACATAATGCAAAACTCAGTGGGTCTTACCTCCTCCTTAGTGATGGACTATTAATACAAACTGGCTTGACTTTACATGCAGACAGAATATACCAACAGCTGCACTCTTTCATAAAACGAGATACAGTTATTAATTTTGCCACCAAAGTCATCAGACCAGAGTTTCTTACTTGTGGCCATGAAATTCCTTTCAGATGACATACTTAAAAAAAAAAAAATTAAGAATCCATGGAGGGCAGGTTAAAATGACTCATATATTTTAGCAAAACATAGACTTGCAACTCCGAGACATGTAGGTTGGCAGGAAGCAAATTTGTACACAGCCTATTACAAAAGGCATCTTGTTGATGTCTCCCACAAATGCATAAGCAACTGACAGGCTACTTGAAAAACTTTCATGAAAACAGCTTTTTCATGGGAAACTGAGTTGTTCTGTTGTTGGGCTTTTTTTAAGTTTTAAACAAAGAGTCTTATTTTTTGCATGAAGGACATTCCAAATTCCACTTTCCAACTTTAATCACAAAATACCTTTGCAGCATGTATTAGAACAACAATGGCTCTCCACAGGGAAAAGTCTCTTCTGGATGAACTAGCAGCTAGCAAATATCACGGAGCTGCTAGAACACCAAAGCGTGAAGCCCCTGGCCAGGATCTCTCCCTTTCCCCTTTTCAGATCTTGCCCAAAGCAGTTGCAGTCTGAGCTTTGAGAGAAAACTCCCTTTCCTCATCCTCTTCTCCCTTGCTTGAATGTGAATGCGCTTCTCTGGGCTGTGACCAGGAGCGAGGACTTCTGTCTCGGTGTGGAAGAAGGATGCTCTGCTCTCCCCTGTCCACCCACTCCACGGGGGAGCCGCTCAGCATGAGCAACAAAACACAAGCGTGGAGGGATGGCTGGAGTAAAAATGCTAGCAATGACAAAAAATGAAGCCCTACGCTGACAGCACGCGCACTACAGAAAATGGCAGAGTTACGCTGAAGTCCGGGTTCAGGTGGGTGAAAGTCCCTGTGCCCCGTATTTCCTATTGGGTAGGCGCCTCTGGTGGGTGCAGCCAGAATTATAGAGAAACTGAGTCCAAGGTCTCAGGTGCAGTTGAAGCCATCGGAATCCAACCACCTACGGCATTTCCTACGCCGCAGCCGTCTCCCAGCTCCTGCAGGAATTCTGGCCAAGCACAGCCTTGCTATTTAGACCTATACGTCCTACGATTGCAACCTTAAGACTCAGGAACGTACAGCCCTGCTCTCACTGTCAAAAATGATGCTGCAAATTCTGCAGACATTTAAGACGGTAACATCCCATGGACTATCTGTGGGCTTACCTAGCTCAGAGCAAGGGGGCAAAAGCCCTCCCCACTCATTGCAGGTAGGTAATAATTGCGACAGCTACGCAGGACCAAAGCAAATGGAAACAACATCTAGTTCTATACGTAGGCTTAACTGTGAGAGCATTAGTCTACACAACAGGCTTTCTAGTAAGGGCTAACTAGATCTATACTACAAGTTTCTGCCAGCATGGGCTACCAAGGGACAAGAAAATGTAATTTTGAGGTGCTAAAGCTCTGCTGATACAACCTTCCAGGCTAATATATGGTCAAAACAATGTACCTACCCGAAGTAGTTTACTGTGCTTGGAGACTGTGTACAATCTATGGTGTGTTCACTCACTAGTTGAAACTGTTAACACACAAGGGGTGCACTGGTGGTACGGTACTGTGGGTTTACAAAGCCACGCTAGTGTTTACATCACCTGAGCACGTGCCCTTAATTTCACTGGGACTGCTCAAGTGATCGAAGGTATACCAAATTGGGCCTTATCCTTGTGCTGGTAACATTACCTTGAACTCTGCAAGGTGAACAGCCATTTACATCTTGAGTAGATTAAAAGTGTTGGCTTCATTTGAGTTTGCTTTTCAAACAAATTTAATTTGGAGGATTTTGTGTCCCTTTTGTTCCTGGTATGTAAAAAGCTAATCCACTTATTTTGGTACACGTCCCTACTTTAAGGTGCTTTGTGACTGCACACTTGTAGTGTTACAATTTATCATATGCTGGCACTGAAGGAGATTAAATCCAAAACCTTGTAATACTGTGGCAGTTAACACTGGAGCTAGTTCAACCACTGCTTGTCAACAGTTTGATAAACACAATGTTTTTATCCTGCTGGTAAATTGTCTGTAAAGAAAATAAACTTTTTATAAATGCGTTTGCCATTCTCAGGTGTACTGGGATTGATTTATCTGGCTACAGGTTTATCCTGAACTGTTCACAGTGAATAACAAATTGACTGGACAACATACGGCATTTAGTATTCAAGGACGGTTGTGCATACAACAAACTTGGTTTATCCATTTTGTGCCATCATAGGGTGATCTGGTTCAAATTAATATCACAATAATAGTAAATTTAATACAACCTGGTTTATACATACCTTCAAAAGGTATTGACAGATCCACATAAACAGAGTTTCTAATTTAACAGTTTATTTAGAGGCTGTTAGTTTCTGACTCTGGTTTCATGCATAATGTAACTAGCCTTTCTAAACACTGATAGCTCTTTAAATGTGTGCATGAAGCCGAAATAAAATTTCCATGGGTTTGGGAAAAAAAAAAAAAATTTGAAATGAATCAAACATTCTCCCTCTATCTATGTACATATGTATTTAAGAACTGTAAGTGACCCTGAGCCAGTTCAGCTCAGACTCCCAAGCTCCTGGTAACACAGCAGACAAGTCCACGTGCACATTGCACATCCTTATCTCCAGTTTACACACTATTACTTTCACATCCTTTGCAGCTCCCTAGGTAACCTGACAGATAATGACGAATATTTCATTAGAAGATGCTGAAATTGCTTTGTTTCCATAAAATATTTGGGTAGTGTCAGATAATGCTATTTCTGACAATTCTCCTTTCTCTTTCTTTCATTAGGAAACTCCCAAGAAGGTGTTGCCACACCAGAAAAATGAAAGCAGAGTTACAGAAACATTTTATGTGATGACAAATGCACTTTAAGAAGTCTCCATCCTTTTTTCTTTATATCTGCTTCTTTCCTGAAGTCCTCTATCCCCTCAGTCATGCTGATGCAACTGTAAACCGAACAGAACTGTACTGAAGTGATTTGACTTGAAAACCAAACCAAAAAAATAAACCACAAATCTGGATCTGGTTTATAGCACAACCCTACAAATAATCATCTGGCACAACATGGAAGTGGATGAACAACGGTGCGGGAATGGTGACTTATTAAACTGGCTTTGCTGACTGAGGAAATGTTTGTGTAACCATACCTAGCTATATAAAATAGATGGTACTGAAGAATCAGATGTTACATTTTTTTTCCTAGCAGTTTTGCCCAGGGTTAAAATTTTCTGCTGTTTCTCAGGGACCGCAAGACAACTTGGTATCTGTCTGTAATTCCTTGCTGTTTCTCAATCATGCTGTCTCAGGTCCAGGAAGGGATGTGTTCGTGGAGCTGAATTTCTCAGCAATGTGCAGCGTAACTGCCTCTGTGTTAGCAAAACACGAGGAGTGGTCATTTCTTACTGTTGCTACCTTCATCAGTCTTAGAGCTGCAGTGTTGGTAGTTAACCAAACTGGAAAGATGAGTCAACTACAGAGGCTAAATTAACCTGCAAATTTTCTTCAACCATTTACACATCACATCACAGGTGTGATCTTTTTTCTTTTGAAAAGAGCAGCATACATTTTTTTTCCAGTTAGCTGTGACAACTAAATGCTCAGTACAGACTGAAAAGTCCAAAAAAAAAAAAAGGTATTTACTGTACTTTCTTATATATTAATTATAACTTTTTAAGAAAATGAAAGCTTTGCTGCAAACACATTTTGATCACTGAATGAAAATGTTCTTTCACATTTCTGAAATGTTTTGAGATCCCCAGAGAGAAGATAATATGTAAGCCTTACTGTTAAAATCACCACCTCCTCATCCTTAGAGAAACAGTATGCAAAATGCTTACAGTGAATTTTAATGCAACAGAAATGCAGACACTATTTCTCCATGACAATTTATCTTTTCCCCCCCATTTTAGAAAAGTATTTGGGCCCAGATGTTATCAGGTGAAATTCAACAGCAGACGTCCTGTCAAAGGCATGCCAAGCAAGCTGAATTTATTTTAGTGATCTGCTGGCACTCCAGTGTAAATGGCTCAGTGTTATTAACTGAATTCTCCCTGCTCACCTGAAGTGGATTTAAACTCATTTTTGTCTTGCAAGAAGAACCACACAAGAGTAATCTGATTAGTTTAGAAGCTGCTGGAACGATTAAAGAAGATGCTTAAAGTGAAGTGTGCGGCAAGGAACAACAACTAGTACCAGCAGGTTTCTTGCTTTTCCCATCAAAGACCCAGAAGCAAACTTTACCATCCCATTTCTATGCCAGTGTCCTGGCACGTCTTTGTATAACCATCTTATTCTGACAATTTCGCTAATGTGATTTTTGGAGATGGGTTGAAACCGAGACCCAAATGAGAATGCCGAACTCTGAAGTGGCACTTCTTCCTAACTCTACCCACAAGTACAAGTAATTCCACCAAGCCTCAACAGACAGATCTAAGCTTCAAAACCGGGCCTTATCTTTCTTTTCTTTTTTTTTTTCCCCCTCCATTAAAAAATATAATTCCTTATATTACATTTTAATAATCTGCAGTATCTTGCCCAATGACCATAAGGCTCTGCAAAATATTTGCAGTTCCTCATTAAGCCTCTCTACATCAGGAAAGGATTGTTGCTTCTGGTTAGCTGGAGGGTACCTGCCAGTGACCACAAAATCACAAAGATCTAAGCAGCTAAGGGTCGCACGCTCCTAACATCTCCCCGGGGGTCCTGCTGTCCTCAGTAACTCACTGGTTCAAGCTCATGATCCACATCCTGCCCGCTAAACCAAAACCTGCATTGACACTTGCGCCTGGCTCTCGGCTCCAAACTTTCCTTTGCTGTCTTCTGCAGGCCTGGTAGCCTGGTGGCCTCCTGCCAACACCGTCTTTGGACCGACTTGAATTGTTCTAAGTCTTCAAACCTGGACAGACAACCCCTCTCCCTGCGTAACAAACCACAGAGAAAGACCATTTCTCACCGTTGGCTTGCACCCTCCAGACCTGGGATGACACCGTGTCCAAAGCTCAGGCTGTCCCACAGCTGGGTCCCCCCGCTGCCCTTGCAGCTGCGTACACTCTGTTGGAAACCTTGGCGAGCAGATCAGCCCGGCTCGCCCATGGCCAGCAGCCAGGAGGAAAGGATAAGCCTGTCTGGACTTCTCCTTTCCCAAACACTGCCCAGAGCCGGTTCCTAATCCCAACGCGTTCCTTCTCCCTGCCACCCTTAGGCAGTGCCAGCAGTGAAGTCTCCTGCCTCAAGTTCATCTGATTCGGACACAAGACTGTCATTTCCGTTCCTGAAGTCATCCTCCCTCTTCATCACACAATCATCAATTCCTAGATTAACTTCTTCGACAACATCCTCATTCATTACGCCAAACTGATTCATGCCCTGAACACGGCTCATCCCGTGCCCAAAGGGAATGCTGCTCCTCTGGAAAAACGGCTGCAATGATGTCATTCATGACTGTAACACAATATGTATGTATAATAAGGCCAAATTGAAGGCATAGAAAAAACCAAACATCTGGCTTTTCCTAACTTCCAAGAGCTTGTTTCTGCCACTTTAAAGTTCTTCTCATGTTGTTTTTCAGTGCGATGCTACGTACTCTTTGTTAAGCACTGACAGTGGGGTTAGTGCCACAGTGGAAACGGATATAAATAGAGTCTCTGTCTTGAGGAATATCCTTTCAAGCAAAAAAAGATGCGGAAAAGAAAAGAGCCTGAACCCCTTTGGCCTCACAGAACTTCACGGTCGTCGCCTCCCACCACCAGCAAAGTGAAACCTACAGCCATCGCAGCCCTGCACCACTACTAGGGGACACGCAGGGGAATTCCTTCAGATGGAAATAAAGCTAAATACCACCTAAGTCTGTATTGCTACCAGTCTACAGTGTGGCAGCATTTACAGCACAGATATTAAGTCCCCAGTGTCCCACCAACCTTCCTTCGTAAGCACAGTCTGGGTGGTTTTTTGGTTGGTTGGTTTTTGGGTTTTTTTTTTTTTTGAGCAAACAACTTGCACTTTGAGCCTCCTCAGTATGGAGGCTATGCCTTAACAATTACTACATTAAGCTTCATTGTTCTAATAAATATCACGCCCACTTTCGTTCTGCTTTACAACTAACATCACATAATGCATAAGTCATCACACATCGTGATTTTTTTAAATGAGAGTCAGAGCTGTACCGCATGCAAGCGACCAACACCAAGAAAAAGCAGCACTACCTTTAGTTCTGCCCTCTCCTTCCTTGCAAACCACAGCCCTCTCCCTGCTATGCTCAGTCCGTTTCCTTTTCTAAAAAGTGCAATTTTAATATGCTGAGAATTTTAGGCACTCCAACAATTTGTAGACACGTTTGAGCTTCTGACTATAAAGGGTCACTCTATGCTAAATTAAAAAGGACTGAATAATCATTTATTTTAAACAAAGACTCTTTTGTTCCCTGAAGTTGTTGCTATGCACATTGATGCGGGAATATAACTTGATCACAGGGAACAAGAAAGCTTTGTAGTTTGCATTTTTTTGGCTTACAGATGCAGTCCTGTTCACAGTGGTCACAAAGACATCACTTGATTTTTCACCAGGATTAGTAATGAAACAATCTTTTCTTGCTAACGTTTAGTGCTGCACAATTAATACGCAACTGTAATACAACAGACCTGTCTTTATGGGTTTTGCGGCTGTAAAGCCTGGTTTTTGCACAGTGTTTCTTAGTGTTTCAGACATTGAATGGTACCAGTGATGGGCAAGGGGTGACGGCTTGCAGTCAGTCCAGCCGTGCCTCTGCGTAGCCAGTTCACACGGTTCAAGCCAGATCCCAGACCTGCTCACGTTGTCCCCTGCGGCTTTTTGCTTTCCATTTTGGACACGCCACGAGGTTCTCCGTAGCATAAGGCAAGGCTGCCGCGGAGAAACAATCCTCTCGGGGCAGATTTGTGGCAGGAGTGATAAAGTTGGAGGCAGAGAAGACCGACTCAAACCCTGGAAGCCGTCAGAGCCTGCTGCTGCTGTGCAGTTGTGAGCACAGACAGGCGGTCAGAGGAGCAATCTGGCCTCAGACCAGGCCTGGGACAGCTCTGGGCATTCCAACAGCACGGGCTGTTTTCATTTGCGGTCCTGTAGGTTTAAGTGCTCACTTGCACATGGGCCTTTAGCTAAGGAAAATGAGTTTACAAAGCATATTTCATTTAAGGATAAATGAAACGGAGCCACGGATATGTGAAATGACTTTGGGAGCCGAGGCAAAAAAAAACCCAAACCCAAACATTTCTTGCTGTTGAGTGGGTTTTCAGCAAGACACTCAAAGCCTGCAAACAATATTTTCTCTTCTTTGACCGCAGCAAACTGCATCTTCACTAACCCTGGCATCAGAGAAAATCAGCTATCGCTGCCCTTCTCCAGTTACAGCTGAATCACTCTTGGCTCTGCAAGCAGGGCAAGGATGGGAACTTGAGGCTGGAGAGGCGGAAAAACTTCCTCAATACCCTTCCCAAAGAAATATTTGTGCTAAGAGTCTGCTTTAAGACTGTCAGGATGAGAAGGTATTGTCTTGTTCTCTGCTGGAGCACGAGCATATATGACGTGAGGCACCAAGTAGTTTAGCAACTCAGGAATAGCAAGCAATGCAAATCATTTCATAAAGCAGCACATAAAGTAATAGTCTTTTTGCCACTGCCTGATATCAATGGCAACTTGGACAGAGCACTTTTCACCCGTCTATAATTCTGATCTATAATTCGCTTGATTTTGTCACGCTGAGTTATCACACGGTCTTACACTGAAAGCAACTTCATTTATCAGTTAACCTCACCTGACAAGGGGAAACTGTAATATTATTGCATTTTACATGAAAGAAAATACGGTATCAGTTAAAAAATCGGAATAGACTGCCTATTTCAAGGACTCTTCTAATGAAATGAGTTAGATGTGCTTTTCTGGCACTGCTAATACTAATTTTCACTGAGTGTATGTATTTAGTGATGTTCCGTATCGGGAGATGTCACAATGCACCTAATTTGTTCACAACGATTCAGCAAAACCATTAAAACAGGCAGACCACAACGACCTTCTTTGGTTCAGTGGCAAAATTGCATCCTCTCACTTTAACCTCAAGCACACTTCCAAGCGTGTGATGGACATGATGTTAGGTGAGCGTTCACACACGGGTTTGCTTAGGCAGTGGGATTAGTGCAGGACAAGAGTGAATACTCTGTCGTCTTAACATGACGCCTTCACCCTAGGGAAACTCCCTTTCCTTCTTATTTCCTCTGCAAAGAAAATCTAGCTGTCAAGTGTCAGTCTGAACTCAGACTAAAACGTTGATAAGATTTCAACAACATAAAACTGCCTTGTTCATTTCCAAGCTTCGCAACAACTAGAAATAATCTCAGAAAAATAGAAGTACCTACTTATAACATATGGAAGCTTGAATTAAAATCAACATTTCATGATTTTCTGCACCCTACCCTAATGTATGGGGTCTAGAATAATGTAAAAAGTCAAATTCTCAGGATGTAAAAAAACCACCAACAACAGACCTCTTGCTTGCCTGTTTTTTTGGCTCTTCAGTTTGGTTCTGCTCTGTTAAGCTAGGATGAAATCACAGCAAACACTACACTAACTCTTCTGTTAATTAACAACCTGCTTCGCAACTGCACTTTTCATTCCCACAAAAAGTGCTGCATTTTCACAAAGTATCACTTGTAGTAAGGCATTCAAACATGCTAATGGCAGCCTTGCCTCCCAGGGAGATGTATGGGCTTACTCTGCATTAAAGACTTCTGAGTTGACTTCCTTTTATTACTGTTGTTATAACTATTTGAAAAAAAATAAATAGAATTTGTTTTGGTTTTGCAAACTTGCACAAGAACAGATAAAGTGATACCCTGATATGCTTTTCAAAGATACGCAGAACCCAGCTAGGTTTACAACAGTGTCACAGAAATGCAGATCGGAGAGGGGCTGGGAACAAAAATTCTTGAGACATCCCTGTTTTTTTCCACATCACAGAAATGGAAGACAGACTACTCTGCATTGGCTATGATGGGAATGGGACAGAGAAACAACCGCAGACTGTGCAAAACAGATGTGACTGTAAATTGCAACATATGCAAATTGTTCAGTGTAGGTTCCTATAAACATTTTTTTTTTTTTTTTATGATCTTCACTTGTATTGTTATTGAGTATTTCAGGCTTTATTCCTTTGCTTTATTTTTATCCGGTTGCTGGGTAATAATAACAACGATTGAGAAGTTTATTCACAAGACAACAGGATCCAGCACTTGGTTATTGCAAATTCTTCTTTACTGTAAACACTGACATATGCGAATGAAGAATCTGGGTCAAAAAAGCACAACAGAGGATGCTACCTGCCTTTATACTGAATAGCAGGCAGCTGGGAAATTGGCAAGCTTTAGTACAAAACCAGTAGGAAACTGCTTCAATGAGATGATTTATTTTTTTGTAAGGGCATTTTTAGATGTTCAGCCAAAATGAGAAAAGTTGGTGTTTCCTCTTGAATTAATGCTTCACTTTCCAATAGATCTAGGCGTCTGTGGCTCCTATTTCACTGTCCGTGCAGCAGTGAAATTTGTCTTGCTAGGCACCTCTGCGCTGATTGTATTGCTAAACAAATTAGGAGAGGACTGGAGGGTCTGGGAAGAAGCACTCTTCAGAATAGTTGTCCACTGCTAGACAGGGAGAGAAGAGATGCCTTGGAGAACATGTTATTAGGAAACTGCCTAGGAAGAGAAGCCCCAGGGATCTTGCTCTATCTTGAAAGCAGCTGCTATACCGCTAACATATGATAATCTGCCTGGAAGATTCTAGGGTAATGTTATAACTAGAATAAAATCGATGATGCAATTTTTGACCACGTGTAAGTGGTGGAAGATTGTACAATATTAAGAAAGAGACAAAACCCAGGCCACTGCATGAAGACAACGTCTGGAGTGCATCAGCAATAAGTTCAAAGGGCATGGAGAAATGAACACAATGGGGCCAGAGAGCCCCAGACCAATTTACAATGAGTCATGAATCTCCAAAATAACACATCAATGTAGACGACATATCCAGTCGTCATCCAAACTATATGGCTCTTTCTGAACCAGATCTTGAAAAGAGTAATTTGTCCCTTGAAACTAAGCATTAGGATGAACCTTTTTTCAATGAAAAGTGCAACTAATACCTTATTTTTTCCTAAAAAAAAAAAAAAAAAAAAAAATCAATAGACAAACACATTTGATTATATAGATGTTACTCGTTGAAGGTGTGGCCCAACTTGAAAATGTCATGTGTCAACACATAGCACATTATGCATTGTCAGTCTTCTAGTTGTATTTGTACACAAACTTAGTCAAACAAAGCTAGCAGAATTTTTTTTTTTACACCATTTTTCTAAAAATATATATGCAAATCACATATACTAAGCCTTTACTACATTGATCTCACTAGATGTTGTTTTCAGTAGGACTAATAAAAGTCTAGAGTAAATTAATTTAGCTTATTGGTATTACTGCGTAGGGAAGGGCAAGGCAGATTACGCTCCAATTTACAACGCTAAAAATAGTTAGATACACTCACTGTAGGTGTTTTAAAAAAAGGATCTTATTTTAAAAGAAAAGAAATAATTTTTAAAAGTTCCTCTAAATCCATACTTACCTGCAAAAGTTAAGTTCCTGAAAACTAACATTAAAAGCCTAGGACTCCCCTTGTGGAAACCACCAGGAGCTCTGCCATGAGAATAAATGGCAGCCACATCAATGGCAGCAGAAGTGGTAGATAAATTAATTGTCTACAAGTACACCTTTATTTAAAAAAAACCCCATAGGCATAAGATCAATTTCTTACAACGTAGATGTTAGGTGTTACAGAGTCAATTAATGAAATGAAAAGTTAGGGTAAATCCATCACTGCCAATTAAGATGTATTAAAGATAATATTGTCTCTTTGGTGTTCTTACAAATTTAAAGGCATTTACCCTTAGGCTATTGTTATTCAGCTCTTGTACGTGAGCATTAGCCCGTGTCTTAATGATGCTTGATAATATATACACTGTAATGGGCTGTTTTCTTCATTTAAAGGTGAACTGCCAAGCAAAAAGACTATGTCCCTACAGTTGCTTTAGAATGTATTAAAGAACCGCAGCAGCAGGACTGAGTATTTTTGCTCAAACATTGTGTGCTAACATCTTTTGTCTTGTCTTCTCTTTCAGCCCCTTCTTCGGGGAGGGGCTCTGAGCAACGCAGCATCTCGTTTTGTTAAAAGTTTATCGTCCGCTCCTTTTGAAACGCACAAGCTGCTTTATCTTTAGCTTTGAGAAGATTTTGAACTTGCGCGCTGTCTGGATCCGGGCTTTTCCTCCATCGCCAAAAAAGGGGCAGTTGGTTTTGGGAACTTGCACAAAGCCTGGACGCCTGTTGTCTTCCGCTCCCACGCACCTCGAAGAGGGGAAGCGTAAGCCCGGGCTGCTCAGTGAACAACCGTGCTGTTGCACTTGAAGGCATGTGTGCTGCCGGTCTGGGAGGACTAGGGAAGGCCTGCGGCCACCCCGCAAACTCAAGGTGGGCCCGGTCCCTGCTGTTGGGTTTATACTTCTGACAGTCCCTAAAACTTCTTTGGATGACTTTGTTTACTGTCTTCAAGAATCCCACTGCTATTGCTTAACCTCCAGTGACAGGCAGACTGTTCCCAATGCATGATTAAATATATACGGGAGCACAAAGTAATGAACAAGAACCTATATTCTCCCTTAGGAAAGCAGGACCCGTTATCAGCACTAGCAGTGATGCAGATGGACACTCCATTGAATGGTTAAAACCATTTGAGATGAAGGACAAGGCCTAGTTTTCCAAGACAACACCCCACAAAAAGTGTCAGCTTCTTGAGTGGGAACTTCTTGGTTTAGATAAAGAAAACCTTTGAACTAAGCTCTTCCCTGGTACACTCAGAGAAGGGTTTCTATTGCACTATGCTTACACAGACTGCTAGCCCTGGTGGGGATGGCCAGAAGGGAAGACTAAAGGTGTCCTTTGCCTCTCTCTGAGATGAAATGAGGAGCGGGACTCACCCTACAAAGAGCAGGCTGTGCCCTTTGCGGACATGGTAGAAGGGCTGTCCTAGGCATTAGCATTATAGGAGGCAGGTGAAAAAGAGAGTTGTCAATCTCATGTCTTGCTTGTTGTATAAAATGCACTATGTTAGAACTAAATAGTGTTGCTAATGAAATCATATTGTTAAACAAAGCCATTTAACATGGACAAGGATTAATCAAAATTAATTACTTCGTTTTTAAACACTGTCCCTGTTAAAAATAGGAGATCATTGAACTCTTTCCTTGTTGAGAAAACACAATTAATAAAAGACAGTACTCCCACTCCCCTTAGAAGCATCACTGAGCTTCCATGGGAGAAGACAACTGATGCTGTGGAGAAAAAGACATTTTCCTCTCAATGCCACCCTGCTGTCCTCTCCCATCCCTGTCCATCAGCTTTGAAGAGGGCAAGACACAGCTCTCTGTTGATTCACTGGCCACAGTTTAAGCCATCTCAGTGAATGAATCTGAAGGTAGAAACAAAAGAATTGTAACATTTTGTTCTATACACTGAGCCTCAAAGGTCTTGATCTTGAAATGTCACTGGTCAGAGATGTCCAAACAAATATGCTTCAGCCAGAATTGTAACCTTTAATAAAAAGGTACAAGTACTTCCTAAGGTTATATGTCTTCAGCACAAATACAACGTATACAAATAAAAACAAATCCAACACCACAGCTGGTCTTTAATGGCACTTAATTTACATGACAGAACCAGAATTGAGTGTTTATGGAACTGGCAAAGGATTGAGACGATGGTTTTACCTTCAACCTGCTACTAAAAAAAGCCTCCCTCCGTTTCCATAGATGCTTCCCAATGCATTACCTTTTCAGTAACGAGTGCTAGGAGATCTAATCAGAGATGGGTGTTTACTGAAATACAAATCCACAGCCAGTTGCTCCTTCAGACAGCAAAATTCACCTCAGAGTAATTTCCCTTTTGCAGAGGACCAGCAAGCTTTAAGTCCCTCTTGAACTTTCAAACTAGGGTTTAAGACTTAGGAGAGGTATAGTTCTGATGTTGACCACCTGCCTGAATCCTTAGCTTAGCTGCGAAGCAGAGCATAAGGAAAACGAGTCGACAAGCCTTGTGTTCAGTGGTGTTCAAGGCTGACAATACACCTAATAAAAACCAGCACAGGTACCTCCATATTCATCATCCTTTGCTAGGAGTCAATTACCCACCATCTATGCAAATTCATTTGAGTCTTACTTGTGTTGAACATATAATTGCACCAGGTCAGGTCAGTTTAAAAGGCTGGATTTCTTGTTGGCTGAAGTCCACATCTCTCTTCTTGCTGTACTGCAATGCCAGCTGCAAACTTCTAGTAAAGCTGCAGTATTCTATCTATTTATTTATTTATTAAAATTAAGCCTCACATTGACACTGATAAATAATCCACGTTAACACTCACGGAGCTCAAAACTCCTTGGGACCAGTGACTCTATCCCGCCTTTCTTTTCTAAAGCACAAAGGAAGTCCCCAGCCACATTTTCACCCCATCAACCCAAGCTCAAGCTTTTAAGAGCAACTGCATCTCCAACGCTCTGCTACCACCCTCGTTTTCAAACTGTTGAGGTTTGCCATCAACCTCAGCGAGATAAGTCCAGGACCCCCAACGCGTGAGCTCCAGAACAGGGAACACTGAGTGAGCTGCTCTAGAAGCGCTTTCAGCAGGCTGTCATCCAGCTTTGTTCTCATCTCTTTCTTCAGTTTCAATATCCTCATTCTGATGTAAACTCCGCATGATTTCCCTGCTTTTCTCTTCTTATTCACTTAGATCATAAAACTGGCTTTTCATTTCAACTGCTCATAAGCTGATCTGCTACATCACTGTCAGAAATTAATACTCCACATAGCAAATTGCCACAATTACATTACTAGTAAGTTTTGATATTTCTATGATGACAAAAACCACATGAGAGAGGAACCACTTTGTAAAGAGAAAATTGGCACTGTTATTTACAGGTGTGTCTGTGCAAAGGGCAATTTTCTGACACCCTGTTTTATTCAGTAAGCTGAAAAGAATCTCCCTGCCCAAGATATGCTTAAGAAAACGCATGCAATAATTTGATTAGCTACTGCAATTTTGTGTAGTCCGTATAAGGTTTTCTGTAGAAATCCCCCAGTTCATGGGACTTTACTGGAAGGACTCCAGGAGTTTTCTTCACGCTGCACAAGAATGCTTCCACCTGCAATATTAGGTGAAAAAGTGTCACCTCCTAACATCATACTGTTCCAGTACTATTTGTGCTTAGCATGGGAGGCACTGGTGGCACAAGTATTTGGTGCAAATAACCGTATGTAGAGACAACGGTGTGGATTCAAACTGCCATCCTGGATTCTGGCCGAACGCCTCTAAACCACAACCTCTCACGCAAACTTCACATCAGCTTACACATAGTGTCTGCTACCAAATAAGGCTATATCATTTCTATTTAGCACAATAACAAACAAAAATAAAATTATTACTACGCACAGAAGTTAAAAACATCTACCTGTTTATACTACCCTGGAAATATCTTTATGCAAGTAACCATTCCACCAGGAGTGGAGCATGATACCCATCAAATAAAGAATAATGGCATTCTGTCAACGAACATGGAGGTATGTGCCCAATCCATGTAACATGTTGAAGAAAATGTGGTATCAGAAAGGGGAAGGACGGCCAGCTGAAGAGAAACTGGTGCAATTTCCTACTCTGCCATAGATCTGCTGGGAGATCTTGAGTGACCACTGCTCAGTAAGCATGGCTTAACAGTCTTGATGCTTTTCTGTTCAAGGCACTGAGAAACCTCCTGGGGAGACATACTAAGACATCAGTTAGGGTACAGCTAGGGATGTCTCATTTAAAGGGCCATAAAGAACTGAAATGCTCAGAAACCTCTGAGAGCCTCTCCATGACATCAGGTGGTACCTTGCCCTGTTGTATGGATAAGGCCATTTTGATGTGAGTAGCTGAGAAGCAGTTGTGTCGATACCTTTGAAATTCAGTAATAAATTCTAGTTTGACCATCTTTTCACCACTCCTTCCAGGGAGGCAAAATTTGAAATCAAGGATAAAACTTTGAGGTATCTTACATCCTTCCCCCCTCTCCCCCAAGAAAGTTTAGGAATGAGTCTTGGGTGGGTGGATGCTGGTTCAGCCATTTGTACATTTGTATTGAAAAACAAAACAAAACCTACATTTATAGTTAGGAAAGTCATTCCAGGAAGCTGTGAGAAAGCAAAACATCATTGGGGAGCTCATTTAGAGAAAGCACAGCAGGATATGCAGTCACAGAAAAACAATATTCAAAAAATCTGACCTAGATAACAGTATTTCCTAGTGACTAGAGTTCATTAAAAACATCAGATTAAAAATGTACTGCACTGGATTCTTTGAAGCCCGAGTGTCACATTCAGTTTAAATAACCCAATCCAGCTAAAAATAAAAGCAACTTTTGTTTTTTTCCTTACAAAAAAACAACAACAAAGCAAGCTGAGAGTTCTGCTATTAAGAAGAGGCTAATAATAAGTCAGTATGAAAGAGAGCTCTGACTTTGTAGGGTTTTATATGAGCGAATGCTTTCTTTGGCTATGAGCGACGCTGATAAGCTCACAGTCCTGAGTGTTGGGTTCAAAGGGATTCCAAATGGAAAAGCAAAACTCAGCAGAAAGTCTCAAAGTTTCCACACTATAAAACTAAAGCATTTTCACGTAATTTTAGTGGAAAATCACGATGATTAAATTATGCTGTCTCATGTGTTAGCACACGTTAGGAAGTCTCCTTCAAGCCTTTCCTACTTCCCTGCTTCTCCCCGAGTGCTGCAGTGAAAATCCTTCTTACAAAAGGAGGCTCAGTTGTGTCCCTCACAGAGACGAAGAAGGGAGAATCGAACCCTTTCCTCCTTGAGAAAGCTTTGGAGTTGTGTTGAATACAGCCCCAGGTTACCGCTCCGTTTCAAGAAGCTACTCACAAGCTTCTATACTCAAAGTGAAGCATGTGCTTAAGCACTATACTAATGCCAAAGTGCTTTTCTACATCAAGCCTATATTCACCTTACAAGTAGATGTGGTTTACTTTAAAAGCTTTGCTGTCGTGTCAGCATGAATAAAGAGATGAGATTCATGAACTCGTCCATATTTTCCTGTAAAAATAACATCATGCATCACAAAATATTTTCTAGTGTAAATTCAAAACTTTAGGGTCCTGCAGAAGGTCCTCTGGACTTCTCCATGTCTGAAAAAGACACTCTCCCCACCCAACAAAAACCATAATCTAATCTCTAGTTTAAAATTTGCTAAAAGAGAAGAATCACAGAATTGCAACCAACATAAACACACCTTCATGCTTACCACATTCAAGGAATCTGACAGTTTCTTAAAAATTACTCCAGAAGCAGCTTTGAATTGTACAACTGCTTTATACCTACTGGCTGCATGGTTAGCCATTTGTCACTTGATAGTATTTATTTTTGCCCTGAAACAGTTACAGGAGCCAAACTAAGATCTTTTAGAAAACACTAAAATAATGTAGGTAGATGAGCGTGCTCCATTCTAGTCATTATTTACTTACTAATCAATCGTATTTGATATTCACTTCTTATCCATCAAGTCTTTTCCAAGCAAACCCATTAAAGAAGGCCAATTAGAAGATGACTACAGTTACTAGCTAATATAGGGCCCATTCATCCCCTGAAGACAGCAAAATACCAGTCAACCACGTTGCAGGAAAGAAAAGGTTCATTGCAAATTCTGCCACCTGGACAGTAAGCACTGCGCAAACCAATCCCTACCGGATTTAACCGTGGTTTACTGAAGGGGTTGCCGGTGCTCCCATCCTCTTCCCACACCACCCCATTGCCACAGTTAAATCTGATGAGTTAGTGACTCAAAGTCCCCAGCCACCTCAGCTCACACGCTGCCTCAACACCAAATAAAACCTGAAGGTGGATTACACTGCCCTGGGCTGGGACCTGCAGTGGCTGAGGAGCAGGCACATTACTTTTTGCTCTTTTTACCTCAAGGATAAAGAATTCCAGCAGAAGCAGGGCAAAGTAATTGGCACTAACTTCTTAAACCGTCTTGGCCTGAATCAACAGAGCCCTTCAATCACAGCCCATGGAGCAAAACCCAGCCCTGCTCCCCATCCGCTCCATCTAAGTTACCCACAAAAGGATTTGCTAAAGTATATGGCAATTGCTTTTCTTTTGTTGCCCCAATCACTGACAAATCTCTGGAATGAAACTTGTTATAACTCATTTCACCAAGAAGATGAAATTTCTTCTCAGACAGGCAGTTCTGCCTAGTAAGGCAGCTCAGCTACCTGCGTGGCTTTGGACCTCGGGCAAATTTGCAGACTTACCAGAATGAAAACTGAGCAAAACAGCCTCCTGTGTTTTAACTGATTTAACTCTTGCATTTTAGAGTTACTATTTTTAGGCCTCGCAGGCTGACATCATCTCCTTGCAGGGCCAGTAATCAGAAGTTAAACTTGGTACCTTGGAGTCAGTGCTCTTCCACCCGGGATTTTTGCAGATCATCTCAGAAGTCCTAACACAACTGGCGCCTGTCCAAGCGTCTCTAGTGACAGTGACTGCTTGGCAGTCATCTGCAAGACCCCCCTAGCATTTTCTTTCTTACTCTCAAGAACAACACGTTACTTCACTGTATTCAGACTTTAAGCCTATCTATAATATAAAACTGCTACAAGGTCCTCCTGCTGCTTCAGAGATCGCTGGCAGCAACCTTTTGCTGGATGTTGATTTACTACATTTGGTACGTAGTGTTTCTGCATCAGTTTCCATCATCTCAAAGTTCAAAACACGGTTACAGGCTGAATGGCTAACACAGGCTATGCTGCTCCCCTACTGCCTTCTTCATCCCTCTGCCCAAGAACTGAAAGGTAAGGTTGCTCCCAGTTTTGACCTGATCCCTTCCTACTTGAGAAGCCTTGAAAAAAAAAATGGTCCAAACTATTTTGCTATTTTACTGTTCAGTCAGAATCATGATGCTTTTTTCCTGTAACTGGATTGATGTTTCTCCTTTGGAGGACACCATTTCCATTGAATAGCACACAGTGAAATAATCCTTCCTCCCTGCCTGATATTCTAAGTGACTGATTTGGGACTCTACATTAACCTTGGCAGCTAAAATTGTCTAAACTGTTTAATGCTTAAGAAGGGAGTTTCTTCTCGCACGCATGAATCTGAGGTTTCCACTTTCAGCCCCTCGAACTCCAGAAAAGGGAACGGTTTGCTGTTCCTTTTTATTTATTTACTTCTTACTTGATCCCCTTCTTGTGAGGAACATTTCAGTATGAGTTTGGATCTTAAGAATTAAATTCTAGGAGAAGCTGGCAAGAACAGTAGGAGACAGACAACCGCAATGTGCCACGACACTCATAAAGTAAATGGACTTATATTAGGCAGGGGTAGTGCCACTTAAGCTCTGAAACAGGAGTTCATTCTGTGGGGATGTGTATCTGATCTCTATTACACTAGGGGCAAATCAGGAGCAACTTCAGGACTTTGACTGGATTTACATCAACGATAGAGGAGAAGGAGATAACTGGTTTTATAGAATGTACTCCAAAAAGTTGAAGCAGCCTGTAGGTCTGTCATGCTCCCCCCAACCCTGAGTCTATACAGACTCGCAGGATGTAATTCAGGGGAAAAAAAAGTATCCTGGTTTCAGCTGGGACAGAGTGAAGTTTCTTCCTAGGAGCTGGTACAGTGCTGTATTTTGGATTTAGTGTGAGAAGAATGTTGATAGCAACAACTAAAACATCAGTGTGTTAAGTAAGTCAAGGATTTTTCAGTTTCCCATGCTCTGCCAGGGAGCAGGTGCACAAGAAGCTGGGAGGGAGCGTGGCCAGGATAGCTGACCCGAACTAGCCAAAGGGATATTCCATATCATAGGACGTCATTCTTAATATATTAACTGGGGGGAGTTGGCCAGGAGGGGTGGATCACTGCTCAGGGACTGGCTGGGCATCAGTCAGCAAGTGCAATTGCATTGTGCATCGCTTGTTTTTCTTGGGTTTTATTTCTCTCTCTTTTTGTTATCTTAATTTTCGTTACTATTATTAGTATTATATCATTATTTTATTTCAATTATTAAACTGTTCTTATCTCAACCCATGAGTTTTACTTTTTTTCCTGATTCTCCTCCCCATCCCAGCGGGGGGGCAGGGGGGAGGACTGAGTGAGCGGCTGCATGGTGCTTAGCTGCTGGCAGGGGTTAAACCATGACAAAAAGGAACTAAGACTCTCACCTGCACCTTTTGTTTTTTTCCAAGATATTGTTCTGGTCCTAACAAATACTCCATTTTCACACTAAGTTCAGCAAACAGTTACCCAAGCATCTGCTGTATTTCCTTGAATTCTCCTTTATTTTCTCCATAGGGAGATACCGGAAAGCCTGTCCTTACGGAAGGCTGCCCAAAATCTGTACTTAGGCTGTGACTAAGCATTGCTTTGGATCGCTCAAGTCCCAAATTCAGTAAAACAGTTAAATTTATGCTTAGGTTTATTTCTACTGAGCTAAAGGCTTACCTATATGCGTAAGTCTCGTTGAAATAAAAAGGATTTAAAATATATACTTGCATTTACGCAAGGGAGATGGATTTAAGCATAATGTTCAACTGCTGTATGGAGATCGGACTTAGGCAAGTCAAAGCAAGTAACAGATTAAATTTAAAAGTACTGCTCTGTGCTCCTGTGATATCACAATAATTAAGATGTGACTGTGGAAGTAGCAAATCACACTCAGTACCCTTAACCTACTTTGCAAAGAATATACTTATAAATTAATGTAATTAAGGTGTTTTAGACATATCATCAGTTGTACCACGCTCTTGCCCCTCTCTTTTTGGATTATTTTACTATCTGTCTGGTTTACTTTGCCAGGAATAGGAGATTCCCAATTTTCACATGAAGACTTGCTCCCATCACTGGGAGAGAACATATTTTCGAGTTCAGATAAGGTAAAATTATTGTGCCAAAATGCAGGTAACTCACCTGAGGATAAGCCCCCTCAGACTAATGTCATAAATTATCATTATTTCAGTCCCTACTCCAGAGACATTGGAAGAGGCCGTGGCTTAAGCCATTGTCTGAAATACAGTTTTGGTGACTGTAAAATCCAGTCAGATCCACCAGTACAAATCCAAAGTGATTGATAGTTACACATTTTTATCCAGAGCCTTAATATGTCTCAGAAAAGCTGACGTATGTACAATTTACAATCAGAAATAACTTACTCAAAAGAATGAAAATCTAATTGCAGATGGATACAAGTAAATGACTTTCAAACGATTTTAGAAAAGCTCTTTTGCATTTACCAAAGCAAAGAATTTTAAGTCCCACATCTCAGGCTTGAAAGCCCACAAGTAGCTGTTTAGCAAGGTAGAGTAGCAAGTGGAGATCCAGTAAGCAATTGACACATTTATAACATAATTCTGTGATGACCAACACATGATGATCCCCACATACATGTCTATACATACATAAATTTTTAACTGTATAGTGTATATACTTTATAAGGGCATTAAAAATACATACACAGATTATGTGTAACAATATTAAAATTGCACCAACATGTATATTAAATTAATGGAATTTCCAATTACACAAATATTAATACTTCTTCCCAAAAAGTAGCAAAAAGGAATTCTCTCTTCCTTTTAATCTTATAGTTTAAATTAAAAAGATACTGAAAATTACATCAATCAAAATGCAAGCAAGCACCAGTTGCACTGGAGATTTTATAAAAGTATTATTCTCTGCTTTGCCTGTGCTCCTCAGACTTACTACTGCAGTTCTCTTGCAGTTCGGTTAAATGTCAATGCTCCAATTACTTTAATAGTCAAACTGTGCGCTATTCTCACCACACAGTCATTCAGGCTTGTCATGTTTGACAAATCCAGTAATTGAGATGAACTCTTGGAGAATACTGACATGCAACCAGTCATTTCCTACTGCAAAACATTGACCTCTGCAGCGTAAACCACAAAGGATTTATTCAGCAGCTTGAAAAAACAAACAGGCTTGTTAAGTTTAAGATCATCATTTCACACATCTCCACTCATTTCCTTGTTTATTCACTTTATGTTCCATTGGGCTGGGAATTAAAACATTAGGAGCACTTTGAATAAGCACGGAAAAAGGACTCGAGCAAATATTCTGAAAAACTATTGTTAATTAAAAATTGCCTAGCAGATTACTAGAGGCTGAGTGTACTGTCAGAGAGCTTCAAATCCCCCCTCAATCCTCTCCTGCCCCCGAGCAGCTACACCTCACCCCAGCTTCAGCTCTTTAACAGAAGAAGGTATTAAACAAATTACATAAAGTATTTATTGAACAGTGCTTGTTTCCGTCAGTGATTACAGCATGTTAACCCTTCCTGGGGCCTTTTTATTTTTACCATTCCTCCACCGTGATGTTCCGCAGCTAGTATGTAGGCAATGCACTGAAACCTCAGGACTATCCCCGTTTACTTCAGATTCACTGAGCCAAGCGCAAGCGCTGCAAAACCTACCAAGTGCGTACTTGCTGGGCTGGCAGGTCCTTGGGTGATGCCTTTGGGACGACTATCGGTATTTGACAGGTCTGGACAGCTACAAGCCCATCATGTTCATATCGAAAAACAAACAAATATTTTGCAATGGCAGCTCGTTACAAAGAGAAAAAGCAACAAAGGTTGGGGATGAGGATGCAACCTAATTCAAATGCAATTCCGAAGCCTCCCTGTGATTTACATCCACTGGGGACCTGATGGTACTTTTGTTATAGATATGAAAGTTACTATGAACCTTTCTACCAGAATTTAGCCCTTCTTTGGATGAATTGCTGACATTTTATATAAAGAATAATGAAGAAAAGAAAAAGAAAAGTTGTGATCAAAAGCAAACGGTAGATAAAAACGTAAAGAAGAAATAATCCACACAGACAATACCAGCTTCCAAGAAGTGACCTTTGCAGTTGCCAAAATTAAACATCCCTTTGAATGCTTCTGACTGCCTTTATCAGAGACCGCGGCTGGTCTAGGACACGTTACCAAACTGGGCTATAAGAGACCTTGCTTCATGTTCCCTCTCCCAAAGACTTTTTGCTTGATCTTGGGCAAGTGAATTCATTTATCTATTTTACACACTGATTGATTGCTCCTCCCTGGAGTCGTTGAAAGAAATGCGTTAACTACTACAGGTCACTTCTGCAGGGAATAAAGACCTCTTAAGTACCGAAGACAGCCTGTCCATATAATTCTTTTAATGCATATTAATTTGCAACCAAGTGTATGGCAACCACCAAGGCTGAAAGGGCAACAGGAATCATCTCAAAAGGCAGAACTAAGAGCAACAGACTTTTGCAGGAAATGAAGAGCTAGGAATTACTTGTGCAAAAGTCTATCTCCCGGAAAAAGAAACGGTTCAAATACCCAATAGAAGGGGAAAGTAACTAAACAGCTGCACTCCGATTAAATTACTATATGTTTATTTTCATACTGTTTCCTTCCAGTAGTACTTTTTCAATTAGGCAGGCATTGCCCACCTGAGAGATAGAGACCAGAAACCTACGAGGCTACTTAGAGTATGCGGTGGTGTACAAAGCCTAAGGGCTGGTAAGTGAGAACAATGTCCTCTCTCACTGCTGAGATCACTTAACGCTCACCGAGGAGGAAGGCAGTAACTGTCCCTTCAGCTGGAGGGGGAAGCCAGATTCCGGCCTTTTCCACGGGAACGCACAAGTTCTTCATGAAAGCCAGTGGTTAGTTACTCATATGTCATGCGTTCAAACAGAAATTACCTTGTGGTACAGCACGCAGCTGACTGAAGCAATTCACTGCGTTTGCCTTGAGGAGTCAGACTCAAAGAGGAATAGAGGACAGTCCTTTTCACGGTCTCGCAATCCTTAGCATCTCCATCGGTCACGTGCACTGTGTGTCCATCCTTACCAAGCAGCGTATTTGCAGAGATCGCGAATTAGCTTTCTGCCTATTCACATGACACAAACCCAGTTGAGTCTTGTGATGAGGAACAACCAGTAGCAAGAAGGTCCCAGGGGGGACTAAGCACTCTCCCAAGGCACTACAAACCGAGCAGCAGTGTTCCCCGAAGGCAGCGCGGTCTCTTGCACCGTCTCCATGCGACTGCAGCTGCCGAAGGAGTTTCCATAAGTGTCAAAGCACTACACAGTCCTAATCCACAGAGCATCTGTAGGCACAACCACAATGCAGGGGACAACTCCTCGGGTTTAGCTATGAACACCCCTGGCTAATGAGTATTAGGAGGGGAGGGTTGCTACCTCTCTGAGGCAGAGCCACAAAGCCTGAAGAACCGCAGACGTGCAACACAGGGGTCGGTGCTCTGCCCTCCTCCCCACCATACAGCAGCCCCCTGCTATAAGAGTCCCCGTCAGTCTTCCCGACTGAGGGAAAGCAAGTTATGTCCTACCTGCCACTATGTGCTGGATTGATTTTTTTTCTTCCTTCTTCCCCACCCGCCCGCTGGTAGATGATATTATATCAGTAGTCCAGACAACTTCACACCACATGCACCTGAGCAGGAGATGAACCTTTTCCATCCAGAGACACCAGCCTTGCTACTCACCCTCCATAGCTTCACCACCTCCCAGAACAGTGGGGCTCTGGCAGAAAACCTTTGCCTTTCCATTAATAAGGAGCAAAGCAACATGCTAATTGAGCATACCTAGTGCTTTAAGGTCTGCACTGGGCTGCCTACTGCTCAGCAGGTAGAGTTTGAGGTGGTGGTTATCATGTCTGAAGCTGTAAACAGGCATCAGACAACTGCTCAGCCCAGTTCTGGGAAATGGGGGAAAAAGCATTTTCCCGTCACAGGACACAGTAAATCCAAACCTGTGAACCCCCAAAACATCATCCCCCTGCCTTCCTCAGTAAAGCCAAGCCTGGTCTGATGTATCTAAGCGACCGTCCCTCTCCCTGCACCTTCTTGCCATAGCTCCAGAGTGGATTCTCACTGTTGTACAAAAAAAATGGGATTGCAATTCCAGTACTCTTCATAAGGGCAACAAACTGTAGACCACAGCAGGGAGCAAGTTCTTCAAACTGGAACATGATGACCCTCAGGGTATGATTAAGGAAAGCTGATCCTTATGGCAGCGGGTCTGCACTAGATGACCCTTTGAGGTGCCTTCCAGCACTCTTTGCTATGACTCTGCTTGCGAAGCCCCATTTATTAGACAGCATTTGTGGCAAAGGCAGAACTTGCGTTTCTAGGTGGTACACACAATGTATTGGTTTGCTAACTTAATTTGTTACCTATGTAAGGTTATCTATGTTATCTGGTCACTAATACACAACTGAGATTAGCTGCCAATAGTATTTAAAATTTTATTCACAATGCAATTTTATTGCATTGATAAATCATGCAAAAAAAATAACAGTTATTAGCCCGTGACTAATAACTAAGGAAGTGTCTGAGAAACTGCTTTCCAACATTTCCCTCTTGCTGCCATACAAAGCAATCTACTGTACAAGAGATGGTTGCTAATGATTATATGAGAAATAAACATGCTACGGAAAACTCCAGATTTACATGATTTCTTCTTCTGCATAAAAATCCAGGGAAAAATATGTTCACGATATATCTGCTCCTGATACTTGGAGGGGGAGCTGTCTCATGAAATTAATCTTTTCTTTTAATAATCAGTCATCAGTATTTCTCAGGGTACATTTTCAGGCCCCAGAGCCTGTCAAAGCGACTTTTGCTGACTGTTTCAAAGTCAGCCATATCTCTTTTCACAGTCTGAAAACAGATTATCACATCCTGTAATTTTTTTTTTTTCAGGCCACATGCTTCTTCTCTGCAATCAAAGTCCCAGCCAGCCAAATGTCTGAGCGTCTAGTCCGAAAAAAAGACTTTGCTCTTGCAGAAAGAGGCAACAAGGAGGCAGGAGCAAAGGGGCAGGAAGAAAGCGTTATTTATGGCTCTAAATTGGGAAGATGGGCAACTGAGAGGAGCAAAAACGCATGAGGATCGACTAGGAGGATTGTGGCTTATACCTTCCTAAGATGCTACTTTGCAGACTGGCCTGCAAGCCAGGCAAGTGGGTGTCTTGGCAAAGTATCAACAGCTTTTCATCAATAATTAGATCACCAAGGGGCAGGGAAAGGCAAGTTTATTTACAGACCTGAAAATATATGTATGTTTGTGGGCTATTGATCATACTCAAATGTTTAACCACAGTGTACTTAAACCGTGATTTGCTCTCAGTTATAAAATTAACAAACCTTCCTTTCCTTAAAAATACATTTGCGTTTTCCTCAGAATGTTATTTCAGGTTACTTCATGGATTTTTTGACTCACAGATAGTTCACTTGATGCTGGCTTATTAAAAAAAAAAAAAAAAAAAAAAAAAAATGAGAGCGCGCCCACATGATCTTCTAGATGTTAAAATGGCACTGCCTTGTGAGAAAATTCATGACCGCCACGATGATCTCCATTCATGTCTCCAAGCTCCCAAATTACTTAAATTTGTCTGTAAAGCACCCTAACATATTCTAAGTGGAACGGTTACATCTATGAGGAATGCCATAAATTGGTGTTAATAATATCTAATAAAAGACTTATTAACACATCTGGAATGGAGGAGTCAAAGGGCCTGATGTCCCATAAACAACCACATATTCTTTTGAAATCACAGTAACCATTTCAATCTCGGAAACAATTAGTTTTGGTTATGTACTGAATATGCCGCTCATGCTAATAAGAGTGATCTTTAACACTCCTTAGATTTACATTGCCAACAACTGTACTAGGTTCTTTACAGAACAAAAGATGAAAGCCTTGCCTTGGCAGGCTTACGGTCTTCAGAGACGAGAAGAGTGAGGGTGTAAAGACAGCAGGAAAGAAACGGGTTAGTCTGTGTCTCCCAAGCTATAGCTTACTAAATATTGTGCTTATGTTACTAAACACATCTGTGTGCAATGCAATTACTAGAGTGCATTTTCTTGAAGTGCCACTCGCAGCCTCACATGTAAGAAGGTCCGTTCACATCAGTACTGCATCCCACGAGTTACAGGAAAAAGGGAAAATCCTTTGGGAATGGTCCTAACAGGATACAAAGGGCTCCCATAACCATGGAAAACTGAGATAAACCACACTCATTTAGCCGTAATGCTGCTTTCATAAACTTACTGATGTAGAAGAGACCAAAAAAAAAACCCAAAGCCAAAAAAACCAAAAGAACAGAAACTAAGTCAGGGCTTTTCTTGATGCTAAACGAGACCTCCTTTTAATCATGTTTGCTTTATAAGGCTCTGGGGATTATTATGCTTTTGGTAAAATCTCGTTTGAGTTACTAAAGCATAATGTCACGGCCCAGATGGAGCTTTTTCATTTATTCTGAGAATTTAAACCATTTTGGCCATTCTAAGACAATACATTCCACGGCACTTGTATTTTCTGTCATAAATTCTGTGCATATTGTACAGAATTTTTAACATATAAACATACATAGGTAGATGTAATATGCAGTCTACTTTTTATATGTACACTTGCATATAACTTACATAGTACGTATTATATTATATGTATATATTTTATTATATGTAGTATACTGTACTATGCCCTTTTCCCTTAATACATTGCAAAGCTCATTGTATTGCCTAAACAACAGGTAACAATAGAGGATGTTTATTATGCATCTTGGGCTTGATACATAACTACGTTTTTCCCCTTTTACACCTATTTAATTAAATTGAAATGCGAGTGCCACACAGTTCTAAAACTGGAAAACCCGAACAATGAACTGTACCAATAGCTGTACTGTACCATGACTCTCTAACACCTAACCTCAGTATCTTAAAAGCACTTTACAGACTTGATCTGCATATTTATCTGTTTCCCTTTCAGTGTGGAAAAGTGGAGTAGCTGTTGAAAATTTTCTGTTGATTGCCCTCAAACATCTGTTTAATAACTCTGAGAAAATATGAAATCAAAAGGGTATCTTTAATAGATGGGTTTTCTTTATGTCTCTTTCATATGCACATTCATAAGCGTATACTAATATATCAACCCCTAAAAACCAATAGAAAACTTCAAATTACTTGGAGTGGAAACTGAGTTTTATTCCTAAACGCACAAACCTGCAGATGCCCAACTCTGCTGCCTACACTGAAAATGAAGCTAACATAAAAGTTTCCAAATGAGAAGAAAAAAAGAAAAAACTCTTCACACAATAAAAATAAATAATAAGATGCAAGAACACACACATACACAGAGGAAGCCTGTCTTGGTTCTACAGTAAGGAATCATTTGAACTTATGTTTCTGGTTAGTTTTCATCCCACCAGAACCCTATCAACAAAATGATAACCATGTATTACAGGCTGCCCACTTACCGTTAACACACACTTAATCCTGCCAACGCCGGTTCTACAGAAAACATTATCCGTGTGCAACCATAAATGAACAAAATTACCATCTGCACACCGAAGAACAGAATTGCAAACGTAATTATATCTCTTACTTGTTGTAAGTACACAGTTGTTTTAAATCTGGACTTACAACCTGTTTTTCAAATAACAGCTTCAGTCTGCTTCCAAGTCACCAAGGTAATGGCTGATAATAAGTAGCTATACCTCCTAATCAGCGAATGTCACAATAAGCATAGTGCATCTATCTATCTAATCTTTTTTGGCCATGTTATTATGGTTTATGAGCAGTTTTACCACCCATATGTTATGCTGTCATGTTCTTCTAAAAGCTGGTTATTAGGATTAACTGGAGAAAGTGAAATATGAATGCCTGTATAAATTACAGAGCTGAATGCTGCTGAAAGCAAGGTGTCCTAGGTCAGAGGAAGACGTGTTATGCATTGCAGGGCATGCTACTTATTTTAGTAGGAAACCCACAGAATCTGCTTTGGCCTGTGCGAGGTTTTCTGACTCGTTGCCACAGTTGGCTTCATATGGAAAACAACAGCTGACCCTCATTTATTTCTACTCTGCTAATATGTACCATGGACGTCTGTACAAAACAGTAGAATCAATCCTTCTCCTCACCAACTTTAAAGCCAGATGCTGTAATGACCATGTTATTCATCCCATTAAGACCACTGTACCTTATGAAGAATTATTGATATCCCTTTTTTGACCTTAACAATACATCAAAATGCAGAGGACTACTTTCATTAGGACAAAAAGGTCATGATGAAATCAGATATCCTTAGATGCAGAGACCTTCATTTTTGGTACAAAATACAAGACATACACAATGGGGTATAAGTAGAAAACAAAAAGAACCCCCCCCAAATCAAAACCCACAGAACCCCTTGGGGATCTGTGACTCACAACAAATTACTTGTATTATGAATTATGATTTGCAAAAGAACCAATACTGTAAGGCTGTTTGAGGCGGGGACAAATCTCATTCTGTAACATATTAGCAGAAGTGCTATATGCAAAAGATGGGAGGCAATTATTGTCCTCTGCTCAGCACTGAGGCGGCCCCGTCTGATGTTTGGGGCATTGCAGTTGCGGGAAGTGTGGAGAAACTGGAGAGAATCTAGAAGAAAGCAACATATTTAAGAGAGTTCCTAAAGCTCTGACCAGGAAGGAGAGACTGAAAGGTGGGGTTTCCTAGTCTTTGTAAAAGAGGAGAGATTTCTGAGAAGAAAATGTTCGTATAAATGAGGACAGTGCTGTTTTTCTCCACATCTGTCTGGACAAAAAAATTACTGGTTTAACTTGCAATTTAAAAAAATAAATTATTCTGTGATTCCAATTAATGAGGGCAGACCTCCTAACTAAAAGGACCACAAAACAGAGAAGCAGACTGCTGCATGCAATCCCGTTCACTTTAAGAAAAAAATCCCTTAAGAGATAACGTAATTATAAATAGTTCTCCAACCCAGCGGAACTAAGTGACCTTTCGAGATCCCTTCCAGCAGAAGCAGTGTAAGAACTGTGGTGTTCTGCAAAGCAGAGGGGAAGAGATGAGCCCCTTCCCTCTGTAGCACAGCTTCCCATCTCAGCTGAACAAGATGGGCTGGCAGGGCCCGGTGCTCCTACCCAACGGCCTGGAGGAGTCACAACGGCCCACATAGCAGCACACTATGATGTATTTATCAGTAAAACACTAGCTAAGACATTTCTGTGACATCTCTTCCTACGTTATTAGAATGGCAATTTCAGTATTGGAAGTTCACACGCTTCTCCAAGGTGGACTCTTCTCTATTCCCAAGTTTCACCATCCTTCCTTTCTGACATACACGTCTTTAAATGTCTATTCTATTACTATAGAAGGATTCCTGCAAAAGAACATGAAGCTTATAAATTGAGATGAGACCCTTTTCGTAACTGCCTCCGAGATTCAGGAAAGAAAAGGTCTTTGGCCAAAGTTGCCCATGTCCAGTGCCAGGGAGTTTAATTCTGCAGACGATCAGCAGCACTGTACCAGAGACATGAAGCTAGCGTGGCAATCTGTAGACAGAACAGCATCCATACCAGTACTTTGATGACCTTATACGTTGAATGAGCCCACAGTTGGCTGCTAAAGCAAATGGGATGCCAGCTGATGATGCACAGCATAGGCGCTGTGTGTTCGCAGTGCTGTCCCTACTAATGAGGTAGGCTGCTGCGCTTCGCAATAGCTGGAGTTTCTATGGAGCTTTTATCTTCAGCTTCAGTGAGTTACAATAATCCAGCCTGGTTGTGCAGAATGTGTTCATCACTACTGCTAGATTCATGGCAAAGAAAAGGAAGCATAGCTTCTTGAACAGCCAGAAGAAGAAGAATTAATTTCTGACTATTTCTAGCATCTTGGTATTGAAGTACTAGCTAGAGTAGAAGGCTGCACAGGACTCATAATGTGTTGAAAAATGAAGGTCAAGTGCCTTCCCAGAGAAAAGGGGTCACTGCCTCTTCTAGTTCCATCAAATCACTCACACTAGATACATTTCTATGCCGCGGCGTGGATACGACCTGAGCCAGTCGCTCTTGCTGAGTAATTTAACAGTATTTTGTGATCTACATGTCAAAAAGAGTAGGAAGATCAAGTATGGATGTTAATATGATTTAAAAGGTACTTTGCAGTAGCAACAGCTAGAGACACAATTAGGTCTCTGTCTTTGCTAGTCACGGAAATATAATGAAAGATTAGTATAAGTAATTACATTACAGTGGTCAAAATAAAAGAGCTAAGCACTGCATTCTCTTTGGTGTCTGTACTCATTTGCAAGTTTGAAGTAGCAGTTCCTTAATGTCTTAGCCGTGGTAATATACTGCGGAGGCTGTATTGCAGATGTACCTTTAGCATTCTATTCGCTTCTTATGAAACAAAACTAAATAAAGGCAGCACATAATGGTACTTTGCAATATATGTTGGATTAAACACTTCTCTGATACACAACAGCTGAACATTACAGTGTAGATGTATGAGAAGATGGGCAATGTTCCGTACTCTGCATTAGAAGCTGCTAGTAAAGTAGCACCTCATAGGTGAGGTGACAGCTTAAAATGTTCAATATAAACCATCTTGGTTGGGGGGGGGTGGAAATCCCATGCCAGCAAATTAATTCTTAAAGTGGTCAGAACCCCCCAGTGTTCCAACACTGTTCTGAAACAGCCTACCTTGTTAGTTAGTACTAATGCTTTGGAACAAAGGGAGGTTTGGCAGCAGTCGGAGGTAGCTTTTTACACCAAGGGGAGGAAGGGAGGGAAAAGAGGGAGGGACTGGCTTTTCCCAGTGACAGAATCTAGAATATGGGCTGAAGAGTCTAGAGGGCATATGCTCACAGTGTTAATGACAAAGAGGGATTACCAGGATGTTTTCCCATCTGAGGTAATGCGATGGAAAAGATAGAGCTGCACATTAAGCGAGATAAACATCTGACCCTCCACGGAGGCCCCAAGACCTGCAGTACTTTCTGCAACAAATAACACATTGTAATGCAAAGACCTTGAGTCAGTGAATGTGACTGATGGGCACATCTAGGACATGGTACCCATGCAACCAGACATTATCAGAGCGTGAGAACTTTCAACCTGAGAAGATGCCAAAGCATGCCTCGGCCTTATTCATTCATGCCTTGCTGGGATAACAAGGACTTGCCTCACAACGCGGTTTTGCATTCAGAGAAGAGACGTGACCTTTTGATTTCTCCATCCATTGTGGCCCGTTGCTTTCTATCGCCAGCTGTAACTGCACAGCTGGTGGGAAGCTACAAGCAGGTTGGCAAGGTAATGCCCTGCAGAAGATGACTGGACAAATGTGAGCAGGTAAATGTCCATCCCATTCCCACTCCAGTGGAGCAGCAACCGTGATTTGCAGGCTCAGCCATCGGCACAGAAGCCCTCAAGGAGCAATTTCATTTTAGAGATCCCAGGCACGTCAGGAGAGCATGCCTTCTGCTATGCCCCTTGGGTAGTGGTGGGATGCGCACCTTCTCCCTAGGAATACCCTTCTCCCCATTAGGGGATTACAAACGAGCTCAGCATAACGCAGTCCTACTGGCGATGGTCCGCCGGACATCACTTTCTTACATGCTGCCAAAGTTTAAAAGAGTTCAGGTTGCTTCCTCAGCCCACGAATCTCATGTAGTGTCACCAAGTAGTACTCAGTAAATCCTCAGCTGCTGCTATAAAATGAAGTAAAATGACCAATAAGCACTATTTTTAACCACAAAACTTGTTACTCATGCAATATATGCTTCTGTCATTCTCTGAGGGAAAAGTGCCTAATTGCTTACATTATATCTCACTGGAAATGTAACAAAGACGACAAGACAGGCTACTGAGGGATGAAAATAACCATCGTGGCAACTTGTGGTACAGGGGCTGACCCCAAGAAAGAGGTATTTATTCTGAAGACATGTAGATTATAACAGGAGTTTTGAGAAAAGCACTGCCAATTAAGGAAATTGTCTGACTTACATCAAGGAGGTCACATTTACCTAAATACTATTTGCTTAATCTTAACCCATATGGTTTTGTTCCTGTGTGCGGGGGTGGAGAACAGCGGCATACGAGATTGATGAAATCCTGACTGGCCCCCCTCCCCCCCAATATCCTTTCTTCTGCTCTTGGGACTATAGCTCAGGGTAATACAGAAAGATAGTTTTCTGAAAAATTATAGTGGCCATCACTTACCTTTGAACATATGGTCATTTTGACAAAATCTCTAGCAGCCTTATGGCTTAATACCTTGTTTTTTGCCTTGACAAGCAATGGCATAAACCTGTATCTTTTTTCCTTTCTGCTGACTGCCCATCACTCACACACTTTTACACAGAGGAGCATACAGGGAACAAATAATAATAATAATAATAATAATAATAATAATAATTAGTGACATTACATTTCTGCAAACGCAATGGGTAGCCATTTCTCAGGAATCCTGTATGTCCTCTGCGCACAAAACTTGCAGACCTCCAGAACAGCTGCTACTTATTAGTAGTCTATAAATCTGCACACCCATAAATGTGTTGGATGTGCTTGGTTATCTATCAGATATGCAGAAAGGTAATGGTGTGGCACACATTAGAATTCATGAATGCACTTTTTGTAGTGCTTTTTTTTCCCCAGAGTTATATTCAGGCCAAATCAATGGCCTCCAGAAAGTGGTGTTGATGCAGTGCACGGCTTGGAAATCCATTCATGAGGGAGGGTGACATGAAAGATTAATTAGATATTTGTACTTTCTGGGGCCACAGTTGTCACTTTTGCGGAAAGGCACCTGTTACGTGCAGGTATGTACCAGGTTTGACAAAATGGGGCATAACTGGACACGAAGCCTTAAAAATTCATACTTGCAATTGAAAGTGTAAATGTTTAAAGGACACCACAGCCATTGTTCTACACATGCAGCGTGCCACGTGGAAGAAGGGGGATGCACTAACATTACCGTTAAAAGGTTTGTAGCAATGACTACCTGCTAAATACAATGTAATTAGAGAATACTTCCCTATGAATTAAATGCAAACTCTTTGATATGTGACCGAGTGAGCACATTTAGTTACTATTAGCATATTAAATACAATTTAAACCCCATTCTCAAGGACCTGATTTTTTTTTCCTAAGATGGCAGTCAGGCAGAATACAGTATTTCCACACCAGGGGCAGGAGCGGGACTGGAAAGCTTGGTGAGGCATGAAAAACTGAATTTCAGCGAGGCAACGGGAAGGACGTTGTTGGGCAATTACAGCGCGCCAGCGTTTGCAGTCCGCAAAGGCTGCAATCATCTGCAACGACAGCGTGGTGTACGACTCCCCCAAGGCAGTGCACTCTAGTTAAATCAATTTGTCAGAAGCAGGGCTGCTCCCTCCCTTCTGCAGAGGAGGCCCACCGGAGCGGAGGACAGCTGGGGTGCACAGCTGTCTCTCTGCAGCAGATCAATTAGAACATCAAAATTCATCTGCTAATTAGCAAGCATGTACAGAGGGGAAAGAAACCTCCCTTAAATGAATCATTTCCATGTATTAATGAATTCAGTGACATCCCAAATTTAGAGCCTAGCCCAATGAGAAGAGACATAGCCACGTGAGGCACTGGCTAACACGATGAGACAATTTCATTATCGCAAAAGTTGAATCTGCTGCTGAGGTGAAAATAAAGCTCACTAAACCTAAAAATTTGCACTTCCAATATCAGTGAAAGAAGACCCACATCTAGTAGAGCTACTATGGTGTAAACAGTGATCACTGTAACGCGGCACTGAGAGTAAATACGAGCGGGACCAGGAAAAATACTAAACCCGGTCAGCCTGACATACCGCTTGCGTTGAAATACGCTGAAAAGTCACTGGACTTCTGTGGTTGAGGACTGGGCCTCAGGTCAGCAATTTTTGTACTTGCTTTTATTTATCTTTATATTCAACCTTTGCGTCATTAGAATGACACTTATTGTTTATTCGCATGTTGTGATGTTGCTAAGGGGTGTTTTTACAAAAGAACTTGGCCAAAGTCAGCTGCTGATCTAATGCTGTTTCAAGGCTTAGCAGGACAAGGTCACTATTATTTTTTTTTTTCCTGTCACTTTTAGCCTGGTTAGAGAAAACAAAAAAAAGAAAATAAAAAGTCATACTACTTTTTGCATCAAAGCTCAGAGTGTAGCTGTTAATTCTTGCATGTGCAGTTCCCAGCCCAAAGAGGAGCCAGGCACATCGATTGATAATACATAGAAAATTAATTTCTTCAGCTGGGACACGTGCCACCAGCCTCCCTGGTTACTTCCAGTGCCTCAGCCATCCCAGCCTAATCACAATGGACTTGAGCAGCTCTTCTCAGGATACCGAGCACAACCCCTTTGTTGTTGGAAGTTTGTCTAAGAACACTCGTACGTACGATGGGCATCTTGTCAGAAATGATTAAGGAAAAAAGAACATCGGTGTGGGGAAGAATAAGACAAAATCATCTCTCAGAAACAGTAACATAAAAAGGGAAACGGTAAAAATGGTATCAGCAATGACCCTACTGCTCATGTGAAGCAGTTGATTCACTACAATTGAATCCATTTCTCCCAAGGTGTTTATTTTGTAAGGCTCCATTTTCTTACAATTGTATGTAGATGCGACTTTTAGGCCATTTGACACCAAGTGACCGACTGTGAATCATTATTTTAAAATACATTACCGTAACCTGCAGCATGGAGAAGCCACAACACATGATACCTACTTGGAAACTATAGTCTTTAATCTGACGCACAGGTGCTGACTGCTTACCTTGTTCTTAGTCATATATTTGCCTCACCAAGATTTTTCCTCTTTTGTTCTTTTAACGGCACTCATTAAAACTAAAACTGCATTAGATGACTGAAAACACAAAGCCACACAGCAATGCCAGTACATGAGGAGCTGAATTCTCTAAGGGGAGGCTATGAAATGTTATTGCTAGCTCTGCTGCAGTAAAACAAACGGCCACAGAGAGCTGTGTCCATTCTCATCTATTGAAGGAGATGAGCTGAAAATAAGTCACGGAGGAGGTCAACCACGATACTACAGTGCCCCACTTGCCCTGCAATAACGAAGAGCATGTATGAAAAATGTTTAATAATACAGGGAAGTTTTACCACCACCCTCACTTCTTTTCAAATCCTGCACCGGACTTTCATCTTGCACTGATTTCCATTACACCCAACGAAGCTTAGGCATGATCAAGAAGAGTGTGACCCACCAAGTTTTACAGCTCTAAGCTGCCATTTAGTTCTAAATTTCTTTAAGTGAGGACTGCTGAATACGGCAAGCACCGAGCTGTAATATATACTCCATTAAAAGCAGTCTAGAGAATGTGACATTCTTCTTATCGTATTACCTCAGTTACTGGCAGAATAATATAATTATGATTCACATTGAAGTGGCCTACAGAATGAATTTAATCAAATTTTAATATAAAATATGGCCACTCAGAACATATTCCATTCAATAGCTTGTTCAGTCAAGATTCTGTGTAGGGAGGGGAAGTGCAGTTGTCATTCCCAGTAACAAAACAACAATCCCTTTTAAGTCAAATACAGCATCAGGATGTTTAAGCAGACAGTAGAGGATGCATTGGTGTCACTGATATTGTGCTGTACTCTGTATATAATTTGGCATGGATGACTGCTGCATCACTTTCAGTCTCTTATGCTTACAATACAAAGACATAGTGAAACTTAGTATTTGAGTGCTCCTAGCAAGGAATAAGTACTTCATTCGCTGAGAAAAACCTCTTCTCCTACCTATATTCATGCAGACCAAGTGCCTGGATTCTGTGCTGAAGGACACCGGGGCAAATTCAGAGAGTAGTCATTGAAAGCACACCAGTTGTTGCAATTCTACACCGTTCTGACTGAGCTGATATCTACTGATTTAATTATAACTAAATGACTTGAAAGTCGAGTGTGTCCCATTGATCAGATCTTAGGTGACTCCAAATGCAAGGAGATACTGCATAAGTGCATAAAATTCTCATAGATAGTTTTTCAGAGAATCCACTCGGGAACTATCATTGCAAGTGTTCAGATATAAAACTAATGCAGAAAAGACACAAAAGATACTAGATATGAGAGGTATTAGGTACAAAAAGCATTGGTGCAGGAGTTTAAGTTGATTACTGGGGACATCTGCAGCATATAAGCTCGGGTTTGCTGCTTTTCAGTTTTAAGGCTCCAGCAAGGCCCTCACACTCTGGTAACACAGGAAGAGCTGCGATGGGTTAAAAATTCAGTGGAGAGCTACATTTTCGTTTACAGCATCTGAAGATCCAGCCATGCAGTTTACAACTATTTACAACATTTTAGCCATTTGACTATGATTTCCTAGCTGTTAATGAGATTTTTCTTGAAGGTGTCCATGAATTCCTTGGATGTCATTCAGGAGTTCTGTTGTTTTATTTTGTTAGGTTTTGGTTGGGTTTTTTTTTGCTTTGGGTTTTTTGTTGTTGTTGTTTGTTTTTGTAAAAAACTCTGTCCATCTGCTATTCTCCTGGGGCTCCCACCACATCCCTTACTGCCTCACAGCATCTGTCTCCTTTATCATTTCCTTACACTAGCTCCATTTGCTCTTCTCCCTTTGCTGTTTTCTGTTATTTTAACTTCTTTTTGGTTCCTATCTGCTACATCTGACATCTTTGTTTATTCTCTCTTCATTTCCCCCTCTCAGCAACCCTGTGATCCCCCATCCCCACTGTCCTGCTTCTGGTGACATTCTCCCCCGGGAGTAACCTTCCTGCCATGTCCACCTTCTACTTCCCACCCCAGTTTTGGCACTACTTCAAGGCCTTTAATAAAGTTATTCCTGCTTGCACATCTCATGTCTCAGCCTCTTGCTTTCTCTCTGTCTCTGCTTTTATTTTCTCTGAAACTCTGTATTTAAAATGACCATAATTAGCCACAGCTTCATTACAATTCCCCTTTCCACCTCTCCCTCAGAGATCAAGATGCTTTCTTCTGAAACTACTCCTTTAACTATACTTTGAGTGATTTCTCCTTCTCCCTACCACTCTCCTTACTGCTCAGATAGCCATGGGGATATCGGACTTTCCCAGCTACCTTTCCCAAATGTTCTCTGGTCTGGAGTTTTGTTCAATTATTTCGTTTTAGGTCTATTTAGTGTCACATCCAGTTCTACTTGTATCTCCCCTCCATGTTGCTCTCATCTACAATCCACCAACTCCTTCCTTCCCTTCTTCACAACTAACTGAACTAATTTTTGATGACTTGGTCTTCCACTCCTTCAGTTAGACACTTCATCACCCTCCCATCTTCATTCAGCTAAGAGCATTGATCCAATTCTTCCACCCTGCCAGACTAACCTTTCATTTTACTTTGTTCCAACTAAGCAATAACATGTTCCCTCTTGCTGCCATGGTAGCCTTCTCCTATCATGTTCTGGTCTCAGCCAAAACAGAGCATCAACCCCTCCTCATCACTCCCTATCTGTGATTTCCAGGTCATGAATGCTGATGACTTTTTGCATCTTCTCAGTTTACTCTTGCATTCTTTTGCTTTCTTTGCCCCTGTGCATGTGCCTGCAGATCATCTTCCTTTTCCACATTTTTCATCCTCAACTCACTTGTTCTTCTGCCTCATTACAAAGCATGGCAACTGTTTGGATATCTCACTTCCCACAAGCATTTTTACAAATACTGTCTGAAACTCTCCATTTCCATTTTTGACCTGCTGCAGTCTGGCTTCTATTTCTTGTACACATTCCTTCCTTCACTGAAGGCTTTAGTGTCTTCTTTTTGGTCAGGTCTTTTAATCAGCACCCTGGCCATCCAACTGCCTTCCACAAAGTCAGTCAGAAGCTTTTTCTCCAAGAAGTTTAATGGGGTTTTTTTTTTCCCTACCCCTCCAATCATTACTTAAGAGAATAACCCTCACCTTCCCCCATGATTTTCAGAAAAGACCTGACACAGGCGTGTCTTGTGTTCTTTTACCTTCTGCATCTTATTCCCCAGGTAACTTTACCAAGAAATTGGACTACTGTGCTGATATTATTGATTTACCTCTCCCATGCATAACCATCTCCTTTTCTCCAGTCTGTATTTTGATCTTTCATTCTGATATCTCCTGTAATGATCTGCAAGTTCAAGAAGGACAGGGACAAAGCACAGTAGACCTTCCTGCTATTTCTTTCCCTGAATACTGCAAGGGCTCTATCATCTTTCTTTATTACCAATCACACAATCATCTAACAGGATGCCATCTTCAACTCTACCCTCAGTGTGACTTTTGTTCTCTAGTTATGTCCTAATCCTGCAAATGTGCCTGAGAGATGACCTTTTCTATTCATCCTCATTGCCAAAACTTGCATGTTGTGGTCTTCTTGCTAGTTTTTACAGCTCAGTGTTTCTCAGTTCATGCAAGAATTAAAGAATTGTGATCTTCTTGTGGTCATAGTAGACAATATTAGATGCATTTACTGCCAGAAAACCCTTGTTCAGATCTTTCAGGTTTTAATCCCTATACCTACCTAAGGAGTGAAAGAGGCAGGCAGGTGAACGGAGAGGGACAGATTCATACGCATCTAGAGTGTGGGACATGAAGTCCTGTATCCAATCTAGGGAAGTGAAACATGGAGGGAAAAAATAGAAAGGCAAAAATAAGGAAGATGTGGAAATAAAGAAAAGGACAAAGAATCTAAAAAATGCAAGCAAAGTTAGAAAGACGAGAACAAATGAAAGGAAGTGTGTGCAATAAATAGAGAAACATAGAAAATGAAAAAAAAAGTAAAAAAATAGTGGGTGAAGTCTTTGATACTTAAAAGGATATTCAAAAGAAATTTAAGTGAGTAAGCTCAGTTATAATTTTAGGAAAAGAAATACAACCACCTCATATAATCAGACGTCAACCGAAATCACTTTGGCTTAGCAGGAAGTATATAAAATCCAAAATATTTCCAAAGTTTTCATTAATTTTTAACTTATTCTTGAAAATGGGGAAGGAATAAGTTTGGTTTGAGAAGATATTCCAAGTTAATAGCGCAGCTCCACAACCATGGCAACAAAGAGTTGACTTCACGCTGCTGGGGTCTGACACGGGAGCTGCAAACACAGTACAGCGCTGGGATCGTGAGCAATACCAAGAAAGTGCTGTGGTTTCACTACTCTGCAATAGCACAGCTACTTCATGTGTTTCTTACCATGCATGCAAGTCATAATAGATCCTCACTTGTTTTAGGATTGTTTCCAATGAATTTAAACTCATAACAGCTTTTTAAACATATCAGCATCTTAAATTAAAAATAAATGTTTTCGTCTTAGAGCTAGGCAAAGACCTTAGGAAAACTGGTTGCGTTTATAAACATGTATCTTACCTCTAAACAGAAGATGTTTTTCCAGGTTATTCAAAATACACAAGAAATCCCCTATATTTTAACTGAACAGTGGCTTCAGAAACAAACTCAAAACTACTATAGATTACTCTAAACAAAATATTACCTGTTTGAACTGATTTCTACACAACTTCTAACTGATAAAAATTATGCTGAGTTGTGAATGTCTAAACATACTATTTGTAACGAAGACAGATCACTAAATACCAATTGTTGTCAGAAATACTAAAACAAACACCAGAAATGTATTGTACAAAATTAAAATATTAGATAGGTCATCTTCACAGTTAACGCAGGATATTCCATTCTCAAGATCACTCTTTTCTCAGGGAGAAGATTAATTTTTGTTTGCCTCCTAATCTACACGTTTTAAAATAATCTATGGTGTAACTACAGTACTTCCATCTGTTCCAGAAACATGCCCTTTCAGTACTACCTTTTCATTTATCAAGACCATGATGAATATAAAAACAAAACTATCATAAATTATCACAATCAAGCCACTGAACATATTAGAAGTTGAGTAAAGAGAGATGCTGAAATAATTTGTCTTGCCAAGTGAAATGATGGAAAAGCTAGCAGTGCAGGGGGCAATGCTAAGCATGGAAGAAAAATAAATGGAAGGGTCTCCATTTCACTGACTGCTCAGTGTATTTTTCTGTCCAGTTCTCTCTAGTAGGTTAATAGCTGGGCTGTCTTAACCATGATAGCCTTGATGACTGTACTGACAAGAAATCATGATCTACAGCAGATCTGCTTTTACAAAATGGCTGGATAAGCCCTTCCATTAACAATACTAATCAGATAAAGTATTGCTAATGGATGACCCTGCATCTGGTTAGCATGAACTGTTCTGTTTAGTATGTATATGCTGTCTTTCTCATGCAAGATCAAGATGTCACTGCTATAAATTTATACATTATGTTTGGAAAATTGTTTATAATTTATTCTCTACATCTGCTGCAACTTTGGAAAACAGAGAGCTGGTTCTTTGTTCTTGTCATTAAATCAGATTATTCTCATGCACTGCTAAGGGTTTTGATGACCCAAATAACAAACAAGGGACCAACATGTAAAGACAGACTAGGAATTAATTTATATACTCACTTTTCCCTCCTGGTATAAGGGAGTTATCTATAAAGTATGTCCTGATAATCACATTTCTAGGTAAAGCATATTACGAAACTGGAAGCATAATAGCCATTTGACAGATATGCTGCATAAAGCCATAGTGTCCTGAGTGCCAATCCCTTTATGTAGCTATAAAATGTTTAAAGTACACAGTGTTTATAGGCAGTTAATAGATAGCAGTGATAAATCCCTTTCAGAAAAAACCTTGTCCTGTGAGCTTTATAGAAATGAGAAATCTTAAGAGGTGCAGCATCCACAAAATTCACACGCCAAGAGATCCCCCATGCTCTTTCCTATGAAAAGAGCGGCATCTGTGCCAAAGTGTGTATGAAAACGATTTTCCTTCAGTCCTGTGATGGGTTTACCACCAGATCAGTGTATACTATTCACAAAAGCTTTTACAGCATTTGTCTTCAGTTAGTAAAGATCTCCCTTACCGGCAGCACAGGTAACAGAACTTGGTTGGCTTTGTTCTCTTTTGCAATGTAACATGCAAAAAGAGAGCAAAAAATCACCAATTTATATAACAGCAACATTTTGTACCTATCTTGCAGAGTCAGTGCAAAGTCAGTTATAGTCTGGACATGAGCAACAAGTTGGAACTGAAGTCACTTACGTTGTTTTGATCCTTCCAACTTTAACATTTGTTTTATAGAAGAGTGTCACAGTCCCTGCAGATTGTGGCTGGCTTTCATTTTAAAGCAAAATTTAGACTCTTCCAATTTGGCCCAGAAAACAGATTTTTGCTTCAAGATTGCCAGGTTTACAGTAAAGATACAGAGGATTGTCTTTGTAAAGGCTAACACAAAAATTGAAAGTTGCAAACTGTTAAAAGGACCTATCCAATTTAAACTTACTGGTTTTCCCCCTAAAGTTTCTTTATTTTCCTCTACATCAAAAAATCACTTGTCACTCTACTAGGTCAAACTAGCAACATCCTCTTGAAAAGCCAAACTACAGAGGAAAGCTTAAGAGAGTTCCTAAACCCCTATGCCTAAGCAAATCCTCAGTTACGAGCTTCTTCTCCTTAATAAGGACCTTGAACGCAGAGGGACAGGTTCTTGTCAGCAAGGGGCTTGGGAGGTCAAAAGCTCCCCTCCACCCATGGATCTCGTTTGTTAGGTGGAACTGTGATGCTTCACACATTTATGAAAGAACATAAACTATGTCCTAAATTTCCATTCCTTTGATATTCAGAACTTGAGCTGCATGAGCTGGGAAGCAAATGGGCATTTAGAATATTAGTGATTTTTAAAAGCATTTTACTTTGCCCCCCGAAGTTCTGGCACTTAAATGATTTATACCCAATAGTACTAGCAATGCTGAACATTGCACAGCCAACTCATAGCACACACTTGTCAACTCATATATCATACAAAGAAGCTAAAAGACATTTTCATACCAGGTTACTAATAATCACTCCATGAAAATGAGCAGACAATGCAATTTCAACGTTTAAAAGTGGCTTTTGCCAACCCGCAAAGCGAAATTTTCACTTTCAATCAATGCAAACCTATTTTTTCAAAAGTTATTTCCCCCTCCCCCAAAGGAATACTGTGCCAAAGCTTTTACAAAGGTTACTTAATTATTTTTTTTTTTCCCCAGCTACAATAAGGTTTGGATGCCCTTTCAGCTTTAAAGCTTTGATCTAAATATTGTCATGCCCCATATGATTTTGAGGTGGTCTAGTGCCACACAGAAACAATGCCTGGGGTTATTTCTGTGCATCTTTTTGCCAAATTATGCAACCTTCCACCTGTGGATGGAAACAGATGCCAGATACTATCAACTGTAAGTGAACTCCTACATCTCTTCTCTATAATTAATCTATTTTTCTTTAAACATTAACCTCTACTGCTGCCAAGTCTGGATTCCCTCAGTGCTGTTCTTGTGCCTGCAGTGAGGTTTGCCCAGCTTGGTCAATCGTCTTATAGCACCTGTCAACTTACTGTTACGCTTTACATGCTTTCCTTAACCCCTTCACTGTCACTTTATTTTTTTTTTTTAAATCAGGATGAAAATCAGGATCTAAATCCTCAGCTTTGAGTCTTACAGAATCCAGTCCTATAGGACTATGCCAAAAAGTACAATAAAAAAACAATCTTAACCCAACACTGTTTGGTTGGCTCCTTTAAGGTCTGGGACAGATCCAGACAGTACAAGTGTTTGCCCTTAACTTGCTCTTGTACTTTCCAGCCCCACTGCACATCAGAAGGGATGGATAAAGCAAGAAAGAGGAGAGTTTTGGTAAAAGGAGGAATCGAGGTGCCAGTTCCTACAGTTTTAAGGATTTTTTCCTCCCTAAAATATATATAACAAAGCAACGAACCCTTTACAAATGAGCCAAGTTTCTCTTCCATATCTTTATGAAGGGCATCAAAAAGCACAGACTGGAGGAAAGCCAAAGGGCAGCTGCAGCTCGGCGGCGGCTCAGCAAATCTTGCCCGGGCTTCTGCCTGAACACTGAGCCCAGGAGGACCATATTGCAGAAGGCCAAGTGGTCCAGACTTTGTACAGGGTGATGGACGGAATTAGCTTCAACATGCCAACTGCTGCAACGATGTTCTTCCATGAACGCTCTTCAACACTGAGGTCATACGTACAGAAAACTTTTTCATGTGTGTTTTGGGGGTCATATCGACACTGCATATGCTTTTGTAGTGGATAGGAAAGTATACAGTTGAAGAAGTGCCTCTCACAACCCATAGGTATCTTTTGGCCATTGCTTAAAGGCAGGTGCTTTCATCAAAGAGCTGAAAGCAGCATTTGTTTCAATAAATTCATGGGTGTAAATTGTCGGGAATCCCTGTGGTTATTCTTACCATTAAGACGGCATCGCAACATTACCGAGCTGCTGCTTAAGCTTTAATGGGTCTGTGACTTAACCATGAGAAATTCTCAGCATAGCTCGTGCTGCTCTCCTGACGTCATAAGCATGTACCCCAGAGTTCAATTACTCAGCTAAAACGCAACAGTTGCCTTATACAACATAGTGTAAGAAAAAGGTGCGTTTTCACACAGGAACCGATCTATCCATTTCCTTTCAGGGTGGACTTTAATTTGTTACGCAGTTGTCCTTTTCTTTTAATCAGGCCTGTTTGCTGTGTTAGCAATTGCAAGATGATTTGAGGTTGGGGATTTTCTTCCCCCAGAAATAAAAGGTAGCATGGTGGTAGTAGTGGCGGAAGGTTAAAGGATCGTTAGGAAAGAGGGACGGTTTGATGTTTTGCTTTGAGACTGGCAAGTTATTTGGATAACCTGGTGGCTTCAGGCAACATCACAAAATAAAACGATATGGTGTCAGATAAAGGAAAGGAGGAAGGTCATAAATATCACAGCAGTGCTCCACTAAAATGCAGTACAATTAACTCCATGAGCTGCAGCTTCCCTACCTGCATTAAGAGTGGTTTGCAACAAATACAAGCCCCAGTTGCCTGAACTGGAAGAATGTTTTCCTGCTCAAGACTGCTGCCAAAGGCTATGATCAGACATGAGCATATCTCATGAAGATGACAGTTACTTTGAGGGAAATTATGTCCACCCCAGGCAACCCTAGTGATTTCAGCACATAATTTAGGTAACAGCAACCTCCTACACGTTCCATGCTGAAAAAAACCCCAAAGCCGGGGGGGTGGTGGGGGGGAGGAATCCCAAACACCAAAAAACCAATGCCATATCCCTTAAAACATCACCCTTCTGTCAGAACGAAGCCCGATTCCAACCTAAACACCTTTTGGGGTAACCTCTTCCTCCAAACCTCCAAACCGAAATACCGCTTGTGTACGTAAAATAAAGAACTATAATGTAAGTACACATGAATGAGCTCTGACCTTTCCTTCTGGCTTGCCCATATGACTAAAATAATGATATCTGCTTAAGGTCAGAGGTCTGTAATATATGAATGCTGTGCCTGTAGTACATGCGTTCCAAAGGCAGGCTGCACTGTCATGGATAATTATGATATCTAGTGTAATCACAACTCAGTTTCATTTACAGTAGTAATTTTTTAATTTTTTTTTGAGCATAAATAGGAATAAGCCTTGATCCAGAACTATAAGACATCATTGTTATAATAGGAGATCTCTTTGGCAAGACTAACCATTTAAAATCGAGAAACTTTTTTTTTTTCAAACTAATCTAACTTTTCATTTGCATTTAATTTGCAATACATCAGATAAGTGTACAAGCAGTCTAGAAAAGCTCCATGCTGATGTTTCAACACAAAAAGATCTCGTTAGAAAAGGTTTTGACCATAAGAAATGAAAGGCTATATTCTGGCTACAAACCACATGATCCATTAGTAGGATGGGGGGGTAGGGGGGAAAGGCATCAACATCACCATAGAGAAATGTTCCGCTAACTCAGTCTTGCTGGTTTTCTGAAAACAAGGGAATGTATTTTCAGGTCAGTGATTTTCAACTGTTTTCAATTCACAGATCCCTAAATATTTTCCAGCGGAGATGCAGACCTTTGAATAGCAAAATTAAGCCCAAGGCAAAGTGCCTGCTTTTCATCTTTACCTGCCATGGGTTTGTGAGGTATGGTTCACAGACTATAGGTTGAAAAACATTTTTTTTAAAACGTATCTTTTTATTGCAATTTAGCTGTTTTGCTTAGAATACTGCTATCCTAGCTTCGCCTAAAAGGAAGGGGTGAGAAGAAGAGACACATGCTCTGTGGACAAGACTTCTTTGAACTGAAATCACAGATGCTTATGTTTTTAGGTCCCTTCATTCTAGATATGTTTAGGTACAAATTACATTGCAATCCTTCTTTCTGTAGTTTATCAGCCTTCAGTTATACGGGAAAACACCCATGTCTAACTACCTGAGACTGATCTTCAGCATGCAAGATCTGCGCCTGGTCCTGGTTCAGAGCCAGAATGTCTTTGGCCAGAACCACAGACTCAATTTACAGCACAAAGTGAAATGCCGATATACTACCGGGGGCCCAGGGAGGTGCATACGTGCCGCCCTGGAAAAGTCCTATGTGTCATCTCCATTCGCCCAAGAATCACCAGACACGGGACAAACATAAAGGCCTTTTTGTTTGTTTGTTTTAAAATATCTTTCTTTTAGTTGCCTGCAGAATTCTTTCCTTCCCTCAGTTCCACTGGAGCAAGGGGAGGGCCCATTGCTCCGATAGAGGTTTACACTATGTATAGTCCTCTCCGTATTTCCTTCGGGAGCATCTCGTGCATCCACTTAGCAACAGATATGATTCACCCAAAGGGCCCAGCCCAGCATTATGTGGCCTATATGAAGAGTCCTCTACGTGACAGATATCCCCCCAGGCACAAACTTGGAAACAAAAGCATCTTTGTGCCCACTGATCATTGAAGCCCCTGGAGCGCTTCTTTCAATCCATGTTTTGTACACATGTTGGTTTTGAAAACACGCATCCCTTATGCTCTTTATAGAGTGTTCTTGGTGCAGGCATTTAAAAGAAATATTGATTTGAACAGGGTTCTTCTCTTCCCCAATCCCCTTCCAAATTTTGACTAAAGGTTTGAGCACTAAGCATCAGCTCTAACTCTGGCGTTTGGCAACGGCACATCATGGCTTCTGGTGATACACCGCATTACAGAGAGGAAAGAACAATATAGTCACCATGCACTGGCTGAGGCCCAATGTAGACAATTATGCAGGCTCTTTCCAATAACGGCATCCCCTCCTCTCTCTCATTTATACAGGAAATAATGATTAAAAAAATCCTCAGACTAATTTGTATGTGGGGATTGTGCAATTTGATAGAAAACATGACAAAACCTTGATAGAATCACCAGAAAAAAATCTTATGAATTTATACAGTGCAGACAACAATAATCTAATTTTTTTCCACAGTGATTTTGATGTTACTTATTCCCACATCTACAGTGTGTTAGCAGTCTTTTTCCCTGCTAACACACTGTAGAAATCCCTTTCCTGGCAAACATCATCATCAAGGGGACAATTTCCCAGAGAAATCTGGCTCAAATTCAAGATGCTTTGGTAGGATCAAAGATGGATCAAAAAAGGGGGAAGGGAATTCATGAACACATCAACCAGAAAACATGCATGCATCTACTCTTGCACTTGATCAAGAAAAATGAAGTAAAATTGTTTTCTTTTAGTCTCTGTACGACTGATTAACATTGAGGCTGTCAACACCTCTGATTTGCAATTGGGAGCAACCGTGCTTTCAAAAGAGATCCAGATCAAGTAAATGAAATATAAACAAAGATGAGTTAACACCAGAAACCTTCCCTGTAAAACAAAGACACGGAACAGGGACTTGCACACTTTTTTTTTTTCCAAACAGGTCATACATGTAACATCCTGACAGATTTAATGTTCACACTTGCATTACTATAAATCTGCAAAGCACTCCACTTCAATAAAAACTTGATTTTGATGAGCTAGAAATCAGTGGTCCAGAATGGCTTCAAAGAATAATGGACTACTTCAGAAAAATCCTTCAGATTTTTGGATGAAATAAAACATAAGACTCCTTTATGCGGCCATGAAAGCTTACTGAATATCTTTGTTACTTCACACAACGGCAATTGAGCTGCTTAATTAGAGAAAACTGAAAGTAATGTTAATAAAACTACTACAAAAAAGCTAAATAAAATAACCATGTTGTTGAAAATTGCACTGAAATTTATTATCCTTGGTTCATAAGATACGAAAAATGAAAGTGAATTTGAAATATATAGGCTTATCTTTGCAAATAATACTGCCAAACATGGAGTAAAATAACTCAGGTCACACTAGAAAGGGCTTCCTTACCATTGATAACTGCCTGATCTGTGGGGACAAAGAAATTGAGAGTTAACCCAAGTGACTCAACACTACCTTGTATTGTTATATTCTGCCCAAGCCATCCTAGCATTAGCAGCTAATACACTTGCCATTGGTCTTAAACTGTGATTGTTTAACAGCACTTTGCAACTTCAAGCTCCTAAGCTGATCTCAGGTGCACGTCAAGAGCACACAGAGTGATTGCTACTCCAATTTGTGCGTTGCATTTTCTTTGGCAGATAAGGGAAAAAGAGAAAAAAAAGGGAGGGGAAAAAAAAAAAAGAAGAGAGCGCGAACAGAAGGGATAGCAGAACAGTTCCTGCCTCTGTAAGCGTCCCCTGTGCCATTCCAATTTAAACACAGACCTTAAGACGAGCATAGCATCGTGGTGCTCACATTGATCACAAGCTGAAGAACAAAGCAATTAAGGTGCAAGGACTACCAAGGCACAGAAAGCAGTTAGGAGACAATATGCCTAAGCCCGTAGTGGTATTACAGCATCAACTTCTGATATCCTAACTTTCCACAAAATTGTCCTTTCCGATCTCTGATTCTCTGTCCAGATGGATTAATGCACCGTCAGGGAGTCCCAGCTGCCTGACTCCCAGACCAGTGCCAGCAACGTTTGGTGACTTCATGCGCCAAATGCAGCTGGGTCCCAGCTCAGCCCGAGGTGCGTGCCACAGCCTGCGAATGCAGAAGGCGCAGCCTCAGCTGAGGCAACGGGAAGGGGAACATTACACCCAGCAGTCACTTATGGCTTATGATCACCTCATCTCTGGCTCTTCTAATGGCTATAAACTTCCCCCCCAGACACCAGAAAACTGTATGAATAGGAGCCAATTTTCCTATTTAACCTTGCAAGGATAGTTCTTTACAATGCAAGCAAACTTAGTACAAGTTACTGCTCAGCCCTTGAAAATCTGGTTCATTTGCAAAGGGATCCCCCCCCCCCCAAACACACACACACAACTGCTGGCTCAGGAGTAGCTGTAGTTGCATTTCCAGTGTCTGCGAGATGAAGCTGTTCAACAGCCACTTCTGCTCATCCCAGAAGGTACACAGACACTCAGACAGCAGCTAGTCCGTGTGGGCCAACTCTCTGCACTCAGCAGACTAATCAACCTGGGTGGCTTAGATAAAAAAAAAAAACCAACCAAACAAACAAACAAAAAAAACCTCCCCCAAAACCAAACCACCCCCCACACCCCCCCCCCAAAACCCAGAAAACCCCAAACCCAACCAACCCAACAACCCGCCCGCAAAAAAACCCAAACACACATCTATTCTCTCTTGCTGACAACACGACCACAAGCAGCATGACGGCACGCTCCCTGCCTCTCTGCCTTGCCTACCAACAGCGCTGTAAGAGCCTATAAATACCACGGGGACGCACACTTGTGGTGCGGAGCCCACTCACGCTCTCTTTCCATTCTCTGGCCTCGCCACCAGATGCCAGACAGCTCTGCAGGGCTGCAAGGGCACTCCTGGGCTTTTGTAGCCGACCGGAGTAACATGGCAGCATCATTTGTTTCGGAAACAAAACAATACAGAAAGCTTCAGCTGTATAAGTAGGAAGCAAATGGTTTCTTTTAATCTCGAGAACCTGTTATCTGTACATATCTGACTTCCACCGCACATTTTTCTTTAGTTATTTATGCGCTACAACACAAACTCCCTGAACAGGCTACTAACCTTAAATGATAACAAGCAAAATTAATAAATAAATAACCCCTCCAATATCCTAAACTCAGGCACTCATGGCAAACCTCCCCAGCTGCCCCTCACCACCCTTCAGTTAACAGTAATGCCAAGGGCATTCAAGAGAGCTGCTCTGAGGATGGGGGAGGCAAACCAGGAATAACCATCCCGAGCTCCTCTGCTCCCAGCACAGTATGGCAAGATGAACTCCACGTCTAATAGCCCGAGACAGACATTAGGAAGGAACTAGTCATTTACCGAGGAGATGGTAATCGAAGCCAAGTCTCTGCAGATGCTGTGGCAATGAGATATGAGACAAGATTCCAGCTCCGGGGCTAGAAAGATGCCTTCAAATAGCTTAAATTTTCTCCCTAAAGCCCGTTATTTTCTAATTCCAGTTCAATTTTTGCAGCAAGTCCCCTCTCCTTGGGCTTCCCTTGGGACAACAGGACTGCGTTTCAACTTTTCAGGACTAACACTGCTCTCCCAGATCTCAGTGACTGCTAACTTCAAAAGGGAACACACTTGGTTCATTAGACTACTTAATGACATTCATTTTGGCACTGATCTTAAAGCACTTAATGCATTTAAAATTTTTTTTTTTTTTTTTTTTTTTTTTTTTTTTAATAACCAGTATAACCTAGCAGTCAGAATGGATTTGCCAACAATTGGCAAGGACCTCCATCACGGGAGGAAGCAGGCACATTTTAAAGACAGCTTGCCTTATTCAACTTTCACCTGAATTATGATAACGCATCATCCAGAACCATGCATCAAAATCTTTCATACAGTATTACAGCAACATTTAAATTTTTTCCAACTGAAGATAATGAAACAAATTAATCTCTGGCATAGACTACTATGGAAGCAAATAAGCAACGTGGCCACTGATGCCAAGGATAAATCTGGATGGGAAGAGTAAGAACCACCAGTGGTGATACAATCAGTACAAAGTCTTTAAGTGTTTACATCCGGATGAGTAAAAGAATGTGATAATCAAGGAACAAACTGCTTTGCTACTAATTCTGAAATTCTAGCATTCACTCAGGCAAGAACAATACAAGATGCCAGTAGTGTGAGCTATTTCACACAGATAAGCAACTCTGGAAGGAAGCAAAAGGTGCTAAATGTTACTCAAGGGAGGAGAAACAGCAGTAGAGAAAGAATTAGACACACAGGATAAATTTAGCAGAAAAAGACTACTGACTTGGAAAATGTACATTACTAGAAAATTACAGAAAGTTAAAATAAAGATTTTTTTTATTATAAAAGTTACTACAGATGTCATTAATAGAACCCCATGATATTTCTATGTAATTTCATTTATAAATGTAATTCATTGTTGGATCACACTGAAACTGAAAACATCTTGAATTCGAGAGAGAGAAATCAGACACGGTTCAGAGGCTTGATGTACTGGGGGGGGGGGGGGGGGGGGTGGTGTAAGCGTGGAGTGGAGAACAAAACCAACCAAGGCTGTAAAAATTTAGAGGCCTCCTAAACACAGAAACTGAAGTTGGTTTTGTGAGACTTCTGGTATGTCCAGCAGCTGGTCTTACATGCCCTTGGTTTCTCTTTATTTTAGAACTATTACTTTGTTGCTCTCTTGAAATCAGAAATGACAGATACACCTGAAAATTAACCAAAACCCAAATACATATCAAGTAAAGATGAATGATTTTTTTAAATGCTTTTTTAATAATAATAAAAAAAAGTCCATAAGCATTAAGTTCATGCATTTTGGAGGAAATATTTTGCATCTTCCCATTTGATTTGCCTTTGTCTACAAAGCCAAAGAAGATAGCAATCCACAAACATTTGAAATGTGCCGACACAGAAAACAAGGCTACGTTTACTCATAAAAAATAAAGCTATTCCTGCTTTAGGTTGGAATATAAGCGGCACCGACAAAAACTGTAGTTATCTAAAAGCATCGAGCGTGATGCCATCTGAAAGTAGGGTCAATATTTGATCGGAGATCGAAGATTATTTTGCATGTTTGATCTGCTTGCAGCAGAAGCAACTGCTGGTCTTTGATGTGTATGTATCTCCTATAAATCCAAGGAGGTAATAATTCCACAGTACAAAGCCATGACGTGACCACAAATGGAATATCACATGCAGCTCTTACCTCAACGGATTGCAAAAAAAGATATAAAATAACTAGGCATACACAAAGAAGGCTGACTTAAATGATACAGGAATGGGAGGATGAGATACTGAATATGAAGACAGACTAAGGAAGCTAAAGTTACATAATCCAGAAAAGAGGATTGAGCAGAATATGATCATAGTCTATAAATAACTTACAGGTAACAATATAGATGAAAGAAGAGAATTATTTAGAGTCCTAGTAGAGGATAAGATGAGAAGCAATTTCCTTTAGCTAAAGAAGGAAAAACCGAACAGAATAATGTAGGCCAAACATTTGCAGAACCTAACACCCCACAGCAGTATGCATGAGACTGCATTTTAATCAAGGTGAAGCCATTTCACACACGTGGCAGTTCTAACTAAAACAGGTGAGTCTTGAGCCTAGCAGGACCCAGCTCAACCCTACAGTCACCTGCCAACAGAATGGACTGGGGTTTGTTTTGCTGTCTGGGTACCCAATAGCAGAGATGAATTCAGAGAGACGTCAAAATTGAGCATAGTTTTAAAGTTAGAAGACAGGCTGTCTGGAAGAAGTATTTTTAATTTCCCCTGCAACTTATGGGAGACAGGTTGTTAATACTAACCACAGACAGGAAAAATGGCATTAACATGGCAAATAACCCGTCGTAACAGTTAAAGGCGGACATAGAGCGAGTGCCCTGGATGTGTCTCGAACAGCAAGAGAAGACTTGCTCTCAATTAATCCCACTTGCAGTTTTCAAGTAATGTCAACATAAGCAATACCTGCTCATAGCAAATAAACTGGAACAAGTAAGTAGAGATTTACCTCGAAGACTGAAAAAAAGTGAAGTTTGACTTTGCAAATACATTCAACAGAGCAGCAGGAGTCTACAAAAGACGACAAGAAGCTGGCCTTAAGATTAATGAGATCCAGAAGGCTGCTGCTGTGCCCCTCACGCTGCTGTACAGCGGCGTGGACTGAGCTAACGTGAGAGTAATTATTTCCTTGGGCACTGCGCAGGCAGCGTAGCCATAACCACGCAGACGTAAGCACAACCTGCAAACCCATGTGTGGATGCCGGTAAAAGCTCAGGCCCTTCCCTGGTTTTGTGCTGCTGCGGCTACATCGCCGTCACTAGGCAAGTAGCGCGCTTAATGGTAGTTTTAAAAGATCTGCAGGAGGACTGCGGTGATGCGCTAGTCTGCACCGCAGGCAGCTAAATACTGATGTATCCAAGCGGACTGATGTTCAGGGGTTAAATTCAGCCCAGCAAGGCTTCCCAATAGCCAGGGGAGAAGGACTGGCTTCTGAGACGGGCAATTCAGAGCTGCTCTGCTTGGAGGTGTTTCTCTCTCCACTGACTACAGACTGAGCCAAGGGTGGGGGGAGGCCTTCTTAGGCAGCTTTGGGGAATACTCCCGCCTTGCATCAGACATACCATACTCATAACCAGATGTAACTCTGCCCACTAAATTCTTGAAACAGCATTTTATCTTGGATTGCACGCTTCTAATACTGTTAAGTGTCTGTCTGATAATCCAACTGATTTACAATGGAATTAGAAGAAGCAAGCAAGAATTTTTTATACTTAATAGCATTGCTGTACACATCTTGGGAAGATTTTGTTACTTGATTGCCAACTGTCATGAAAACCCAAACGAGCAGTGGAACAAGAATACACCCCTTTGCCCCGTAAACAAGGCCATTTGAGATATTTTTTCTGCTATGGAAATGTCACAGGTTCAAGAAAGGTAATCGACTGCAGTCCATTTGCTGAGAAACATTTGTACAATGGTGTTTTTCTACAAACACATCCAAGATGCACAACCACAATCAGCTCAGAAGAGAAACATTGCAGTAGTTAAAACTGTAACTAGAGCTACAGATTGCCCCTCGCTGCAAGAGAGTTTTTTGTTTGATTTTTTTTTTTCATTTTTACATCACGCCCTTGTGTCTACAGTACTATGACAGTAAACTAGATAATACACCAGTGCTTACTAGGGAGGCTCAGACAACAACCAACCAAAGCCTACTTGTTCCATCCCATTAAGAGTCCCTTGCTAACGCAGACACGCCGACACGCACAACTTCACACAGAGGTTTCAGATGCACTGGATGCCATCCAAGACTGTCTGCTCACGCACCACCACAGCACCTTCTTGGGGCATTCAGTCCCATTTCAGTTGGTATCAGAAGTACTGGGGCTGGGACAGTTTTGAATGGGGAGGAAAAAAAGAAAAAAAAAAGCCTGCCTAGAATATGATCTTTTAGGTATTTCACCGCTGAATGTTCCAAGTGGTTGAAATAAAAATGGACAACTTTTGGAAAGTCCATATTCCTACTGAAGCAAAGTGGTGGTGGATGTAATACAATAGGCGTTACAGTGTAGTGTTCCCATGCTAACGACTAGACCTTTCCCATATCGTTAAAAATAACATCTCCTCTCAGGGATGTAGAAAAAAATCCACATACCAAGGTAAGCATTTTCTACCCAAATGTATTGCAAAGACTTTCCCTTTCCAATCTCATGCACATACCACTCTCACTCTCCCTTTCCATTGGTCCCATGACTGAGACAAGTTATCTGCGCAAACCCATTTCTTTCTTCTTTTACCCCAAACAGAAGGTGCCATCCAGGCTTAAAACTGAGAGGACCTTCTGAAGAGGGGAAGGAAAGTCAGGAGAAACGGTTGGGAGAAGACGACAGAGCCCGTGAAAACACAGTTTCCACGGATCTTAGAATCATAGAATCATTTAGGTTGGAAAAGACCCTTAAAATCATCCGAGTCCAACCATAAACCTAACACTGCCAAGTCCACCACTAAACCACGTCCCTAAGCACCACGTCTACACGTCTTTTAAAAACCTCCAGGGATGGTGACTCAACCACTTCCCTCGGCAGCCTGCTCCAGTGCTTGATAATCCTTTCAGTGAAAAAATTTTTCCTAATATCCAATCTAAACCTCCCCTGACGCAACTTGAAACTGTTTCCTTTTGTTCTGTTGCTTGTCACTTGGAAAAAGCTCATATCTTATTCAGATACAAGCTGGAGCGGTATCACACATCACCTTCACAATGAGATGCCGTCTTGCAGCCCAAGTCAACAGAAGTGGCTGGTAACATCTTTGTGTTGTCACAAAGATGGATGTTCCTGGGATGTAGGAGCACAAAGGATCCCAGGAGCCCCCGGGGATTAGACAGAAACCTGTTCTCATCCTACTGCTCCAAAAGAATAATCGAGGAGAAATTCTTTCAGGGGCTCTGTGGACATCTCCTCCTCCTCAACGCCTGCCTTGGATGTTACAACAGGACAGGGCTACCTCCAGCTCAGCCTTTTATCACATTTGGTCTTCTGCACACATGTTAAAATTCAGGACAACCTTCACAGTCTGTCCCAAAGCATTAAGGCAGCAAATGAGTAGAAGACGTAGAAAGAGCTGTTCCAGTTTGTAAAAACTAACCAGGTAAACTGTGTTAAAATATGGCTTCAGTTACAAATCCAGGACCATCATTGGCTAAGAATGCAGATCAATGGCACTTCAGATTGCCAAAAAAGAGAAACAGAAGATGATGTTTACGGCTCAGAATCCCTTCTAATACCATTTTTGCCACAAGGTCACTACATGTATATACAAGCTACAGATAGGTACGTAAAATAGGTGTCCAGTGCTTACACAAAACTACTGACTTTGACTAAATATTAATTGAACACCACAATTACGTTCAAATTAATGTAGATGAACTCCATACTTTGTTGATTACACATCATAAATTAAAAAGAAATTTATCTGAACAAATACAGTTAAGTCCTTTTCACGAATAAGAAGCGTGAAGGCAAGAGAGACTGTTACAAGCAGCAATTATTCAAAGCTGCAGACACGAAAGCCAGTCTCACAACATGAGCTGTGAACCCATTTTTGTTTATTACTATAGCCTACCCATTTGACATCTACCCTAATAAATGGTTCTCAATGAAAAGCATGCAAGTACACACCATTTTCTCTGGCTTTCCCCAGAGTATTGAGGATCATTAGACAGATCATCGGCTTTCTGCAAGAGACATCTGCATAGTTTTCAAATTTTGACTAATAATCTCTTGAAATAAGGTTTGCAGCAGAAGACATGCTGAGCCAAAGTCATCAGTAGTCTGAGTCTGTGAGGATGTGATTTTTGAAGATGACTTTGCCCTCAGCTTTAGACATATTTGCAGGTCCAAAGTGGTTTTATTCTGTGGATATCCCCACACCCCCAAAAACTGCAATTACTATCAAGAAAATAAAAGTATCAATCCAGAACTACTTCAGCTGAGATGTTTCTGTGACTATTCCCAGCAACAGACTTGTTTCTCAGAGTTTTCTCAGAAAGCAGAGATAAGAGTGCAAATTAATTTCCTTTTAAACTCGGGCAAATATGTGCACAAATTTTACTTGATTTGCCCAGATTCTATAAACAAAAGCATGCAAGAGACTTAATGTAGTATAAACATGATAATTTTCTTTAGAAAGTTTCCAGGCATGGTTTAAAGTTGTAGTTAAAGTTCCCATTTAAGTGTTTCAAGTGAGTAAGAATTAGTATCTTTGAAATCTACTAAGGTCCACATAAGATAATCCCCCAATATAAAAATATATGTATCTGAAAAAATCTGAATTGCATTAGCAGTGTAGGAACTAGAAATGAAACCTATTTTAGGTGCATCTGCAACCTTTTATGCTTGTCCAGTAGATTTTAGGGATATTATTTAGAAATACATTTCTGTATCTGTCAACTCAGCCACATTCTCATTGAGAGCATCAGATTTTGATGTATTTTTAAGTCTAATCTCAGAGGCATGCAGAGCTAAAATGAAGGTGACATTTTATTAGTAGCCGTAGGCAACCCCAGTTCTGGCTACTTTCGTTATTATTTATCTCCCAATGTATATACGATCTGCTGCTTTTAACTTTATTGACTAATAATAATATTCACTGGAGATTGGGTCTTTCCTGTCTAGCGATGGGAAAGCAGAAAGGTCACAAGGTAAAAGAAAACTCCATTTTCATAGGCACTTTAATGCATTGCTCCTAAGGGAATTCAAGTTGCTTTAGAAAGGTTTAGATATATATTGGTGGGCCCTTTACTCCCGCGCCAACTAAAAGCCCATCCATCTGTGCACAATCCAATGTAATAAAAGCACAGTAAAAAGGATAGTTTCTGTACACTTTTTTTCTAAAGCCTCGCTTGCATTTTATTGCAAACTCCACAGTAACTTCGCACACCCACTCCAAGTAGGATCAGGGCTGTTTCTTAACAGGAGGTACAACAGGCAAGGAAAGGTCACAGTGCTGTGAGATTTCCTTTCAGACAATGAACAGGATTAGAAGTGAATAGGTCTCAGTGAGCAGATTACCCTAAAACGAAAGCCAGGGATGACAAGGCAAAACCCAGGGTCCAAATAGTTTGTCAGCAATCTCCTCCCAGCAAGTCTGGGGTCAAGAAGTGGCTACCAAAAAACCTGGCATATATATATTTATATGTAATCCACCACAAGGGGCGTTGATATATTTGCCCAGACAAACAACAAAGCAAGCAAACTAAACCCTCTAAAAGTTTAGTGTATCCAAAAGTTAAGGCTACCTTTGTCAGAAGAAAACTAGTATCGGAAAATATGGGAATATCAAGATAGGCTGCCTAAATGGCCGTAACTCTGCCTTTTATCACCTTTGCATTGAAACTGAAAACCAAGAGAGCAGGAAGGCTGTTTATGAGAAATCAAAAAGCATCATCCAACCACATTAAAGTATGTTCACACAACTGCAAGGAGATCGTATCACCCACTGGCTATAAAGTACCACTCATCTATCACTCATCAGCTGACACTCAGTAACTGGCCATGGATGTGATCCTATGCGGGGGGGCAACACGAAGCAAAACAGGTGAGCTACCCTTACATTCAGTCGTGGCAGTCTTAATAGTTGCAGAAGGAATTTATCTGCATTTCTAGTGTTTAAGCTACTGCATTCTGCTCCACAGCCAGTACCAGGAACAGGCATCCCTGAAGTTACCATGCCACAGCTGAAGATCAGTGTCTTCTTAAAGCATGCTTTTTAAGACATGGGTGAAATTACTCACAAACGCTAATTAGCTACCAATGAGAGGTTGAGTACTGTGATGTCACGTATTAAGTTACGATAGGATATGCCGACAGATTAATTGGTACTGTAGCTCCCAGGGAGATATAGGCAATTATGGTTCCTGTAACCAAACAGGAGGCCAAGAGTAATGCTGGTTAGAAGTGTGCGTGTTGTGGTTTAACCCCAGCCAGCAACGAAGCATCACGCAGCCGCTCTATCACTCCCCCCCCACCCAGTGGGATGGGGGAGAAAATCGGGAAAAGAAGTAAAGCTCGTGGGTTGCGATAAGAACGGTTTAATAGAACAGAAAAGAAGAAACTAATAATGATAATAACACTAACAAAATGACAGCAGTAATAATAAAAGAATTGGAATATACAAATGATGCACAGTGCAACTGCTCACCACCTGCTGATTGACGTCCAGTTAATCCCCGAGCGGCGATTCCCCCCGCCCCCACTCCCTCCAGTTTATATACTGGGCATGACATCACATGGTATGGAATACCCCGTTCGTTGGCCAGTTTGGGTCAGCTGTCCTGGCTGTGTCCCCTCCCAACTTCTTGTGCCCCTCCAGCTTTCTCGCTGGCTGGGCTTGAGAAGCTGAAAAAATCCTTGACTTTAGACTAAACACTACTTAGCAACAACTGAAAACTTCACTGCTATCAACATTCTTCGCATACTGAACTCAAAACATAGCACCGTACCAGCTACTAGGAAGACAATTAACTCTATCCCAGCTGAAACCAGGACAGTGGGAAAGAGTCACACCCAGCACGTGACGGTCACAACAGACACCCCCAAATGCCGATGCATTTCTGTCAGCATCGGAAGCTGTTTGGGGAGCTGCTCTAGTTAGTCACGGAAAGTACAGCTTCAGGAGGCTCCATCACCACGGATCACGTTGGAGGCTTTTGTCAGAGATGTATCGTTCCTGCAGAAACAACAGAAGCCTCCAAACTTTCAGCAGTCTTTTAAAACACAGGGTCAGATTCAGAGTATCTTTCTTATCTGACGCTACAAACACTGAAGGGACATTAGACTTTGTCACGAGCAAGGTTTAAGAGCTCTTCTAATTTTTATTCAGCCTCCGCTACCTCATCCCAGTCCACAGTAAGCATCTTGGGATGCTCACAGCACTTAATTAACAGCGACAGTCTTTCCGTTACCTGCCGGGCATCTGTATTTGTACAGTGGGAATGCTGATGGGGGAAGGAGGGAGGGGGAAATGAAGTCTATCTCTCTCTCTCAGTGTCTGCCTGGAGCCCTTGCTCTTCCCAGAGAAATCTAATGGTGTAACTTCTGATGTTCCCTACTACTCAATCAAAATCCAGAGATTTAAACACCTCTGAACTGAAAGGAGTTGAGACTCCAAACCTGATTCTCATCACTGCGAATGAAAACTCTGAACTTGCGTATCAGAACAATGGTGATCTCTCATATTTTCCTATTTGCAGGAGCAAAATATTTTATTTTAATTTACTCTCATAGGTATGACATACATTAATAAAAAAGACAAACAGTCTTTTTAATCACTTTGATCATATGTAAGCAAATCTCCACCAGATCCAGGCAGCTCAGGGACTTTCAGTATTTAATCCAGTACTATATAGTAGCTATTGAGTGGATTTACAGTATTTACAAAAGTTGCGTCTGTCCCCAATGTTTTTACAGCCTTTTCATTTAAAAATCTCTGCTGTTCTATAGAATGTTTAATGTTACAAAACAGCCGGCAAAATTCCCATTAGCTCTTCTGACGAGATTCTGGCACGTAGCCACAATCATGCTAATGAAATCCTTGAGGTACGCACACAGTTTTGTTAATTGAATGAAATCACAGAAAAGTCATTTTATGGTCTTCAAAGCTCACATTCTGTCTTTCTATTCATTTAAATCAGGCTCAAATGCTGAATAGGTGCTGTACTGCCCACCAACGAGAAAATACAAGCCAACGGAGGTAAAGGCAATAGACCATCATAAATAAATACAGGACTAGATGGCGTGGACATCGCACCAAGCACTTCATTGCCATGTAGCTACATTCAAAAGTATTCTTTTCCTGGGAGACGTACCCCTCTGCTTTTCTGTAGAGTGCTCTGCATCTGGGATGGTATTCCACTTCCCTTGTTGCCATTGGGACAACCAGACTGCTCAGATTTCATTTCATGAAATCCTCGGATTAGCACTAATATCTTATCTGTATTTGCTTACCAACAAATGCATACCTATTTGTATATAAAGGATGATGGGAGTCTTTTTCTAGAGCTCCACTTGCTCTGTACGCAGCTGCCCAGACTTTCGCTGCATGCCTGGGACTGCGGTTCTGACACAGCCACCCCCGTTTTCTAAAACTTGGCTGAACCTTCATAAAGCCTCGTTTTAAAGCATCACAGTCAAATGCTTTTGTTTGGGTTTGGGTTTGGTTTGGGGTTTTTTTTTAATTTTATTTTAGTGAAATTATTCTTTGTTTCTTATTACAGACATGTCCCTAAACTAGTCTGTAAGTATAGTCAAAAGTTTTTCAGTAAGCATACTGTGAATCTAACAGAAATAAAGCAATATAGAACAAGGCAGAGAAGTGCAAACAGTATTTTTCTAAACATTTTCATTGTTTGGGGTGGTTTTTTTAGTTATTTGAAAAATGTTTGTCTTAAACTGTTCCTGAGGTCAAAAGGAAACAAAACCAAACCTACACATTCAAGTTTTTCTCTGAACCATTTCGTAGAAGTTTTCAGGTGTCACTGCAATAAATCCTACTAAGAAATGCTGCAGCGTCCTCCTTGTGTGCTTGTATCAAGCCACAGGCTGTCTGAGCAACTAGATTATGCCAAAAACAACAGGTATGTGGACTCTTTTTACTCATTTTATAAGTCTGCTGCTTATTTATTCCATACTGTTACAGTCAAATCCTGCCACCGATGCCCACGTCCTTCTCAGAGGGAAAGTCTGTTGAGGTCACTGGGCTGAGTCTTGACAGTCTTAATCACTGCTCAGTGACTCCCAGCAGCATCTACCTACGACGTCAAGCACGGACCTCTGAGGGGGTGGGCGGAATAGGAAAGTTCATCTGTCTCTAAATGACCATTACAGCTCTGGGAAAAACAAGGTCTGATCTGAGTGGGAGCCTGGTCTGTAGGGGAACAGAATTAAAAAAAAAAAAACCAACCAAAAAAACCCCCCACGTACATTAACCCTCTTGGAAAAAAGATCCATTCATGTTGGTTTGCATTTTTTTTTTTTTTTGAAGTAGAGATAATAACCCTTTATATTTTAAATAACAATGACTTTCTATACTAATTGTTTTTTGTGTCTCTGCGCTGAAGGCTTTCAGGGCTCGGAAGGCAAGTCAAGATGCTGAACAGCGTGTGTGTACACAGGATGACAGCCTTTGGCAGGGGACACAAAAGCTTCAGAATACGGGTGAGCCCAGCAAAGGGCCACCCGTGTGCGTCAGGGACGATGGGGCTGTCTGCTAGAAATCTGGCATACTGCTCAAATGGGAGTTTGTTAATCTGAACTTGATTTCTGTGCCTGATTGATGAATGTTAACATATAATCGCACTTGCTGAATAGTTTCATGGCTTTATAACCATTTTATAGGCGCTTGCATGTATTACCGTCTCCCTCTTCCAGCCCCCTAGCCAATGGACACTACGCTCCATAAAAACATACACCCTTAAGACTAGGTGGATGTCTGTTACAAAGATTTTCTGCTTGATTTTAATCCAAAAGAGCTGGCATCGAGCTGGTATTTTTTTTAATTACAACCTCCTTCGCTCAGTTCTTTTTTGTCTTGTGGAGCACCTATCAATCAGGAGGAGTCACCGCAGGATGCACCCAGTGGCAGGAGGCTATTTCATCCCCTCCCCCAACCCCAGACACTGACTTTTTTTTTTCTCTGCCCCCCCCCCCCTTCATTAACTAAATGCACTGAATAAACCTTAACATCCCAGCTAAATCCTATTGGCCCTGGATTTGCTGCTTAATGCTAAAACCCGAGCGACCCATTTTTCTCCTGTTGATACTTCTATTGCTGATGGCAGCCAGCAGAGAAAAATATCCAACCTTAAAATATTTTAATGTAAGGAGCAAAACCCATAAAATTCATCACTCTTTCTGCTGCTGCTCATGAACTTTACGTAAGCTCTACTTCGTGTGTCAAAGCCTCCCTTGCTTTTGTGCTTCATAGGCAACACAGCGAGTCTGTTGCTTAGCAAATGAATGCAACAAAGTGCATCTGTTATTAAAAGTGCGGCAAGGTCTCTTTTAAAGAAAAATGATCTTGCAAAGTCTATGGAAATAAATTTCTGTGCATTCTACAATCTCCAGTCATGACGCTGTTAGAAACGTCAGAAGATGGAGACCCCGCTAACTAAAAATCTTTGGGAAAGACTAACGACGAGAGTAAAGCGTTTCAGTGCCACGGATTCATTTGGGGTTCCTATCCTTACGTTTTGCTTTAAACTGTAACAGTTTGTCTTCCCGATTTCACGTACGCAACAGAAAAGGCTAAAGATTATTCACCACCCCCCTGCATCCCGGCTGCCAGCCCTTCTGCTGCACCCCAGTTATAACTGCTGTACCTCATCTCACCTCGGCTCAGCTGCCCCACGCTTCCTCCTCGCTCCGTGGTGAGGAGCGGGAATCCCGACGGTCACTTCCCAGCTCTTGACTCTTTATTCCCAAAGCGCCCAAACCGGGTTATCCATGCAGCTGCAAAGTCTCCCTATGGCAGCATTAAGAGCTTTGGCTCCTGAGGCCATCAGCCCGCCTTTACTCCTTGCTCCATCAGACCTCTGACCTCTCTGCCCCCCTCAAAACATCACCGCCATGACCACCACGTGTTTTGCCGCAGCATCTGCCGCTCCAAAACCCTGCCCTCCTTCAAGGGCCTCTTTCACGCTTCTGCCACGCACATATCTGCGGCTGCAACCACGTCCCCCGTTAGCTTTGCAAGCTTTTCCGCAACTTTCCGCCACAGCGATAACACCCTTGCCCTATGGCAGGGTCCCTTCCCAGTTGTCCCAGCCTCCCGAGCAGGAGGGCCAGCTCACCCTCCGCTCCCCCGGGTCCTGTCCCGCTTCCCCCGGCACGGAGCACCGCGAGGGGTGCGATTCGGCTAGGAAACCTCTCGCCCCGCGACGGTTCCGTGGCGAACGGCTTCGCGGGGCAGAAAGCCGAGCGCTTCCCGCACGGCTTGCAAAAGTCGCTCACCGCATTTGCAGTAATCCACCGGAGAAGGCTATTCCAGCTTGCTCTTGGGTATCCAACCAACACAGCAGTCTTGGGATTTGACTTCTATTTTTTAATACCGCGTTTCACTCTACGTGAATATCAGACCTCAATGCCCCGCAATACCGAGGCCGGCTTCTGAGAAGAAGGGCTGCATCCTGAAACGCCTACCACATGCACACCCAGCCCTTCGCCTGGCAAATTCCTGTGGCATTCAGAGACTGCAAAGGCTGAAAAGAAACAAGGAGCCTGGACATCTAGTAGAAATTCAGTTATCCTGAATAAACATTGTATTTACAAAGAATCCAAAAGCAAATCTAATCTAACGCTGAAGATATGCAGCACAGGTTACACATTAAGATTATTAGTACGATGTCCGTTATGAGAAGGCTTTCAAATAAAAGCGCTTTCTCACTGACTGTGCACTTGCGTTAATGTATTTCTTAGCAATACCACTAATGGAGCATTCATCATGTTTCTAGCTTCTCTGAAGTAACAAGAAAAATATATTGAGCCATGCAAGAACAAAATCAACATATCCACTTCGCTAAGCGTTATCATAGCACTCACACTCTACAGATGTGCGTAAATATGATCCTTGAAGGAAATAATGGCAAATGACTTCAATATTACAGAAATATTCAAACCAGCATAAATTGGAGACCAAGAGTGATAAGGAACGGAACCAGTAAAACAAACAATTATATTCTTGAGGACCTATTTTTGCAGCATGGACACAGATGAGAGAAAGAAAGGGGGCAAGGTCTTTTGTAAGAAATTGGCTATTTCAGACTGTAAGGAAAGTAAAAATGTTTTTGTTCACCTGATTATAAGTTAAGAAGGTATGGACTAATAACCACATGATCGATCAAGTCTTTCCTTTTCTTGAATACAGCGAGTAGAATGCTAGATAGATAATGTATTTATTAAGAGGTTTATGAGTAGGCAATCCCCAGTTTTTCAGTTTATTTTATTTTTATAAACTCTTGCCTGATTTTAGTATGGCCGATTCCTGGATTCCATTTTGAACCATCCTCAGTGATAGTTCATGAACTTTGCACCAGGAATCTTTGTAGGCATAAGTGGTGGACAAATGGATTACCAGCTGCCGAACTCCATTTTTCCCTATTGTTCGGCTTCTAAAACCATATGTAAAAGAAACAAACAAAACCTATGGCTAGACTGGATGGTACGCACACTTCTAACAGCAATTTATTTTTTTTCTTTTAAGATTTGAAGACAGGCATGCACAAAAATTTCCAGCTATGGCTGCATTTTGCTGTCTGTAATCTACACAAGAGCTGTTAAAATACGATTAGGTAACACGTGTTAAGTGAGTGTTTATTTTTCCAGTAGTACCAGTAGGTTATCAGAAACACAAACAGAAGTTGTACACTAAACATGACCGTATCCAGTGTAATAGGACATTCTAGCAGATGTATCGAAAAGATTAAAGCATAGTTTTTGGCACATAGTAACGAAACTTCTTGCACCTTTCAAAATAATAACAATAATAATAATAATAATAATAATAATAAAGAGGCATGAAGTTCAGAGTCCTTTCTTATTACTGTTACCATAAAGCTATCATATATTTCCTAACTTTTCTTTAAGAAACACACACTTTGAAGTTCACTTTTTCCCCCATTGCACACCACACAGAACCACGATACGCTTGTTTACTTAGGCTGTTTACATTAGCAACTTAAAAGCAAAAAAAACCCCCCAAACCCTCCAGAAATGTTAACAGCTAAACGAAAGGAGGTAATTTCCAGTGCTAATACCCCCCAAACACGGGACAACATTCCAGCTCGGTTGCTTTTGACAGGGATGCTGGTTTCTAGCATGTCAGAAACTTCTTCGCCTCTGCCTTTCTAATCCCCCCGCAGCCCCTGCGGTTTTCCTTGGCCTCTCTCCATTTCACGTTAAACTTGCAGGAAACTATTAACCGGGACACACGCACACACACACATCATTTCCAGCTGAAATTACAGCATTTAAACCCTGGAGCTGCCGGCTCAGGCGGGGTTACTCACCCGAGGGAAGCCCACACTTTCCAACTGACAGTCCCTAAGAGAGAGATTTTAGCGCGGATGATGATAAACCAGCCCCGTCTCCACACAAATCCCTTCCACGGCAACTTGTTGGTTTCCATCTTTTAACGACTTTACCCATCGCAGCCTGTCCCGGGCAGACAGAGGAGCAAAACTCAGCCCCTAAATCACCCGCAAAAAAAGCAGCCCTCTCGGCTCCTGCAAGCTCAAAACAAAGCAACCCACCCCCATACCCCCCCCCCACCATCACCCCCTCATCCTCCTCGGCCGCCCCACAACTCCAGCAAGCGGGAGAAGGTTTCTCTTCGCCCCTCTCCCTCCGCTCTCTCCTCCCCACCCGGGGCCGAGGTACCCACCTGCCGAGCGGGACCCCGAGCCCCACGCCGTTCCCTTCCTCCCGTGGGTGGGCTGCTGCAGCCCCAGCCGGCTCCCTCCCCGCCGCCCGAGCGGGGACAGATGGCCGGGAGCCCTGAGCCCTACCACAGTCAAGCAAAGCTGGGCTTTTTTTTTTTTTTTCTTTTTTCTCTTTTTCTTCTTCCTCTCTTTTTTTCTTTTCTCCTTTTCCTCCCTTCTCCCCGTTTTTCCTCCCTCCCTCCCCTGGCTTAGCCCCTGGCAGATAAACCCGAGTCAGGCAGAGTGTGCTCACAACACCCCCTCCACCAATCATTTCAATTAGTGCCACATGAGAGGAGCTTCTGCCCAAAATCTGCTTAAGAAAGGGCCAGAGGGCAGGGCAATCTCCTTTGCTCAACAATGACCAGAAGCTGCTATAAATATCCAAACAAAAGCACTGTCAAGGCCAGGAATGTCACATCCTAATGTGATAAAAATTGTAAAGATCCCATGTATACCAGAAGTACAAAGGAGGAAAAATAATTTAAAAAAAGAGACAGGGATTAAAAGCAGTCGCCACCTTCCTACCCTCTCCCCCAATACAAAACCTGGTAATACGTTATCAAAGTTGTATATTTCTGGGTGTCAAGCTATTGTGTTTTCCAGGTCCTGAGCGGCTCGCTCACAATCCCTTTGTGACAGCTGCACGCTAATATTTATAGGTACCCGAGTCTGTAATATATATCTTGTATAACCAAGTACAGTGACCAGGGCTGGTCAGAGGTAGCCTCCAACCCCACAGATACATTGCATCACACAAATAGTACAAGCAATGACTTCGCTAAATTAAAACATTAACAAGAGGTTCCCAATATGTCAATAAGTAAATCAATACATTAATAAAGTACAGACTCAGGTGCATTTGTATCAAAACTGGGGGATTTAATCTAATTTGACTTACACACATTTTATGCCAGCATATTCCAGCGCTGGGAGTGAGGAGAAACTCCAGCCGGAGGTTTCTAACTCTACAGTGAGTTAGAGCTGAAAACTAACAAAAAATCCCCGCAAACACCCTCGACCAAGCAGAGTGCTTCCACCGGCAGTGCCCGGACCTGCAGTTGGTGCACCACGGCAAACCTCCAGTTTGCACCGTGCAAGTAGCTGGATGCTGCCTGCTCTGGCATGGGGAGGGCAAGCCAGGAGACGGGAGGGGTTTCGGACCCATTTGACTGCTTGTAAACCCTGCAATGCCTTTGAGACAGTAATTTCCAGTCTGTTAATGGCAGGATGACAACAGCTAGGTTCATCTGAGGAGAAGCCGATAGTCGCTGTCACCTAATTCCCCCCCGAGACATTCCCAAATGTAATCATTGCAAAGGGAGGGTGCTCAGCCGATGTCCCTCCAACTCTCCTGTCTCGATGTTTATGTACAAATCTATGTAGAAGTAGTTAATCCTATTGACTAACCTCATGCTCTTTTAGAACTGAGATAAAAGCCGCCTGAAATTATCCCCGTTTCCTCTGTTTGGTTTCCACCAACTCAACAATAAACTTCTCTTCTACTACAAATAAATGTTATTTTTTCCATTTCATTCCCATGCCCTCCTCTGATCATACTTGTTTGTCCCGCTGCAGTGAACACTGCTTTCTCATACTAAACCCATTCACATACGGGCTTATCCTCAAAGCACCCTTATCATCAGAGGATGTCCAGAGATGGGTTTTGCTGCTTTATTAATTCCCTGAAGTTAAGCATGTGTCCTACATAACAAAGGATGTACTTTTAGAAGATCATTTGAAGAAACGCATTGAAAAGAGAGAATACTTAAGCGAAGCTCCTGCAAAACCCTAGTCCAAGAGTTACATGCGCAGGCTCGCAGGAACAAAACCGCCCACAAGATTTCCAGACTTCCTAGTTTGAGCAGGGACAGAAATATTCTTTCTTTCGACAAAGAGCTTTCAGTAACCCAGAGCGCACAGATGCAGAACAATAACACCAACACAAACAATACAGACTAAGCGTTGTCGGGCCACGGCCGCCGGCCCGTGGGCTGGCAAAGCCCTCCCCGAGGATGGGGGGAGAGCGAAGCAGAGCCCCCCAGTTCTGGCACCGGCAGGGTGGAGGTCCATGTAGCCCAGCACAGCAGCTGGAGGTACGGCAGGACATTCAGCTGTGCTTGCAAGGTATTGCAATATAGCTAATAAACCCTGGCAGTTCCACTGCCTGGTCTTTACGTAGCGTCCTGCTTTTATTTCAAGTGGGGCCAAGCTGGGTGTCCGCAGCAGCAGTACAGACACGCATTGCAAAGGAGTGGACAGAACCTTCGCTGAAGGAAAAAAAAAAAAATCCTCAACAACAAAAACCCCTCCAGGTAAGCAGGAAAAGATTTTTAGGCTAATGAGCTTACCTGGGAAAAACATCACCTATGACTTAAATAGCTGCATAGTTGTAACTGAGTAACAAGACAGCAAAAATAAGTCACTAATGGAGTGAAATGAAAGCTTGTGTGCACGGTATAAAAATCTAGCCAGCCAGGCAGATGAATAAATCGGCAGAACTGAGCCACTGATGCCAGAAGTGAAAGAAAAATATCTTTCTCTCTGAATTTTGGGTGGTTTATCTTTCACTTCCTGGATCAGCTAGCATTACAGAGTTCAAAGAGGAAAAAAAAGGTTACAAAAATAAACAGTATTTTCTCATTTTGCCCAAAGTCCCTGTTTGAGTTGATCTGTCTTGACCTGGTCCTCGTTGTTTTGCATGCTGCTTTCCTACACCAGCTTTTCCAACCTATGGATAGAAATGGTGGAAGAATCTTGCAACCTCCCTTAAGGATGCTGAAAATGTAACATGAGGAAAACTGCGTGTATGGAAATATTCCTCGCAGAGAGGTATTCAGAACGGCTCTCCTTTGTAAGCTTGAAAGTATTCAAAATGCCATTTGCTTTACAGATCAAAATGCTGTGTTTGATGGTAAATCTAAGAGACAGATGACAGAAATCTCCATGAGCAATGTCCCAAAAATAAAATGTATAAAGAAAAGATACTGCTTAGTTTGTAAACAATTTAGTGTATATTTGCAATTTTAAACTGTTTATAAAATATTCCACCAATAGATCAGGGTAAGACTTCTTGTTTTATAGAAAATTATGACTATTACCTGGAAGTGCTTTAACTTAACTCGTTATGGAAATGGAAACCCGGATCAGATACATCGGGTCCTCGCGTTTGACATAATTTCCTGGAAAAGCAAGCCTATCTATGGAAAGCTATCCTCAAGCACTGAAGTTTTCCCTTAAATACTGTTTTGTTTGATAAGTGAAAACTGACAACACCACCAAATCATCTACTATTAGTGTTCTTTTCTTTTACATGTCCCTGCCCTTGGAAAAAAAAATAATAATGGATTATGCTATTTCTTTGTCTGAATAAAATGTTGCAGTTCCGGAGATAAAGACGTATTCAGCTGAGCAATTAAATAGCTAAATAAATGAATCAGCAGAGCAGAAGTGACAGATTTAATTACTGCTTAGAGCTAGGAAGGGGGACTAATTATGGGGTTCATGAACCACATGCCATTCTTCTCCTTAAGCATGTGCTTCGAGTCTTCTGGATCAAGCTCTGCAAATGCAGTAGCATCATGCACCATATTTAAAAAAAAAAAAAGGAGAAAAAAACAAAAAAGAGAGAGGAAAAAAAAAGCCATCCAAAATTTGGAAATGAAGTCTAATCTTTGAAGAAAGAATAGTCAATACTCTGTTTTAAAAGCCCATGTTCAATTGACTCGATACCATGAGTTAGAGGAACTTTCTTTTAAATAGATAAACACTAAAAATGTAGTTCTCCAAAAACTGAAAGCACAATGAAGTTCACTGGTTGTGAATAAACCAAAGATTGCAACAGAAAGCTGTGGTAATTGAGGCATAAAGCATACAGCTATATCAAGTGATTAGGAGCCCTATTCATCAGAAAATATCTGTAACTGGGAAGCCTGAGAAAGCTGTTGGTCCTACCTCTCTTCTGCTTTGGTCAGCCCACCTCAGCAAGCAATACAGTTCAAAAAGATGATTTTGTGGCCACCAACTGCAAAGCCACTAGCTGTGGAAAAAACTGTTCCTCGGTTTCTGCCTTCTGCCCCATTTCTCTACTTTGCATTTACTTTACCATCCTAATTTTATTCTTGTTTGATAAGACTGTCAATGCCAATTATTTGAGCTTCATATTAACATCATGAGCCTTGTGGTATAAGACCACAAACATAGAACTCCTTCCCTCACTAGTGGGAGGGAGAAAGAGGAAAAAAACCCACACGTACTGCATTTGAATCACATCGTTCACTGAATTGCAAAATTTTGGCGAGTTTATGGCTATCTTATACAGATGAAAAGAGACAGGTATCATTTCTGAAAAGAAAAGAAAAGAAGAAGGCACCAAGCAATATTAAAAAAAAAAAAAAAAAAGAATTAGCGGAGATAAGAGAGAAGTCTTTCATTCATAGCCAGTGGTTTTCTAAAATGAAAATTTCATTCTGTTGTGATGTCTGTTTTAGCATAATTTTAAAAATCAACATGTTTGCCTCTTTTCCTAAAAATACTGTGAAGACAGACATAAATAACTCTGCACAGTTGACTTCCTACACCATTCTGAAAAACAATCAGACCTTCTACTCCACTGACTTTGAAAATTTTTAAAAAGCAGGACACGATACAAAAAATAAAATATCTTATGGCTGGGAAAGATCTAAATCTACCCCAGCTATAGCCATATTCTCCTTCTACACGACCAGTAATTTTGTCAAAATTAAAATAATCATGTCCAAACCCAGAAATGCAGGCTGATCTCTGGGAAAGCTCACTGGACAATCACAGGTGCCATCATCTTCCAAGATTACAACATCAGCTCTGCTTGGCTGAAATTCTGTTCTCTGAAGGCAGCCAAAACCAAGGTCTATTGCATCAATAAAGTCCAAAATAAATCCAATCTTGAAAATCAGAGTCTGGGCTTCTGTATCAAGGGAGACTGTATCTGCAGGGAACCAGGAGCATTGTACATCCAAGATAAGGTAAAAACAGGATTTTTTTTTTTTTTTTTTTAAATGAAATTATGGTATAGCTCTATAAAAGTGACATCCCTTGCCTGGAATTCCAGTGCAGTTAGATCAGAAAAAAATGCACCTTGTACCTAGACACACAGCAAAGCAGAGAGGAGGTGATCTTCAAAAAGGACACTAGATCTGAAACATTACGTACAAGTTGCATTAGCACTCATAGCATACGAATTTTAGAGCATCTGTTATCCATGTTAATAAACTATGATGTCTCTAGAAAGCCACTAAGGTACAAGTGATCACAAACCTTGCAGAACACATGCACAACTGATATCTCATAATAGAGATATTATGATTGTATAAATAACCTCAGTGGAGCGTGAGGAGTTGAAAAGCATCCCATGGGCAGGGGCAGCTAGTCAGCAGACTGCCGAAGGACAAAGGTGGTGCACAACTCTTCTGGTCTCAGGAGGCAAAATCAGCTGTATTTTTCTGACAGTCCCTGATAGCTCACATGGAAACAACCGTTTACGTATCTGAGGTGTCCCTCTCAAGACAGGACATGATCGACATTTGCATTTGCATCCAAAAACACAGCCCCAAAGGAATACAGGGCGTTTGGAAGTGGAAGTCACGCAGAAGTGAGCTTGCCACCTGGGAAGAAGGCTGATTCCATGAACCCCCCACCTTCTGCTCTCACCGCAGGGCAATGCAGAAGAAATCCCTCGCGGGATACTTGAAACAGGAGTCATGGTTAAATATAGACCAGAAGCTAATTTGTCATTGTTTTATTTATACCCTTTTGCTCTCAATCTTGCACTTCGATGTTTGCCCTTAAGTCCCGCTTAACATAATTTTGCAGTTTTTTACCACCCAGCCAGTGTGGTGCAGTGGAGACACAAGATGAAACAGATTGAAACCAGTAGGTTCTCAGCAGAAAACAAAGAAGGGTGCACAGGGTGTCTTGAGACATGAGTGCCTCCTCCGGCAGGGTCATAGAAGACCAGAGCTGGCAAGTATTTCCCTCCTGTTTTCAAAGGATCACTGGGGGATGGATGGGAAGGGAGGAAGGACTTCGCTAGCAGGGAAAGGATTAGCCCTAACAGGCACGAACTAATTCCTCTCCTGCGAGAAGCAGATGGCAAAGCAATACTCCACGGTTCTGGGTGAGCCCTGGGTTTTCAAACAGGCTCCGACACCGTGTCTGGTTGTTACAGGGAAGGTAGAAGGTCATTTTTCACTGCCATGGGGAGCATGACGGTTTATCAAAGCTACCCTTGGGTAAGTTTGCTTGTGATGATTTACAAAAGAGGTGACTAAGTATGCCAGTGGGTGTAAGAGGAGTTGCTAGTTGACTGGTACAAAGAAGAAATTACTGTGGTTTTTGTATAAAGTCTAAATAACATTTATACACTACTAATCACAGAGCTAAAAATAATTTAAAATCACCCGCCGTTTCCTTCTTTTAAAACTCAAGTGATTTGTTGGGGTTTTTTTGAGTGCCCTATTGCATTTTCCTAATAGTTCATTGAAGACTAGAAGCAAACATCCAGTCTTCACTGAGGACTACTATAAAAAACAATCAAGCTCCTTGACAATAATGACAACTGAAATAACAGGAGCCACTGTCCAAACCAAAAGCTGAAGTAGGCATCCAGCCATGATGCCCAAAGGGTTTTCACTGAGAAGGGCAAGGATGCCTGCATACAAACGTCAGAGCTTGCTTACGGTTGGAATAAATTGTATCCGAGAAAAAAAACAGAAATATGCCAGAAATAGGGGGAGCAAGGAAGCATGTGAACTGGCTAGAGGGCAGCCCTTGAAGACTGAGCCTGACCAAAACTCAGAGACAGTTCCTCCTTTCTCCTACTGCAGTGGAACATGAAAGAGGAAACAGCCATAAGAAGTATGAAATAAGGAGTAAGAAATCCAATCCTCACGCGCCTCACAATACAACTCTTGACCTAATACAGAGGACAAAAAGGGGGATTATAATACAGCGCACTGTGACACTTTTTGAACAAATAGAATAAGAAGCTGTCTTGATTTGTAAAAACAGAGAAACAGTTACGTTGTAAAATTCTGCCACTTTGAAAAACACTGGCTGCAACGTGAGGGAATATCACAAGCACAGGATGGACCAAGAGAACAATTAACAGATCTAAAGAAACAGATCAATTCCATCACTTAAGGTCTGAGGTTTGCCAACTTGAAGGAACAGAGCTCCAGGGCACGAAAACCAGTCAGACAGTTGTGGAACAGACTTGGGAAGTTCCACTTCTAGACTCTGAATTTAGCTACTGAATTTGTAATCTCTGGAAATTCCTACGGCAGGAGGTATAGAAATAACCAAGCCAAACATCCCCAAAACACAGGGAGGTTGAAAAGTTGAAACTGAGCCACATTTGTGGTTCAAATCTCAAATGCAGACAGTGATGGCAGAGCACCCGTCCATCCATCCTGAATGAAAATTTTTTTTAACACTCACCTGTAGAATTCACAACAAAGAACTTGAGGTAGAAAAAGGAAAAACTGAGATAGCCAGGAGTGGAGAATTAAATGCTGATAACGTCACCTGCATTTTGGAACGAGTAGCATGGTACATACAACATTGAGTCCAAGGACGCTCCCTGAAATTCTAAATATAAGTAATGCTGTGATAATTCCTCATTTAAGGCCATAAACATTTTGCATGCCTTTTATTCTAGAGCTATCACAAGACTTTTCAACAGCTCAGACAAAATCGAGAGTCAGTCCTCCCAAAACAACAGATGGGACAGGGCCACCCCTGCCTGTCGCAGAAAAGTGGGGAATTGCAATGGAGGGATCTAGAGGATCCACGCTGCTAATCTGGCTGCCTCCCGGGACTGGTACCAGTCAGCTCTCACAGCTGCCAGCACTGGGCATTCTACCAATAGTTTCCACTCCTACTTTAGGGGCAGCAGCAGTTTCAGACAACCTGTTTTTCCCTGTCCTAATATAGACAAAATTAGGGGGGGGGCAGATGTTAAGAGACATGCACTTTGCCTTCCCAGCAGCCTGCTACCTTAGGCAATTTCTGCTTTGCCTGTGCTCAGAGCCAGTCCAGTTTGCTGCTGGAAGCTGAGGACTCAAATTAACTTTGCTTCTTCTGCAGTCTCAGGAGATTCGGCAAAGACCATGTTCACCAGCGTCATCTCATAATTCTTCTGAGAGTCAGGGGCCTTGACCCTAAACGTGTGAAATCCACCTTGTGGCAGTCTTAATTCTGTCTCCAGGGTCATGAGTATAATATCATTCTCAAAAAAGCAAACAGTTCATCTCTAATGATCAAGAATTTTTTAATATGCTATCTGTATTGTGCGCTTCAAGTTCCTTATGAAAGAATTTGTGTGCAGTGAAATTCTTGATGTAAAAGACTACCGTGAAATATTTCAATATGCTGGTGCAACATAAGAGTTATCAGTGTGCCAGCACAGAGCTTGACTAGTTTGATCAGGAAACTACTGAAGAGCCGTAGAGTAAATAATAGATTTAAAACCAGGAACAGCTTTGAAGTGTGTATTGGCAGTTGCTCATTGTACAGTACCATCAGAACATGCGTTGCATCAATATTGGCAGATAACACTCAAATTTCAGTAAATATTAGTGTTTTGAGCTAGAGTTATTAAAGCCTTATGCAGGTATATTTGTTACAGCTTCTCTGAGATTATACCATTGTTGGCCAAGTCCACTAGCGTAGAAACAACAGGAGAAAAATGCAGAACAATAGTTTTGGTCAACATAAAATTATACTTTGCTATATCAAAATGCCTTTTTATATCCAACTTCATATCCTACTTCATTCCATTATTCTTTTTTAAATGTCTGAAACTTTACTGGGGGAGAAATGCTTCAGCGGTGCTCACCAAGTTCAGACCCCTTCTCCACCTGCAGATTTCCACTGCACCCTCTTGAGATTCACTTTGTCTTTCAGTGCCTTAGCTCCATGGGTGTAAAATAATAACCTTGTCCTACCTCACAGATTTGCTATTAGGACAGCCTGTTTAGATTCTGGAGCATTGCAGCATTATGGGAGAAAAAAGGTTTAGCTATGTACCATTTTGTGTGTACATTTTCTACTGAGCTTTTAAAAAAAACCCCAAACCTAAATTTGCCTCTTGAACACTTGTTTCTTCATGTTATTTTCTAACTTCCATCACTTAGTTTTGCTTTGTACTGTGTTGTGTCTTCTCGTAGAGTCTTCTTTCTCCTTCAGTCACTTTTCTGTGTCATGTAACTGTGATGAAGTTTCTCTCCACACTTCTCCACCATTGCATTCTTCTTATTTCTCCTATATTGCCAGGGTCTCTAGACTGAGAATAGATAACTATTCCCAAACTTATTCACATCTTTGTATCTTCTTCCTCATTGCTCTGAGCCTTTCTTTTCCTGTCTGTGTATCATCCTGCTTCTCCTCCTGAAAGAATTTTCTCCCTTTACAGGGGTAAAGGAGAACCCTACACCAGCAAGCATTCATTAATGAGGAGGTAGGGAAATTAGAAAGAGTGACTGATCAGAGCGCTTTTATTCAGGATACATGTAGGCCTTTAGCTATGTGTAAAACACCTCAATGAAAAAGATAATGAGTGCTTCAGGGCAGGGATGGTATCTGCCTGAAATAAGCATTTCTCCAGTGCTCAGTTGGAAAAAGCTGCTAACCTTGCAGAGGTCTTAGAGCTGCTACAGCTCAAACCCCAGGAGGCTTTAGAGCTAAAATCTTAGAGTTAAATCTTACATCTTAGACCCAACTGGGAAACAAAATCAAAGCTGCTGCATGCTATAAAACACGTGGTTTATGGGCTGATCGCAGCCCAGGTGCTGATGGCTCCCAACTGCTTATTCCCCTGTCCTGTGCAGTGGACTTTCAAAAAGTGCAGGTCAGAAGCAACCAGTGCTGTCGTTTACCTTGATTTCACTCCTTTGGAGGATCTAGATGTGTCCTCAGAAAAAGAAGTTAAAAGTCTCATTGTTAAACCCAGTTAAAACATGATGCTTACAACTGCAACTACAATTTGGCCTTTCAAAGAAGAACTCAGAATCCAGCAGAACTCCTAGAGTAAGAAGAGATAATTTATTTTTATATATAGTCATATTAATTTTTATATTTACTTCCTTCTCAGGGGTGCTAAGTGCATTTTAAAAGTTTGATAATTGCTCGATTCCAAAAGGTAAGATGTCTCCTCTCTGTGAATCTGGAGAAATGTTAAAGTTGGCAATACATCACTGGAAAGCCTTACGTTGTTAGGGCTCAAAACAGACCCACCATTTCTGTGCAGAGCAGCAGGCTCGGGGAGAAATCAGCACCTCTCCTTCTGGAGTGGCTCCTGAGCAAAAGCTCGCAGGACTCAATCCTGCAAGGCACTGACATAATTTGGTACCACATTTTTCTGCTTCAGGGTGCAGTGCTCAGCCACTGCCAGGATATACCCAGGAAACATGTCTGTATACACCTGGAAGTTTACCAGAGATGGAACCTACCATTTGGAGTCTGCTGATGAGTGAGGAAATCTGGGCAGCTGCCCAAGGATGAAATTTGCCTCTGGTTTGGGGGATCTGCTTGCTATTCAAATCCCATCAAAGCATCTGGAAGCTTTGCTGTCTGTCTTCCTCACCTTTGGGGCAGGACATACACACACACGCACGCCTATATCCGTATCTAAACCTCTGTCTATATCTGGGTATAATTTTCAGAAAACACACAACTTCATAATTTCAGACTATTCCTAGGACTCATCCCACTGAACCGTAGTGCAAGCTGCACTGAAACCTTTAAAATTTCAGAGGTGATTTTTTTGGTATGATCACTTTTTCATTTGTCTGTGTAAATTTTCCCAACCTGTTCTTTCCTCCTTCTGCTCCTTCTCTCACACCAACCCTTCCTTTCTCTATTCATTTTTGCAGGTGGTTTCCCTTTGATTTTTTTCCCCCATGGTTTGAATTTTATGAGCATTCCCTTCCTATTTTAGTGCCTTTTCTGAGGGAACACAAAAGAGAAAGCAATTCAGAAAAAGAACCAATAATTACTTTATAACTTTAACTACATACCTAATGTCAGGTCATTTTGGGGGGGAAGGCAGGGAACATGGAAAGAGAAACTCCCCAGAGTTCTCACTTTTTTTCTAGACCATTTCAATACACAGCACAGTAAAGGAGATTACTAGAACTTCTTCTGAAAGTGGAAGTCATTTCCCAATCAGAAAAATAGAAGACAGTATCAACTTTGGCAAGTTAAATTTAATAAGCCCGGCCAAAAAAGATTTTGAAGAGCAATTTGCTAAAGGCATAAAACCAATAATAAAATGTGTTTTAAGCACATCAGAAACAGGAAGTCTGCCAGAAAGTCTGTAGGGCTGATAAGTAACTGGGTTATGAAAGGGGAGCTCAAATAAGATCAGACTGTTCACCAGCAAAGTGAAAAGAATTCTTTACACAGGTGTTCACTGCAGAAGAGACTTTGGAGGTTCCCGGGCCCAAACCTTTCTTTCCGGGGCACAAGCCCCTTAAAACTGGTTAGACAATAGCAAACACGTAGTAGAAGTAAATAGTCACTCTTTACAATGCAGAGAGATTTCTAGTGGATCAGTGCAGGGAAATACACAACATAGTCGCCGGTACTTTGGATAAGGCTGAATAGTGAGGTGACAGTTAATCACACCAGATATTTAGGGCAGTAAAAGCCAAGGGTGACTGAAAAAGTGCAGAAAGGTCTCAATTCTGTATGATTGGTGATAAAACTGTGGATGAGATGTAATGCTGACAAATGCTGAATCCAAAATAAAACCATAGCATCCTAACTATGCATACCCAGAGATGAGCTTTAAGTTAGCTGTTACCACTCTGAAATATGGCTACTGCAACTGGAGAAATCACGTACCATTCTATGAAAACATCAGCCTAAAGCAAATGGAATATTATGAACTATTAGGAAAATGAAATGAAAGAGAGCAATCTTACTGCCACAGAGAGAATGTGCCTTATCTTCTAAGCCCCAAGGGACCCACCTGAAGTAGAAAACAGAGACAAGGACGATAAGTAAGATAATTGACGGTAAGGGACAGTATCTGTGTGAGGAACAATAAGCAGGTTGGGATAACTCTGGAAAAGAGATAGCTCAGAAAAACATGCCCAAACTGCTAACATCATGTGCCACACTGAGAAGGGTAAAACAGGAGAGGCTCTTCACCCCTACTAGTAATACAAGAAGGAAAGAGCAGCAAACGAAACGGTGGAGTGTCAGATTAAAGCCTAAAAAAGCGAATACGTTTTTTTTATAGAATGAATAATTAAGTTATGGAATAAAGCATTAGAAGATATTGCAGATGTTAAAAGCCTGAATAAAATAAAAAAGCAATGAAACAATTTCATGGGACATCCCTCTCCCCCACCCAAGATTTATTAGAAACAAAGGTATAATTTCTAGCCAAGTCCCTAAACTTCAGAGCAGGAAAGGCTGAGAAAAGTACTGGAAAATGTATTCCCCTAAAGCTGCCGTCTTACGCTCTTGAAATATATGTTATTATCTATGTTCAGAAAAATATACTAGGCCTATCAGTTGGGTCCAGCAGAGCCGTTTTTCTGTTCTTACCCTAGGGAGAGCTGTTCTCTGAGCAGAAGACCTGCACAGTTCAGCACAGAGGCACAGGGTTGCCCAACGAACCACTAACAACGCGTGTCAGGATGGCAAAAGGGAGCCAGAGGGTTTCTCATCTTGTGCTGGGAGCTCTATGGCATCTGTACCCAAGCCTATGAGCTCTCTGAGCCTGGATATTCACCTGGTACAGTCAGAAGCTCTGACTACCGCTCTGGCTGTCACCAAAACTAGGTGTTTATTTCGCGCAGTAATGTAGGTTTTCCTCGGAGGAGTTCTGGAACCATAAGAGGAAGGACAAAGTCTTGCCCTCTTGAGAAAAATCCCTTCTGCTCACAGATCCATTGGACAGTAGAGTCCCTTATTTTTAGGTAGGTCTTGATACACAGCTAGTGAAAGATTTTGAAAGAGAAATCGCTGCCTGTATTCTGGAATGAAAGATCCCACCAAACTCCACAACAATTTCTTCCCTTCGTTTCCCCAAACCCCAAGGCCTATCAGATTTATTCTCTAAGCAAAAGAATATTTGCAAAGACTGAGAAAACTGGTGAAGAAAGTTGTGTGCATTTTAAGAAGAAGAAATAAGCAAGACAGAAAAATATTAAAATATATTTAAGTTGGATTTGCCCAGGCTAGTAAAGCACCCAAACTGACCTATTTTTACCTTATACTTGTTTACAGGGTCTGCAGAACTCTTCACTTGTGTAGATTAAACATGCTTCACTGAGTTTTTTGTTCTATTTAACAAAAACCACAATCCATTCTGGCAGCCTGGTATACATGACTACTCGTACAATACTTCCTAGCAGCAATGACTTACATTTTGGTAATAATAATGATCTGCATTTTTGCTGTTCTTTTTCTTCAAAGTAGAAAGTGCCCCAGGAATATTATTTAAATCCTTAAAGCAGACGCTTAAGTAAGCAAAACCAGATTCTGTTGGAATTATCAGGTTGGAAGGGAACTTTGGGGCTCATCTGGGCCCACCCAAGCAAGATCAGCTTTGAAGTTACATCTGAGTTCAAAGGTCACTCAGGGACTTGCACAGTCAACTTTATCATATCTCCAAGAATGGAGATGCCACAGACTCTCCGGGTACCTGTGCCAGTATTTAACCTCCCATCAAGGCAGGAAAGATTTTTCTGATACTTAGACAAAATTTCCCATGTTGCAATTTCTGGCTGTTGCCTCTTGTCCCATTATGGTGCACTGCCTAGAAGAGTCTGGCTTCACTTTCTCTGTACATTGCCAGTATGTAGTTTAAAACAATTAGATTCCCCCCTTATTCTCATCTTCAGGCTGAACAAACCCAGTTCTGTCAGCTTCTCCTTGTACGTCCTGTGCTCCAAGAGACTCTTTCCAGTATGTCAATGTTGATCTTGAACAGGGGAATCCAAAACAGAACATAGTCCTCCATGCAGGGTCTCACACGTGCCAAGCAGAGGGCAAGCAAGAATCACTTCCCTCAACCTGCTGGCCACACTCTTGCTAGTACAGCCCAGGATGCAGCTGACCTTTAGGATGCACGGCTGGCTCATGCTGGAGCTGGTGTCTGCTGGGACCCCCGGGACTTTTTACGCAAAGCTGCTTTGTAGCCAGTTGGTGCCCAGCCTGTTCTGCTGCATGGACTTGTCCTGCCTCAGGTTCAAGAATTTGCATTTGCTTGTTCCGAACTTCCAAAAGTTTCTGCCAGGTTACTTCTCCAGCTTGTTAAGAGTCCTCTGAATGGCAGCCCTGCACTCTGGCATATTAATTGCTCCCCTAATTAGGTATCATCCATGAGCTTGCTGAGGGTGCATTTCATCCCATCCGCTATGTTTCTAGTGAAGACATGAACAAATGTCAGCACCAGTATTGACTCCTGATAGATGTTACTAGAAACCACTCATTAACTGGACTTTATACAACTGATCACAACTCTTGAAGCCTCATGATGTGGCCAGCAGTGCACTCACCTTGTAGTCTGCTTCTCAAGTCCATGTCTCACCAATTTGGCTGCAGGAATACCATGTAACAGGCCTTGCAGAAGTCAAGGTAAATAACCACTGCTCTTCCTTCACCCACCATACCAGCCATTTCCTCAGAGCAAGCTCTCAGATCGACTAGCCACAATTTGCCATTTGTGAATCCGTGCTGGCTGTTCCCAATTGCCGCCTTGTCCTGCACGTGCTTGGACATGGTTTTCAGGAGGGTTTTCTCCAAAATCTTCGTGGAGACTGAAGGGAGCTTCACCAGCAGATAGTTCCCCAGATCTGCCTTCCTGTTCACATGCACGTAATGCTTGCCTTTTCCCAGTCCTCAGGAACCTCTCCTGATCCCTAGAGACCTTCTGAAGAAGATACAAAGCAGTCCTTGCAGTGACCTTGGCCAGCTCTCTCCACATCCTTGGATCCGTTCTCTCTTGTCCCACAGACTTACGTATGTCGAGTTTGCTTATTTGGTCACTAATTCAATCTTCCCAGATGCTGCCTGAGAGATCGGAGGACAGAACTTGCCAGTAAAGACCGAAGCGAAGAAGATGCTGAGTTGCTCAGCCTTTTCTGTGTGCTTTGCTACCAAGTCTGCTGCCTTGTTTCACAGCCCCACGTCTTCCTTAGGTTTCCTTTTGATTCCACCTCTAGAAGCTCTTCTTGTTGCCATTCCCATTCCTCACCAATTTCAAATCCAGCTGAGCTCTGGCTTCCCTAATTCCCTGCCTACATAGCCAGAAAATGGTCTGCACTGCTCCTGAGTAGCCCTCCTTAGCCTCCTCTGCCCTCTTTTTTGGCACTGGAGACCAGGCTGGAGCTCCCTGCCCGCCTGTTGTGCCTGGGTGACCGCCTGGGCCACGGCCTGGGCTGAGCCCAGGTCTAGGGAGGTTGCCCTCAGAGAGCAGCATCCTCTACGGGTCCCCGTCCCCTTCCCCTTCAGGGCAGTCTCCCCATGGGAACCTGCCAAACAGTTCCCAGAATGAGCTGTTGAACCCTCTATTTTCATTTGCTCTGTATCATTCTGACAACTTCCCCTTTTTGCTCAAAGTATTGGTTCATTTCAGACAAAAGAGCTGCAAAAAAGGAAGTTTAAATGTAAAAAAAAAAAAAAAAAAAGAAATTGAAATTAAACTTTTTCTCTATCAAAGTCAGTTTTAGATGGATCTGAACTTTTACAAGAAGCTGTAGTCACTACATTGTGTTCACTAAGCTGAAATAAAAAGTAATGGATTGGCGATGCTTAATGATTATTGACTATAAGTAATGTAAATTATTCATAATTTTAAATATTGATTTGCATACAATGATCCATGTCTAAGTCTGACAATATAGCTGGAAAATAAAATCAAGAGAGATTACAACCCCTCCCCCCAGCATGTCACAAATTTTTCTTGCTACCTGTCAACATCCGTTTCACTTTTCACCAACCTTGTCTCGCCTCCTTTGCAAATCACAGCACTGCCTAATTTGAACATTCCATGATCATGTTTTTTAGTCCTAAATCATGAGCCTGTGAGATGTCCAATTACTGCCTCTTTCATTTTATTCACAAAAGACAAGCAAGAGGGAAAAAACCGGGTTTTTTTTACTCCCACCTGTTATGCTAAGAGAAACCAAACAAGTGTTTGACAGGTAAAAATATAAATGATGAACCCCCAAATTAAAACACTATTGGAATTAAATCCACATACGTTTGTGAGAGTTTGGGCAAGTTCCAGAAACTGACAGCATTTTGCTTTTTCTTTGACATGTATAGTATGCTCCAAAAGCCTCCATTAAAATGCCATGTAATTAACTTAGGATACAAGAGATAAACAGTGAAGAGAACAACAAAGATAATTTGTCATCAGGATTTTCATTAAACCCCCCAGTATTATAGGAATTAATTTCAGCAGTGCTTTGCCCTGATTATTGCCTGTCAGACAGTATACAGGGACCCAAAGGGATATTTGAATGGGAAGCCTTTGCAGAATCTCATCCTGCATCAGCTTTATGAAGGTGAGTGGTTTATCTATATTGACTGTAATTCATCATCTATATTTTAATATTGCAAAACCTGAAGACTTTGCTCTGGTTTTAACTTCCCTGAGCATTACTATTTTCCAGTAAATGTTACATTGATAATAGCTTTTCCTGACACACATTGCCATCTCCATCTTAGACAGGGAGAAAGATCAACGTGTTTCAAAATCACAATAGTCATTAGTTTGTCACTTTTGTTTCCCAGACCTTACAGTTTGCTACATAGTGTTGTATCACACAGGCACACAAACCTTGTTGGCCAGGGAAAGGAGAGAACCAACTCTGATTTCAGATTCTGAATTGTCCTACCACCTGTACAGCATCTAGGCAGTGTTCTTATCCAGCCTTCGCTTTTTTTATTTTTTTCAAAACGTTCCCCTTGTAAAACAGACAACTTTGGAGTCTGCAACACATTCTAAAATAATGACTAAACACTAATCCACTAACATATTAAAGCGGCACTTGAGAATTTGGCAGTATCACTTTAAATAACCTCTCAGCCTACTGATGTCTCTCTCAGTATCCTGTGTTTCTACACATAGTTGATGAATACAATTATTTGAACTAATCCGTGCCTATACTTTGCTTCACGCAGTATTTCTTGCATGAAAAGCAAATGATGCAACACATATGGCTAACAGTAAGGAAACCTGTAATGCAACATATAGTAAAAAATTCAGTTTCTATAACATTTTTTCCTTCAAGTTATCTATAAGTATTTTTATAAACAATCTCACCTTAAATCTGAGAGTGCCATTGTGGACTGTATTACAGGAATTACTTTGGTCACTTTTGGCCAAAGCAATGCAGGATTTCAATGTCACACATGGGGGCAAGGAGGGGGGAGCAGATAGAGAAATCAAACTCACCCCTACAGCATACACAAGATACACAACGTTACTGAGGAACAACAAGCTCCGATATTGTACAGTGTCTTATAAAATCATGTTAAGTGAACACAGAGGTAATTGGACATTGCCTTGAGTTCTTTTTGCTCATTGGCAGGAATTTATGATTTATTCTCTGTAAAAACTTGACTGAATAATGTCTGTGGTGCACACAGCTGCCTATAAGGCTTGTAGACAAAGTGTCTTTTATGGCTTAAAAATTATTAGGGGATCAAGATCCGCCTAGCTCCTTGAGCTGAATGAAATGTGGCTGAAACCAAAGGACTAAGCTTTCGATTCTCCCTCTTTGAGTGGGGAAAATTAAGGCGGGGGGTGTCCTGATCCTTAAGCAGTATTTCAAACAAAAAAGCAGCATTCTCTAGCATTGGGCTTTAAAAGTTGTGTTGGTTCCCTGATTTTCCAACAGTTCCCAGCTTTCCTTAGAGCTGTACCAATAGGCTACAGGTATCGGGTTCAAACCTGCTTTGCTTGCATCTTCTGTCATAATCACATTATGAGATGACGCATACATTCATTTGGCCATAAGGGAATGCTTAGAGAATTCAGGTTAAGAAGATGACTCAGTTTCCTTATTTAGATGAAAAATTCTGAGTTTCTGGCACATGAAGCCATTCATTAAATAACAAAATGTGCCACCTCTCCTTCTTCTCTCTGTTCTCATTTTTCCATTCCCAGTTTCCTGGTCCTTCTCTCATTGCATGTTTCTCCCAGTCTGTTGATCCCTTTTCTCCTCTTTGCTACTCCTAGACTTGCTCTTCCTCCTGTTCCTCTTTAGTCTTCCTATACTCTCTGCTATCCTACTTCTACATAAAACTGCCAGTTATTCCCAGCTTCTCCTTTTATTCACATCCAGCCTTCTTCTATTTATGCTGTTCCTTTTCATGGAACATATATACATGGCAGGAAACCAGCAGCTTTCTCATTTTCCATTACTTTATGTAGAGAAAATCTGTGCCATTACATAGGATCTAAACCCAGTCTATAGCAATGCCCCGTTCACCAGGTGCCCCAGAAGCAAGGAGCGACCATTTATTTTGAATGTCCTGCAGCCCACAGAGCTATTCTAGCCAGGAACAGGTCCCGTAAGTGACATGCATGACAGTGGCTCCATGCTAAACAGTAGGTCTTGCTCCTCCCTGAAACTCTTCAAGACTGCTGGATGTGTAAAACAAGTTATGTTGGGTCAAACAAAAAGTGTTTTTCCCCTCCTCTCCCAGTGCTAGATTTGCCTTTTAAATTATTAAAGCTACTCATCAGAGCTAGTTCTACTGGGCAAGGCCTGGGGCTTCTGAACACAAAGATATCACAGGCATGAAAGCATTTCTTTTCTGCCACAATGGAGCCATAGAATGGAACCTAAAATAAAAAGTAGAAAATCTACACACAGAACATTAGATTTTTCTCTTTCATTTTTCTTCCTTAGATGTAATACCCATTAAATCAGCCAGTATGTAGGCAACCTCTTATTTAACTAGAATTATGGCAATTGCATCCACTCCACATGGAAACATATTGAGTAGTAATGGCTAATTATTTCAATGGACTTTTTTCCAATCAATAATTATTACTCCCAGATATTGATTATAACCCATATCTTTAAAAATATCAACAATTATTGCTAAAAGACTGGGTAGTTTCTATAGCGGAAAACATACACATTAGGAGAGAGGAATTAGTCAAAACTATATGCATTCTGCAACACAGAAAATCTATTAGCACACACAAATTAACAAGCTACTTTGTGTTTCCAGTCAGGGCACCATGATAGTCTGTGACTGGTAATCTAGAGCACAAATAAAGCTGTGAATTTGCTATGCTAAAGTGCCACCATTGATATTCCTACATTTACTGCGTCTTGCATAAATGAACTAGTCCAAGAGGAAGGTGGTTGGATGACGGTTACTTACATTTGGATATTACCCTTTATGTACCAACTATAAGCCGTTGTCACAGGGCCTATATGAGGACCCTAATTTCTGTGCCTAATTCTCTCCGCTTAGTTGGCTCTAAAAGTTTAGGTAACATCTGACACAGGATCATACACAGAAATTAGGCCATCTGAATATGACCTTCTCCCCCCAACCTGTTCTCTCAGCCTCTTCCCAAGGCCAAGCAATGGGATAGCTTAAAAGGATAACCCAATTGCCAAGCACGTCCAAGAGTACGTCTAATGCAAAAAGAACGGCGAGAAGGACTTCCTCCAGATTCATCTCCCGTTTTCAATGCAGCCACACCGGTTCTGCATTCAGGGCAACACCATGGCTGCAGGGACATAACTTGCTGAAATTACCTTAATTATGCTTTCTCTCACCTTTATGGATGCTGCTGATACCAAAGACGACCCTTTGAAATCCTATCCTTGGAAAAGGTACAGAGAAGGATTTCCACACCACACTTTTTTAACAAATCTGTCTTGCTAGACTTTGGGTTTTAAGAAATCTGAAACAATTTCTGTTCACTACGTAAAACTAGGGCAACAGAAACGTGATTGTTAGCAATGTGACAAAATACATTTAAACCTCTGGCAATTAATGAAAAGCACCAGTTTCTCAGTTCAGAAGTATCACAAAATCACACTTTCCACTGGCTTCAGTGGGAACTGTCACCTGGATGTAATTCCGCCCTTGCTCCCTCCGTGCTGACAGACTTCTCAGCACTTAAAGTCATCTGGGCAACAGGGAGGCTTTGTTAACTCCATGAAAACCTGGGAGTACCTTAAGTGTTTTTTTCTTTTTCATTTTTTTTTCTTTCTTTTTTTCCTTCTTCTGGCAATCAGCGCAATTTTCAGGAATTAGAGTGCATGGGCTAGAGGAACACTGATGTGCTTTTCTATAAATCTTCCGGTAATCAGGATAGGAATGTCACACAGTTGTGTCTCCCCTTTCACAGCAGGAATGTGAGGAAACTACAAAATATTGCAATATGCACCAATGTCACTGTGAGTAGAATTTGACTCACAGGACTTTTTTTTCAACTGAAAAATCAATAAACATCAAACAATTACAATACAAGTAACTTTTCCCAGCACAGCCTGTAATGAAATTGTGCTTTAGACGTAAGGCTAATGCAAGCCATATTTTAGCCATGTTTTGGAGTTAGCAAAAGGCCGAGTTCTCTAGAATTACCCACTACCACCACGGCATAACCTGAAATTTTTTTCTTCTGTCTTCCAGATGCATTTCCAGTTATTCTTTTATTTATTTACTTATTTTACTTCTTGCCACATTCTCTGGATAGGGTGCAGTTTAAAAACATCTCTGTTTTGATTTACAACACAAGTCCAATAAACGCTTATATGCCTCTTACCATGAAATATTAATCTTTTAAAATACACACTGATGCTTTGAACCATCACAGAACTGATTGTGAAGGTGTTCAGAGCTTGTCTGAACCTGAGCTACCCAAGGCTGGGTCCTACTGTTTTACCCAAGGCAAATGTGTAGATGAAAGTGCAGTTAAATAATAAAGATAACATATTTATACTACTTCGAATTGTTATTTCACTTGGCACTGCTCATTTGGAGTGAAAAAAGAAATCCTCTGGGCTTGTAGACATGCTTGGTACAGTAATTATGAGAAAGAAAAGAACAGCAGTTTGCTCTAGGTTTCAGAGTCAGTTCAGGCTGCTAACATCTGAAATCGGGAAAGCAGAACAGTGTCCAGCAATGAGAAAAGATCACCCTGTGTCTGACTTTAAAAAAAGGTATGCAAAGCCCGTGCTGCCTACAGCGGGCCATACCCATTGTCTGGATAGTGAAAATAATACAGCCCTCCTCTTCTGAAAAAGCAAAGCTGCACACATCACCACCGCCTGGCTCTGAAGGGAGACGAAGGCAAGGGATTGATCTGGAAAAGGAAGAAGGAAAACTACTTGCTGAGAAGATGCAGAAATACACACTCCTGTTGCCTGACACAGGGAAGAAGAACGGGTGCCGAACGCATATATGCACGTACATCCTTCTACTTGCAGCACTACCCACAGCCAAGAAAAAACAACCATCTCCAGAGAAACAAAGCGGAAAGAGATGGAAAGTAAAATAAAGCCAGCCTATCCAATGCAATAAAAGCTGAGGCAGATTTTTAAAGGAGTTCAGCACCAACGATAAGGGTTCTGCCCTGCTAACAGGTCTCCTGAGCTCCTAGAGATGGCGGGGGACAGAAGAGGAACAGGAGAACAGTTTTGAAAGCTTAGTGAGATTGCTGGTGCAGTACCTTATGCTGCATCCTAACGCAGTGTCTCAGCCTTTGTACAGGGCCCCTGAGAACACCCTTGCATGTTTTCTGGTGTCTCATGTTGGGTATTTATGTAATTCACCAGACTCTCTGGACAATTCAGAAGCAACTTTCCTACCTGATGTCCATGTGTATTTTGTGAGCATGCATGGAGAACCAGAGATGATCTATTTCACTGTGTTCATAGGTTCACAGCACTAGAGGTTTGGGCCAGACACCCTTATTATTGTACAATACCACGTGAAGCACTTCATAGGGTGACACAGCTTACTGTAGATGTAGGGGTTACAATTTATGGAATCCAGCCCCGGGCAGCGCGAGTCCTGAACTGGGTTGCTGCGACGCTGACCTGAGCACTAGTACACAGGCAGGACTGAGCACTACGGACACTCATTCTCTGGCTTAGCTACTTGGGTTCCTCCAAGTAGAGCGAGAGTCCATAAATCTCTACAGAGAAGACATGCTCAGCGGGGAATTCAGTGGCTGACAAACAGCTGAATGGAAACACCCCACGGAGCGGCTAGCGCATCTATGCGGAGCCATATGTGGGCACAGCAGGGTAAAGGCAGCGTCATCTCCTGCCACGGGCTGTATTAGCAACTATGTTGGAATCCTTTGCTCCAGAAATACCCACTAAATATCCCAGTTTAAAATATATATATAAGCAAACATTACATGGAGGTGCACTCTTACAACATTAATGCAGGGTGGATTTTTCAGTAGTATGCCTTGGCATTTCATAACGTTATCTGACCACTTTCCCAAAAGAACAACAACAACAACACACAGAAATAAGTGGTTTTGCTAAAGGTACAGTGATCATGAAGGAAAAAACCCATAAAATCCAGACACATAACAACTGCTTGGGATGTTTCCTGGCCTAAATTGCAGCTCTCCTCATGTCTAATATCCTGGATGCAGAAGATAGTTAATGATGATCATAAAATAAAATACTGAAATGACTATTCAATTCCTATTCTCTGGCAGAAAGCCTGATGTTGGTTATTACTGGCCTTTCATGCTTCTATAAGTCTTTAAAATATCACCTCTGACTTGACTGATGTGCTTTTGAAGTAGTTTGTTGAATCAGAATACCTCCACTACCACTGGACTACCAAGTTCCCTTCAGAGTTCCTAGCTTCTGTATTAACAAGTTTTCTTTCTTAATGTTTTCTTCTCTCCTGTGGTCACGGCTTGGAAACGCTACTCTATGCACGTGTGCAAGGGCACAAGGTTCCTCTCGGTGATTTTATTCGAGCTCCCTTATTTAAGAAAACAAACACTGGGATTAATTAATTCTCAGACGTGACTTCCCAGCTGAGAAACTACATTTCTTCCCCTACTTCTTTTGTTAATTCTACTAATAAAGGTTATTGTCATATACTGGTAGAGAATTTAAACAGTAATTTTGTTGACGATACAATTTGCAGCAGAGAATGGATCTTCCTTTCTCGTTGTGACCGTGGTGCTGCCATCCTTTCGTGGTACATACACGGTAAGGCAGACAATCTGTTTGGATATTGCAGCAACAGGCTTCTGACTCCCGAGGACAAAAAGAGACTAATCAATCCTGTTCAGTATCTGGATTCCTCCTCAGGTGTCCGGGCTATGTTATCTTCTCCATATACTTAATTTGTCTTCTGGAGGAATCGTCAGGGATTTCCTAGCAAATTACCAAACTGAACTCTTCAAACTCCTTAGGCCTTTCTGTAGCTGGGATTATGGAGCATTAGTTATCAACTGCCAGGTTAAGCTCCATGAGCTGCTGAGAGCACCTCCTAATCAACTCTTCTGTTTCTAACTGGTCGACTTAGAGACTATGTTGTAGTCTAAAACAAACTTTTGTCTCCTGTGTAGCAAAGGTTTGACACATCCTCATTGATCTCTATTTACTTAAATTAACCACCAATTAACGTGAAGTAAAAGAAAACCAACCTCAAAATGCTAGCATAGGCCAGCTTTAGTCTATAGAAGGGGGGGAAAAGGTGAACAAATGTTTAGATATCAGTGTGAACAAAGAAAATTTGCATATAAGTTTACATATCGTTGCACGCTTAGCATCACACCTGAACGTAAGTCTGCTGGACGCAACCACGCTACAGCCACTTCTGCTGCCTTCTCTTGTGTTTAAAGTGCTTAAGAGTTGGAGAATAGCAAACACTCACTTTGTGCACAATATTACGCTGGCTTGACAATGTTACTCCTGCCGGTTTTCCACACTCTGCCCCATAGCTGCGCCAGCGGAGGGGCTCCTGTGAACACTCTAAAACGCTCGAGGCAAAACAAGCCAGTTTATTTTAAGTGGTGTGAACTGTGGATCTGGACTGGCTTGGCTGAGTTTGCAAGTTTCAGGCTAAGGAGCAATCATGCGAGCCGCTCCGCTAGCAAAACCACAGGGGTAGCACTGCCAGCTGGTGAGTGGCAATGACAGTGGAAAGCAGGAACGTCTTTAAGCAGAACAGCTGGAGCTTAGAAGATGCCATCCCTCTGCAGCTGTAAAACTTCTGCCTCAGTGTCCCTTAGATGTAGGAAAGACCAACCCCAAAAGAAAACAGATGTGACAGGGAAAATTTCTATTAGTATCTGGGGAAAAAAAGTTACAATATGTTACTTCTATCCACTTGATATAAGCTATACTTGAAGAAAAAAGAAAAAAACCCAAGCCAGCTAGTAAATCAGAAAACTCTTAGAAGTATAGAAAGTAAAAATTTCTTATACCAAATCCTCAAAGATACAAACTACACTTTTCTGTGGTGTAAGTGCACTAACTTAGACTTTTTCCTAGCTTTTAGCATTAAAAAAACTCCAAACTCATAAAACCTTTAAATATCAAAAGCTAAATCTATCCCTAAACTTTGTTCCTGTACTGGCAAAAGTTTTCAGCAAAGATTTGGTTCAGAGATAACACCATTACTAGTACTTAACCTTAAGCGTGTCTATGTAGAGTTTATAGGCTAAAGCATCAAGCAAATGGCACGTCTTAAAATCCAATGGTAGTTTGATGGACAATTTTTTCTGGCCTGACTGAACCAAAGCAGTTCCCTTCCCTGATGCATGTTCAGTTGCACTGGGTCAATGATTTGGGGTCTACCCTGCAAACCAGATGAACACATTGCTTTGCTTTATAAAGGACCTTGAGACAAAGAGAAAGGAGATGGGTAATTTTCCAAGGTTGTTAACCCAGTTCAGCGTTCAGTCCTACAAAAAACTATGCCAGCACAATGGGAAGAAAAGAGGCAGAGATAGGTAGAAGGTTGTGGACACAGGTGGGAGCTGCTTAAGGTCAACTTTGCCACCAAAAAAAATACCCATGGAAGTCTAAATTGGTGTTTGGCATGAGTTCTGCACCCCACTCAGAACTACCAATTAGTATTTATTAATTTATATTAATACTAATATACACATAAATTAAATAATGTTAAATATTAAACATACCAAATAAATAATATTAAAAACCTTGATTTGATAGTCCTTTAAAACTGTAATCAAGTAAAACTAAAATTCATGTATATATAACGTATTTCTATTTTAACACCTTTAAAGAACTTCACCTAAAAATATAGTATGAATTCTTATGCAGGAAAACAGTCACTTGTGATTCAATGTGGTTTGTCTTTTGCATTTGGAAGGAACTGTGGGATGGCATCATGGATGTGTATTTTCTTCTCATTCTATCAGATACACCATAAAGCTTTCAGAATATTTTTACGTGTCATAACAAAAACTCTATAGGAAGCAAAAAAATAGCTGAAAATCACAGAAGTCTATTTTCTAAGGCCTGCCTCTGACCCCAGACACAACCATTAGCACAGAAACTGCACTTATCTTATGGATATGGAATATGGACTTCAAGCAATGGCTGCCAGAACCCACATTTAATGAAGATAAAGTAACAGAGCGCTGGAGAATACCAGCTAGTAAACTTCTCAGGATTACTCATGCAAGCCATCATCCTTTTGCGTAAACACACAAACACGCGGCGCCAGCCAAACCCCATGTTAATCTAACATTGAATTAAAGGCAGTTTTAACTTCTGGACTTCACATCATGGGCTGAGGGTGACTCTCCCCCCCCTCAGCGCTACGCCAGAGCTCGGAGCCGAGGGCCAGGTTAGGAGCTCCCGGAGTTTCCCAGGCTGCACCACAGCTTGGGTTTGTATATTAAAAGTATATGGCACTGCCTCTGAGGGGGTGTGTGGCATATTAGGGCATAAAGGTCAGGAAAGGAACTGAGAGAGATTGCCCCAAGGGCCAGCCCCCCCCCAAAGGTGACACATTTTGTGAGAAATGACATTCTAAAGGACGGTCGGTCTCACCATCAGCGTAATGCCCACCGCAGGGGTAATGATCGTGGCTGCAACACTTTAAGGGTGACTGTTTAAAGACACCCAAGTCTGACCTAAAGGAGGACTTACATGCTTGAAACTTGCCTGCTTCTCCCAACTATTCTGGTCAGCACAAGAAAGGACAAACCCACCTCTCTTCTCTCACATGTGTTTAAAATTAAAACCAGCAGTCTGAAGCTGAGAAAAATCTGTTCGTATATAACAGGAAAAAATTGCACACAAACTTATCCAAAACACTGACTTATGAGTGAATATGAGAAAACTATGAATTGTAATTAAAGTTACACCTCTTACTACCTTCCAGAGCAAACATAAACTAGCTGAGTGGCTGTATTTAATTCTTTAAGCAAAGCTGTAGGACTGGATCTTTGGGTCTCAGCTTTAAACAGAGAAACATGCAAGTTTCTGCAAGGGTTAAAAGCAATATTCTGCAAAGGTTAAAAGCTATATGAAGTTGCTGTTACATTGCACAACTACTAATCTGGCTTAACTTTTAAGAGAAGTGATCGGAAGTACAGGTGCAACAGACTGTCTTTTATCACTCAGTGGGCAGTATTGAAGAATAGTGCAGAAAACGGGGTGTGTTCCAGTCAACTGCGGAGAAGCTGTTGTACTCATTTTATAGACTAATAAGACATTTGGACAAAGATTTTAACACCACCAGCAGTAACTGAAACAGTAGCAGGCACTACTATCTATGAGAATACATTATGGAAGTCTTTGGAGCTTTTGTTTTATCAAAGAACAGTTTAACAAAGAAGCTTTTTCATTTTTCATTTTGTTCCCAAGTATTTAATGACAAGCACAGTTCCAGAAGACATCTCTTATCCTTCTGGACTCTGATTTCTCATGCAGAATGAGCGTATTGAGGTTTTAATATTAAATAGTTTACTCACAGCACTTTCATTCAGACTCACATGCTAGTTTTCCTCCTTCACAAAAAGGTATTTTTGGATACATGGCTGAAGAGCCAATGCACAAAGTTGCCTTCCGAATGCAGCAGCTGAGCGCAACGCACAATCCCAGAGTTATCCCTCTCGCTACACTCAGAGGAACGCATGGGTAACGCTCTGCACGTCGTTCTGAGCATAATGGGAAATGCCATCCATGCCAGCAAGGCTGGAAAAACCTTTTTCCTGATTGGCTGCTCATCCCAAACTGCCTGGCAGAGGTTCGAAATATGCAATGCAGGGAAGTGATATTCTGTGGCATTCATTCAATTTACCTGCACTACACTCCAGGGAGCCATGCTATTAAACAACAGCTCCAACGGGTCAATAAAGTTAACTTAATTAAATTGCTTTCCCTCCCACTCTTCCAACTAGCAAGATTTAGGGCACAGGGACACAGCACTGCTTGTAAATAAAAGGATGATTTAGCTAATCATTTGCTGAAGAAAGGCATATTTTTGTCAATAATTCTATACGCAAAGCGGAGAGCTAGCTTAAATTAAAACAATCATGTAGGATAAGGGGAGAGACAATACCTACTAATGAATGGCCATTAATATTTTTCAAGCAGTGTCAATTAAATCCCCTACTTAAAAGTTAAATCTCAGAGATTGCACTTTTTGCTCCATAAAACTGAAATTACAATTGCTTGAGTGTAATGTTATAAAACATACCATCATTATTACAAGCATAATGAATGCACATTCCTAATTTGCTGGGGACTGATCTAGTCCCTTTCTGGTCATTTTGGTACATACACTCTCATTGCCTTACAAGAGTCATCTTTTAGGAGTCTCTAGTCTGTCTTTTTCAATAGCAGTACACAGAAAATATCACCAATAACTAAGGATAACAAACATTACAGTTAAGCCAATGTTTACAGATGATTTGCAACTTTATCATACTTTCAAATCCTCAGTCTGAAACCTCTGAGGCTGCTTGTCTATTTGAGGCTAGATGTTTTGAAAGGCTACAATTAAACTGATGTAGCTGTTTTGCAAAATGATATTTAGCTGTTCTTATTCCTTTTTCCTCAGAAATTCTACTACTTTCTCAGTCAGAATACAGACTTACATTTTGGCAGGAGTTGCCCTGATGTTACATGTGCACCCTCTGCTCTGCCTCTTGAGTCTTTCCAGCTTTGCCCCAAATCTCCCTTTGCATACGCTGAGCAAAAGCATGACAAGCACTAGCAGCTAGACTCTCTAAAGATTTCTTCTGCGCTGTTTATAATCTATTCCCTCTGAGCTTTTACCTGCAAGTAAATGCGTCTTTTTTGTTTCTTTGCTTCAAATACCTTTACTGTTTCCTATGAATAGCAAGACCTTGGAGCTGGTTTGAGTTCTTACAAACAAGTGAAGAGGGAGGGATGCTTGTAAAGGCACGTAGGCACAGTTTAATATGGGAAGTATGAAAATACGCTACAAGGCAGAAAAAGGTGCCTTTATGTCCTCATAGCCAGTTCTCGCAGTACAGGCGGTCTCTCCATAAACCTGTCTGCTGTTGGGTCTGAGACCGTCCTTTCTTCCTAGAGCTCAAATCCTCCCCCAGCGCTGGGTTTGCTGCCCTTTGTTCTACTCTGACTCCATCCATCCAGTGCAAGTGAAGGTCTCTGACCCCAAACCAGTGAAATCACCAAGCTGAGTAGCCTTAGGATAGAGTCCTTTCTCTGTTTTTCATGCTGGTTATTTTGTCTCTTATTTCTTCACAGCACAAGCTGGAATGGCAACAGCCTTCCTGCACATCATCTCCCAGTATTACAGAAAGAAGCCCAGGGAGAGCATTACTCACACGGATTTGAATGTCACTCCCTAAGAACTCCCACCGAATACCATAAGACAAAACTAAGATTAAACATATTTACTGTGATTAGGAGTGTCAGAATTCAGTTGAAATGAACAGCCATTTGACTGCTTCATATTCCAGAATGCGTTACTTCATCAACGCCTTGTCAAAGTCGAGAGTCCACAATGAAAAATGCATATACAAATACACACATTAAATAACCAGGCTGAGAAATTTAACATAAAACTAAATATCGCCTATCTAGGGAACTATCTGTCAAAGAGACTGAATTAATTTAAATTAATGGCACAATGCAGTGGAAAGGTGGTCAGGGTGCCAAGCGCTGTAGGGTCAGAGCCAGAAGATCTGGTGGGGTCACCCGTCCCTTTCCTTGCGCAATTTCTGCAGCACCCAGGGGTGCTGCTCTTGACCTCCAGGAGGGGAGGGTGATACTCAGCTGCTCCTGGTGCACCTTCCCACTGACAGATCTCAGCCTCAGAGAAAGCGAGCTCTATTCACAGCATCCAGAGGTGCCAGGAAGGGGAGGGAGGACTTGTAGGACAACAGTGACCTTTTGGCTAGGACTGAATACACTGAATAAGACCCTTCTGGAAGTAGAGGGGTGAAGAAAAGGGAAGATTCTATTATAAAACAAATAGCATTGAAATGGAAATTCTTCTCTTTTTTTAACCAGTTTAACTCCATATGGCAGCATAAAATAATTCAGTATTATAGTCATGATATTCACATATTTTCTTTTCCTTTTTTCGCCTCAATTCCCCAAGCCAGATAAAGTTGATAGGCCAGGAGACAGATGCTCTGCACTTCTATTGCAATATATAAATCTCAGTAAGATTTATATAGTATAAATAGTAAGAAAACTACAAGCATTACCAAAAAAAGGAAGAAAAAGAAAAAAATAGGAAGACAGTCTTCTTAGGATAATTAAATGGCTTGGTTCCTTCCTAATGAACTGTACTTCTGGCTCTTTGCTCATTTGTACCCTGACAAGACAGGCAAAGAATGCGTCTGTAACTGCCTAATAAGCATTGTTATCTTTTAACTGGTTATTAGTACTACAATACAAAAATAATATTCATGTTGAGCTACACAGGACTGCATTTAGCCAAACCTGCTCTTAAGCTGGACTGGGTCTTCCAGAATGGGGTAATCATAGTTTGGTAGTGGCATGCCTCCTTAAAAAGACACTAAACGCTCGCTCTCTGCCCCAAATTCTTTGGGCTGTCAGGAATTTGCAGCACTTTGCCAGAGCCCCGGGGAGTTGCAGCTGGAGGCAGGGTGTCACAGACATACACCATAACCCCAGGGATCCCACAGACACATTTTTGGGGAGGAAGGCAGAGCTGCGAAGAGTTTCCCACTGCCACGGTGGGGAAGGTGCCGCCCGGAGGTTCAGCATCAAGGGCGAGCGGCAAAGACAGGCAATACCTGCTCTGGTGCAAAGTCTCTGAGGGAAAAGGTAACCCCTGAATACTATTTTAACACACCTGAACTGGGGTGAATTTCTGCCTTTTTGTGTCCACTGCCACTGGCTTTTGTTGCCTGATTAAAGGCTCCCGAAAACTGAATTCCTCATTCAGCTGTTCTCCTGCCATCCCCCCAACGAGGTGACTGTAACCCTTCATTTTTACTCATGCACTCACCTGAAAAACTCTGAATTAGCAGACAGGTGCCACAGGTGCTCAGCATCTCCTGTGGCCAAGATCTTTATTTGTTATACCTGTCAGCCCAGTAAATGAGTGCTTTATCTCACTGCAGGCAAGCATATTCCTTCCTGACAGTGTCAAAAGCATATCTATCTATTCAGCAATGCTCTACGCCGAGCAACTGCCGTGCTGTGGGAAAAGAAGATTGTGATCAGCACCGTTTGTCTATGTAATTGCACTTGTTACTGGACAACTGTTGGGTCAGAGGCTAATGTTTTTTATTTATAGTCTTTCCACATTCATCTGAATTTTCCTGTGCCTTTTCCCCTAACAAAGATTGCGATGCCATTTGGCCTCATACTGCAGAAAGTCTGCTAGAAATCTGAGAAAAAATATCTGAAAGTAAATCCATCACACTCGACTGAACAGAATTTTATATTAAGGAGCTGGAGAAGCACCTCAGGTTCAAGGTGCATTTCTAGGAAAAAAGAAAGACCGCGTACATATTTAGCTTCTTTTTTTTTTTCATATTGTGTAATTTCTAGGAAAATATATTGAATTCTGCTAATGGTATACACAGAATTATATATATGGAAGATGAAGATCTATACATTTTCAAGGTTAGCTTTCAATTAGCCCTTTATTAACAACACTACCAAACAAAACTCAAATATACTTGCCTGGATGCTACCTTATCTTTAAAAACTGAAACAAAAAAATCTATATCCCCCTTATATCTCAGTGTCCATATAATCTGGTTCTGAAATGCACTAAATGAGAAAAAATATTTGTTTTCTTTATGATAAGAATTCTGTTTATTTTCACAAAGATTATGCATAGCATTTTGCCTTTTTGTTATGCTTATTAAATAAACAAATCAACATCTAAGTGTAACACACTTATTGCCTTAGGCAAGCCACTATTTCACTTCTTTAACACCTCAAGGGTTTCCAAATAATCATGCAAAGTAGAGCCGCTTGCTTCATTTTCCATTGTCATGCAGGCAGCCTGTATAGAAATTCACACATCATTTTTTAACACAAGAATGGATTTGCCTCAAACTGCTTTTTTAACTAGGTGCATTTTTTCAGGTTAAATATGTATTTTTATTTAAAAATAGGATCATTTACTATTAAACATGAACTTTTAAGAAGGTAATGCCAAACTTCTTAAATTCCATAACTTGATTTACATTAAATTACATGCAGTATTCAAGCATTCCATATCTGTTGGTAAAGATTTGCTGACCATCAAACCACTGAGCTGGGAGAGTTTGAGTGACTGAAGAAAATGGTCTCTGACAAATTGTTCAGCCCAGGTTTGATAGGTGTAGCTTCCTCTGCAGGTCCAGAGAAGGTATTTGCTTCACTTCATTCAGGTTAGCTCTGTTCAATATCTAGTTCATGCAAAGCTATCGCTTGAGAGCTGATAAAGGCAGAAAATCTTACTTTCTACTGTAGGTAAAAGCTCCATGGCAGAGGCTGAAATCTGCTAATTCTAAAATCTTGCAGGACACAGTAAACAGAAACACACACACAGTTCTGTTTACTCAGTACAAAGAACGGTTAATTTGACTAATAGATCACCTTAATATAAGTAATAAATAAAACAAACATGTAGTAAATGTGAAATGTCATTCATTGGTTTCTAAGATAACAAAAAGTAAAAATCAGGAATCTGAATAAATATATGAGGAGCTTTTATATAATTCCTTAAATGCAACTTAATACAGTTCCACCTTTACACACAAAAGTACCTAATGTAAAAAAAGCAGCAGTCAAAATAATCCGATGCATGATATTCTCACAACAGTGGAGCAGGACTGATTATAGTGATCAAGGACTTTTCTCCCATCACCACTTTGACCATGGGAATTATGCTTCCAGTCAACAGTACTGTACACAAGGAGAATATGATGTAAAAGGTAATTACCTACTCTTATTTGGGTAATAACATATTTCCCAGTCTAGATTATCAAACAAGTGAGGTCACCCACTGTATTATTTACTGCTACACTGTGGCAGAAAACCAGAATACTTTAATGATACCAACTGAGAAGAACCAACCCTTTTCCAGGAAGGTAATTAAAAAGTAAATGCACGAAAGACAGAATGATGATTTCATTTACGCTCCTTGCTTGCTCTTTCCCATAGTAAGACCATCAAATCGGGTCTCAGCTTCTTTTAAAAAAGCCAAAGCAGACTAAGCCCTTCAAAGCTGTTGCAGACATTTTCTTCAGCGTACTAATGATTTCTGTGGCCCTCTTCTGACCCTGGTTTTTTCAACATGCTTTCTTAAAGCAGGGACACCAAAACACAGCCTTCTAGCATCAGTCTTACCAAAGCCAGACTCATGACCAAAGCAACAACCCCTGTTCTATGTAATCAATTTTCTCACTGGAGTTGCTTATCTGATGGGATTCCTGCAATCTTTCCCTCAAAGGTTAGGACTCCTTAGAACACAATTCTTCTTTCTCTCAATGAAGCTAGTATTCTTCAACCTTAAATTAAGTATTTCGCTTTATATAGATGGACTGAGGTTACCAAGCAACCCAGGTTTCCTGCTATAGCAAGGGGCCTGGACTGTTTGTATGATTTGCAAATTTCATTGACAGTGATTCTGTCAGCTTCCAGGTTGTCTGAAGAAACACTGAAAATATATGTCTAACTGTGAAATTTGTTGAAACCCACTACAGACACCTTCCCTCAACCACGACTCATCATGCCAAGTATTTTCTGTGGATGGGCTAGTTTAGCATGTGCTCTATTGTCACTGTGTAGAATTAATTTTTTATCAGAACATTGAATAGATTGCAGTAAACTCTAACAATCTGCCTGAGAATATTGTAAAGCCAAGACAGCTGAAAGGTACTGTAAGCAGAGGCGAGGGTTTTGGGTTCCAATACTACTCAGTTGAAGAGGGAATTGACCCTGTGAATATTTCACTTCTGTACTACAAAATAAAAGGAGATACAACCACCACTACTTCCGCCTATACTGTGAACATGATTATCCTTCTCCTTTGCTTTTGTAACATCTGCCTCAAAACAAGATGTTGTTAATTAAAATTGATTAATCTACCTAAACCCAACTGGAGCCTCTTTCCCACCTTCCACCCCCATCTCAAAATGAAACCCTCCCTTTTCTCCATTCAGATTGACTCACTATTTATTATTTATTCCCTGGGTTGATGAAGTGATAAATCAGGTGTGTGCACAGTCCTGATATGCTTAATGCCACAGAGATTGAGTAATTCAATTATTAGGCTTGAACTCATTGCGTCAAAGGGCCTCAGCTTCCTTATCGTCTGCTTTTCACGGTAAACAGGACAGAGCTTCAAAACTGCATCTTAGAGACAAATCCAAGCAGAATTGAAGCTGTTGGCTCTAGCCTGTCTTTCCTCTTAGTAAAATTCAAGTGAATGGTCAATTAAGTAGATACGGAAGCTCGTATTGTTATACGCATCTCTGACATGTTATAGTCCAGACAGCAAAGTGAACCACACAGAAGTACAGATAATTAGAAGAGACATCACTTAGTAACAAGTGATGTATTCAGTACATCTGCTTTCTGGGGAGACAGAAATATAAGTAGTGACCCTGTGTTCTTTTCAGACCCCAAATAAGACTCAAAAGTTTGGCTATGTGCTTATAGCCAAAACACCTGAAAAGCAACCAAGCAAGCAATAAGAAGGAAGGAAGCTGGTTTTTCACTTGTAAAAACAATGGAAACAGAGAAAAACCTTACAATTTCATCTGCTTGTGTAGAATGTGAAATTTCAGGTGTTCAATCTATACCTTCTAACATAATTACATTTAAGTAATATAAATAATATAAACCCAAAGATTTTTATTCCTGTATTTTCACTAATTGATGTGAGCACTTATTAAATGGTGCAAATTCTTTATATCACTCTTCCTTCTTTTATGTGAAATAATACATCAGAACTCTTATTTTGGAGGCTACTGGTAGCTAAACTTGCTTATTTATGATATACAAGGTCATGAAAAATTAGATACTGTATCACTTCTGTTCAATGTATTCTCTTCATCTTCATCTCAGAAATATGCAGTGGCAAAAGGTGATAACATGCTAAAATTTCATCACCTGTTGTCCATAGGATAATCAAATATGACTGCCAAAGCTGACCCAGCTTGTAACCAGGCACTGAGTTTCATAAAATCCTTTGGGTACACTGAAGTGGAACATATTCCAACAAGAAGCAAATAACATAATATTTACAGTAGCTGTATGAAATTACAAAGAAAGATGAAGTGTGGTAGTGATATGAGAATCTTCATTGCTATTTTGGTGGAGCAGTCTCTGGAAATATAAGATCCCTCACTTAAGAAGCTAGGACGAGCGGACTCCATTGTTTAGAAATAATTCTGTGTTTTAAAATGTAGTCTCTTATAAACGTTATTCTTTATGAACAGGAAAACTTTAAGAAGTTCTGAAGTTCTCCTTCAATAAGTCTGGAACAGAAAAGAGCTTTCTTTTCTGTTCCTCTTAGTAAGAATCCTCTTCCTCTCCCTTCCAATGCAAGCTGTTCCTTTTCCTCTCCGCTTTTCCCAAACCTACTAGCCCTTCTAACACTCTTTCCTTTAACTGTAGAGGCTATCCTCAGACACTATTATTTCCAGCAGTTTCCAAATTTTTCCAGCTTCCTCTCACTAAGTCCAGTAATGACTTCCAAGTTGTTAAATACTTTTATTTTTCCTTTTCTATAAAATCTCTGCTATTTTTGAGAGATACTGTTGTTATATTTGTCTCAGAGTTTTCACCCTGGGCTTCACTCAGATTGGGAGGAGTAGCAACTTGTAGATTACTTTTAAAAGCTTAAAAAACTTTGAAAAAAGCTCTTCTCTTGTTCCTTTAGAATTGAAGCCAAGGGTCAGAGAAGCACCTCTTCCCATTTCCCAGTATAACCACAACAGAGTCCAGAAAATCTAACAATTATGGAAGAAGAACAAAGTCCAAAGACCCTTTTCAAGGCTCACGTTCCCTCATTGTACATCAGTTTACCTTTGGGGTAGTACGTATCAAGCCTGAACAGTGGGGTGGTGCAGCCCTCCCAGGCCACGTTGCGATGTCGGGACCAGCCAACACTGTGTTCTTGCACAGTAAGTTGGGACAATCCAGTACTTTCTTATCCTGGCTATGGTACAGTGAGTCCGGACAATTAGGCACCCCTAAATGCACCCGAAATTCCTGTTGCCTAGAACCATACTTGAGTCTCCTCCTCCTTGGATCATGACTCACTGTTGTGGTTATCTGACAAGAATTATGGCTGGAATGAAATTACAATGACCAAAGTCAACCATCTCACAAACCTACAAACAGCGGTCCTAAGTGAAGCCCTTTGAGCTCTCCTGGACCGCAGCGGGCTGTAACCAGCATCTCCCTCTGAGTGGGACGCCTCTCAGAGCTCGCAAACTCTCTCATGTGCAAAAATCAGAGGACCATCACCGAAAGCTGATGACAGAACCTGGGCTGATGCCCTTCACTCCTTGAGGCTCAACCCTTCGCCCACTGAGAAATGCTGAGACATTTCACGTGAATATTCCACTGAATTCGAGGGAAATTTTTAAGTTATACCTCTGTTTATATATTTTTTTATATATATATATATCTGTATCTATATCTATATATCTTTATGTCTGTGTGCATGCATGTGTGACTTGACATAGGTATATTCTATTTAATCGCTTTGTAAATGTCAAAATTAGCCAGTGATTTTTACTGAATCTTGTGACTTACCTCAAACTGTAAATGAACATCAGACTGCTGCTACACACATAATCCCTTAGACAAAAACTGTTACCCAAGTCTGGGACTAGGAGCGGATCCAGCCACACCTAAGCTCTGACAGGAGTTTAGAAAGCAAGGGGGTCTTCTCTGAACCTGGTGACTCAACAGGAGGGTCTCCCCTACCCTTCTGCGCTCCCCATCTTTATACAAATCATGAAAAATCAATTCTAGCTTGATCTTTCTTTGTATGTTTCTCCCTTAATCTTCTGCATTTTCGGTCTCTGATAAATCATTCTAGTTTGATTCTAACTTGATTCTTCTTTGTACGCTTCACCCATGTATTAAGTAATAGAGTGAACCTTACCATCAAACTCTGTGAAGTCATGGTTTTATAAACTCCTATTAAATCACTTTTGCTAATGTGACAGACTGAAAGAGTTAACTTCTCAAACATTGTGGTGGGACAAATTCTGCCTAAGGACGAACCCCGCATCACAACGAACCCGCAGAGCAAGGAACTGCGGGTGAAAAGAAGCCGATCAGCACAGGACATCAGCAACAGGACAACAGGACAGGCAGGTCCCTGTTCCGATAACGCTGAGCAGGGCAGCTCCCCCTGCACGGCCAAAGATCAAACGATGGTCACGTCTCCAGGGAAGGAGAAGTTACTCCCCAAACGACCCCCAAGCCCACCGACCCATTTCCCGAAGGTTCTGAAAGCACAAACCCCGCATGACACCTAATTCGCCTAACGAGTTTGAGTGCCTGCCCGAAGGAGGGGAACGATGATAAAAGGAGACAAATTGAAGCTCCACGCGCACGCACCCACCGGAATGGGACCCCTTGGCTGACTGGACCAATGCTGGACCCAGGACCAGTGAAATCTTTCTCTTTCCTCTCTCTCCCCTTTTTTTTTTCCGTAATCCCTATACCTCATCCCTTAAGATATAAACCGCTGACCAAGTCCGGGACTAGGAGCGGATCCAGCAGCCCCCAGGCTCCTCTCTGAGAAGGAGTCTAGAAAGCAAGGGGGTCTGCTCTGAACCTCCTGACCCAACAGGAGGGCTCTCCTCATTATTTTCCCTGAACTGATCCCCAAATAAGCAAAGCCTGTAGTATATGCTTAGCGATGTATGGTTAGCACACGTTACACAGTTTACTGATGTAGTTTCATGTCAGTTTTTGTTGTGAGCATACCAATTTTTGTGGTGAGCATGCCAATTCTTGTTGTGAGCGAATAAAAGTTGAGTGTTGTGAGTTAAAGGATCCTTGGTGTCGTTTCACCTTAATCCTGACCTGGGAATCAGCAAACCCGAGTCGTCATCCTGAGAAATTCGGACGTGACAGCTAATACCTTTGACAGTAATTCTTTAAGCAGTCCTAACCACTCATTTGTGACAAAGAGGCGTGAGAAGGTTTAAGAGCAGTCAGAGGTCTAAATTTTGGGGAATGCAGGGGAATTTGAGAAAGAGAACGCAAAGTCGCTGGGAGAAAGTGAGTCAGGTATTGCTGCCATATAGATAATAAGCATAGTTATGGAAACGAGTTGTATTAAAGGGCTATTCTGGTATAACCTGCTGTACTAGGTGGACTGCACCGTGTAAGGTACTCATTTAGATGCAGTGTTAGCAAACTCCTGATGTAGTATAAATCTGAGACTAAGCAGTTCAACCTTTCCAAGAGTAAGACAAGCAAAGGGAACACAAGAGACTAAATGGGCAAAGGAGGCATATAAAGACAGTTTTTGTATCCATGTGAATCCTGGCAAATTTTAGGGTCCCATTTAATACAATGAGTAACCTCTGGAGGCTCCCAAGAAGAAAAAGAAGAGCCCAACTGCAAATGAGCAAGCATTTCCTGACCCTGATGCCACACAATTCCAGCGACAGAAAAGAAGCTTTAACCATTTAACCTTTTACCAGGAAAAAGCCTCAAAATGTCCAGAGATATGAGTACAGTCCCACTGGCATTACCAGTTGGAATAATCAGGTGAGCAAGTACTTCATCTCAATTCTAGCTGTAATACCGATACATTTCATTCTAACTGGGAAAGATTAAGATCAGTTTCATACTATTCAATTTGCACTCACATTCAATTGGCCCAGAAAATGAATATGGTAGTCCATATAATAAATATAAGGATAAAATACAAGTCAGGGCTACAGGGAAGAAAATAAAACTGAGAATGAAGAACTTACTTGTCAGAAGACCAGTGATATTTAAAAAACTGCTGCTGTTGGTCAGTTTTTGCAGTCACTCTGCGGTCTCAATGAAGATATCTAAAGGTGTTGAGTATGCTCTGAAAAGAAGAAGAATCAAGAGCTTAGTAATTATATCACCTATCAAATACTAAACCAAAACTTGTCCAAAATAACTTGCTTATGAGGTTATTCATTCATAAAATAATTTTTTATTCCACCACTGAATCTGCAGAGAGTTTATGGGCTTCTACAAGTTGAACTGCTCAGATCAGGCTTCCTGGAGTGCACAGGGAATCAGAACAATGAGATGAGTAATTATTTAATTTATTCTCTTGCATACCTACATTTCTAAGCTGTTCCAGTTGTGAGAGAACAGTGAAAATGAAAGAGGTCCAGCTCCTTTCTGGTTTAATAAACCAATATGCTGGAGTAAATGATTTTCCAAAACAGGCACATAAAATTATGTCCCTAAATGTCTTTCAAACGATTGACTAAAGTTCATTAGCTATCTTTTGGACTAGTTCATGTATTTAGCCTCCTTATTTGTGATCTAATAGCTGAGGATGTCCGTTTGTACTCACAACATTATTCTGCATTTTAGGTCTAGCATTATAATTTCCAATTATCCTTAATGGACAGGACAGTTAACTGAGTCAAGGAGCCATCTCAGCTCTCCAAATCAAAATGAAACCAAAAGACTGGGAGATGACCAGTGCCTCCACCTATGCAGACTGTGGGGGGAAGAGGTAGAGGAGTTGGGAATGAAGGAGTGAAGTTGAGCCTGGGAAAAAGAAGGGGTAGAGAGAAGGTGGGTTTAGTGTTGTCTTTGTTTCTCACTATCCTACTCTATTTTTAATTGACTATAAATTAAATTAATTTTCCCCAAGTTGAGTCTGCTTTTTGCCCATGATGGTAATTGGTGAGTTATCTCCTTATCTCAACCCATAAGATGTTCTATCATATTTTCTCCCCCTGTTCTGCTGAGAAGGGGAAGTGAGAGAGCAGATGGGTGGGCATCTAGCTGCTGGCCAAGGTCAACCCACCACCGGAATGGAAAAAAAAAGCCATACAAAGAAAACTCTGCCTATAATGCATAGGAATAAACAGAATTAATAAGGAACAGAACTCCTTCTCAGAGAAAACTGCATTAACAGGAAATCTTCATACACCTCTAGCTTCTCTACTGTAGTGCAGCCACAAATTTGAAAACAAGTGCTTATGTTAACAAGTAAAAAGTCAAATAACTCATACTCTATAAAAGGAGAGTGACGAAAACCTCATTTAAAAAAAGATCTCTGCTTGTGATATGATACTGAGGTCTCTTTGGCCCATTAGGGAATTTTTGACAGTGATCACTGAAATATAACATAGCAAGTGTTTTAGAGTTGGAGATGAGACTGATTGACTTGCAATAATGTATTTATTCTGTCAGCATTTCTTTTAGAAACAACTATTTAAAGTTCTTTCGCAGCTAGCTTTTAACAATCCTGAGGTGATTTATTTAATTCCAGATTTCATTAAGCTCTAGAACTTCATCTTAGCAACCATTATGATAGTAATAGCACATTTCAGCTACGAAAAAACCTGAAGGGCTATGCGTCTCTATCTGATATTGAAGACTATGGAATGAAATCTCCATCGAGTTAGTACAGCAAAGGATTATATATTTGTTTGGATTCCCTTGGTTTTGGTGAGGATATGCCTTACAGTGGCAAAATTAGCAAAACCCTCTCAGATAAAACTCATTGAATGCACTCTTTCCTGACTGAGTTTCTTAGAATTAATGTTCTGTTAAAATAATCAACAACCCGCTAAAAAGATGGGGTCCGTGGGAAACATTCACACTGCCTCACATACTTGTTGTGAGGAATCTCTGGTATAACAAAATCTGGAACAATATGAATTGCCAGTAGAACTGAGCGAATATTAAATTCTACCAACAATCTCCTGTTTACAGCCTAAAACACTCTTGTAATTTAGCTGTGTTTTCATGGCTAACTAACTAAGGTCTCAATCCTGTACCCTGGGAAATCTATAAACACACAGTGAAATTAACTGTTAGTTGGGAAAGAGAGCTTGGAAACAGCTTTATGAAAATGTCACCTAAATCCTCATCAACTGTCAAAAAAAGAAAATAGTATATTAGGAAATATTAGGAAAAGAACAGAAAACAGCAGAAGAAAACATGATAATGCTGCCATAAAAATCCATTGCCCACCTAACATTTTGAATATTGAATACAGTTCCAGTCATCTCATCTCAAAAATGACAGGATAGCAATAAAAGGATAAAGAAAAGGGTGACAGGATGATCGAAGGTATGTAATGGCTTCTGTACCAGGAGAGGAAAAAAATGGCTTTAGGATTTTCATATTGGAAGAGCGACAAACAAGGGGAAGGACTGTGACAGAGCCCCAGAAAATCATGAACAGTACCCAGAAAGGGAATAAATAATGCTTTTTCACTGTATTTCATAGCACAGGAAGCAGTGCCAATAAAATGAGCAGTTAGCAAGTTTAAAACATGAAACCCAAGAAAGGATGCTTTCCCCAAAGATCATAATTAAACGGTGGAACTCATTGCCACAGGATGCGGTGGATGCCACATGCAAGTGTGGGCTTCAAAAAGCAATTCACTGCTGTGGTAAAACATTGACCAGTCCGTATTTTACACAAAGATACACAATACAAGCCTTCAGCTTAAGAAACATTATGGAGTGCTGTGGGATGATATCAAGGGAAGTTATCTTTTGGTCTGATTTAAATACAGCTGTCACAATGTCCTCATTCATTCTGCACTTCTATTGCATTCTTGGTGTTCTCTTGCAACATGCTGATGTTAGAAAGTGTACTGTGCCTCCAGCTAGTGTGCAAGGAAGTTTTTGAGGGCAGGAAATTCCTAGTTTCCCTGGTCCCCCTGTGCGGCTTCACAGCCTAGGGTAATTAGAATAAATGAAGGGTTTTCTTTCTGGAGACCTTACAAGCCCATCCATAGTTTTGGAAATAAAAAAATTAATATAATGATAATTATAATAATACTCCATACAGACCTGTGATAATCTTTTAGTGTTTTGGTACCTTACACAAACAAGTAAATAAGAACGGCTATACTAGGTCAGACAGAAGATCTGTCTACCTCAGCCAGTATCCCAACTACAACAGTGGCCAAAATACAAAGCTAGCTTTGGCTAGCATGACATATTCAGCTTTCAGGATATGATACACTTTAGAAAGCCATGAAAACCTTTTTCGTCCTGATCAGAAACTGAGTAACCACTATGAAAGGAAAAATTCTGGACAAAAATCCTCCTCAGGCCCGAGTCCTGGTTCACTTCCCAGCGATTGCGATCACACCAAGCTATGCCGCATCCCTCCTCTCACGCTGGTTTTCACTGAAAAATAACAGGGGCATGTAGCAGGAGGGAACAGCAATGGCAACCAAGGTTAATGATCTGGGCAACCAAGACTCTGGGTACACGTGCCCCACAGCTTAGGTGCCACCTGCACAACCAGCGATCTAGTCAGCCAAAGCTAGTCAGAACATTTTCATTGTAGTGTTATAAAAGCATTTTCTGAACATAGCCTTTTATTTCATAGGAAGCATCAGCCATCCCGTGGCAAGCCCTTCATTTGTAGCATGACAGTGAGCAGGGTAAAGTCTTTTATGAAACTGCATCGGATGAACACAAGATGGATACAGAGTTGAAGCAACCTTGCTTGTTCACTAAAAATAATCATATTTTATCACCACAATAAACGGAAAGGGACAATTCTACATATCCTATGTCTATGCATTTGTCTGGAAAAATCTCTATTCCTCCATCATGAGTTAGATTAAACAGTTAAGATGAAGATCACTAACTGCACAAGAAGGACCATTTTCTTCTTTTTTTTCTCAGGGGAGAAAAGGCAGTATCATTACTTATTTCCATAAAATGAGAGTTTTGTTTATGAAGCCCTTTAATCTTCAGTAACAGCTGGATGCCAGTCCTGAGGCTCCTTAGAAAACCCCAGCCTAAAACCTGCCTCAGTAGGCTGCACTATTTGAACTTAAAATTGTATGTAAGCCCCTCTGCAGATATGTTTATATCAATCCAATATCACATATTTGGACTAAATTTAAGCCAATTCCTAACAGTCTTGCCCCAAAAAGGGAAACTAGGCCCAAAAGATATTGCAGAAAAAGCTACTTCTAACTACCCACATTGGAACAGTGACTACTCTTGACATTCATATTCTCTACAGAGAAATGGCAGCCATTCAAAACTGATGGGAAACGAATGAGGTTTACATTCAAATAAGTGTGTCGGCATAACTTTCTTCAACAGTTTACCTAAATTAACATTAAATCATTACTCTGGCCAAGCCAAAAGACTTTCTTATGCAGGCATGTGTTTACCCCAGTGCCTGTCCACTCAATAAGGGTTACCGTTCAGGGGAACCACATGAGTCAGAAGGACGTGTTCCAGTAGCACAGAAGCTAACTGCCACGAGCCCCAGGATGTTACTACGTTTATGCTGGTATTTCAGCTAGCAGAGTTGTGTTGGTCGAGGGCAAGGTATCCAAGTCCCTGACTGGCTGACAAATTCCCCAGTAAAAATCTATGTTTTTTTTTCTGGGGGACAGGAAACAACAAAAACCTTTCCAGGGTGATTTTATCACCGTGGCATGACGTGGGACTGCTGGTGTGGCTGGAGCCCAGCCTGAGGAATGCTTTGCTTGTGAAGCACAGTACACCTATATTTCTGAGTTGATCAGGAAAGGACTCCTGCTGTGGGTGTGACTACAACAGACCACGCTGTCTCAATCGCTTTTATAGCAGTTTACTGCTTTGTCTACCAGAGCACATCTAAGAGAATTAAACTTTGCAGCGTAGAAAAGATCCCAAGTCAGCTGGAACCCCTGTGGAGACGATGAAGCAGCTCAAGGGCACCTGCAAACTATGGCTTAGTCTACTGGACATGCTAGTCCCCCCCATGTTAGTCTCACCCACCCACCTACATTTAACCTTGGCAAAAATAGTAGGGTTTTGTTGTAGTTTGTACCAGGCCTAGAAATGATATGAACTATGGTATGCTTACAGGGCTTCCCCCGCTGGTACAAGAATCAATGTTAAACCTTCTACTAGCCCAGCAGCACTGCAATAAACACATCTCAGATAACATTGGTGTGCCAACAGCTCCTTGTATAGTCCTGGCCTTATTTTTCAATGGAAAACAGGAGTAATCAAAGAAATAATGAAATTAATAAGAATAAGTTAAAGGGTAAAAAAAATTATTATTTTTGATAGCTTAATTCTTTGCGTTGGGTGTAGGTGTCAAAGTGTTGGCACTGGGGGGGCTGCAGGTGTGGCCTCTGTGAGGAGCCAAGCTGGTGGCATCTCTGGGGAACATATTTAAGAAAGGGCAGAAAATGCCACGCAGACAGAGGAGGATGGAAAAAAGATGAGTGAGAAACAACAGAGGGAGTACCAAGGTCAGAGGCGGTGCTCCAGGCACTGGAGCAGATATCCCCTGTGGCCCATGGAGGACTCCGCACCAGAGCAGACAGATATTTCCTGAAGGACTGTGGTCCATGGGAGAGAGCCCAGGCTGGAGCAGGGGAGAACAGTGAGTGGGAAGGAGCAGCAGAGCGAAACCACTTTGTACTGACCATAACCGTCATCACACCTACACCGCTGCGGGGTTGGGAGGAGTTGGGTATGAAAGAATGAAGTTGAGCCCGGGAAAAGGGATAGGAAAAGTGTTGTTTTAATGTTTGTCTTCTTGTTTCTCACTGTCTGAATCTATTTTAATTGGTAGCAAATTAAATTAATTTTCCCCAAGTTGAGTCTGGTTTGCCTGTGACAGTAACTGACAAGTAATCTCCTTGTCTTTATCTTGACTCATGAGCTTTTTCATCCTATTTTGTCTCCCCGTCCTTCTGAGGAAGGGGATTGAGAGAGCAGCTGGGTGGGTGCCTAGCCACTGGCCAAGGTCAACTCACCACATCCTTGGAGCAGGCAACGTGTTTATGCTACTCTGCTTTCAGTGAAAAGGTCCATACTGTTGCACCTCAATTATATACATGAACTCCATACCTTCAGTTAAGTTAATGTGAACTGCTCTGAGCAATCCTTATATAGACAAGGAACGATTCTGTTCTCAGGGAGCATGAGGATGCAACCCTACTTTCCTACTACATCCATTGTAGCTAGTTTGTAAATGCATTATCCAACCCTATTTCCCATTTGCAAACTGTTAATGATCAGATTTCTGCAAATGCATTTGTTAATTACGTACTGAATTATTTGGACAAAGTGTTTTTAGCGTGTGGGTTGTTTGTCAGCTGTTTGCTATTGGCTATGCATTGTTAATAATTGTTTTGACTTCTGCCTTACATGCTTTATGGTGCAGGACAAATGATATTTTTCATGAATGGCCACCTCATAGTAACAATAAAGCTTCTGCTTACTGAACAGATGAAAACAACTTTCCCAAAAGACACAGGTGAGTAAGGAATGACTAAATAAGAAACAGCGAATAGCTGCCATCTTAGTTTGCACCTGGATATTGTTGTTTGCATGCGAGTACAAAATATTCAGCAAAGCAAAGCGCTTCCTCACACATGTAAGTAAATATTTCTCAGTTCTTCAGGAAAGGAATCGAAATGTCATCAAACCAAATAGCTGTTTGAATCTAACAGATGTTTTTGTCAAATGTTATAGCAGTAGTGAAACAGTTTAATCTATAAGAAAACAAGTTTGCTGTGACCAACATGTAATCTGTAATGCAAAGGTTGCCATATTACTGAAGGAGTTTGGAGTAAGCTATGGGGGCAACCAATTAGAATTATTATATTTGCTGTAAGTTTGGACAACCACCTGGAATGATTTCATTTGCTTTAGGCTTGGTCAACCCAAGTGCATTCTTTTTTCTGATTTTCCTTAAAACCTCTGTGTCACCTGAAAAGATCACATCTGGTAGGGTCAGTGCTTTTTCTTTGCCCTTCCAATACACACACACACCACTTTTTAAGTCCCAGAGGCCTTTGACATCGCATTACAATGGATCAGCCACCTCTAATATGCTGAGAAGGAAAAAAGCAGACTCCCCAAGAGAGGGGAAGCAGACAATCTGCCCTGAGGCTTCCCTATTGCTATTTCATTTGGAGAGACAGGCAATACCACAGTATCTATGACAAGAGAGGAAAAGATTTCAAGTCCCCCCAGCTGTCTCCTCCTTAATTCGATACTGATTGTTCAGTTGGTCCCAACCCTCCATAAAACACAGATTTTTCATGGCTGCTGTGCTAGAGAAATCTCCTGCCTGCTTGTGATGTGCTGTTCTACTTTGAGCAATACTCCAAAACCAGTAAGCACATGAGTAATCATAGGCAGCAGACACTGTGCTACCTCAAGCTGGGTTTTTATTGAAGATTATCCCGGTGTGTCAGGAAGCAAGATTCATGCTTAAACTTCTCCAATTGCCTCCGCTTAGTTTCATAAGGACACGCGCAACACAAAGATAGATGTGAAGGACGTTGCACAGTTCAGTAAGCATTGCTTTGGGGAGGATGGACAAAAAAGAATGTGGTGGTCAGCATAGTATCCTTGTTTGACAAGCTTGGACTGACAGCTAGGGAAGACTGTGCAGATAAGAAAGAACAAGGGTTGTTTCACTGACACTCTCTGCAGGAGATAACCTCTTCTCTATGCAGTAGACACTGATCAGTAATGGTTAAGAACAGTGAATCTCTGAGAGACGGTGTCTAGTTAATATGCCATCTCAACTTAGAAAATACAAGCATGTTTATTGTGCTATATTGCTCAGTAGAAATATTAAGCACTTCTAGAGTTCGCATTCTCTTCCGCAGTAGGTGTCAAAATCTTTTACTAGCTGAGAAGCAGTATTATGCAGACTGTACAAAGAGGCTGAGCCACCTGCCTCAGGCCTTGCAATGAAAGCAGTAAAACTAGAAATAAAATTCATGTGAGCTATCCTAGATGCTATGCAGGTTCCATCACTGCAGGCAGACTTACACAGATGACACATCTCTGACAGGTAAGGGCAGAGAAACGACATAACTTGCCCCACGTCACATAGGTGAGGCTTACTTAACCTTCATGGTAATGCATTATCTCCTAAACTGCTCTACCTCTGTAATTAGCTAAGGCTAATGAAATGGGATGCTATCAGAAGGCAACCGAGAAGAAAAGACTCACTGTGAATTACTGACAGTTATTGCTTACATCACAAAAATGACACCCATTAAAGTACTACTCTCCAGCAAAAAGAAACTGAACAATCATAGCACAAACATAGCAACTTACACAGAGAACTAACTGTGCAGGAGACATAAGTATACTAGGAAGAAAAACTGTTAACATAGTATCAATTGAATCAACTATTTTTATTCCAGGACTAGAATGAATGGACACATACCATATTATAAGAATCTGTGAGCACAATCCCATTTCACTTAGATATGAAATCAATGGCCTTACATTAGAAAAGAATCTCATTCAGGGACGTCCTCGAAAACATTGACATGATTAAGATGAGCAAGATTTCACTTACTATGGTCAGCTGACATCCCTGATGCATATCACGCATTACCAATTATACTGTTATGTTATCCTTACTCAGCGCTGCAATACTTAAAATGTCATTTCATCCATTCAAGCATCAATATTGATCTCTGGTTACATTAAGTATTTCCAGTTACACAGTGTGAAAAATCCCACCTTTTCAGCTATAGTTTTAGTGAAATAACTCAGCTGAAAACTACAAGAATAATTCTTATTCAATTTCCTCATTCCACATATGAGAATGATTGGCAGTAATCTACTTCATTCAAACAGTGATCTCCCATAGTTTTCCAACAAGATATAAACGGAAACAAATAATTTTGATCAATCTACAGCTTATACAGACAATAAATAGCATTCTGGAATCAGTAAGCAAATCTGTAAGGGTACAGTTTATAGCAGCAGGTCATTTGCTTGTACTGCAATTTAGATTTCAGTTTTCTCATATCCGCTTAGCAATTTTACCTGCTATGTTTCCCAGAACACTGTGGTGTATCCTATCGTCATAGGCAATTTGGCCATGCGGAAGCACAGTAATGTTACTATAATTTAACTTGCATGCAGAGGCCCACCTTACCCTTCCTTATGCCAAAAGGAAAGCCCTGGTTGTTTCCGTTGCTTACAGATTATGACCCCTTATGGGTCAGAGGATCAGCGGGTCCTCTTTGATCACTAAGTGTGACCTCCCACAGAATATGTGATGCAGAATCCCACTTGGTTTGTAAGTCCCTGACCATGAGCCTAAACTACTCCCTTCTCACCTGTATACCACCCTGTTTATTTGGTGTCAGTGTACAAAAATGAGATTCCTCTTAGAAATTACATTTCCCTTGCCTTCCATGGCTGTCTCAATGTCCTCCAAAGAGAAAACAGACAATAAAGAAAAGGTGATAGACAGAAAAATGGCTCTACAGAAGGAAAGAAGGTCAGAGACAGCAAACTGCGGAATTACTGGTGGCCAGCTTCGGCTGTCCACCTCCAGGGTAGGTTTGTCTGCAAGATAAGGAAGCGCAGTCTATTCCACCAGCCAGATCATTACCAAAACCACTGAATAGTTGGGGGAATTGAAGGACTGCATACTGGAAAGGGCTCAGTGGGTGATTTCAAAGCCCAGGCACTCCTGGGAAAATCTGCAAGATAAGCAGGGGTTCAGCAGAGTTGAGAAAGTCTAAAAATTGACTTGGAGGCTGAGCCGAGGGGTTTGCAGCAGAGGCAACTGGTGGGTCAGGGGTTGAAGGACAACCCAACCCTCAGTGCAGATACTGGACAGTGGCCTGCATAAGGCACAAGAGCCACGAAACTTGTCTTGGTGCAGCAAAAACCTGCTGGTGCTCATGGCTGCTGTCCTGCAGGAGAGCAGTGTGCCACTCTGGCACAACATATGCTAATGCAGGCAGACGATTAAGCCCTTCGATCAAGTATTTCTTTGTCCCCTTAGTTATGCAGTTTGCATAAACTCTAGCAGGACCTTGGTTATGTCTAGCAGGCACAGGAATAGTTTACCTGCTCTTTATTCCACTTTTCAAGGAGGGACGATGAGGCCTAAGAGAAATCTGACCCTTTCTGCACCAATCCGCCACCATTAAGCTTAACATTTTTGTACTTACAGCTGCAATAGCATCACAGTCTGTAGACTGAGATAGATGCTGAATTTTTTTTATGAGTACCCATTGCAGTAAAAGTAAAAACTCTTCAGAAACATAAAAGTTCTTTGAATCACTACAGTATTTATAATGAAAAGAGAAGTAAGTCACCATAAATATTTAAGTGTCTTAAATAAAGATTAATTAAGAGCTAGGCAGGAAGCTGCCTTTTCTTTTTAAGCAATAAATTTTTAATTGCAAAGTATGCTTTAGTAACAAATTGGTGCTTAAAGGAGGTATAAAAGGAGAAATCTGAAGGTCAGGGATAATGATCAGATACCTGCATATGCCTCTGCACATAGAACACTCTACTATACTTGAGCAAATATTGCAAAAATTATTAAAAGATATTCATTTGAATAAAATGCTAAGTTCTGTTGAAGCATTTGCCATCCTTTTTATTTGCAGGAGTTCATGCTCATATGCAAGAGTATCCCTTCAAAAAATACAAATTGCAGACACCTACTTCTAAAAATTTTTCTGTGGCTGACATGCCATTGATTAGGCAAGTAGGGAACAAACAGAAAGATGCCATTTGGAAGAGATGAAAACATCTGATTTTAACTACATGGAAGAAGCCACGTCTATGGAACATGAACATAAGCAAAGAGCTTCAGTTTTCCAGTAATCAGGTAATAAATAACATTGTTAGCCATCTGCAGATAGACACAGGCATTCCATGTGTGATGTCATGGCCTATTTTAAGGTGTTCTCTACCTGTTTGAAAAGAAGCGTAGTTCTTTGGTCTTTTAAGACAAACAGAAACCAGAAAGGTACCACGAGTTCAGTTATTCTCAGCTACTCAGAGAACCTGGAAAAACTGGCTTTGGAATGCATGGGCAAGGCATACTTTGGTTTTGTTTTAGCATAGTGCCTTGGTTTGTTTTGTTGACTCACACTTCCCCTATTGAGTGAGCTTATTTTATTTATTTGTGCAACTGCACACGTAGAGCTTTATACATTAGTTAGGGTATTGCTATCCATCCAGGTTCACAATACTCAATTGCGAGTATTGGGTACTAAGCTGAAGTAGCAGCATTTTATAGACACCATGCATCAAATGAAAGTTAATTCCTGCAATATTAGTTGCATAAAAGCAATTCTGAAATGCAGTTTTGTAATGGGATGAGCAGAACTGAAAGGAAAAAACCAAACCGCAAGAAGAACTTGCTGAACTGAACTGAAATCTAGCTCTTGATACAAAAAGCACAGATCAGGCTGAAATCATGCAGTCTCCCTTCATGAGAGTGTGGCCTCCTAGCATGCATAGAAAAAGTCTCTTTCCTATATTCTTGCTTGCCCTTTGCACATTCAGAGATAAGAACACAAGAACGATAAAAATAAAGGGCCAGAGAAAACATCAGAGAGTTTCCTTCAGTTACTCTCTTGGTGGGATGTTCAACAGAAAGGAGGCTTCTTATTTTTTTCCTCTACTGTTTGAATTTCCTAGATGCAACCTTCCAAACTTATCTCAGGCCACCTGCAGCAGGATATTGCTATGATTTTCGGGTACTGACCAGCTCCCCACCACCTCCCCCGCTCCGAATACTTTATTCTATGTTTACAGTGGAGCTTTGCATGCTTTCCTCCTAGCCACTTACCAGTAAGCTGAAACTGAGAAATGAACACAAGCAAGGGTGAGTGGTTTTCCTTTTGGCAACTTTTCAGAGTCTCACTTGAAATGGAAATGTTTTATTATTTTGTTTTGGGAATGAAGTTCCTAACCAGAAACACAACAACAGCAGAGAATATATCTTCTTTCTCTGGTATTAGCATAGCAGATACCACTACAGTTAATACAAACTCTTAGCCTCCCACACTGCAATTGTACCAGCTTCTCTTTTCCTGGTGCTCAAGCACTGGTACTTCTTATGCTAATAATGGAGCATTAGGAATATCCCCTATGCCCTACTGTCCCATGGCAGAGGCAGGAACCAAGCTCCTTCTCTGCAAACATAAAAAATTCCTAGTGAATCCTAAAGCAGAGAGTATTGAAGTGATGCATTGAAATGAGAGAGTCAAAAATGGAAAAAGTGGGCAGTTAAATACAAGAGATTTTGAACTGCATGATCAAGACATATCTGAACACACTGGGTCACATCCTCAAGTGGTATAAATAACCTTAAGACCATTAATGTCAGAGCTACACTGATTCTCCCCTTGCTAGTGATATAGCACAAGTCAAAAAGAATCCAGTGCTGGGCTCCCACCTTGCTAAGCTTTGGTAGTTTGCATATTTTATAAAACAAGTTGAGAAAACCACCACAAGGGGTTACTAGCATTTTACAAGCTGTCCACTTAGAGAACTTGAGCAACTCAACTGGCACATAGCCTAGGAGCTGCTCTGCCTTCCACAGGGTGGCCTATGCAAGCTGGCAGGACAGTTTGGGGTAGCCTCCACAGCATCTCCCCAGTTGTGCATAGACTGTGCATCAAATGATGCCTTCAGCCTCCCCAGTATTTGCTGAGGCAGCTTTCTGAACACCAAGAGACACTATTCCCTGAGGAAAGCATAAAATCTTCTAAACCTCTCTAAGCATTAAAAAGAAACGCAGGGAAAAATACAAATATTTTTTCAACAATTTTGAGCACTGATTTTCCTGGTAGGTATATTGAGGTATAGACTACATTCTCAAATGCTTCTTCAGCTGTAATGATCTTTCCTTTAAACCTTGTCAATTTAAAATGTTCATGTTCTGCGATAAGGACTATCTCTCACTGTCTATAAATTTGCTTATGTACAGCATAGGCTATAGTCTTGGTTGGACCAATGAGAAACAAATCCAAGTGAATCTGACATCATCTGTAAGATGGGTCTCTATTTTACTGTAATAAATTTACACCATTCACTCCAATATATTTCTTCTCTCATAACAAACATTTGAAGAAACCATGACGCCCCTTACTTTCCTCAATATTTTGTAGGTGTGAGCTTTTGATAGAGATTACATTTTAAGGATGCTTAACACAGTGAGAAATTAATATTAATGGCACTGATCACTGGATCAAGATATTTATTGATTATAGTAAGAGTTTAAACTGTTTAGTTTTGCTAGATTTACAAGATCAAGAAAGAATAATCAGAAATGCATCTATACCAAGCTAGATTTGGAAATAAGCATCACTGCTGGCAAATAAAACCACAGTGCCTTTCAATATTATTCACAAAGGTTGTCTTGGCTGCCTAATATAGTGATTTGTTACCAACATAACTACATTTATTTCAAAAGATCTATAAATGCTGGGCTTACCCCTCCACGGAAGAACACATTTTCTGCCGAGGATTCCCCAGTGAAGCCCGTAATTACGTGGTGCCATTCCAGTCTAGCTGAGTGCAGAATCAGGACCCGCTCACGTTTTGACCACCAGAGCCGTGGTCCTCCGCTTGCCCACACAACTCCTAGTCACTAACTGATGTTTCCAGGGATTTCAACTAATGGTCAAATCTGGCTAAGAGAAATCAAAACACAGAGGTTCTTATCTAAACACTTGTAATTTGTCTATAGCACAAATGAAACAAGCATGTCCCTTATCATTGAGCTTCTCCTATCATTTGAGCAACAAGTATGTCGAAGCACTGCTGTAAACAGGGTGGGAATACTACTGCTGTGCATCAGGAGAAAAACAAATAAGACAAGACAGTAAAAAAAGATGCTTTCTCGCTGAAACAAACCAAATCACAGCATGGAACTTTATTACAGAATCTGACAGCAAAGCACTAATTCGCTGCTTCGAAAGATGCAGATTCAATCAATAAATCTCCAGCTATCAGAGTAAATCCCTCAGGAAGATAAACCAAACCAGAAAATCAGAATTCACTCTTCTTTCCACTGAACATTTGAAACGTTTAACTTTTTCTGTGCTGTACTTTGTTGATAAGGTATTTGAGTCCATACCATATTTTCATCATATAAGCATATCAATGTTCCTGTGCTCCCATTCCTTAAAAAAATACATTAATAAATTAAAAAGATAATAAAGCTTCAGTGAACCAGTGAACTATTTCTGCACAGCTCTGATTCTACCAGGTACTTCAGTAGAAGCCTTACTCACTAAGATCAAGTCAAAGCTGAATACATATGTTAAAAACTATGGCAAATCAGGGATTAAAACCTATATCCTGTATCCACAGCTCTACATACTCTGTGGCTTGTGTAGTACACGTTTTCTGAGGTCCCTTATTTTACTGGAGGAGAAACACAGCAATAGTCTACTCTCTAGAACTTTAACATTTGGTTGTCAGCTGAAGATGGCTTTAAAACCAAGAGTTGTTATATAATTATAAATTAAAAAAATGAACACCAGCAGCAAGACCTCCTGGGTCTTCCTTCCTTTGAGACTGAACTCAGGTCTCATTTTTGGCTTGTTTACCAACATACTAATTTCCTTCATTTGCTCCATGTTTTCTATTTTTGTATTGTCATGACGTATTTACAGATTGTGGTGGTGAAGGAGGAGAGAGGAGAGAAGCTTCTGGTAGGGTAGTGGCCAGACCAGAGTAAAAACCTGGGAAGAGGTGACTAATATTTATGATACTTGGCATAATAACCATGAGAGAAGTAGAGTGCAGCAGAAAGATCTACACTTTTCCTGAAGGGCTCCTGTTTTCTATGATTTTCTTTCTTGATGAGCAAGATGTAGGCTGACTGAAATTTTGGACTGAGTGGGAAATTTGGTCCCTTGTAAGTTCTTGCAGGGATGAGAACAACAGGAAGAGAAGATGAGAATTTGGATCTTCTTTACTTTATATTCAAGACATTATTAAGATCTTTATGAAGTAAAGCAGAAGAGAAAGAAAGGATGGGAGAGAGGAGTAGGCTTTAAGGAAGGAGACAAGCGTGACAGAAGTGTTTTGAGGAGCAGGGTTCAATCAAAGCTAAAAAGCAAACCTGCTTGGCCAAGAGCACAGCAGAAAGGGAGAGGCAACACTTCGCAGGAGGAAATGTGATCCCATAAATGGTTTCAGGCCAAAATCCGCAGATTGGGGATAATTGTACCTAAACCAAGATCACTTACCCACAACATTACATAATTATCATTAATACAATAAAAGTAGTGTGGCTACAAATAGAGTATAATATGCACTAAGGAAACTAATTACAGCAGATAAGGTTGGCAATTTCAAAGCAGATATTTGTGTTCTTAATTGACATAGGTTTATCTACCTCTTATGGATGTTCTTAAGTCTACCTCAGTTCCTGGAGTATCAGGACTCCAAGATATATATAAGAAGGAAAGCTATTTTATGACTGGGAACCTTTCTGGATGCAAAACTGTCACTCTGGTTACAATGTTTATTTGCTTGAGACAAGATTCAGATTCAGGAGCACCAAGGCTTGCATCTGGATGACCCTTCTTAGTTCAAGTGTTAAGATGCCACTGCACCATTATACCTCCTGCTCTCCCCTTCTGCTCAGAGAAAGGGTAAGGGGTTGGGTGGGGGAGTGAAGGAGGCAAAGGCACATCAAGGGAAAACGACACGTCCTCATAGAACAGGCAGTACGTTCAGTGTTCAGGGGATAGAGGCCAGTAAGAGAAGGAAAAGAATAACGAGCACAAAACTGAATTTGAAACGCATCATTCTATCATGTCAGTGAGGAAAAGAGTGCCCCTATCACTACTAAGGAGAGACTCACTCAGCTGCATTTTCTGAAGCTCTTACTCTGCATAGCACTTTTTGAATCACTAGCTGTGGTCGTTAAGCTGCAAAGTACCTCTGTTCGGACAGAAAGAATTGAATCTGTGTAATACACCTGCAAAGTTAGAAATTATTAAGTAATAGGTATCAATTTAAAAAGAAACATTTTTTTATTTCAGATGGCATTACCTCAACCACGAACTACTAAATCTGAATTTTTCAAAGAAAAATATTTTAAAGATCTCACATTCTATTAGTCACAATGATATCTTAAAACAATTTATTTGAAGAAGCAGCACCTACATTCATCTAAAGTTTGAATGGAGCAGACGATGAAATGCTTAAAGGAATGGAAATCCTCTTACATACCTACTTGTTGAATATTCAGCCACACATCTTTGTGCTTTCTCCAGCCCTCTGCTTCATACTTAAGATGAACTTCACACAAGCACTTGAAGTCACCCAATTATCCTTCTACAAATCCCTTCTCAAAATTCTTACTTCCCATGATGCTTATAAATACAGAATACAGAAAAGGAGATGGAAAGGTCCACAGGAGGTCATTTATCCATCTTCCTAAACCAGGATCAGATTATTCCTGAAGACTGCTACAGTCTCCACAGTAACAGAAGGTCTGCCTGGATCAAAGCAATCTATACCAGTACTTTCTGAATATTCCCTTCCCATCTTTCACACCTTTCCTTTAAGGAAGGAGTCAAGGATGATGTCCTTTACTCCAGTCCACTGTGGAAATGAAAAACACCATTTTCTTCCTCTGCTGGTGAAGCCATCATAATACTAGACCATTAGCAGTGCTGACCAGCTACCTCACACAGGTTTCACTGTTACCTTTTATCTCCCTTGCCTGTTTCTTCATCTTTTACTTAGGCAGTAAACACCTAATGCTAGTGACCAACCTTTTGCTCTGTGTATGCCTAAAATTCAGATTAGGACTTATTTAGTAGTATCTTTACACGCGTTTATGGTAATAAAATGAGGAAAAACATAAAAGATTACAGTTGTTAAAAGATGAGAAAACTGTGATCTTCTACTAATTATTTCAGAGAGTTGTAAAGATAATAGATGTGGGTTAAGCAATGATTAGCAGCCAGCTTGGGTTTGCCAAGAATATTGTCAATCCAATCTAATTTCCTTCTACAACATGATAACAGTATTTTTAGAAGAGAAGTGTTAGCTGCTTAGATTTTGACACTGTCTCATATAGCATTCTTACGTGTAAAGTGAGGAAAACCAGGTCCAAGTGAAATCATAGAATCATAGAATCATTTCGGTTGGAAAAGACCTTCAAGATCATCAAGTCCAACCATTAACCATGCCCCCTAAACCATGCCCTGGAGTACCCTGTCCACTCGCTTTTTGAATACCTCGAGGGATGGTGAATCAACCACTTCCCTGGGCAGCCCATTCCAATGTTTGACAACCCTCTCAGTAAAAAAATTTTTCCTAATATCTAACCTAAATCTCCCTTGCCTCAACTTGAGGCCATTTCCTCTTGTCCTGTCTCCAGCCACCTGACAGAAGAGACCAACACCCACCTCACTACAACCCCAAATGTTCATACAACAGATACAAACATGACTGAGTTTATCAGATTAGTTAATGAAGCACTGTATTTACTGCAAAATCAAAGGATGGAATAAGCAGGGTTATCCAGGGGTCCCACATCCAGTATTACCCAATATTTTCACTAGTCATATAGATGACAGGATAGGAAGTGTGCTAGCCAGGTTTGCAGATCACAGCACGTTGTGAAGGACTGCAAAGATGTTGAAAAGTAAGATAGCAACCAAAAAGAATATCAATAAATTAGATCATTGATTTGGAAACAAAAAAAAAAAAAAAAAAAAAGACCGTTACTCAGCATGGAAAGAGAGAGTTACACCATTCTTAGGCAGGAAAAATCAACTGCAGAAGTATGGCATGGCGAGACTTTTAAGTGAGTTATATGTATGAAAATCAAGTTTGCTTCATACATATAATTGGGGTGTAGGTGGGTTAACAGGGCCGTGGCTTATGCATACCCAGTGCACTTCACTTATTCCTTAGTCCAGGAACTCCCCAGCTAGTCAACTGTATAGATGAGATAAAGGACTGGTTTGAGACCAGGGACCAGCCTGAAACTAGGCGATGGCCTGATCATTCACAGTCAAGTGTTTGACTGATGTTACAGAAGCCCTCCGGGTGGGAATTTTGGACAGTTCTGGAAATTACTCCCTTCTCCCAGGTCACACTGTGTCTAGTCCAATTTGTATAGTGGGATGTGTTAACACTCTGGGTGGAGTGTCCCAAAGACTGCTCTTGGTGGTTCTTCCTGCAGAATTTTGCATAGATAAGACATTTGTAAGTAATCAATATAAATGGTTCCTGCAGAAATGGTCATGTAGGACAGTCTTTTATGTACAGTTCAGATATTTAAGAGATATTTTGTATGTATGTTATAGTTTAACCCCAACCGACAACTAAGCCCCACACAGCTGCTCGCTCACCCCCCCCTCCCAGTGGGATGGGGGAGAGAATCAGAAGGGTAAAAGTGAGAAAACTCAAGGGCTGAGATAAAGACAGTTTAATAGGGAAAGCAAAAGCTGCACATGCAACCAAAGCAAAACCAGGAATCCATTCCCCGCTTCCCATGGGCAGGCAGGTGTTCAGCCATCTCCAGGACAGCAGGGCTCCATCACGCCTGACGGTGACTTGGGAAGACAAACACCATCACTCCAAATGTCCCCCCTTCCTTCTTCTTCCCCCAGCTTTATATGCTGAGCACGATGTCCTATGGTCTGGGATATCCCTTGGGTCAGTCGGGGTCAGCTGTCCCGACTGTGTCCCCTCCCAACAACCTGTGCCCCCCCAGCCTCCTCGCTGGTGGGGTGGGGTGAGAAGCAGAAAAGCCCTTGGCTCTGGGTAAGCACTGCTCAGCAGTAACTGAAACATCCTTGTGTTATCAAGCCTGTTTTCGGCACAAATCCAAAACATAGCCCGTACTAGTTACTATGAAGAAAATTAACTCTATCCCAGCCAAAACCAGCACAATGTAGTTAAGATATATAAGTAGCAATGAATTACACAGGTGCTGGGTGGTCGCTCTGGACCACGTCCAGCTGGATTATAAGAAGCGGGCAGAGAAGTGGTTCAAGGGCCTCACCCCATGCCGCTGCAAGTGCCCTTGCAGTGGAGACTCCTGTCACCACCAGACAGAGACCAACCATTCTGTTCAGGAGATCTGATCCTCCCTGTGTGTATTACCTTATGCTAAGATCCTCAATTTATTTTTCTTTATCAAACACTCTCTCTGAGTGTTCATGCAACAGCAGGATGGAAAACAAGTGTCTGCGCAAAAGTACTATGGAAAAACGATTTAAGAATCATAGAGGACCGCTGTGTGATTTTCACTCTGCTGTAAGAAAAGCAAATTCTGTCTGGGGATACCTAACAGAAGCACAGCCTGCAAGAGAAATGAAATGATTCTTCTGCTGCTCCCAATACAGCAAGACCCAGATGAGGGCCTAAAACTGAATCTGTTCTTCGTGTCCACAACAGGCAGGACAGGAAATAATAAGCATAGACCAAAGCAAGGAAGATTCAGGTTAGAAACAAGGAAAAACTTTCTTTGAGGAAAGGTCCTGAAGCTCTTGGACAGACTGCTGTGGTGACAGCATTTCTATTGCTGCCTAAACTGTTCCTTAAAGTTTTCAAACCTCTGTTAAAGACGAGCCTGCCACAGGATGAGGGAATTGTCTAGGTGACTTCTTGTGGTCCTTTTCAGGTCTATGACTCTAACATAATGTAGCAAGTGAAAGAAAAAACTACGTTTATTTGATACAATTACTCCTGAAGTGGACAAATACAGAATGGTGGAGTAGTCTATTAGAAAGGTCACCACATAATCTGCAACAAACTTGTGTTTCCTGATCATCTGAGTACTTTTACTCTTAAGACCAGTGAAAATCTTTGTTCAGCTTTAACCCCAATGAATTCCATGATATGCGAAATGAAAGAAGGAGTTAAAACAGATGTTTCTGTGTTACTAGTAGGTCCTGTAAGACCATTAAGTTCACTGTGACTGAAATATGCTGTTATAGGAGCTTTAATACCTCAAGACATCATCTGAGTAAATAGGCATTTTTACTTCTAGACACATTAGCAGATGAATAACCAAGCTCATAAATGCGTAATGAATGAATAACTCATTTCAGTCCCTGGAGGTAACACACAGACTAGATACCATGATTTCCTACTGAAGAAGTGCCCGTTTCAAGGACAAGCCTATGAATTTCCTCTAGTGTGAATCAGCACCATCATGGTGTGCTTACCTTTACTCGGGTATATTTGCAGCAGGAAAAGCCCTTTTGTTTAAAGAGAGCCGAGAGAGCTGCCAAGTATCATGCCTCTCACACAACGCTCGGACATTTGGCAGCAACGACGGTGACTCCTGCAGCCTGACCACCCTGAGGGAGCTGTAAGAAATGCCTTCCAGCGTGGCCCCAAGTCCGACAGCAGGAACCTGTCTCTGGCCCATCCTCTTGCCTCCAGCTCACGTGAGCTGCCAACAAGGGGGGGACGCTGTGCCAGCAAAGAGACGTGGGCCAAAGCTGACTCCCTTGGCTCTTTTCCCCAAGGCAACAGGGGAAAAAAAGCTGCTGAGGGGAAAATAATTAGTCAGTAGAGATGATAGACAGATGCATTTTTCCCCATTCCCAGGAAGGCTATAGCAAAACTGAAGGTGAAATCATACCTTTAAACATACCCTTTAATCAACTCAGCCTGCTTGCCAATAGCACAGTAGTTGTCATTAATGAAGGCAGAGGAACACAACGCTCTGCATGAGACACCCTGTGAAGGTCCAGAGAAGGTCTGTGAAGTATATGCTGGTGCCTGTGGAACCACAAACTTACTACTCTTTATGCCCGAGAAAGCCTACGGCCCTGAAAGCACTGGCTGCACAGCCTGAGTCTTAGAAACCCATCTCATACCACTGTAAGCACTATCCCCTTGAAAATCAGTCCCTCTTGAGCTCTTCCTTACCCATCAGTTTACTGTAAGAAGATTCAGCGCCATCTCTGGTAACACATTCCCTTCCACCTGCACCACATATTTCATTATGTCCAATATCTCCCTCCTTCAGACTTCTCTAGATTCATGTGAACCCACGTGAACGCCATTTAAATTCCTTCCCAGAGATAAGCATCAGCCTTTCCCACACTGTTTAGAGGAATATAGCCAACAGCTTACCTTTTTAAACATGGATTCAGCTACTGAATTCTTATTGAATAATTATCACCAAAAGATACATGTGACTCGTAGAAAGCTACATGAGAAAAACTGAATCTTGTGAGACTCCAAAAATTTTGAGTGGCTTCGTGCTCATTTGCTCTTAAGAAGTGACTTTTATTAGCAAGTACACATAAAACCCCCCACTCTCAAAAAAAAAAAATATCCCTGAAGAGTGATAAATAAACTATGTTATTAAGATTTAACACATATAACTGTCAGGTTTTGGGAAAAATGACAGCATTCAATAAAGAAAAAGAGAACTACATCTTCAGCAACTACAATCACAAATTAATTAGTTCTGATATAACTTCAGAAATACGTTAAGAACAGCCATTCTGATTTATTTATGACTTAAATGCTTTTGCTGATGGGAAACATTACACCTAAGATAGCACAATATAAAATAGTACCTATCAGCTGCTGCGTTATCTGTGGTGGTGTCCACCCACTTTATTGAGGAAAGCTACAAATGAACCTCTGACAGAAGGAAGATGCTGTGTGTGGGTATTGATGCAGAGCCCGATGGAGTCAGAGGACCAACATGCTCCAATGGCACGTGAGAGACTGAACATTCAGAAGCAGAGATCGTGTTGAGGGAGGAAGGGATGTTTGCTTGTTTTTGCTGGGGTTTGTGAGTTTAGTTTTTTACCTCCTGATCCTTGTGTATTTTTCTCTAAGTCAAAGGAAATAAGTTTTCTGAATGCAGGATTTTTCAGAAGAAAATCTGTGCTGTCCATTCCCTCACTGACCTGCGTCACTCGCTATTCCTCATTTTTCAGAGCTCGGCATCGACATCAGGCTCCAAATCAGCACAGCCACATTCCTATCAATCAATCTTTTCTCCTTAGGAGAAAAACACATTTCTCTAGTATAACTGCTACCTATGTTGGTTCTTCTTATTACAGGCAGATGACAAAACACAGCAGCTGAGACTGTATGGTGTAATCTGACTGACCTACATTTCACTAAGTATCAACCTCTACAGGCTTTAAATGCATTGTTCCCTACTTTGAACTCATTTCAGCATTCAGACTAAATTTTTCCAAAAGTCTCCCCACAGATGAGGAAGATTTCATTTAAGGGTCTCTGCAGTCGGACAGAGCCGTGGCTTTCTGTGTTTATTTACCATATGTTATATGTTTGAGTCAAATGTCACCTAGCAACTGCAACGTGTCCCCTTTTTCACTCTTGCACCTAATCCTAAAAAGACCAATGCACACGTGCAATTTGCTTCCTGTGAGTAGATGCTGTTGAAGGGGATGAAGTTACTCATGTTTAGTATTTTACAGGCCTGAGGGAATGAAATGGATCAAATAGAATAGAAATATGTTATTTCTGATCAGTGTTATAATAAAATATTATTGTATCATATCTGAATTGTTGAAGTGCATTCAAAAATATTCAGTGAAATCTCATCCAGAATGAAATTCTATTCATCTTACATTACAATATCTTAGGCACAAATAAATTATTATTATACAACAGTTACTTTGTTTAGAGGATAGATAGAGATACTTGTATATGTAGACGTGCAAGACAACATAATAATAGCTCTAGCCTATTCAACTAGATTCTTCTTAATACAGTGATTTTTAATAAGAACATACTAGAAAGGTTGTAACACTGTACTAGCTAAAGGGACACTGCCTGATCCATATTTCTATGTATTGATCTACCTTTAAAACATCCTGCTGTTAAAATATTATTAAAACATCTCCCTCCTCTACTAAGAGGGCAGTCTGGATGGAGGGAGACAAAACCACCTTGAAGACTGGGCTTTTTTCTTCATAAGGTGTTGCTATTAAAAGAATTCTTCTGAGGGACAGAGGATTTTAGACATTTCCAGTATGTTTGCCAATTTACAAGGACACTGGAAAACACGAAAACGGCGGTGACAGAGAGTACATGCCTTGGCTGCAAACCAAGACAAAGCTGGCTGATCTGATTTGAAGCCTAAGAGGTTTGATGGCATCTTGTCCGCAGGACTACGGAGTGGGCTGTGATGAAGGTGCTTCCTCGGCACCGTAGGTCTGCTGGGTGCGAGCCCTGGATTACCAGCTTGCAGCGCTAACCCACAGCCAAGACTGGCGCTCGCCATCCTCTTGTCAGGCAGAACTATGCATTTGCATTTTAATTTGCTCACGGCCACTGTAAATGCTAAAACATAGAAAAACCAAGGCCACTAGCATACATCTCTTGCAGTCTTCTGCAGTGATTCTCATTGTTGCTTCTTTTTGTAATTCAACTACTGTTCTCCACTGCTGCTCATTTTTTTTAAGATTAGTATACCTTTATAGCTTCTTAAAACAGATTATTTTCTTGGACTCCTCTATAGTACATGTTAACCTTCTTTCTTCTATATGCAAGTAATAATTACGGAGCTTTACCATAAACTTAATTAAAAAAGAAAAACCCCAAATCATACTACATGGTGCTAATACCTTTATTTTAACCTGGATCTGCTCTTATTTTCACTGACAACATTACTACTACTGTGAAGAGATGCTGTTCTGTATCTGAAGCATCTTGATCTGGAAAATAGTTGTAGCTATCCCTGATAAATTAAAAAACCTCTATCTTTTCAAAAATATTTATTATTTTTCAGACTCTGAGTGCTCAGAATGTTATTCCAGAGCAGCACCTGTGGGCATGTATCAAGACAAGAAAGCAAAATCAGAAGACACCATTACTACCGTACCAATTACATTTGCCACGCAAGGCTGCAGAGAAGTGCGTTCCCTGGAGAGCCAGAATTACACACTAAAAATCACTCAAAGGGATCACCCATCACTTGATCCAAATAAGTGCTGAGAACTCATTTTATCATCATTAACTGATCACAGCAAAAGACTGTTGGTTAAAATCATCCTTCTGGTTATAACTCCACACACTAATGTCATCCAGACAGGCTGTCATTAGCCCATAAACTCACACGCCGGGAGAAAAAGCTCACGGTCTTGGTTCAGTTCTGTTTACAGCGACTGCTTGTCACTGTTACAGATATTAATTAAACACCTCTCATTTTGAATATCCATAATTCAACTTCTGGACTATTTTTGTTAATGAAAGCCTCACGCCCACATGACACGTGAAAATTAACGTGCTACGACACGTCTTTTTGTAGGTACTGCCGGCCTGAGGCCCCTTGTACTGCTCTTGCATCCTTGCTCTACGTAGGCCAAACTCCGCTATTCATCAAGCCTTGTTTTTCACCCTGCCTTTGACAAGCCAAAAGGCGATATTCATTCGGTCTGCCCTACCATCACGGTCTGATTTGTAACCTAACTGCTCAGCTGTCAGCTTCACTACAGGTCGCGTTTTATTTTAATAAAACCGTGGGAGTGAGACAACTTCTTTGTACCAGCACAGCAAAGGCCTGGAGCTTGCCTAACTGAATCCATTAAGGCTTTATTATTAACTGATCTTCAAGATCTATTTAAATATGAAGTGTTAGTGATCTGACACTACGCTGAGAATAAGTTTAATTGACTTTTGTTATTTTTTCCTTTTCAGGGTCAGAACTGAGTGGTGTTAATGCTCTGCTACTAGAAAGGGCCCTCTACTCATTACTGACCACACAAGAGGATACAAACCTACCGTACCAACACTCAGAACTAAAACCCATCCCACTGAGGACATTCACACTTCTTATTAAAACCTAAACATTGCAAAGCATTTAATTCAAACAGGTGAAGTATAATGAGGAACACAGTTAACACACAGCTAAACTTGACAGACTAATTTTTTTTAATCTTAAATTTCCAAAGAATTGGTGTACAGACCCCAAGTGTTCTAAAATAGCTTGCACCTCCTCAAAAAACTAGGCACCTGGGTTCGTGACTCCTAGAACTATGCTAAACTCACATCAGCCAATTCACTTGCATTTCTCAAATGGAAAATGCAAGCTCCTGGGTTAAAAGGAAGATAAGGCTCACTCAAGCTAAAGGAATGCAGAATCCTTGCAAAAATTTAATTCATACAATAAAATAGAGTAAAACAAGTATAACTAAATATATAGGAAACAACTAGATTTAGATTCCCAGGTCAGTGACATTACTGGTTCCGACAAGGTGAATTTATCCAAGCTTTTAAAAACAGGATGTCCAATTTACCTCAGGACACGCTTATACTTTTCTGTTCCATCTTTTCAATTTGATGACGTTACTGCTGCACCATTAGCAAACAGGTTGCTACTTTTTAAAAATGTTTTTGCCAAGCTCAGAATTTAACAGAGAAATACAGTTCGGATTCCGTAACACCTATGTTTCAAAATTCACTATCAATCATCAGGTTAATTATTGCTCTAAGAAAATCAGGAGGTAAACTTAAGCCAAGGTGCAAAACACCCAGGAACAACTTGTGCACTCTTTTATGCCCTGTTTTGCCCCACTGACCTAATCAGGTTGCACAGAGTAAGAACAAGGCTGAAATTCTTTCCATTATAGAAAAAAAGCTTTGTACAATGAAAATTTCTTTGCAGGTCTTGTTAGTTCCATAAATGTTTCTGAATGAAATTTTGGTCTGATTGAAGTTTTCTATTGACTTGCATAAAGTTGCAAATCGTTGCCTGTCTTCTGCTTGTAGCAGGATATATATACAGGATGTGTTACTAATTTCATCTATCTGCAAGAATATTAGAAACTTTTCATATAGTTGTTTTTTTAAAGGTAGAAAGTAAACTACGGGTCTGATTCTGCAGCCCTGATCTTGCGTTCCAATGTCTTAGACATACTTAACATATATTACAAATGCTAAGGGATGATATACAATCATTAATTGCCTTTAAGAAACATTTTTGCCTTTTTAACACCATCTCAAATTGCACATAGGCCAATAACAAAAGAGTGTTTGCTCAACTTAAAATTAATTTCATTTACTTTAACTTCTGTGATAAACAAACACAAACAATAACTGAAATAAACATGATTCAAACCTCTCAAGGGAGAAGCTGATTTACTGTGAAGACTGCTTTCTGTGTCCTGCACTGCCCCTTGCTGGAGTATCTTACAAATATGACACTGTAAATTCTAATAGCAGCACTAATTAAAACTTGCATCTGTTTCTGAACCACAAAATAATCTTAAAATGTAAGGACTGCACGAGTTTATAATCAGTCACTTAATCAACAGTTCATTATCACACATGTGGACTTCTTTTCTGTAAAACTATTAACCATTCCCATTTGCAAAGACTAATTTTAATCCATACAGAGTTGATGAACACAGTTAGCTTTTTCCCTGATTGCTTTCTCATAAGAGATTACTATTCAAAGAAGAAAACCATAAAATGAAACACCCAGAAATATTGCTACTTTACTGCTAATGAAAAGTGGCAAGGAAACCACGGCAAGCAGATGCTTTCCTAAAAAACATAACATGTCTAAAATGTACACTAAATGTGAACACGATCCATATACAGAAATGAGAATAACAAAAAAATTAGCACACTTAGCAATATCTCTTACATCTGAAACTTCCACAGCGTTTCCTGTTATCCTTCAAAAATGCATCTGAAAAACTAGCATCTGTTCCCTTTCTATGTGTTATTGGTCATAGATTCACTCATTCTCAAAGTTGTTGCAAACTTGACAAACTGAATACACTTGAGTACCTGTGTCTGCGGCTCTGTATTTTTCAGCTTTCTGGTTCTGGTGATTATTTGATTTCTTTTAAGTTTTCCATCATGGATACTATTCAACCTTAAATGAAGAATGCTTTTTGACAAAACTTTGAAAGGTCGTTTGTACAACTGTGTATGTAGAAAAACTGAATTACATGTTAGAAGATCAACGAACACTTTCCTGCATTAAAGCAAATCCTACCACAACACATCTTCTAACCAAACTATTTGTAATACCCCTCGGCTAGTCATAATTTATTCAATTTGTGCTGGTATTTTTAATTGCGTCCTACATGCACATATTAGCTTCGGAGAAGCTATTCTATAGATCCGATTTATGTAAGCCCAATGCAAGTTACCCTCTCCTTCCCTTCCAACGGGGACAATCCTCTGTTGGTGAAGGAAGCCAAGGACTGACTTTGCTTGAGTTCTGTCTATGAAACCACACGCTCTTATTTGTCAACAAATAGTAAAGCACTTGATGGTACACTTGGTCTTTGCACTGAACTGAGTGACATCACTCTCCTGAAAGCTGGGGGCAGTGTCAGGGTCAAAACAACTAGTCTACACTTGAAATGTTACCTTCAATTTAAAAACGCACAGGAGAAAAAAAAATAGCAAGCCATAGGCAGCTAGTTACTTAAATGTCCGTCTTTTAAGAGCTTGCGGGAAGAGCCTGAGGGAAGAGCCTAGCCCTGGCCATACTGACAGCAGAGCACCTTTTCTGACTTCATCAAAGCTGTAACTTCACCCTCAGACTCTTAAACTGACCTGGGAGTTTGGCCCAAAATATAATGGGGTCAAGTGACAAGAACAGGAATTGAACCCTATCTCTTAAATAATCCTCCATGCTAACAGATCTATGGGTGGTAAGAACACTAAGGGAAGAGAAAAGACTGAAAAATATGAGGCGATCTTGGAAAAGAACACCACGAAGCACCTGCAGCTCCTTAGAGAACTTACAAAGAAAATAAAGACTAAAATATTGACTTTGGTCTGTTCCTGTGTGCCATCCCAGGTGTTGATTTAGCCAGTCCTCCACCTTGGGATGTGAGGCTGACAGAGGTCCAACACACAGTGGTTCTGTTTTCCTACTGTCCCGATCCAGGAACACATCAGGATGCACGAACAAAGCTGCAACCAGCTTAGGGTGCTGCCTTTTCTTAGCTCACGCATGTCCTGCTACTACAGGGAAGCTCAATGTGGCTATTTCAAATGTCAACTCACTGCCACAGCTGATTACACATCTGCTCTAGAATAGAGTGTCATCAAAGAAAAAATATCTTCTGCATTGTACAGAGCGGAGAGCTCTATGTGAAAGCTAAATTGAAGCCTGCCAAACCCACCAAGCCCCTTTCCAGCAAGTCTGCAGAAGAGCAGCACTGTGAATAAGAATCAGGATGCTACCACAGACGTAGCATGGCAAAACAGGTGACAATAAATCTCAAGGGTAAGATGGTGTCTCTGTGTTTCATCTGTATAAATCGAGGCAGGCCAACTCCCAATTTACTCTTAAGATTTGATTGAGGGGGACAGAAGTACAATATATTACTTCTGTATTTGGCACCAGTGTAACTGTGGCTGGAACACTGTGCCTATTTCAAGCATCCAAATTTCAAGAAGGATGCTGAGAAATTGGACAAGGTTCATAACAGAGCCTAGGGAATGATTAAAGAATTAGAAGACATGCCTTCTAGTGAAAGACTCCAGAAGGTTAATCTACTTAGCTCATCAAAGAGAAGGTTAAGGGGTTGGGACTTAATCATAGTCTCACATCTAATATGAGAAGCAGAAGTTTGACAGTAAAAGAGTTTATCTCCTACCTAATTACCAAAGGTCCAGTGGTTGAAAGCTGAATATAAATAAATTCAGAAAGGACAGAAGGCAGGTTTGTTTGCTAATGTATTTAATTTTAACCAAGGAGAGTAATTAACTACTGGGGGGGGGGGGGGGGGGGAGTGCTACATTTTGCCACTGATGTGAAATCAAGATTGATGCTTTTCCGAAAAACCATGCTGCAGTTCAAGCACAGTTATCGGATACAGGCTGTGCTCTTTACTGAAAGATATAAATAACACAGAATGAACTTACAGAAACAAAGTCATCAACATATTGTACTGAGAAGTGCCATAATTTCTAAATACAGCAAGTCCTTTAGCTCAAAACTAATTCTGCCTAAACCTGAATTTAAACAGATGCCCACAGAAATCTGAATCACTAAAAGGACATACCTAGCAGCAAATTGTAGCTAGAATTAAACACGTGAATTTAGCCAACTTCAAAAAACGTACCCAATATCCACTTCATTAAGGGCTATGTTCTGAGAGACTGTTTTGCCACAGTGTTCCCCAAATCATTCCCAGTTATTGATTTGCAATGTCCAGGTGGATGAATGTGACTCTGATAAGGACGAACACTTCAAAGCTGAATGATTCTCCATAGCTGTCTAACAGATAAGCTTCTGAACACATCTGGCCTTACTGGGAAAATACAATATAAAAATTAAGCAGGGATTGTTTCCCCCCAACCCCGCTTTTCGTAATGGTAGAAGATACTTGCAATGTCTGTGGGGTTTTTCTAGGTACAAATGAATCAGCTGTGTCAGGAACTAATTTTGCCATAACATAAATTACCTTTACATTTTCTCTTTGTTCCGGTGAGACAGGCCTGCTGGTGAACAACCTCTTCCATTTATTCATACAAGCGTGTACGAATACAAGACATTTATTCATACAAGCGGTAGCACGAATTTTGAAAGATGCATAACCTCTGACTCAAGAATACTAGGGTATATAAGATTTAGCTTATTAGGTGATTTTCATTAAAAAATAGAAACATAGAATAAATACATTGATAAGTGTCTCAACCCTTGAGCTAAAACTCCTTCCTATATGCCTTCACCTTCACCAATAGCCCACAGGCCTAAATTTCACAAAGAAAATAGTGTATTCTTTAAATCATATTAGCTAGCACAAGGTAGCCAACTTTTTGGCAGACCAAAGAAAACATTACAGCAACCTGACAGTCCTTACATTAACCTGGATGTATGCCAAAATCTGCCTATTTATTATTCAGATTAACTTTTATTATCTGCTTATCAGATGCTGAAAATATTGGTGTTCAAATTGCAGAAATGTCCATTCCTTTTGTGTATCAGGCTTGGAAAAATAATTGTCAGCCAGGAGTCAGACTGATACTGTTGCCTTAACACACAAAAAGTAGATTTTATGAGAGACAGCCTAGTGCTTTCTTCATTCAATTTTTTATCTAGTTTCACAATTTGTTGCCCTTGGAAAAGAATCTAAAAGTATCTTAGAAATACATTATTTCTCATTGAGGCATGCATATGTTCTTGAATGCTTACAGTATGTTTCAATATCCCCTTAAAGTTAATGGTGAGAGCAAGATTCTTTTCTCCTGTTTGCTGTGATGACTGGATTAACAAGCAGAAAGGTGCCACGAGTAGCAGGATAATAGTATCGCAACCCAGCACTGCCTAAAGCTGATGCCCAATTCGAGTCTCCGGAGCCTTTCCAAAAGGAAAGGGAATTGCATGTTGCTATAGGGCTCAGAAGAGGTTCATGGTGCAGGTCTACACCCCAGGCAAACTCACGGAGATGGGTATAACTGCATGCAACGTAAACTAGCGCAGCGCTAGCCCATGCAAGGCATGCTGTCCAAAGCATTCAGACAGCTGCAGGTCCAGAACACGTCCATGTTCCGAAGGACAATCCTTTTTTCTTTTCAACATACTGTGTTCCTTCTTTGCTATTGTTGTTTATTAATTTGACCTTTTTTTTTTAAGTTTACTACTAAATCACTATGTTTTCCCACATACTAATAGGATAGCCTTATCAAGAGAGACTTTAAAGCAGCTGGTACTTTATGAGCAATCTGCATCACTCCAGGTTAGTCAAAAAATATACCAGTTACTACAGAGCTTAGGAAATGAAACATTGATCTAGGCAGTAGCACTAAGAGCATTAGAGGTTTAATGTTTTACAGCTGTGGAGGTGTATGTTTGTGTATTTCTAAACTGCTTAAATCAGTGGGATGCAATATTCTAAGCCTTGAGGATCAAGCTTATTTTTAAAAGTTCAGGGGACAATAACAAATGCTGAGAGAGGTTCTCTATATTATTCTGAACTACATTTGTGAAAGTGTAAGGTGAATTCAGAATTTTTTTGCATTAGACGGTTGGACTGTCACAGATTTTTTTCTTCCAGATGGGCCTGGGACAAATGCTTCTATCTTCCTAGTTTGCCATATTTTGCTAATTTTTTTCATCAATTATTATGTGCACAACCTAGCCTCACAGCATCATGGCAGGGGTGGAAAAGGCAACTCGCCAAAAGTCAGAAGCCCTTTGCTGAGGTGTTATTCACAGAGGGATGCATGCAGGGAACTGTGCAAAGGGTGAAGTTGCAAGGTCTACCTAAGCAGATTTTACCAAGTTAGTTTTGTGCTATTTCAGTGAACTGAGCTGGCTTGCTGTGGATGGCACTCAAGTTGGCACAAGGTGGGTCGTGCGAGCAAGGCATTAGGAGGTTGGCTTTGGGGGGCAGGAGGTGAAGCTCTGCATCTGAGCAGTAATAAACTGATCAGTTTGGATCAAGCCATACCTTGAAACTATGCCCAGAAGAGTTTTTTTCTGCTGCTGAAGTGAACTGAGCCATGGGGGAGTCCTCCTGGAAGAGTCCAAGGAACACCAGAGCCAAAGCAGAGCTCAGAGATAATATGTGGCAGAGCCGTAACATAAGAATATAGATAGCAAACAGGTAAAGAGAAATAAACATTTCATTAAGAGGTTGGGTTTTTTTGTTTGTTTGTTTTTTTGAGAGGTTTCTGTTCAGCCTTACTCGGGAATAGAAACCAGAAAAGCCTGTTAAGGAACAGCGTCAGTAATGTACACAGAGGCTAGGCATCCCTCCTGGTTCAACCCCAGCCAGCAGCTAGGCACCACACAGCCGCCTGCTCACTCCTCGCACCCCCCACAGTGGGGTGGGGAGGGGAATCGAAAACAAGTAAAACTAGTTGAGATAAGAACAGTTTAATAATTGAAATAAAAATTAAAAAAAAAAAAAAAAAAAAACGACGAAAAGGAAGATAACAAAAAGAAAGTGGAGTACTACCCAAGAAAGACAAGTGATGCACAATGCAATTGCTCACCACCCGCTGACCAATGCCCAGTCAGTTCTCAAGCAGCAAGCTGCGCCCCTCCTCCCAGGCCAACTCCCCCCAGTTTATATACTGGACGTGACGTCACATGGTATGGAATACCCCTTTGGCCAGTTTGGATCAGCTGTCCTGGCCGTGTCCCCTCCCAACTTCTTGTGCCCCTCCAAGCCGAAAAATCCCTGACTTAGCATAAACACTACTTAGCAACAACTGAAAACATCAGTGTGTTATCAACATTCTTCTCATACTGAACCCAAAATATTATACCAGCTACTAGAAAGAAAACTAACTCTATCCCAACCGAAACCAGGAAAACATCTTTCTGTAGAAGGAAAAATGAAAGATAATTATGAATTTGGGCATAGGGATAAAAACATGTGATTGGGTGACTTCGCGTACATTGGTTAAGCTACACAGAAATAGACATATACATCATAGCTGCTTAAGAAGCAGCATGAATGTATGTCTTCCATTCTTTCCCCACCAAGTTACACAAATATGCAAATTTAATAGCAAGTTATTGATTTTAATTATTTATAGTGGAAACATTACAACTAGTATACTCAAACTAATGCTTTGTAAACTACGATTGCTAGAAAACAGTCAACCAAAAGCCCACATACAAATTCTTGTGCCAAGAGGGGCAAGCTCCATGTATGTAGACAAGCGTGCCATACAACAAACTTGTTAAACCCAAGTTCTCGTGAAGAGTATACTAACAGGAAACCTCATTATAGAGAGTAAACTAGCTACTACCTAGCAAAAAAATATATCTGACAATACACTGTGAAGAAGCCTGAACATTGATATGCTATGTGTAAATCTAATAAAGGGGAAGACTATCAAAAGGTTCCAATTTTCAATAATACCTGTGCTAGCTGAGTTAATTGGAAGTCTTACCCATAACTTTTTCTGAATATTTCCTCTTCTTGCAATGATCTGTTATTTCCTCGCTTGTTAATGGAACAACAGTTAGAAATTTCCCAAGTGACAGCCTGCTCTGCAGGCTGCTTGTAAACACAGAAGAGTGCATTATAGCCATCCTCTGTTAAAGCTATTTGTTCTGTGAATACAATTTGCAATCTTCCTGACCAACTCGAAATAACCTCAAATACATTTTTTTGCTATTAGGAAGGCAGAAAAAAAGAGCATCAATTTGGGTTTTTTCTTTTCTTTGAAGGAATTCTTGGATTCTACAAAGACCTGTTTCAATTTTTCTAAAACTTCAGTAAGCTGAAAAACAAACACTTGGAGATACTGTGTTGTAGAGCTATAATGTAAGGGAATAGAATGATACAGTGGTAGAAAGAAAAAAAACATTTCATTAGGAGATTTTCTCTGTAAGGTTTCCATTCAGCCCTACACAGGAATACAAAGTAGAAAAGATTGTAAAGGGAGAGCATACATACAGTAATGCATACAAAGGCCAGACATCTACCGTCTAACACATGTTCAGCTCAGCATCTTAATTCCTCATATGAACTTTCAAGGTGAAAAATTCTTACACTTTCAATGCAATGCTAACGGTTATCCTGGATCCCTACAATTTAACCGCAGCTTGTGATTTTAGTTTGGTGTTACTGTTTTACATTGGTGATGGTCTTAGTTCTCAGTCTTTAAAACAATGGTATTTTAATCTCATGAAGAGAAAAGTTAAACTAAAAGTTTTTAGTTGGAATAAAACTTCTGATGTAGAAGTTTTAAACCAAAACCAAAAAAAATTGAAAGTTAAAAAAAAATCATAAAATAAAAAATATAATATAAAAAGAACACTCCATCTTCAGCCTGCTGTGACAGCGTGGCTGTGTACACCTGCTGATCTGGATGTTGCACAGAGCTCTGCCTGGGTGTGGGTACACGTGGGAGAAGAACATCCTACATACTGCCACGAAGGGGGAGGCCAGATGCCAGGGTTGGCCCCAACAGAGCTAAAGACTTTCCTGTGTCCTGCACTCGCTCCCTGTGTGTATGCGAGCATGCCGTAAAGCAAACTTGCTAAAGATCTAGGGTCTCAACATGCACCACTGCAGCCGCCTTACTATGAAGGGCAAGTTTGCACCTGCAATACTACAGTGTAAATATCAGAAGTCCCATGATACACTGTACATGTACAACTGCAAAACAGGGTAAAAGAAAATCTCTGCCTTACACGGGCCATGCAAATATTCCTTCAGAAAATATACTTTCTCCTCTTAGTGACTATCTTTTATTGGTTTGGGGGCTTTGCTTTTATGTTTGGGGTTTTTTTTTAAATTTTTTAAATTAAAGTGAGTAGAGTATGTATATGCCCATATATTAGCTTTTAATATATTAATATTTGTTTGCCTTGCTTTTTGGCATAAAAAGGAGCTCATTTTAAAAATAAGAAACATGACAGGATGTTTTCCTTTAATTCAGAAGATCTTTTGTCATTCTCAGAACTCCTACTATATTTCAGTCTTTAATTCACAGTAGAAGCCGCTTCAGTTCCTCATGCCATATTCAACAGAGGTATAACGTGATCTTTGCTTCGCAAGAGGAGAGGGAGCATGACACAGGAACATTCTGCAAACTCAGAGCAGCATTGCAGTGCTAGCGAAGCAGGCAGATCGAGTTCCTTTGTTGGAAGTCAGTTTTGGTCCCAATTGTCATATGTTTAAGGTGAAACTTGTAAAACAAATTAAAACTGAAGCATTCCCATGCAAACTATAAATCTTATGATTTAGCATTAAGCCTAAAACTATTAATGGATAAATCTCCAATGGCCAGGAATGATGGAAAACCTGCTTAGCATTACCTGTTGTGCATACTCGTTTGGTATTTAATCCTTCCCTATGTTTCCCTGCTTTCACTGCCTTAGGTTACAATATTAATATTCTTTTAATGAAGCTTGTCTATGTGAATTAAATTATGCTTGAGTTCTGACGGATTCAGATGCGGCATTATTTTTTCATATTTTTTCCTCCAGATTACTTATTTTTCCTTAGAAAAAAATGCATCAGCAAGAAGGCGTTGCCACTAGCTCTCAGCTGCATGAAGAAAAGCTTTCAGAGCAGCACTTGGAGCATCCAATTTAGATAAGGATAAGTTCTATTTGGAAAATTTTGGAGAATTCTAGGATAAGAAGGTTATCTGCTGACCAGCTGAATGACAGTCAAGAAAATGTAAGCATCCTCCACAAAGGACGGTTGTATCGGAGAGAGTACATTAAAAAAATGAATAAGAACCTCCTATTCAGAATCATTTACGAACTTATTGTACCAGATAAGAAAGAGCTGGAGTTCAGGAGTATATCTCTTATAAAACATGATTAGATTCCTTAATCTTAGGAGTGATGAATATTTACTCTTGAGCTTTTAAATGTATCTGAAGATTTACATACATTTATTCCAATAATTCGAGTTTTGACAAAATACTGATACAGTTTGTACGCCTTCCCTCGTGGAGGCACAGCTGAACTGGCAAAGCAGCCTTCTGCCAATGCGGATGACAGTCAATATATCAAGTCACATAAAAGAAATCAACAAAACATTTCTATTTCTGCTAGAATGGCTGCTGTACACCAGGGTTCCTGCTGCGACAGGGAAGGTATCAACCAGTGGCCTCCCCATCCACACCTCATGTTCCTGCTGGGTGGCCCTAGTAAAACCCCAGCACAGAGTCGAGGCCCCAGCACAAGGGGAAACGTCTTAAACACATAGCTTCACGAGCAAAGAAACTAGGACAGCGTGGTTTCTGGAGGACCTGAGGCACCGGACTGACTCACTAAGGAGGTGCGAGTTCCCACGGGAATCTCTCTCAGGCTGCCGGCGCTGACGAGGATGCCCTTTCGGAGCGGAGTCTCTGCTGCTCAGTAACGGATCAGGAAACTATCAGAGTCTCCCGTTTACGAAACAAGGATAAATGAAAAAGGGTAACCATGTGAATGACCAAAAGGGTGGAAAAGGTAGTGGCCATAGCAAAACCAGAGAAAAATCAAAGAAACTGAACTCATTGACACTCCCACTGTCCTCCCCCATGCAGGATGTGGTAGTCCTTGCAAATTCCTCCTGAATTCCTTTTCTTACTTCTTTGATTATTATGGTTGTTGGAATGCATTTATATAATTTTAAAAACAGCATATGATACCTAATATGCAGAGAAAAGAAAGAAAAATAAATTCTTTAACTAAAAGGTACATTCATAGCTCTTATTCCAAACTGGGCCACTTCAGCAGATCATACGATTTATACTCAGATTTGCTTAGATCCTCTTTGAGGAGGAAACACGGGATCGCAAACATAAATGTCCAACTATGCTCCAGAGGTGGTGCATTTCTTCTAGAACAAAAATGGTCAGTACCTTGGTAGTTTTATGGTCTATGAAATAAGAAAACTACGACCTTGATTTGCAAGCCAGAGACATACTCGGAGCCCCCCTCATCTGTGTTACTACTTCTGAAGAGCTCAATTCCATGCAAGCGGAGGAGCTTTTTCTTTTTTCCCTAAATACCATTTCCTTTTCTTCTGTATTTTATTGCACAGGATTTTTCTGCCTCCTTATTACTGATCTTGCTGTAACACTTCACAAGGTGTGAACGCACATCTGTGGGCACAAGAAGTGCTAACACTTCAGTATCTACGTTTTAGCAAATGTTACCTTCAATAACCATGCTTCACTGGAGACAGCAAGAGTATGTTTGTGTAAAACTAATCTTCTGGAAAAAAGAATTGAGCCATTTTGATAATTCCCACTTAATATTTGATATCTACAATGCAGATGTCTACAGCCAAGCTAGTATCCTGCACTTTCTTTAGAGTCAATGAAGAGAAATAAAAACTTGTAAGGTATGATTTGTGTGACCATTTTTAAACACATAATTTAGAATAAAATTATTTATATCCTACAAGTGCTTATTACTCTCTATGAACTAAAAAGGTGCTAACTGAGAAGCTTGGCTACATCAACAGTTATACTGTAAACACTTTTTTTTGGCATTGTGAATCCCACCTTCTGTACAGCAGAACAAGTAGGAAAAAAAAAGAAAAAAAGTAACTCATGAAGCAAATCTGATTGGCACAGCTGTGCCTCAAAGGGCTGGAGAGTTGGTTAAATCCCTTGCATTTCTGTGGTTGTGCTGCACAACTTCATAATTTGAATCTTCCTTCCATCTACAACTGGATGCTGTGGTTTTAATTTCACACAGATACTAATTCATTAAAAGATCAATTTAATCAACTAAGCAAAATCGATGTGACTCCAACTGCAAATTTGATTTGTTGATTGCACTAGTTTCCTGTAATCAGTTTTGTAAAAGAAAAAAGTTTACACGTTAATTGATTTTTGCTCTACTGGCTTGCCATAAAATGCTAAAAAGAACATTGAGAGCTCCTGCCCCCAAAACGAAAGGCAAGTTGTAGCCCTGCAAGAAGAGATATAAAGCTACTGAACCTTTTTGCCACTTTGCCGTGCTTTCAAATTACAACAGTCGCTGCAGAAGATCAATAAGTAACATAAGGAACTTCATGAAAGCACTCTGCAATGATAATGAGATTCTCCCACCAACAGTGATAATTCTTATGGAACAGGTGAAATGTGATACAGAAGTATTTGCCTCACAAAGAGAAGAAAAATACAGTCTAAAAGACCTAGCACAGAAATCCATCTTATCTTTCAACTGGTAAATATATTTGAAAATACAGAGGCTTAGAGCAGAGCACTGAAGCCCTTCCTTCTTCCAGATCAGAAAATTATGCTGGAGAATTATTTGCCCTAGAGTTTCATGCTCTCAATTTCCACTACTCCAAATTACAGGAGTTGTCTTCCTTCCTGGACAAGAACTTATGAGAAGGGGAAGTTCTTAAAGGGACAACAGACAACAGGGTAAGGAGGTACTGAAAATCAACTATCTTTTGACTATGATTGCCAGATTAAGGTCATCTAGTTTCACATGTCCTGAAATACAGAAACAAAGAAATAAAACTGGTTTCCTTAAAAAATGGGGAGAAATTCGAGTCTTCCAGAGGAGAAATAGCTGATACCAAAGGATATTGAGTACAAGTGAGATGAGATCTGACATCTCCAGGACTGTTCCACCTATGTTTATGGTCCCTCAGCTTCACGATATTCAGGGTAAGAGATGTAATAAGTGCACTTGTGGGCACTGGTTCTAGTATCAGCTTCTTGCCATACAGTGTGTCAATTCTGTGCGGTTTAGTGCGCAATCATCGACAGGGGGGTTGTCAGCGGTACCCACTGTGCATGAAGAACTTCAAAATGTATTGAGGTTGTCATATGATCCGATCTGGGCATTCAGCTGCAATTTGCACAGGATTTGCTCTGTACTGGGGATAGAAATCTGTGAAATTGGTTACCGTATCACTGCTAAAAGGTAGCAGATGTTTTTTTAGACCTCATCAATCAAAATACATTTTTTATCGTCTAAAACAAGGTTCTAACACTGATAAAACCATTCTACTACCTACCTAAGCACTAACTAGAAGAATTAAATCACAAAGTGGACAACAATAAAATCTTTGCCAGTGTGCTAGCTCCATAGCTATAAATAATAAGATAGAACTGAAGGAAAATCATAATTTTTCCAATTTTCAACTCTTGTGAGTAAGGACATCAAAGGTAATGCAGAGTAGATATGTAACCTCACACACTGGAAGCGAGATATACGTGGATCACCACTCAAAGGTCAAGCAACATTTCATAGCTCAAATTCTACTCCCAGTAAAGCAAGGTGCAAGTGGAAACATTTCTCATGTGTTTACTGGCACTACCTCAGATCTGCACATGCGTAGCTGACCAAAGCTCAGCTCTGAACATCTAAGATCAATATGTAAGGTATTTATGCACATAATTGATGGTTGTACCCATTTAAGTAGCTTGATCAGTGGGCTAGAGTATATCAATATGAAATTGCCTAAACTAACAGCTTTGTACCTGAATGGGATGGGGAACACGTTGTGTTGGTATAAGGGACTTCTACATCAGCATAATGTTAGAGCTTTCCAAATAGAAATATTTTGATCCAAAAAAGAAAATAAATCTCCCAAAACAAACAAACAAAAAGCCCTTGTACTCAACTGAAATAGTGACAACAAGAAAAAACTGTCAGACCTTAGTGATTAGCTTTGGATGTATTTCTCTCCCTCCTAGATTTTCTACCCTCACAAAGAACTGTGCCAGTTTTTTAAAGGATATAAAATACAACTGTAGTTACTTAATTTTTGAAGGCATACAAAAGAAAAGAGAGAACAAGGAAATGAAAGGCTAAATCGCTAGCTGGATTAAAGCAAGCTGTGGTCCCCATGTTGTCCTGAGCACAGACAGAGCTCCTCAGTATTTCAGAAAGAAGGAAATTACCTTCTGACCTTGCACATGAAATAGCCTGGGTATCTAGTCATTACAAAAAGAAGCTTATGATCCTCTCTTTGATCTGAACTGATGTGGAAACTTGGCCTGTCTTGGATTAAGCTGAACATGGAAATTCAACAAGGGAGGTTCCCTTCTGTCCTTTTCGCATCCATTTTAAATCTAATTTATAAAGCAGCACCCTTAATCTGCTTGTAAACTTGTTTTTAACTGTCAGACTTGAGTAGCTATCGAGCAAAATGTTACACATTTCAAACAACTGCCTAACTGGGAATTCACTCTAGAGACATGACTGCATTCAAATAAGGTATTCCATCTTCACAGGCAAATATTTTTCAATTTATATAATTTCATAAATTATTTTTAAAGAGAATTTAAATATTCCTCAACTACTACTCCTCAGTAGCCACCACGATTGTAACAAACATTGGCAGAGAAAAATTTGCAAAGTAACACTCTGTCCTTCAGTGCCTCAGCAGTGCCCTTGTTTTGTATTTTTACAGCAGTAGCTAATAGCTTACTTGCTAGTTCCTCCCTTGTGTCATACACCTGACTGTCTTTTGTCACTTCTGTGACAGCCATTCTATTATTTAAGCATATCTTTCCCTTGTACCTAATATAAGCACAAGCCTATCTGCAAAACAGAAGCTGTGCCTTCTTGCTTTTACTCGAGCAAAACTCCTGTGAACTTCAGTGAGAGGATTAAGTCCTGCTTGCTAACTTTTCTAGTGTAAAAGCCCTCAGCAAATGGAAGAAACATGCAGACATCAGTGGGAACCTCCTACCCAAGATCTGCCTCCTGCCCCAGGCAGAGACGATACCTCTCCCAGCCTGCAAAGGGGGCTGGGGACTGCATGGAGACTTTACGGGACGCTCGAGGAGAGCCATATGGAAGCCTGAGACTTCTTGAGAGCTCTTCATGCTTCTCAGCCAGACAACACAATGTCATCAGGTCTTCAAGCCAAAGTCCTCAAAAAAGCTGTACTCTAGAGAACAAAATAAGTGGTTTGATGGCCAACAAAGTCAAGAGCCGGGATCTTCCAGGGGGCAGGGTATTCAATGCTTTTCAAAATCAGAGGACTTCATTAGTTGTTTCAACTCCATGCCTTTCACCCTTCGTCAGATTCTCCAGTCTATATATCAGCAGCTCTATCCTGTTGGTCACTGACTTATCTGAAAGCACCAGATCACTAAGACGTGCGTGACTTTTTTCACTGCAGAGTTAGCTTCAGTTAACATATGTGCTGTTGATAACTCAGGTCCCATCCATGAAAAGAAAAAACCAAAACCAAAAACAAACCACCCACCAAAAACCCAGCAGCTCTTATTCAGGAATAGTTACACCTTTAACTGAAGTTAGCTGGCCCATCAGTGGAAATCAGCTCAGGAAACACACCACATCAGCTACTAACACAACTACTTTATATTGCTATAGCGTTAATTCACAGGGTGGCTTTCCTCATTCAAGCCACATTAACTTGAGGGGCATTAACTTGAGTGTATGCAATTCAAACTAACTCTTCAGTAAGGACAAGTTCTGTAAAGTAGCTTTTACCATAACCTTATAACCTTTCTGCCAGTAGTTCCTTATCAGGAATTCATTTTAAAAGGAGAGCTTTTCTCCCACTCTTAATGTAGTGTTGCACAGGGCAAAGCAACCAACCATCTGCCTGGTATTTTAGCATGCTGGACTAGCCGCTCTCACCTAGGACAGAATAGAGTCACAACAAGCCGCTCTCACCTAGGACACAACAGAATCATTTTTATTTCACTTGTTGTTTTATGTGCTTTGACCTCCAGGTTTTGTCATTTCTACCAGAAGGACCTATTATTATGAGTGCTTTTCGCTAGCCAATATAAATCCTTGGCAGCCAGTCCCCTCAGCCTGACTGAAGCAATCAATCTGCCAGAAAATCACAACAGTATCATGTGCTATGAATATTTTATAGTTTACTTACTCTAATTGCCCATTTCATGCCCAAGCACTAAGGTCATGCTGGTCACACCTGTTAGGATATTTTGTCCTCCATGAGACTGAAAAGCAGGTCGAACCCAAGAATATTTTCATAACTCGTAATTCAGTTAAAGAAAGATAAACTGGGACTAAGAAACAGATGAATCGACAAGCTTCTCCAGACCACAGAGCTATCAAAACACTTTCAAGACACCTGACCTCTTTTCACCCTGCACACATATCTGTCAGGCACTTTGTGAACCTACTCTGGGTCTGCAGCCACGCAGTGCCCATCTCAAACCACTTGTGCAGTGGTTTCTGTGGTACATGCTGATGTGGCAGGCTGACAATTAACCTCTACTTTAACACGGGATGCCCTTAGGTTCAAAGTCAAGCTCCTGTCAAGAGTAACACTAATATAAAACAAAACAAACCAAAATAAAATAAAAATTTACTTTAGCAGGTTCTTTTAGGATTTTTGTATCCCAGGACCCGATTTGCATACCAGGCTCTGGAACACCAGACAACCCCAGTACACTATTGAATATGTAAATGTGAAAATCATCCTGTACTGGATTTTCCTGCATTCAAGCTATCTGAAGAAATACCTGCACTATATCACACTCCCAGATTCAAGATGTTCTGTGTAGCTGGCAAAGTTATGTCCTTTCCTCCTTCTGGTGAGGTGGAGATAGATGCTGCTGCATATAGGACTTACAGTGCAAAACGTGTATTGAGCACTGATGTATCAGTAAAGATACTCAAGAAACCTTTAAGGAATTCTACTACAGTAGGACATCCCCCCAAATACAAGCACAAATACAGCGTATTAGGCACATTAGGGACAAGAGCGGTGCTTAGGGAAGAGATCATAAAACACCTTGTCTACCATACCAGGGAAATTAACTTGATTCCGGTCCTCTTTTCCTAAGACAAGATATATAGAACTGGAATAACGTAAGCGGCTTTGATTCAGCACTGCTTCTGGGTTTTACTGCTTAAAGACAAGCATGCCTTCACAAGTACACTCGGGTTATTCCACAGTTCCAGCAAGAGATACATGACGTCTGCAGCATGTACTGCCGTGGCAATGCAGCAGGCGATTAGAGATTCAGACAAACCCATCTTTCAGTGCAGGTCGTTCTGGTATTCCACAGGCTGCGATAAGAGCTGCTGGGTGGAGGCCAGGTTTGGATGTAAAGCAGTGCTCTAAGCACTAAAAGCACTTGGGAACCCTGTTATGAACTTTTGGAATGCGGCATTCTGGTAAAAATAAGATTATTGCCAGCAGATTCAGAACAGACGTGATATTCTTCTGCCAGAAACAGAAAACAATGACTATGGTAGCATTTCTGTCCAAGTACAGGCGGTTCTCAGCTGTCATGCACATTGACATTCGACAGGAATCCCTAGAAATGAATGTTTGCTAATTGTTTCCGTACCCAGGCCTAAGCAGAAAGCAGTTTACCGGATTTGTCAGCATATTACTTCATACACTACCTGTGTCTCATATCCCTACACCTCGCTTTCTGTTGGGATTCACTGCTAAAAATTAGAAAAAAGCAGAACTGAGTAAAGAAGCCATCACAGTTGGATAAATCCCACAAAGCTGTCAATAGAAAAGTAGCCTGAAGTAGGAAGACCACGTATCAGACTGGTCTATTACACATTTCAGAAAATGGTGGCTTATACGTTTCCTGGATTTCCTGTAAAGATTTTGTTTTGGCAATGTATAGAAATTACAGGTCAGGCTGTTCCTCAGCAATGCAATACCTGGCAAATACAGCCTTTTAAAACAAATAAAGAAGTGCACACAAATTCACACACGCAGAGTGGTGATTTTGGTTTTGTGTTAGGCTTCTGCTTCAAAAACTCTCCTATTATCGTCCTAAAAAACCGTACAAAACATATATTGTTCTGAATAATCTGTAAACAGCAAATGATTCTCAATAATCAGTTTCAGTGCTCTATCATGGTTTTGTTGACACTTAATAGGATGTAGTTTCACCTCACTTTTTCATATACTTTAGAGGGGGAAAAGGGGCATCTTGAAAAGTATTGCTGAATAAAGTCTAAAAAGTATTTTCAGTTTGTTTGTATTCTTCCAAATTTTTATGCATAATATAGTCTCACAACTGCAAGTCTTGAATAAGTAGGATGCAAAATAATTGCTTCAAGTACAAAGAGCTCACATGTACAATTTCAGTATTCAGAGACTGGGCAAGAACTTTTTTCCTCCATCTTGCCATGAATACTTCCGTCAATCCTTTAAGTTCTCCCATTCTTTCAGACCTCTTCAATTTCATTCGGGTTCTGATCGCTGGCAGATTCCAAATTATTTGCGTATCTGTATGTCCACTTCCTGTGCTGGTATTTTTAATGATGCATTTATTCCATTTATTTAAATAATTAACACCAGAACTAATAACTTCAGTATGACTACCTCTGATGATTTGGTAGCTTGAATTTGCCTGAAAATCTGGTCTCCTCAAAAGCTATTCTGATGGTGTATGGGAAGATGCAGCCGTAAATATGCTTGCCACATTCAAATTCTTGATGAAAATAAAGCTGCATATAATGTTTTGCATTTTTTGCTGATTCTTCTGCTGGTGAATGACTTTTGATATGTAATGCAGTAATACACCCAGGATATTTCTTGGATATGTTAGTTACAGTCAGCTTTTTTAAAATAAAGATGGAATCAGAAAGTCCTCTACCTGGTTCCCCTATGATAAGGATCTTTGTAAGTACACAGAAATAAAAATATGATATTTTTCCTAAATCAATTCATTATCATGCTTTACCAGCTGTTGAAGTGATTTGAAAAGTTTACTGCAAACCTGAACTGGCAGTTAGTTATACCCAGAATGATTTGTAGAGTACAGTTTTGTGTCTATCCCATGTTCCCAACTGTACTGAAATAAATTTAAGACTGTTTAAGCTTATTTGCCTTAAAGTGATGTGAAAACCCTTGGCCACATCTAGAAAGTAGGTCATACTTCTTTTCTAGGAAAATCTTTTTTCTTTTGGGGAGGAAAAAAAGCCTTTGTATCACAGGACAAAGCTTTGTAGCTTGTTCTTCCTTTCAACAGCCAAATACAACAAGGGGAAGCCCAGTGATGGTTTCGTCTCTGGAGGAAGCTCTATGCCACATAAGCCTTACATGACGGCATGCATAATATTCTGCTAAGATAATACCAAACAATAGGAGAAGCCTGTATCGGACAAAAGCTGCTACTGATAGGAACTGTTCATGTGTCTTAATTGCGCATTGTCTTGACCTGGAAATACTGGACATGGATAAGCTGTCACATCTCCAGATGCACGTGAGAGATCAACACCACTGTAGGGCCTCGACTATCCAGACAAACCAGTAGGCTATTATGCAAAGAATATAAGTCACTCCATCCAGCACAAGCCTGCATGAAGTCATCCTTCTGCTATTTTTCAAGTTTTATTTAGTAGCAATACCTGAAAAATGCCAAGCAGTCTCACTTCCAGTTAAATCTTTTCAGCAGCAGTAATGCACACGTTTCCTAGCACAGCACATCTAACCCTAGAGTCTCTGTCCTAGAAAACATTTACGTAAAAAAGTTCTGTTACGTGCACCAGCAGCTGAAGAGTCAGCAGTGGTGGCACTACAATGGATACTGCCTACTTTCTTGTAAAAAAAGTTAGAAATTCTTCAGTTCAAGGAGCTTGCATTAGAGCTAACAAATTAAACAAAAGTGTTGAAGCTGCTACTTCAGTGAAAATCTCTGTATTTACTAGATGAGCTACAAATATGAGCACTGAAGTGTGGCCAGTGGGGATATCTGCCTACCAGCAACACGAATCACTGCATATTTCTACTTATTTTATTACAACACTAAGCTTATACACTACAATACTAAGTTTCTACACATGGGACATGTCTGATAAAGAGATTTTGCTTTTGAGATACGCTTCATGTTTACTAAAATACTTCATCATCCTGTTCTTTCACAAACAAATCTGTTATTTTTTCAAATCAAGTTTCTTTCTTTTAAGTCAATCTTATGGTAAGCAACTGTACTGTTCTTGCTGTGGATTTTCCCTGAATGGGCAAACGAGCCTGAGTGTCAGAAGACCAATTCTGTGCTTATGGCAAGTGGATAGATTTATAGACAGTGACTGAGCAAGCAATGTACTTACAGCAACAGTGGATAGTTTGAGAATGAAAGGCAGGTGTACAGGGTATTGGCATCTAATTGAAACCAGCTAGTACAATATAAAGCAGTCTCAGTTTTAAAGACTGAAATGGTTACCCAATCCTTAATATGAACACTTTGCAGGAGTCAGTGGAAAATAATAATAATAATAAATCAGTAAAAAAAGCAGATGAAGGAAGGAATAGGCTAATACATTTGCATGTTTGGTATACAGGACCTGAGCTGCTGTAAATGGCAGTAAATTACATGCAATGGCTGAGAGTCAGTATTGCACATCAAACTAAACACAAGATGGTAGCTATCATTCAGATGAGACAGCGTCTGCTGTAGGCACTGGGCATCTGAAAGGGAACCTGAAGCAGGGGACGTGGGATATTATGCTTATGAACACGAAGAATACAAAGGCTGAACCAATCTTGGGTTTCCAGGGCTGTTTGCTTCTTCCCACTGGCTCTGAACACTGGGCAGTGTTCAATGGTATGGAAAGTTAGATGCTCAAGGACAGCTCTCTCTCACCTATGATTAAAAAAGCATAGTACTTTCTGCTGCTGACAGCTGATTTCAGGCTGAAGGCTATATATTGTCGCCTTGATGCGGTACGTCCTTGAGTAAGATTTGAAACTTGATTTCGTGTTTGTTTAAGCGGAAGCAGTGGACCACAAACACATCTGTCCTTTCCTTCAGCAAAGGAGCAGCAAACCCTTCATTAATCAAATACAATGAATGTTAAACACTGACTCTATTAACTCAGAGTAAATAAGCTACATGATTACATTCATCTTGGAGGTCAAGCCCAAGGGGATTTGTCAGAGACCACTTCGTAACAGGCTACCCTTCTGCCCTGCCGCACCTTTTCCCCTCTCCAAATAAAGTGCAGAAGGAGATGGGCACAGGCCGTGTGGTGTCCATACCGTACATCTGCATTGCAGCACAAGGATGGGAGCAGTAACTCTGGACACCTTCAGGTAACTGGACTGGATTGTTTAACAGCAACAAAGTTGCCCGTGAGGATGAATAAAGCCTCTTTATCCAGGATAAAGAAGCTGCAAGGAGAAACTTTTGTTTTCTCTCCTGGCTTGGTCTATGCCAAAAGCACGAGAGTAGAGAAGATGCCCAAGACTCCCCTTTGCTGAGGCGTCTGCGCGGCAAACTGTGCCGGAGACCAGGAGATGACTCGGTACCCCTCTCCGCTGCCACCTGAAGAACGGGTGGGAGGAAGGGCTGAGCAAGTCAACAGACCGAAGAAGAACCAGGGCATCAAATCCATGAGTAATTCATCTGATTTCCGTGAACTACCTTTGCGATATGCTCCTAGTTGGAGGCTTGAGGGAGTAGCAGAATTTATCCTCATATGAATAAAGAATTTATTCCATACGGATATAATGCATCCACACGTTTACAGAAAAAGAAACACAAGAACATAGTAAAAAAAACCTGTAAGTTTTCCAAAACATGATTTCATACTTACTAATATAAACTCCTTTAATACATTTGCAAGCAACCTCCTATGAAATGATATGCATATTCACAAATGCAATGAGTACCTTTCTTACCTTTAATTAGCACGGCAGAATTTCTGCACTCTGATAATTTATCTCTGAAAATTACGTTACAGATTTTGCAGCTGATATGAAGACATTACAGTAAAAACACCCAGTAAAAAATATGAACTAATTACATAATGAGCCTTGAGAAATCAAGTTCTCACTTGGTACGTCACTGGTGGTATATCAGATATCTACATCAGTGGTACCCAAGAGCAGTAATCTGCTCTATAAACATTGGTGATTAAACTTAATAACTAGGTCTTAATTCTGCTGAACTGACTATCCAGGATTAGATGTCTGCAGATGAATCGTTCCAGGCACTGGAGGCATTTATGTCAAACCAGGACAGGCAGCTCCCTACAGCACATATTTGTGTTTTAAAAATCTACCTTAAACTATCCATACTGTAAATCTTCCTTGCTCTTCCTTAGGTCATACACATCTTTTAATGCTGTACCCTTTGTCCCAGCATATACTGGAGTAAATTATTTTCTATTACTCAGACAGAAGTCGGGGCAATCTCTGCCCACACGAACAAACTGCACACCTGAGATCGCAAGGGCTATCCCTACCTTAGCCCGTTGTGCACACCAGCAAGAGCAGCTCCATGGAGCAAAACACTTGTAACTGGAGATCCCACAGCTGCATTATGCCCATTTTGAAGCTTTTCACTTCGGACTAGCCCTGGTCTGACTCCGCTGACCAAATACTTGTTTACAGCTGGAACATATTATGAACACCTCTGCAGAAAATCTTCCAGCCTCGTTTCCTCCTAAAGGAAAGCATCTCACATGTTCAGAGACAGCTCCGCACTGCAAACCAAAGCACAGCGTGTAGGGAGAGTTGGGAGACTTGCCTCAAAAGTGCCCTCCTAATCTGAAGTAAAAAGCTAATGTAGACATACCCCATCTGACCACATCATGCTTATGCTAAAGGGTGAAATTCTCTTTCCTCCATCTCACCTTTCAGGAAAGCTGAGGAGTTAGTAGCAGGGAAATTCAAATGTAATCACAAAACTTCTCCTACAAAATGGTAATATATCACTTTAATGTGAAGCTGCCTCTCCCACAAAACCTTGTGCAAAAAGTTATGTGCTTTTGCTGAGTGGCCTTCCCAGATTTAGTTGTCCAAGCAGATGTAAAAACCTATACTAATCCAAGATGACACGAGACAAGGTTTCTAAAAATGTGTGTTCTGCTTAACTGTTCACTTGCAATATATGCTCAATGGTAAAGAGGATTTTCTCTATTAGTCATGACTAGTTTGTGGGTCAAGGTCAAACAAATTTAGAACAGATCTCTGCATGTGCTTTTGCCTCCTTACACTAATTACAATCCAGTTTACACCAGGGCAAAACCTGGAGGGCCCACTATAAGCATCAGCAGATGCTTTGGTCTGTCAAGTAGACATGCTTCATAGTTGCAGTTAGCTTACAGTCAGTGTGAAAAGCATTCAGTGCTCTTTGCTCTTTGTGTTTTTGTGCGTGTGTGCTTTAATTGGATTTACTAGTCTTTTAAATCTGGGAATTACTTTTAAAATGATAGGTTCACACAACTGTCCACAGCTACAAAATTAAGACCTTCTCTATGGGAGAACAAGGAAAACTATGAAAAATCAATGAAAAATGTGACCAATTTAACGTGGATTAAGCTGTAGAGACTACAGCTTCTGAATGAGATTGTATTTTTAAGTTACATAAACCAATCATTGTAAAGACTTCCTAGATCACGGGGATGGAAAGGACTCAGTGCTCTCATTCACCTTATATCAGTGTTCTCCAATATAATGTGCTTATTATCCACCCCCTAAGTTGCCTTCAAAGAAAATACATGCGCAAAAATAAACTATCTCTACGCATCAGAATGAAGGCAAATTGAGAGAGGACAGCAACACCACACCACCACCACCACCGAGCTCCAGTTCTGACTCAGTCCTGATCCTCTAGGAAGACCTAGGAAATAACTCCAAGAGACCAGCCTGCAAAATACCTGGGAACAAATATACCTCTATAAGGAGCACGTTACGCTTTACAGTGCAGTACAGATTTCCCCATACCCAGATCTTGTTAACACATGCTGTTCCATAAGTGACACGCACGTGTCTGTCTGTCCCTTCTAGAAAGAATAACCAATGTCACTTCACCCTTCTGCTTCACAGGTGCCAGCTATTTTTGTCTTTCAAATTATCTTATTAGACAGTATAATTAAGTTAAATTCACAGAAATTGTTCCTAATCTGCATTAGATGCTATTGTATCTGTTTCCAGCCTAGAAAGAAGAGCTTTTCTTCAAGTCTGTCTGTTTGTATTTTGTTGGTCAGATGAAAGACGTTTACTTTCCCACTTTCTCAATTTGCCTCCCTTGTAATTGTAAAGGACATTTCCCAGGCCCGTTAGCTGCTTCCTGAGCATTCACATGATTACGGATCTCCATCTATAGCTGCTTGCCAGTAATGCACCCACAAACATACCAATAAAAGAGAACTGTAAGACACTGAACAGAAAACTTACAGCAGAAATAAATTAGGCAAAATACAGAGATCTATCTAAGGAATTTCAACATACGTATATATATGTATTTAGTTCTTGCTTCTTCACTGTCTGCAATAGCCACTTATAATATTCTTCATTCAGACTCTAGAAAAATCACGTGCATAGTTCTCAAGAAGATTTACTAAGTGCATGCCTGAAGTTTGGGAAAGCGGAGTTACAACAGCATGTTGTCTTTGAACTTTGTCTCTGCTACTGATACTGGTAATAAATAGATTTACATAGAATTTGATGCCCAGGAGTCATGAACTGAAGGGGACAAGCCTGTAGTAGATGCTTCTGACACAGTGCTATCAGATTTTGACATCCAAAAGAAAAAGCCTGAAGTAAGGTTAATAAGACTGCATGTTCCATTACATTTTCCCAGTAATTCTTGAAGACAATATCACCTCTGAGACTCTTCCAAGAACTGAGAAGACTAATGATATATTTGATCTTAAGTTTATTTCTCTCTTTGGATGTTTTCTTTCTGTCTCCTCTCACATTGATTAGTGCTGTGTTAGACTAACTTTTTTTGATTATTGTATCCTGTGATATTTTTTCTGAGATGAAATTAAACTTTTAAAACATGCTTTACTATTTTGAAGTGTTTCCTTTCTCCCTTTCTTCTTTGCACTTTCTCAGTAAAATTAGGAGCTCTTGGGAAATGCTAAAACATCCTTTAAACATGCCAGCTATGCTCTTTAAAAACAGTTTTAATTCCTGTTCCAGAAAAGCACAGGAAAGAAAACAAAAATGGGGTGCAGCCAGTGTAGCCTCACCACTGTTCAAAGTGGTTAAGTCATCAGTATGATCTGTAGTGTAGCTCATCCTTGAAGTATTTTTGCCATTGCTCATTCTGTTTTATAAAATAGAAGGATATGTATGGAAGCTAGCTTTACGCTATGTGGCCAACATTTATAGAAAAATCAGAGACTCTACCAAGGCTCAATTCATTGGCCAGTGCTGCGGATTGACATAATCCAGGTCTCTAAACAGATTCTACAGCAAGACATAAACATCTATTTTAGAAATACAGCAATAAGTTTCTGAACTTTACCTTCTCTTATTTCATCCCAATAAAGTCCAAAACAGAATGTCAAACGAGAAGAAAAACAAAATGGGAATGTGTTATCTAGCTAAGATTCTTACTCAATGCAATTTCTCTATGGACTCTCAGTCTTCAACTTGCGTGCTTGTGTTATTTTCAAAAATTATCATCTTTTAATAAAAACCAAAGCAGTACAGTCATGAAATGGGAGATCCCACTGTGGCAAATGTTTATAAACAAAAAGACTGTTCTTGCGCTAAAGGCTTTATGATTGTTCCCATTATTCTAATTCATTGAACAGTTAAACTTTACTATGCTGCTGGTTTTATAGAGCTTCTGACTCATCATTGCTCTTCTTACTTCTTGGCAATCATTTAAAGAGTAAAGTTTGACCCTTAATCACACGTGGGAGAACAAAGATCTTCACTGGAGTGTCTGAGAATATTGTGTTACCAGAAGTTCAGAGACACAATCAGTGAGGGCTCAGCAGAAAGAAGCAGCAGGCACTGTCAGAACTGCCTACAAAGAGAAGTCCAAGGACATGGTAAAGGGCTGATGGGTAGCTGCAGGAACAGAAAACATTTTTGGCCAAGAGAAGCCAAAGATGGGAAGGGAAACCAAGAAAAAGCATGGTCAAGAACAGGGCTGAAGACAATACAGAGCAGAAGCAGCCATGAAGCTACACGACTGATCTGAGGAAGTGGAAAAGTGAATGATGAAAAAGCAGGTGCAGCATGGTCAATGCTGAGAATAACCACAACCTGATGGAGGTAAGTGCAGTCCATTTCAAAGTATGCAAGGTGACAACTGGACTATCCTGGAAAGAGGTATCAGGTTCCCGAACTACCAGTAACTCTGGAAGAGAGTGAGGGCAAGAGTGCAAAAGGACTCATGATATACCAAATCTATTTTGTCCATAGGTCTAGCAGACTTGAGAAGTATTGAGCTGTCCCACCATGATCTCCAAAGCAACTACCATGACACGAAAGAATGGAAGAGGCGCCTTGGAACTCCTCAGTTTTTCAGGAAAAAACCTATCTGATGAAACATAGCAAGAAGTAACTCACTGCAGTCAAGGCAAATCTGAATCCTGAGCTTGACAGAACTAAAATGAGCTATTTTGCCCCATTATCAGTGTCTTCTTTCCAGAGTGTGGTATAGGATTTTAAAAGGATGAACAGTTCTGCCTCCTAGACACTTATGGGAAAGTAGTCGGAGCTCTTTGTTTCTTGAAATAGTGCTTCCTGCTCATCATTTCCACTGTGATAGTGCCTCAGAGTATTACCTTACTGTAATAAGGATTGGAAAATTGTATGCTACTGATTCTCCCAAGAGACAAGAACACACCTGAAGTAAGTGCCGAGGCTGAAAATATTTTATGTTCACTTCCTCCACCCAAACCGCCAAAGTAATAGGTGCCGTGACAACTATCAATAGTAGGATGATGCGTAAGAAGTCCTTTCTCTCCAGTATCCTTCTATCAGAAAACTGATCTCGCTTCAATCTTTTATTAATACTTGATGTTAGATTTAACAGCATAAAATATATGCTAATAAACCAAAGGGGTATTTATAGTAGTGCCTATACATGATGAAATTATTTTAGTGGCAAGGACACCAAACCAGAACGTGCCATGAACTGGAGATTTACAGCTGTATATACAGGACTTTGTAAGACAGCAAAGCTCTTCACTCTGTAAGTTAGTTTTAGTATTGATTTCAAATCCGTTTCACACCTATACTTTCAGAAACTCTAGCAAGAGTCTATCTGCTATTTGTAATTTCATTTACATAGCAAATATGTGCTAAAGATTACTGAAAAAGTTTCTTGCATTGATAACCTTAGTGGAAATAATATCCAGGCAGCAAACCAGAATTTTACAATGCAGACTCACATAGATTATAAAATTTCTTTTAATGTACTTAACCAAAGTAAAGCTTGACAATACTCCCCTGCCAGAATAAAACTTTATCATATGAAAGCTGCCCACGTAGCTGAATAGATGGAAATCTTTCATACTAGTTAAATAATATATGCAGCTTCATGCAGAGCAATAAAGTGACTATCATCAGAATTTCATATTGACAATGGGGAAAAAAAGAAGTAATAGGCCCCATTTATTCCTGGTAAGATTTTATTATCTACAGTAAGGTTATACCTTGAAGTATAGTTTGGAGGCTTGGGCATGTCAGATTTATACTGACTTCTGCTTTTCAGACTACCTAGGCTTTGATTCGATAACCCATTATAATTGCAAGTACTCAAAAGGACTGCTTAACAGGTCCTGAGGTCCAATGGTTTGGAAAGTTTAAAGTAACATCAGGGACTATCAAGTCAGAGGGATCTCTGTATTTGGCTTGGTGTTCACATAACACTGATAGCTTTACACTCTGCATTAGATCTGGCAGTTCAGCTTAAGTTTATTCACATCCAACTTCCACAAAAGTTGAGTGAGGAGACTCACCACTGAAAGAGGCTTCGTGGCCCCTCCTAACTTATTAAACTAAGTACCATATACAGAGTAACAAAATTATAATAGGATAAGCGTCAGTGAACTAACTGGTGGGTGCCTACAAAAATTCAGATATTTCAGTTGGTACCTGACAGACTACCAGACATTCTTGTCTTCCAAAGAAATGCTGAAAAACCTGTGAAAGGGAGAATTTCCCATAGGAAAAGTTTGTCTTCCTTTCTTATTGAGTGGTGTTTTGGTTTGGTTTTTCAGGTGTGGGGGGGTTTTTTTGTTTGGTTGGTTTGTTGTTTTTTTTTTGTTTTTGTTTTTGTTTTTTTATTGCCATATGCCACTCCAGCTTCATGGAATGTCTATTGCCCCAGGCAAGAATTCAGTCAAAAAGAGTATGCCAAGGACGGTGTCTGTAAGGATCAAGAACACTGTCAGAATTTCCTAATGGGGAAAAAGGAACATAATCTTGATTTCCTGCATGGGGTGAAGACAAAATCAGGGATCTCTGCTTCCCAGCAAGTAGTGAAGGAAAAACAATCACAGCATCTTGCATGCACACAGCTAGTGTCTAGCTGGCTCTAAAAGAATAGGATGTACTGCAGCCAGGATTTGCAAGCACATTGGCATAGATCCCCTTTCTGATTTTTCCACTAAAGAGAGACAGTATAAAGTGGCATCACAAGATCTTCTAACACTGTTAATTCTTGCATACTCCTCAATCCCTCTCTCTAAACTCTTGCCATTACGCACTGAGCCCATCTCGGTGGCAGATACATGGGATATTCCAGGAATACACACAGTGCTGAAATAAGGTTTCTTTGGGCAACAGCTGTGCTACACAGCTCCCTCTCTGAGTGTCTCATCATGGCTGTAAATGCGTTCGAGTGGAGAAGGATGTCTTAGTTCAAGGTTTGGATCTTCTCCATTTCTGATCTAATCTTTGGTATAGCTGTTCCCGTAGTTTCATGGTTTATTTTATCTTGTATTAATGAGTAAGCCAGTAACCATAAAAAGATATATAACAACAATGGAACCAGTAACATAAAAGTCATCGTCATTTGGCTCCATTAAACTAAACAAAGCGTGATCCAACAGTTATGGAAGAATCACAGTAAAAGACAGCAAAGTCCTGTATCATCAACCAGAACACATCTGAATAATTTTAGAGTTGTGTTATGTCTTAGCAGGTGAGGAGCTATTACACAGATTTATTGGTTCACACTTACTCCTGGTATAACTCAGTTAAAGTAAATGGTGGAACAAAAGGAATAACTTTGGTCTATTATGTAGTAAACGGTTTTTATAGCTTTGCTGAGTGAATAAATAATGATAGATAGGTTTTGTTGTCGACTACAGCACTTATTTTCTGCATTGTACATTTGTATTCATAGCAAATACACTGAATGTGTTTTAAGAGAAAGCAATCATAAAGAGTTACACACTAAGTTATATATCCAGTGTGAAAATTAAAACAACAACAAACATACCCAAAAGGGACATAAATGTTTAGTCATGATCTTATAAGCAGAAGAAACAAGTCTACCAATGTTTCTAGACTGTGGATCTGATGTCCTGCAGTGTTCCCACAGACTTATTCTGTGGGATTAAAATGCTGAAACTTAAGATATTACATTCTCGGACATCCACCCTCTTAGCAATTACTGTCTCCACAGCAAGGACAGCAGAAACAGCATGCAAAGAAAGCAATGGCTCTCTGGACACTGAAGTTCACAAGTTCAGTGCATTAGTTTAAACTACTCTCAGTCTGTTGGATTTAGCTGCAGGGTTTAACCAGTCCTCAGCAGGATGCTGAGGAGAGCAGCATTCTCTTCTGCCTCTCCACCACGTATCTGCTGGTCTCTCACAGCTTGGTGCATGGACACCTGGAAGCAGTAATGTCATCATTGTAGCTTAATCCAGCACAGCCCATCCCTCTGAACTCTAAGCTATCTGAAAACTTCCCCAGAGAAAGAATAAAGATTACTGTATAACACTTTTCTATTGTTTTCTCACACGGTGCATACTGCTGAATTTTAATGGTCTCAGACATACTAAAAGCTTGAGCATCCAAATTTAGAGGGTCCATGGAGTTTAGACAAGGTGTGAGACACCCTGAAGTGTCCCTTGGACAGTAACATTTTGCAGAGATTAGATAAGGCATCTTAGTACAGCTCTGCCTTCTTTACCAAGGAATAAATCTTGCTGCCCAGAAACTAGTGGCAAAATTTGCTTTTACCGCAGGCCACTGGGGTCTCGCTCCAATCCAACTCTCAACATGTTAGCAGAAACATATATATTTTGATGTAAAGCCAAATCTTATACCCAAAGAAAGTAGCCTGGCCCACTGCTTTGCTCCACTGTACAGAAGGCTGCTCCCTGTAGCTCCTCAAACAGTGAGGGAGACAGTAAAATAGTCCCTTTCACTTCTACTGGAGGAAATGTATAGACATAGCTATGGGATGTTCATTGACGTCGTTTACCACAGGGTGCTCTACAGTATTGTGTAATCATGTGGCTTTTATTGCACAGGACAGAAAAATACTAGCTGTTAAAATATGATTTCACAAAGTATTAGTAATTAAGCAGGTAATGAAAATTAACTTGGAGCAATTCTTCTTTGCCACTGCTAAGAATTCAACCCCCTCCTGTTTTCAGTCCAAGAGAGGGAGGGAGGAATAGATTTTTATTTTTTTAAGTGAATTTAATAGCTCATTGCAGCTGATTAACAGGAACTCAGACAATTTTATTAGTAGCACTGTATTTTCATGTGTAAAGCCTTTGCCCTCAGATAACCTCACATACCTCTAAAAGCACTACTCCTTAAAAATACATGTTGCACCCTCAGATAACTCAAAATAAGAGGTGAGGAAGGTGAAGGAGGGGTTATGGAGGGAGAGGGAACAGACAATGGAGGTGCTCCCAGGAAAATTTTCCTTTTTATTACTCACACACATATACAACCCACTCTGCTGCTGAATGACATTCTATTTTTCAAGCAGGTAACCTGCAGGTTAGACACATAGAAATACAGGTTATTATTATTTGAGCTGCAGTATACTGAGGAATGGACTTGCACCCTAGTGTGCTGACTGTATTACAAACAGAATTTAAAAAAAATGTTTCTGTCCCAGTAGACCTTCACAGTCCCATAAAATTACAGAAAGGTCAAATCTTGATGGTAAGTTCAACCCAACTCTTTTCTGGTTTCAAGTCACTCAGAGTGTTTTATATTACACCCTTGGGTTCTTTGTAGTTTTTTTCAGTCACAAAAGCATTTGGCAATCACATTATAAACAGTTCAGAAAAATTCAAAATGCAGGAGCATAAATTACTTGAGACACTCTCAACCTTTAGAGAGAGAAGCCAAAGGAGGGGAGGGAGAGGTAACGTGAATGTGAAATGGGGGACAAATAGAAAGTAGTAACAACATTTTACTTCCAAACTTCTGTCTGACATCCAAGTAAGAAGGGAGGCATCGGGGGAATTTCCCAGGAAGTTCAGCCTCCAAGAAAGCAAATCGTAGCCATGATAGGGAGGGAAAACATTGTCTTAGGCAAAATTTGCCACCTTACCTATAGGTACAAAGTGTATGTTCAAGATAGGTTGTGCTGTTGCATATAAGCCCTTTTTTTCCCCTGACGCCCGGTAAATGGGAGCATGCCAAGCATGCCAGCTAAGCATGCTCTCCATGCAACCTGTTCCTGAGAGTTGCACAGGGGAAGGCAGAGAAAGTTCTCAAAGGCGAGTGGGACACAGAGGCAGAGATCATGAAAACCAGGATTTTCTTCCAAGAAAACAAAAAAATGTCCAAAAGACATCAACAACAATTACCACCGGTCCCAGGACTATATTAATATAGGGACATGATCTCTTCATTTTTTCAGAGGTGTGCCTGAGTGTGCAGATTCTCTACGTTTTCGATACAGCTGAGATCAAGCTATTGAAATTCCATCAGCCTTCACATTCATCCTCCGTAAGACTGATTTTTATTAGCCCTATTTGTTATTTAAAAAGCAGTCTCACTAAGAGGCCCCTCTTGAATCAGGAGTCCTGTTTTGGGGGAAATTGCAAAAACGTTCAGTAACAGATAGCTGTCACTAAGAGAAGAATTTTCAACCCAAATAGGCAGACAAATGAAGAATAATTGCTCCCACAGGCACAGAGGAATGAAGACTTGACTGCCATTGGAAAAAAGGTTTTGGAAAGACATGGGGTTTAGTGAGTCATGTTTTTCCCTTTCCAGCTCCACAACCAACAAAGCATGTCTTCTTTTTCTTTTAAGCAAGCAAGCCAGCCCATTTTAACCACATTTTCTTCTAGGCAAATGCTCACCTAGAAGTTGCCACCTTATTCCATCCCCCAAGCCAGCTCCTTACATCCCATATTTGAGCAGTGAGAAGTATGAAAAAGGGCCACTTTTTTAAAATTTATCTTACAATATCATCAAGGTACCTTTCTCTAAGGAATGTCTAACAATATATTTTGTATCCCTTAAACAAAAGTAGTAAAGTGACATATTTTTATTGTAAGCACCAATAGAGTTACAAGAGACATTGTCCATCACTAATACAGAAGAAGGAAATATGTATGAATGTTTCCCTGCCTTGGCTACTTTTAATATCTGAATGCTGAACATGCTGCCAGATGTGATCCAACTCACCTATGCTAGTGAAACAGAAATAGTAAGAATATTTCAAAACAAGCCCCAAACCCAGAAAAGTAAAGCCATCCAACAGCTGTGACAGTGGACTGGAGTCCTTCTCCTGTGGTGCTGGATGTGGCTGGAGCAGCAGTTAATTACCAGTCCTTTTTTGCATCACGAGGAGAAAGCCTTCAGAAGAGGATCACAAACGAAGGATAAATTTTTTTAACAACCGTAAATCAGAGCCTAAAGAGACGGCATAACAATATGTTGCTAAACCATTCAGAATGCTTGGTTTGCCCACAAACAGCAAATCTGAGATGAGCAACCTCCCCCTGCATTAGTTACAGAGATCAAAGACGCAGAAATTCAAACGTAGAGGTTTGAAAAGCAGGTCGGTGGATGTGGTGACATGGCACAGGGAGATCAGGCCAGGGGGCTCGACTTTGGCCCACCTGGTCTGCAGGTACAGGCACTTTCTCTCAAAGTGTGGTGGTGGTATCGGGTCCTCTGGTTCCAAACAGCGAAGGCAGGCGCGCGCAAGGAAAAAGTAATGCAACTACTTTACTGAGGACACTAAGAACTTGGGCGGGGGACTTTGGGATTATACTATGTTGCCCTGGACTACTGACAACTCCTTGTGTCACCAGCTTTCCTAACAGCAACAGGACATCTCACCAATATTTGCACAGTTACAGAGTAGGCTAGGCTTGGCTATGCCCTAACAGTCAGTACCATTCCATACAGAAGTCACACACTTGACTGCTTCAGCAATCAGTGGATAATTTGTCAAATGGGACCCCAGCAGTGAGGTCAGCCTGGCCATAAGGGTACTCAAACCAAACCGCTGCCAAAAGTGTAAGGTCTCGCTTCCCACCTCTCCTCTCCTGCTCCTCCGATCCGCTATCCCCCACACAGCCCCGTCAATCTTCTGCTTTCCTTGTACTGGGTCTATCTACCTTCTCTTTGCTGGGTGAGTTTCCTAACAGGTCAGGGGAACGAAGCATTTCAAGGAGAGGCTGGACAGGCACCAGAGCTGGCCTAAGGTTCTGAACAGAACTGTGTGACCAGGACAGCCAGGGAAGATGATGGAAAGAAGCACAATAACGTCCCCTCTTGGTGGCTGTGGGAAGCTGTTAGATCAGTTCAAGGAGTATTTCCTTTCACGCTTTCAAGTACACTCCCATTACAATGTAAAGGTGTGACTTGTCTTGCTGTGCTGACCCTGGAAATGCTTGAGGGCTGTGGAGCAGGTGATGCCCATGCACAGGTGGCAGAGTTTTAAGCTGATAGAAAAAAAGGCAGGAGAGGGCTAGTAATCCATGTATCCACAGCATAGATTTAAGATGCAGTATAAAGAAAGGTACCCTAACTCTAGCAGGGGCTAGAGATGTGTGCAGAGCTAACGTGATAAATTCACACTCAGATGCACAGCTGGCTGATCAAGAAGTGCAGGGAAGAGAGGAAAGTATAAGGGGAAGCAGCAAAGAGAAAAGCATTACAAAAGCATACATACGTACAAAGGAGGAACATCTGAAAACTAAACTTCATGTACCACGAAGCTTCTGCCACCAAGGTAAACTTTCAGGTACTGATGCCCTACCCTCCTTCCCCTTCTCCTCATGCCAGCACCAGCTAACATGTAGCAGTACGATGAGTCTGATTCAGCTGAAAACTAAGCCCATCCCCATCTTACTTTTCAGCTGGATCCCCCTGAATCTAACTGACCACATGGTTGCATGATCAGCAATGGTACTAATGCAGTGGCAGCCTGTACTTAGATGAGTTCAAAGCACCCATCGCCCTGCTACCCAGTACAACCCTGCAACACGTTCACAGCACAAACCCGTGCCATCCATCCTGGGATGTACCAGGCAGGTGTACTGGTCCAGGACAGCTGGCCAGTTACACGACAGCAGCTCTCTGCCTTGTTCCCAGTTGCCATTGTCTCATTAGCAGATAAGGAGGAAGTTGCATTAAATCCCTTGCTTTTCATTTTCCTTGTGAGCACACTGTTCTAATCAGGAAACTGAAGCCAGAGAATTACATGGAAAGTGGTACCTAGGCACAGTGTTCTTACACAGCTATCCACCCTAGGAAATAAGGAGAAAACATGTTCTTTAGAACCTCATCATCTTCTACTTACCTACGTGTCAACTGAAGCCCTGTTAAGGCCACAGAGACTCGGAATAAGCAAGACTAGAGGAAAAAAAAGAAAAAAGTGTGCAAATATAAAGGGCTAACATTTCACTGGTTTTGTGAAACAGGTCTTAAATAAGTACCTTTTAAAAGACTTACTGGATTTTTTAAATGACTAGAATTAAGGGAGGTATTGTTCCTGCAAGGGGTATTTTGAGAAGTGGGTAGTTACGGTGCACACTGTTACAAGCAGCGAACCACCCTGCCCAGAACCATGAACCGAAGGACACCTTCTCCCCTCATGTAAAACACAACTTCAGCATCTGGTTTCCACTGGAAGCTCATTTACAGAGTGGCAGCTCTGATGTCGTAATTATAACGTTAACAGGTAGCAAGCTGTTAAAACGTGGAATTAAGATGAATATGGTTGATACCCAAGGATTATTTCGCAGATTAAATACAAGGGAGAAATATTCATGTTTCAGTAATTACGATAACATTGTATGAATAGCTTCCCTCAATTAATTACATACATTCTGAACCAAATAAAGCCTTAATGTGGCTGATGACAGCAAAGCTGAACGTGGTCTTCCTTGCCTAAGCAATAATGGTTCTGTTCACATAGTTGGCACTTCTGAAAGGAAGATGAATTCTGGCAACCAGATCTATTTTCCTTAACAGATGTTTCAAAATATGATAATGAGGTGTGGGTTTCCTAGGCTGTCAGCTGGAATTCACTAACCAGGAAAGAGAACAAAATGGATTTGATGCAATCCATCTTTTCCCTTTAAACCTTTAAAGACTACATTAGATTTTATATTAATTTTACAAAACACTGCTTGCAATAAATTATGTAATAGTACATCCACCTCTGCTAACACAATTTACTCTCAACCTTTCCTTCACTAATTCATAACTGTGCGTGACAGACACCATGTCTATTTGAAGGGTTTCAGAGTGGCTCTGGCACCCAGAACACTATCACATCCCCCCAAAAGAAAAAAAAAAATTAAAAAAACCCAGAAGAAATACATTTTTTTGTGACATGTTCAATCGAACTCCATAGTTTGAAAAATGCAACACATTTTTAGATAGCAAACAAAATTCATACTGAAATTGAATCTTAAGTAATTTCTTAAATACAGCTTTATCTTCACATTGATGAAAGCTGTACTAATGAAGGACCAGCTAGAATTACATGTCTAGCAGAGAGATGAAACAGAATGACTCTCTTAATTAAAAGCTGAATCACATTTCAATTTTCCACTTACAGTAGTTGCCAAACTCTTCTTTCCTGTATTTTTCTAGAATAACTCTCACGTACATCTCAGTATAAAGGAGCAAACTATATCATGACAGCGTAGCATATTAAATGTTTGCATACCCACAAAGAGTAAACAGTTGAGAAACACATCAAAACCTTCAACTTCCAGCATTGCTACTCATGTAAATGATAAATTTACGTGCCTGATGTTACATGTTGGGCATCATTAAGATTGGTCTTTGGTTAGCAGGTAAAAAACCTACACTGAATCCTGACAACACAGAAAGAACAGCACTAGTCATTTTTAGCCAATGTGCACTGTTAGAAAGCCAATAACATTGGTAGCTGTATCAATAACATTATCGCTGGCAGAACTCGTAGCTTCACCAGTTATTAGGGCTACCTGCCAATTCTTCTTAGGAAGCCCTGAAAAGAAGGGAAAATAAACAACTGGGTTGACATTTTCCTGACAGTCTGCAGATGGATTTCCTATACATGGTCACACCACCCAATTTCAGACACAACTGTTTAGGCATTTCCATGAACGAGGTTAGAGAAAAACCCAGTGGTCTGCAATTTCAGATAATTCTGGCGATCATTCCCCAAGAAACTGTAGCATCTCACACACTGGAAGAGTAGCGTGAAATTTGGAAGACTGGTGAGTAAGGTTTTGCGTCAGAAATATGCTCCTTACTCTTATGCAAATCCTCCCAAAGTTGGCCAAACTATGAAAACGTGAAGTACTGCTATGAAAAACACTTACGCACTTATGGGAGGTTTCTCAGGGCTAGCTAAAATGCTTGGACCTTCTGTTCTTGCTGAGGAAGCTCCATCTTTTCCCTGTCCCTGTCTATGACTGGACTTATCACCTGACATATCATCTGCCTTGCAGGACTCGGACTGCTCCAACAGGGAGAGAGGAGGATAAACCTTCATCCCTGCTACAGCTGCAGCAGTACAGGACAGTGGAATGGAGGACACCAAGTCTGCCTTCTCCTCACCATCACCTAGCACAGAGAAGGAAGCTGCTGGACTTAAATACAGAGAAAGAACCAAATTTAACATAGTTATAGGTTTATTTGAGTCCCATTGTAAAAGTTTCTTGTGCTCTTCATCACACTCTCTCAGGTAGTTTTTTTACATTCTTATGAGTGGCTGGGAAGTGTTACTGCTCCTGTATTGCAAATACAATACTGAGTATTAGAGATTCAAATCAGCACCCCCAAAATGCCAGTTATGTTGTAGAGCAGAAACTGAATCCAAGTTTCTGATTTTTCTCCTTTTCTGCTAGCCTGGGGAGAGGTTGGGGTAGAAGAACAGTGACTGAGACTTGGAAAAAGACTAGAACTAATATCTCTGATAGTCTTTGTCTAGTTAATTCCCACCTGTAAAGCGGAAATATGTGTTCTTCATTATCTTTAAGGACTATTGTGAAGATAAATCCACTGAAAACTTTGAAGTGACCAGAAGGAAACTGCAAAAATAAGTACAACAGCAATTTCTAATAGACATGTTAGTTCTAGGGTGAATATGACTTCAGAGTAGTAGGATTTATTTATACAATAAAAAGAATTTTTTTGTTTTATTTTGCTTTTTTAACTGACTATATATAAGCAAGTGTATGTGCACACGCATATTTAAAGAGAGAAGGATAACCTATATCAAAAATTTTACTATAATAAAAACCAAAACTTTGATGTCAAGCTAGTAGTTTCCCCCAGTCTCCCATTAAATAACTCCCTCTGCTCCCCACAGAGAGAGTTGCCCTTATTATGGAGAACTTGAAGGACAGTGGCAAAACAGGTAATGTTTTTTTCCCTCTGCTGCTTGCGTAAAAGACAGTAAAATGCAGTTTCATTATCACAAGCAAAACACTATAGCCATTTTCTGCTGAGGCATTGCTGTATTGACCTGGAACAAGCAAGTAGCCAAGCTTATGTCTTAAGTGTGATGTGTCCAATAAATAATAGGTAACCGTAAAATACACTGAGATATGCCTCATAAGCCAGACTTCATATTTATTTTCTCTGAGTAGTTCAAAACCTATTATGTTAGTCCTATTGCTAATGGCAGAGCTTATATGTAGTAAGGGTTGTTTCTACATCAGTCTTTGCCAAGTGTTCATACCTAGCAGCCATTCTCTTCTTCAGACTATGTAAAGCTATAAATCTCATTCCAGTTTTAGATAGTTTTCCACACACAAGCCTACAAACAGGCACAAGACATTACCCACGATGACATCAAAGCAGAGCATCGGGAGGCTGAACCAGCACACTTTTCAATTCCATCATGTGTAACAGTGGTCCTTCTGAGGCAAGAAAGTTCTTGAAGTGTCTCATTTCTGCAGATATAAAAATACTCTTTTTGGACCTACTAGTCCACTGCCTCCTACAATCACTGTAATATTTATACTGAGCGGAACTCCAAAGCCTTCCTAAAGAAACCAAAATCAAACTGGGTTTTCATCACCTCCTTAAACAATAGCTCATTCACTAACAAAACTTGTCCATACTTCACTGTTACCTAGTGTTAAAGAAAACAGCAAAATACAAGAAAAACCTCTGGACTTGAGCACTTTCAACAGTAACCATCACGGAACAACCCACAGCAGGACTTGCTTAAGCTCTGAAATCAAGAAATGTTGAAGGTGTTAATAATTTACACTGGTGTCATCTTTCATTTGCTATCCCCATCCATATTTTACACATTCATCAACACCGCTTCACTTCAGTGGCAGCTGCACTTTCATGAAAACACTAGAATGAGCTGACACTGTGGTTCAAAGGCACTCCATTTTACAGGTGTTTTACTACCATTCTTCTGTTTCAATTATACTCGTGTGCTCATCTCCTCAACATTCTGAGGCTTGCAGTCAAAACATTTACTTTCACATTCACTCACCTCTATCTTTCCCAGCTGCACCCTTTTCTTGGCCATTTTACCAATAGGTCATTCAAAGCCACCATGGTCTGTGATATTTGAAAGAGTACTGCCAACTTGCTCCATGCTACTGTAGCTGTCAGAGCCACCTCCTGACGCCTAGCTCAGGGCAGAGTGAGAATTAAATCCAGCTTATTTAGAAGAAAACCCATTTGATTTCCATCACTAGCGCCACAGCAGAAACAAGCAGCCCAAATTCAGTTTTGTTGATTTACGTACAAGGAATCATAAAACAGTCACTACCTTGGACCTGATTTTAGGCAAAGGATCTGTCTGCCACTGCATGCCTTTAGCCTTTCTGCATGTCACCAGTGGTCCCTGCTGTGCAAAGCAGCGCTCTTCAGTTCCCTGTATCCCGAAGGCTATCAAAGAGATGTAGTTTTTGTCGCTCGCTCTTCAGCTGAAAGTGAGATGTGATCCCCGTATTAGCGTACTACCGTTGCACACAGGCATCCTGCACAACTAAAAGCACTGGCTTGTGCTCTGACAACATCTGCCAGAGGCAGTGTCATGTTGCTAGAAATTTCCAGATACCTGCCAAGGACCAACTCCAGTGCCAGAATTTCCATTCTATCATATCAAATTTGGGAACAGCCAGAGCAGTCAGCATCTGGGCTGCAGGGCTGTCTACTCAGTGGCTTTATTTTATAACATAGCACTACCATTCTCATTTTCCTAAAGAAGGATGAACCTCCCGACTCCATGCTCTACCAAGCTTCTAAAAATTCACTCCCTTCTCCAGGTGAATTTCGATATTCTGGCAGTTCTCAGGGACGTGTCTCACACCCGTTCTCACTTCCTTTCATTCAGCAGTAGGTATGATCTAGTATTGCTTGTCTCGTATACAATGCCATGCTGTCCTGGTTTCAGCTGGGATAGAGTTAACTGTCTTCCTAGTAGCTGGTACGGTGCTATGTTTTGAGTTCAGAGCGAAGAATGTTGATAACACTGATGTTTTCAGTTGTTGCTCAGTAGTGTTTAGACTAATGTCAAGGATTTTTCAGCTTCTCATGCCCAGCCAGTGAGAAAGCTGGAGGGGCACAAGGAGTTGGCACAGGACACAGCCAGGGCACCTGACCCAAACTGGCCAACGGGGTATTCCATACCATGGGACGTCCCATCCAGTACAGAAACGGGGAAGTGGGGGGCAGGGATTCGCCGCTCGGGGGACTGGCTGGGTGTCGGTCGGCGGGTGGTGAGCAATTGCACTGCGTATCATTTGTACATTCCAATCCTTTCATTATTGCTGTTGTCATTTTATTAGTGTTATCATTATCATTATTAGTTTCTTCTTTTCTGTTCTATTAAACCGTTCTTATCTCAACCCACGGGTTTTGCTTCTTTTCCCAATTTTCTCCCCCATCCCACTGGGTGGGGGGGGAGTGAGTGAGCGGCTGCGTGGTGTTTAGTTGCTGGCTGGGGTTAAACCACGACACATGCAAATGCACACATCCAGATTTTAGTACCACAAGACAAAAAAGTGTAATTCTCAGAGTCATATACTCATTATTTCCTATAGTAAACAAATAGACACCATCCCTATGCCACAGCTGAATTTGCCAAAGGATTTCACCATGGCAGGAGGGTTGATATGGAGACCTCTCCTGGCGTCTTCCCAAAAGCTAATGTTTAAAACACGATTTTAAATTACTTATTTTGTTGTTCTCGTTCACAACTCCATTAAAGGCTTTCTTGTATGTGACCATAAATATTAAACAGAGTTCAGTCAGCACATTCATTTCTGATTTCGTCTGTGGATTGTAACAACCAGCTTTTCATACAGAAATAATAGGGTTCACAGGCACATATTTTATTTAAATTGCTGCTTTATTCCTTACACCTGTATGCAGAACAGAAGGAGAAAATTGGAAGCTCAGTTTCCTATAGTAGGTACTTCAGGCCAAGAGGAAACTGAGATACAAAGAGAAACGAGAGCAAACTTTCAGTCTTTCTTTTAGGTTACGATTCTTTAGTGTTCCCAATAAGAACCGAGGTATGATCTACTAGTGATTTTCAATTATAAGCTTTTTTTTTTTAATTTAAGTAAGTATTTAAAGTTTCAAATAACTTGAGTCAAAAACGAACTAAAAAAAAAATTAAAAATAAGTTGCTAGCACTTTCCAACAGTGCATTAAATAACGTGATTAACACCTGACACATGCTTTCATTAACTTTTCTTCTTCCCAGTGCACGGGTGTGTCCAGATTAGAAACAGTTTTTCTCTCTTTAGATTATAATATAATAAGTATAGAATTCACTGTTTATTCATTAGAAAAAGTGGTGTCAAAGACATGTGCCCATATCTGGGGGCAAGCATGATAAGATTGTGATTGTTCTCAATTCCTAAGAAATCTCAATTGACAACCATTTTCTCCCAAATTCTGTCTCATCCAGCTATGCTTTATGCATATCATAGAACAATGTTACTCAAGCAGTGACTCGGGACACTTTTGAAACTGGTCCAAGAAGTAATCAAAAAAACTTTTGGTTTTAACCAAAGATTTTAAAAAATGACATGCATATTCCTGTTCATTACAAGCAAGCAAACAGAAGCAAGGAAATAAAAATAATGTAAAGGAACTTCAATAACCTTTTTTTCTGTTTGGTTGTAAATTAGATTAAATATGGCAATTAATACTCTGTCCATCTGTTGTTTTCAAAAACATCTGGGTGGCCCTTGGATTTGTTTGAGAAAGGGCAGGTTACCTACTTTGATTTAAAAAGAGTGAGAAATTGCATCACAGAAGGAACAGTACTTTTGAGACAGGTTCTTGCCCTAGGATTGAGCATCCCAAATGCCTCCAGGGGATCACTGCAAGAAAGAAGGACTGCAATTTTGAATTTGATTTCAAATTCTCCGCGAAGTCTACTAGAACGCAGAGACAGTTTTACTTTGCACTTGGCATAGCTTGTATCATTGAGGAATCATGTTAAAGCACTGTATGCTGTTTATTGATTTCCAAAAGTTCAAATTTCTGTGGTATTCTGAATTGCAATACTGAATTACATATTGAATTGCTACAAACTAGCTAAAAGAGGATATCATCTAATCTGATCACTTGCTAGCTATATATGCTTGATGAAAAGAACAAGGGAAAAAACATGGGGGTTTTGTGATACCACGCAAAAGAGAAACTAACTCCTAAGGAGAGTTTTCTTAATTACATTTACTCTGCAGACACATTTTCCTAAGCTGAAGTGACACATATACGGATACCAAAAACGAAAACTGATGTCTTCAGATATGAATGAATTTGTATATAGCTTATGGTTGCCCAGCACCTAATTAAGCACCCTCAATTCACCTTGCCTGATTCAGCATCTTCAACCTTTTGTTGGTTAAAAGGTGCCAGCAAACTTCTCATTGTTCAGTCTATTCTTCTACAGCCTCTTGTTGTGATTCTTGGTAGAGATACTTCCCTGAACCCAGCAGGATGAAAAGAAAGGCACATTTTAAGGAACATTGCCTCCTGCCATGAATGGTGTGGTAGTAGGATTGTTTAGGAGTTAAGAAATTATTATCAGGGCTTGAACTTTCAGTTCCCTTTCGGGGAAGAAAAGGGCAACTGGGTTTGACCAGTGCAGCAGAGGAGCTGCAAGTCCTTGCTAGGCTCTTCTAGTGGTGAGAACTGCCTGTCAACTGACTGAACACGTTACATATTCCTTCAGTCATGCCCACGAGGCTGCTGGTGCTGCACTACGCAAGAGCTTTTATCATCCTTTCCAAGCCCAGACCTCTCCTAGGTCCATGAACACCACGCCAATCAGGTCATGCAAATCACTGTCCTGAACAAAACTGACCCAATTCCGCAATTCTTGTTCTCTGAAGTACTCTCACTGACTTCGTTACAGCATTTAGGCCTTGACTTTTCCATCCTGCACAAGCAATGAAAACAGTATGGATTCAGTTGAGATGAAAGGGGGAAAATCCTGTGAGATAAAGTGACATGAAAACTTCTGTCCAGCACAGGAATTATTAATAAGCAGCAAGATGAATGTATGACCTCTGTGTCTTTGAAAGATACACAAACACACCCACATGCCGATAAACTATAAAAGCCTTACTCTGTAATCTAACTCAGTTTCCAGCCCATAGCAATCTGCACTCTTCAATGGAATATTTTATTTTTCGGAACACCTACATACGTAGACTCAAATATGAGAAAATATTACATCCTGAATACGTACATTCAGCAAGGAAGTCAGCATGACTGCTCTTGGTGAGAAGGCAACACAATGATTACACTGTGAATGCGTCTGTCATCCTGACCTCTAGCTTTGCTTAATTACTTGTATATCATCTTTACCGGACGGTTTAGAAGTATCCCATTTCATCCAAACTGACATTTTCTCAGAGCGAGCCTGTGTTATTACTATATGGGAAATATAATAAAAGGACAGCGTTAGAAGCATTGCTTCACATGTGAAGTTACTTGTGGTGTAGTTTCATTACGTTTCACAGTCTGGATTAATTCAAGTGACTGGTACTCTGGTCTAACCATCTTAACATATTCATGTCTAGAGTAAGAAGAGACATACTCTGAAGCTATATACAAATGGCTGTATTTTGATTTGAACCTACCAGTAAGCAGAATTTCTGTTCAGCAACAACCCACAGTTTTGAGATAAAAGCCAAAACTACACCATTTTAATGGAAAGAAGAGCTGCAACAGCTTGTTTCAGAAACATCAAGTCATTGCCCGAACCTGGAGGCAAACATACAAACAGCAGCATGAGCAAGGGAAGTAACATCATTAAAACACTTCCAAGTTTCAAAACTTTCTGATCTGAAATGCATGTGAATTTTCATGGATATAGGCATGACAGGGTAGTCTAAACCATTTTAGCTGACCTATCCCTAATAGAAAACTGAGATCTGGAGATCAGTATTCTCTGAATATGCAGTTAAAATTCCCTACAAACTTAAATAGAATCCAAGTTTCAGAACTGAGTAAGAAATCTGTTTGACTTTATGTCTTTCTCCAATAATATATGTACAAGCTGTTTTAGCTTGCAAACATGAGTGCATCTTATGAGTAAGAAAAAAATTATGGTTTTAGAAAGAAGGCACGTTGTTCTGTGTTTAATTCTTTTAGTCACATGAGACTAAGTCAGACTTAAGTCCTGTACTTTGATGGAGGTGTTTACACATATCCTCTTAAAAGCAGAATTTGATACTCCGTCACTTTAAGACTATTCCTAGATGGATGGGTATGTTTATTAAGACGCAATCCATTATCAGAAATATTATAGACACAAGTTTTCTCAGAATAGGGAAAAACAGTGATACCTTAAGTACTAAGCACTTTAAATTATATACATTAAAATTTATTCAAACACTTCAAAAACGTAAACATCAGTAAATACTTATGAAGTGCTGTCCCCATCTAGGCCAAACCATTTGAGTCAGGTGAGCAGTGCCATTTCCTCAATAGCACTGTTCATACAAGTCACTGCTTTAGAATCATGATTCCCAAAGGGATTTCACAAGCAGAGCTTTCCTACAGGTCACTATTAGCTTCTACAGGGCTGTGAAAAAAATCCTTGATTTTTACTTCTATAAAAGGCAAAATAACTGTCGGTATTGATGACGACAAAATCCTCCGCAAGCAACTATGGTTTAAGACCTTCAGGGTGTTATGATCTGTTATACCGATCCATGTTTGGGATTCTCACAGCACAGCTGCGCAAAGCCCCCAGCCCCTGGAAAACCAGTCCTGCTTCCAGACCAGAGCCAGGGTGAGACCTGCACTGGGCCCTGCCGAATGCCGCAGCCAGAGGTGGGCTCAGCCCAGAGCTCAATCCTCAGGCTCTGCCTCCAATTAAGTTATGGGTTAAGAGATCCACTGCGTGATCCTCCCTGAGGTACTGTGCTGCTTGCACTTCTCTCGTTACCATACGGTATCGGAAGTCACCAGGGCTCTGGTTTACCGTACCGCTTTAAAACCCCTATGTTTTTCACCAGGTTGCAACCAGTTTTTAGTCCCAAATCCTTAGACTCTCCCACAACTCTACCAGGAGAGGGGACTCCCCATCAGCCTACTCATTAAGAACTTCCACTCATCTAGGAAACACAAAACCTGTGCTCCTGCATGTAGCAAAACGAGAAACTTTGGAGGTTTCCACTGCACCTCACAACCCAAGCAATGAATCCCAAGGGGAAAGTTGGGAGCGTTTGCAAAATCCTCAGCAGCAAAGTCGCTGCTGCTGGAGGTCACCACACTCCTTTAAGAAGTAAAGCTACACTCTCCACTTTTAAGCCTATCACCATGGAATTTACTTTGACCAGTTCAGCAAAAGGACTTTAGTGAAAACAGTAAAAATCAATGATGGGGAGCTGCCATATAACTGGAAACAAAGCCTGAAAGCCCATGCTTACCAAGTGTTATTCAAAGTCTGCTAAAGCACCCTCTGAAACAGAGCTGCCATCTGCCATGCTTAAGGACAAGAGTAAGAAAGCAGAAGCTAGTTTTATTTCAAAAGATTTCCCACTACATACACAGATAGGAGAGACGGGGAAAGTAAACGAAACATGACGAAGTGCTGACACAACACAGCCAAAGACCTGGCACAGCGATGAACGCCACGCCACCTGCAGAACAGAACATGACCTTCGGGCTTTGCTTCCCATCCAGCTCTTTGAGGAAGCTACACGGCAAAACACGTGCGTCAAGGGAGCGTGGTGTCTGCACAGCACCTCGGAGAATTCCCAATTCCCTGGTCCATAGATCTTTGGGTGTCCAGCACTGTCGTATTGATTTCTCATCAGTGTTTTAATTCTGCTACTTGTTTTCTTTCTACTGAATTCTGAAAAATCATAAGCATGCTTAACTGCAACCACTTGGAGGACCTTTGTGAGAGGTTGAAGGTAAACGAGAAGGGTGTTGAAAAGACCAGGCATAGAAAATATCTGCTGCAAAACTAACAGACCGTTTGACACAGTGAACATCATTTAACAACAACAAAAAAAGATGCAGGATCAGATGGAGTATAATTTTAAAATCTTTCTGTAACAATTGTTCTAATATTAGAAAAACATGAAGAATAATGAAGATGATCCTGGTCAATGACACCTTGAGAGAGAGGAGTGACTAGACACATGAAGACACTTGTTATTTCCCTTCTGTATTTACCTCTTACTTGCCATTTGCATTGCTCTGGGTCACAGGATTGGCACTGACCACTGAAGAATATCAGAGTACAAGAATGGCTGGACTGCCAGGGCCTTTCTGGAAATACTACATATCCCATCCAAATCAGCACTTGAGCCTAAGTCCGTTTTTTTCCCAGCCTTATATGTTTAAGAAAATAGCTATAGACTTCCTTTTTTTTACTTTGTTTAGGTTTCTGTTTCTGCACATCTAGGGTACAGCTAAAATTGTACCTTTCTGTCCTGTCAACAGGCTGTAAAATGTATGCATGTTTCCATAGCTATCAGAATCCTGTAAAATTGCACTGGGGTGCTGTTACATGCAAAACCAGGTAGGGGCCATATAGGTGCAAGAGGGTATTGAAAAAATGAAGCTATTAGATGATATGGTTCTGTCAGACAGAACAGGATGGTATTCTGCCTTCGCTTAAATGTCAGCCTACTAAAATCAATGGATACAAAGACAAAACTAAAGCGTAAGACATCTCGCTACGTGCAGTCCTTATTGCACACTCATTTGTATATATGACATAGATAAAGGACCATGTTGCCAAAAGCCTGTCCACCTTTCTGACTTTATTAGTGATCTAATGAAAGATATTAACCCTGCCTGGACACCTTGCATCACTCATCTGTGCCACATCATAAGTACACTCCTTATTTGCTTGAAAAGAACACAGGATGCTTAAAGACCCAACGTAGCAGCCACCTCAAATTTAAATATTTAGTTATGTTGAGCGGTTTTAAATATTTTGTTGCCTAGTTTCTGAGCTTACTTCAGACTTGGGGATAAAAAAAAAATAGTAGATAGAGATCATGAAAGCCCCCACACGTCCTGTGGTCAGAGACACAAAACACCTCTGACGACTTGTCACTGCCCAGCCAGTGCAAGGAGAGGAGCAGCAGGAGACAAGGAGCATTACAAAGTCCTGTAACAGCTGAGCAGTTCAGAGGGGAGCTTAGAAGGACCAGTAGAACCAACGCAGATAACTTTTACACCTAGCACTCTGTTTCGCTATCTTGCTTTAATCTAGTTGTGGTTTGCTGCAAAAAACCTGAGAGACAGCAAGCCTCAGGCTGCTACAAAAACATGAATCCATTGGCTGGACATTCAGTCCCAGATGATGAAGTGGTACACCACACACAGCACATGCTCTCTTTTGCCTCGTAGGGGTATCAGAAAGGACATGGGAGAGGAACTTGAGTTACTGTGGGGTGGAGAAGGGGTACAGGACAGATATTAACAGTTCAATGCTTGCTTAACTGCTCCAAATGGATCAGCTTCTGAAGCCGAGGGTCATAGTGGCGAAGTAGGGCCAAGGCAAGACAGCTACCTGAATCAGCAGCCTTTCCCCCTATCTAGATATGTACAGAGACACATACAGTCTTTCAGCTACAGCTTCTGTGTGAGCAACAAGCTTCAGCTCCATTATTCTGCTTGCAGAACATGTAAGCAGTTTTCAATCAAATGGAAAAATAACTTCAATTACATATATTCACATAAAATTTATTTAAGAATCTCCAGTGATAGGGAGCAGTGAGGGATGAAGAAAAGGATGCACTACACATTAGCATTCTCACCCCTCTTACATGTTTGTATTTCAGTACTTTTAAAATTAATTTAAAATTAAAAATTCCCAGTCATATCACAAGGGAGTTTCAGCTATGTATTGTGGCTGGGAAACTAAAATGCATAAAGACAACAAGACCCGCTCAACTATATGTCTCTTAGTACAGAAAGGATATTTGAAGCTGCTTTTATCACTTGTTTTATTATTTATAAGGCCATCTGCAGCCAGTCAGTTCACCTAAGCCTGGTCACAGCTGAAAGCCCTTTTTTTGTTGTTGTTGTTTCTGCTGTTTCTGACATGGAACCTGCCCCTTAAAAAGACACGATATGAGATGCACTACTCACTCACAGCTGTCCCCTCTTTTCCCCAGTAGCTGTATGATTGTTTGATGTTAATACGATCAAGGTCTGTAGGATGTTGCTTGTTACTACCCTTATAAAAAGCAGCTCATGTACAGGGAATTCAAATTGATGGGTTGACAACTAAAACTAGCATACTTATGCTCATTTTGTTCAGTTGTTGCAATTTTTCTGGGCCTTTTTTCATTTAAATATCATTCAATAACAGGAAGTCCTGCTGAATAAAATATCTGAGAAACATATATTAGAGGCATATTAAGGTATAACCAGAGCACATTTTTCTAAGTCAAGATCTAAGCCAATCTTCCCCCATTTAGTCTCACATCTTCCCCATACGCTCAGCAATGCATAATCTACTCTATGCCCCACACCTCGTTAGGTCAGGCTCAGGCACTCAGTTTTTGTACAGACAAGCTGCCATTCCCCAAAGAGCAGAAGGATTCCTGAGTATCTACTTCCATTCACTTTGTGAGAAGTCACCCCTTGAAAAACACGGGAAGAAGGATAAATGTTGGACTATGATAGCCACCACAGGTAATTCGCTTTTAATGTTCTGAGGACACCACATCACAACTTACTGTAGCTATTATTGCTTATCTCAAAGTTGCATTTACAAATACCAACCTGCAGTTGAGGATCTCATTTCTATCACCAACTACAAACAGGACACTGTTAGCCAAGCACAAGCTGGCTAATCACAAAATTGGAAGTTTTAAATGTGACTTTGAACCTCCAAAATGCAGTAAGACCATATTTTCACACTTTCCTCTGCAATCACGAAGACTATCAAGTTTCTTCTACTGGCTTCTCCCAAGAACTACAGAATTAAGGAAAATGTATGACTACATGTCTTGCGGTAAAACTACCAGAATTAACAGCACTGTATCGTACCATTTAATCATTAAAAGTTTGGGTATGAAGGATGAAAAAGGCAGACTGTGTGGCTGTGGCCATACAAATAGATGACACTGTGCAGAAAATTTGTTTCATGTTCTAAACAGTGTCTCAGAGTTATGGTTAAGCAGATACAGTGAATTAAAGAAAAAAATAGCAGTAACCCTTCATCTACATAAGTGCCCAGCACTTCCCAGTATAAGTACTATGGCCATTTTCTGAAGAGCTGCAGCATTTCCACAGCCTCTAGAGGGGATCTCTTATCTGCCAGAAGCATTTCTCTAAGAGTGGACATGTAATTTTTTCAGGCTCAATAAAACCATATGCCAGCTTAGGTAAGGCTTTCCATACAGATTTTCCTTGGTAGGTTTTTTATTATTGTTTTGTTTTTCTGACAGGCTTCTTGAACACTCCAGCAAGTAGCACTCTGTCCATCTTTCCCTAATATCTGAAAGTTGAAATTTCAAGCTGGACATGGACAAATTAACTGTGCTACTGTCTAAAACATTACTTTGTCCTAAGGAAAATTCCACTGGGCAAGTGATCAGAACAGATGATAACATTTCTCTCCCCAAATCTTCTAGATGCATTTACAAAATCTAAGGCTGAAGAACTAATGCAAAATGTCAGCTCTAATTTAGGAAGTTCAGTATCTAAAATGTTATTCTACCATTTCTCAGATGTTCTGTAGCTAAACTGCATTCAGACAGAATGATCTTTGTTAATGCTCTCTCCTAACTGAAGTTACCATGTCAATACAAATGATCATAATTTTACATTTAAACTCTTAATCACAAACAATGAAGCAGGACCTTCTGCTTGAATTACTAGACAAGCAACCTCAGACATCTATTGGCAATGAAGTATGAGCAGAAGAAGCTTGTCTTTCCAAAATACTTTCAGACACCTTGCTCTGTGTCAGTGCTGGTAAAATAAGACATAAGAGTAGAGAATTTACACAACCTATCATCTGTTTTCTCCAATTAAAGTATACATGTTGTTTTTCACGTCTACTCTGGAATAAATGAGCTTCTACCAATTCCATGGGAAATTATTCCACAAGGTATTTATTTTGGAAGTCCCCGAGTTCCTTCCTGTCAGAGTTGCTTCCATCCACAACCATAAACAACTGTTTTTTAAATTTGAAGCCACATTCTGCCAAATTTGCACCAAGAGACAGCTGAGGGCGAAATTAATGAATGTATTTTATCACCCTGTATTCCTTTGTGGATCTGGCCCTTACTTCAGAAATTGCCTTCAGTTAAACCAGCAAGCATCTTGGGGGAAATGAGATCTGGGGAAATAAGATCCTGCATCTCATAAATAAAACTGGAAGAATCTGGTTCCATACTTGCATCCACGCATCTTTCCTCCCTAATACAATCCAAATATTGATATAAGCCTGTCATGGGCAGGCAATAAGCACTTGGCAATGCTAAAACACCTGTATCTTTCTTGCTAAGCAAGGCCACGTGCACTCCAGAAGAAAAGGGACTTGGATTTTGTTGCACAATCATCGTATTTTGAGCTTGACAGAAATTAAAGATAGAGGTTAGTCAATGAACGATAATATGATTCTGAATAGTACAGTCAGCATAGGTAGTGTTTGCTTCTTATCATCTCCATAGCACCTTTCACAGCTTGTGGGTGAGTCTCATACCTTGCAAATGCCTCTGGTAGAATGACTAGGAGGCAAAGAACTGAACAACCACCCTCCAGCGGCTGAAGACTCAACACACCAAAGGGGTGAACTGAGGCAGTTTGCAATTTCCACACAGTGTTTCAGTCTGTTGTACAACAAAGTATACATGAATAGATGAAGTTTATACTTCAGCCTATTTTTTTCCCAGCAGCTTGCTACCCTCTCATTAATACCTATTCTGCAGACACATGCAATACTTTTGTACTGAATGAATTTCACTAGCCCTCTTTTTCAATTAGCAGCTGATGCTCTAAAATACACTAGTTTTTAAAAATGTTCGGCCTTGTTATCTTGCAGCTTGCTTCTTTAAAAACACCTCTCCTCTACAATTTCTACCTGCACCTGTTATCTCTTGCAAGTGATAACTTTTCTTCATTACCAGGCACACAAATTTAGACATTAATCCCAAAGGAAGGACCATAAAATTGGTTTCGGCCTGCCTTTAAATTTCCTTGCTATTTACCTCAGCTAAATCCATGAGCCAATCTCCAGCTTTGCAGCTTTGCTTCCTGAACTCATGTATTAATGATATGTCAAAATCTAAAGCTCCCTGAAGAAAAGAGGTTGCCATGGGATACTGAGCGCTTAGGAGCAAAGTGTAGAAAGACATATCCTGCTAAGAAAGGCTCCAAAGACCTTGCTGTGTCAGCCAGTATTGCTTTTTATCTCTTTAGATGAAACAAAAATCACTGCTCTGGGAGTCACTGGGCATCTGTCAGCTCTGATTGCTCCATCGTACTGACCATTTCAACAGGACTATAGGAATCCATTAGTGGAAAGGAAACTCCTCTGGTTCTGCAAAAGCTCTAACTTTACTGCCTGGTATCGGGGCTGCTCTCCTGCAACATATGTAGACAAATAATTTTTCTTCAGCAGTACCTGTCTGTAATCATCCTTTTTCCTCCTAGTTTTTTAAATGTCTCCAAAAGCCATATGCAAAGAAGTCGCGTGCTAAAGATTAGTGATGCTTATGAGGGAGGAAAAGAGAATAAGGCGTGAAGGCTTTAGGTGGGGTTAGCTAGCCAGATGGACGTCATTTCCTCAGAGGTAAAGCTGACTTTTGAAAAAGACAAAAGGAAAAGAAGACGTGAAGACTAGAATATGTGACTGCTGAAGGATAATTTCCAAGATAGAGCACAGCTTCTGCTAGAAGTGTGTGCTTGGTGAGAAAAATAGAAGTCTGAATTGCCCGAAGGCTAACAAGAAAGAAGGCATTTGTGACAAGTTCCCTGTGTGCATCAAAGAGCTTGGTCACTCATGTACTTGCTAGCATTTATATATTCCCACAGTAACACAGTCACACTAACATCTTTACAATTTCACTTTTTCTGAACATAAATTGCTGCCACAGAGCAATAGTACATACACAGAGAGGTGGCTTCTGACACAATCTTTAGCAACAGACAAGTTCACAGAAATTCAGGTCTGTCTGCAAACGATTCATGAAAGAGAAGAAAGGCTAAATTTAAGTAAAAATTTGCACCTTTTTTTTTCCATCTCTTGTAGCAAACTTACTCTTTGTAAGGGTAGCTGTAAAGATTTGATTGCAAATGTTGTGCACTGTAATTTCATTGTTTTAAAAAGCTACCTAAGAGCACAATCTTCAACTGGCAAAACCAATTATGCATTTACATGTCTCATATGTTTCTAATTAATTTCTTTGAAGGAAAACAACAAAATTTTGCCTCTGGATCAGCAATGATGTTCAGTTGAAATATAGGTGATATTGATGATTTCCCCACACAGCTATCTAAAGATACAGTGTCTACAGCTATCTAAAGATACAGCTAACATACAGGCTCTGGTCTTCCTCTTTTGCAGTCATTTGTACAGATAGAAGTGAGGCAAAACAATGCATTGCGTACTTTCCAAGAGCGTGTCTGCTCCACCAGCCAGTGACTGGTGGAGGTAAGAGAAGTTCCCCTATCATAATGGTTTCCAGTTGAAGACCATGCTAGATTCTGTCAGCAGGACCTATTTTATATCACGAGCATCCAATGCTAAAAAGAAAACAAGAAACTGAATATGCATTTTAGCTATACAGGACAGATAACTTTTCATGGCAAAACAAGGAACATGGTGTTATTTACCTCCAACATGAGATACAAGAAAGATCCCATCGAATATACCAATGAGATGACATCTAAAATATTGTGTTCCTGTTTCTGAAAAGCCTGTATCACAAAAAATACAGGGAATTTACAGAAAAGGAGAACAAATTATTAAAGAAAAGGACATTGTGATTTACAGGTAAAGATCAAAAGATTAATGCCTGGTTAAATTAAGACTATGGTGAATGGGCATATGAAAATCAGTTTGAAGTATTGGAATGTCGTAAGCAATGAAATGGAGAGACGTTACTTTCACTTAATGGACAACATAACAAAAAGCGAATTTGGTATAATAATAGATAAGGAAACATCTCCCAACAGTGCATTTTACTGCACTGCACAGGCTTTCCTCAGAAACATTGAGGCTCACACCTCTTCATGTAAATGCATGTGCTAAATCATCAAGCTACCCACATGGGCAAAAGAACAGTCTAAGAGAGCTCTCTGTGCCAGCTTTCTCCAGTGAACTTGCAAGACTAAATTAAAAACTAAGAAACAAAAAACTGTCTTGAGTTCAGAACAGCAAATGAGAGCAGATTCTATAAAAATATGAGCTAAAAATTACAGTTCTTGGTTTTACTTCTTCTCCTACTGGAAACCTTTGAATCTCTTCAAAAAACCCAAGACAGAATACAACAGTAATACAAAATTGCCTTTGGTGAAACATTTCTCCTTGAAAAATATTTTTAGTTCAACAGTATTTTAAGTGTAAGGAATCTCTTACAAATTGCAAAAATCTTTCAAATGAAAATTTTTTATTTTGAAAAGCAACCACAGTGATTTTCTGTCCACTGTATTTCGTAATAAACATTAAATCCTCATTAATTTTTGACTGTATTATCATTAATCCACTGACTCATTGATTTTTAAATTTAAAAAATAAAAAAGCAGAAAAAACCCCAGGAGATCAAAATTATTGAAACAAGCAAAAAACCCTATTCAAGCTGCAACTAGTACCCAGCTCCCATTGTAAGCTTTTGAAAACTTCATCCTCCCTGGTGCGAGTGGAAGCACAATGACACAGTGGATTCAGATTGGACCAATGGCCTGGATAACCTGGACACTTAACTGCAGCATCAATTCCCACTCATAGACCGGGATAAAACCCACACAATGAATAGCACGTTCAGGCAGACAACAGCCTTGGATCATTAATGAAGAATAAAGTGCACCCTCATGTATTCAAATTTAACTTTCTGATGCAAGGCATCACTTTCAGGTATAAGTCAGAGCTCTTGGGAGTGGGGTTTTGAAAGCTCCTGGTTTAAGTCAGTGGCAAAACCTCCACTGACTTCTGTGAAATGTTACGAGCCCTTCTAAAAAAATGTCAGCAGTCGGAGGGACTGAACACTTAAACTGTTATGAAAGCACAGCATCATGGTCAGTTACTCAGAGTGGTAAAATGGCATCTGTAAATCTACAGTCCACTTGGAGAGTAGTATATGTTCGGGCCACGCGATGCTAGCCAACTAACGTAGACAACTAGTTTTCCTAGGCTCCTTCCATAGTCAAGTAAGAGTGATATGTAGCACTTAGCTACTTCCTATTGCTGTCACATTTAGCAAAACTGTCAAAAATTCAGCATATTCAGGCACAGTCCAGGTTCTCTGCTGCTTCCATCTAAAAGGGCTGCTGGGGATGGGATTTAATTCCCCTAACCACAGACAGCTGTAGTATTGAAGTATATCTCTGAAACATGCTTCAGCTCCCTTACAACATGGGGTGCAGCAGAGAACTATCTAGATTACCATTCATTTACCCAAATGCAGACATCTTCAACTACAAGCAGCCCTTTCAATTAGAAACTGACTCTTGGAAATATACCCCCCCCCCCCCCTTTGACCCTGCACTGAAAGAGAGATTGGTGTTTATTTTAACATAACCTGTGTTGAAGACAAAGTCAGAGCAGCTGCAAATTTTAATTCCTGGCTATAGAGCTGCAGTCAGCTTGCTAGTGTACAACATATTCAGGCTCGACTTCCCATAGGTATGGGGGAATCATTGGCATTTTGCATGTAAACAAATAACCCAGGATAGCCATTAAATCTTTAAAACCTCAACTTTAAACAATTATTGAACCTCCTCAAGGTTGGCTTTGTACCTCAGCTCGAGGATGACCTCAAACTGCCTGTAACAAAGGTAAAACTACCTTACTCTTGCCACTACTGTCATAGTAAAGCAACACCGCTGCCATCTCAATGTATTTAACGCAGTGTAAACACATCCCTTTTTTTCAGTGAAGACACAGCCTGAGGCTGCTGCTTCTCCTCCTTTCTCTGTGTGTTGGAGCATGGATGTCTTTTGAACTTCCTGAAGTCAGCAGGATCCCCTGGGTAATATCATGTTTATTTTAGAAAAGACCTATTGTTCTGGAGACTAAGACCATTTCTGAGGCTATTTTGAAACTGCTCTTTCAAACCGTTTATTGTTCTAACCTTCAATTTTAGGGACATCAGAGGAAAAGTGATTAAAGACCCATTTCCCCCAACAGATACACTATTTTTATTCAGTTTTGATGCCCTATTTGGCTATTTATTGCCCTTATTGTTCCTTTTGATGGTTGCTAGGGAGAAGGAGATTAAAACTCAATGTGCAGCACAGCTCATTCTAGGGTATAATTTTTCTGGTATTTAAAATAATATATGCTAGATAATAGATAAAAATTACTGTGTTGAGCTTAAAAGGGGATATTATTGTGCCATATTTAGTTTTATTCTTTCCTAGTCTTCAAAAAAATGTTTAAGGGATACACAGGAAGAAGACAGATGTGATAAATACAAACAGATTTCCTCTGTGAATGCAAGAGAAGAAACATAAGCCCCAGAACAGCTGACTCTGTTTTCCTCCACAGAACAAAGAAAAAGTTCCTCTCTAGGCAGGACCAATTTACTTTAATTATGGTATTTTTACTGAAGTATGTGCTGTCATGCATTATTTGGAGCATATGATAGAATTCTGTGAATAAAAATAATTTCTTAATACGGCTGTATTAGTGATACAACTATAAAAAAAAATGGGCGAATATCCCCTACTCGGTGGTCAACTACATTGGGCAGGGCAAAACACAGGGTCTCTCTTGGAAAAGCAGAAATTTAGTCAGCAGTCGTGTTTTGCTCCGGGCCTCTAGTTTCTTCCAGAGACTCTTGATTTCTTTGGGAAGGTTGGTCCTTCCAGACATGATCAGCAGTGAAGCGACAGATTCTGGGTAGGTCAGGTGAGGCATCAGCTTCACTGATAAAGCTCATTTTGTGAAACTGAAGCAGGTGGTTGTATGCAGGAGATGGACTTCCATCTGAGCACTGCTAATCTGGAGTCAGTGTCCAGAGGAGGAGGAACAATTCACCCACTTCTGAGCCTGCCTGGACCAGAGGGAGGAAACTCCGTAAGGGGAGAACTGTCCCGTGCAGAAGAGCTGCACAGCTACAACCAGGGCTGTAGGAACGGCTGTGCCATCCACAACGAACCGCTTGGCTTGCGTTATTTTTCAATTTAAGTAAAACAAGAGGCAACAAGTTTTATCAAGTAGGAAGAAAAAACTCGTTCAAGGTAACTGACAGATTTTTAAAGCTCCTAAAACCTGGGAATGAATAGAGACTTGTGAGTTTGGACAAAGCATTTACGTTCTTTGAGAAACAATATCTGAAACGGGGTAGCTGATTCCTGTTGCTGACACCTGTCAGGAAGAATTCAGAGAGGAATTTCTCTGCTGTATTAAAAGAGAAAACATGCCCGTGGTCACAGCCTCTTCTTACTCCCTCGGGCTCAGTTTCTACAGCTGACTGCCTTTGGGCACATGCCTGTGTGCTGCTCACATAGTTTTAACAGGGTCCCACGAGGAGGAGAACTTGGAAAGAGCGAGGTTTGATTCCCAGCCCCACCAAAGGGCTTCTTGTGAGCCCTGAAGCATCTCATTTCATCTACACAGTTCACTTCTTCATTCAAAAATGAATATAGTAGCACTAACCTATTCTACCGTAAACTATAAAAATATTAATGTACCTGTAACACTCAAATGTTACACTGATAAGCATCACACAGAAGCATGCCTAAATATTCACAGTGAACAACGGATTGTCAGATCAAAGTGTTTGGCTATCTGTCTCCCATGAACTTCAGATCTTTCTCTCACAGAGATTACAGCACGCCTCAGTTGTACAACCAGAACTGTAAAAGCTGAACATTAGCTACCAGTATCACTGATTTAAAAAGAAGAAAAAAGTCTGATCAGCACAATTTGAAAGAGCTCTGAAAGACGCCAGTTTGGATTTCACAACTCAGCCTGTGATCGTTAGGCAGCCTGTGACTGTTGCACAGGACATCTTCTGATTACCCAGAAGCTATCTGCACAGAGTGGTGGAATTGGCAAACATTGCAAGTACCAGGAAAGCTGTTTTTCTAACAGAACCTTAATTTACCAATGCCTGTCAAGATCAATGAACAAATGACCTCAGGAGTTACAGCTATTTTTTCAAAACAAATTACAAGACCCAGTGGTAATGGATGCAAGAGAGACTCATGTAAAATACTAACTCAGCTGCTTTCCTCATGGATCCTTTAAAATCTGTGATCCCTGAAATTAAGTATTTCTAGAGATTATAAAGTGTGTCATTTACTACAGCAGTTCATATACTCCATCAAACTCAAAATAAAAGATTCACAGAGATCATAAACTTGCCAAATACAAGACCTGGCATAGATATACATGCTTTTCTTCTGACCGTCAGGTTCCGGAGAACTTTCATTTATGAGAATATTTTTTTCCCAGCTTTCTAACTGCTCTTGTATGTGCGTGCTACTCTGACTACAAGTGTTCATATAAAGCCTGAGAACTAATGTAACAGAGTAACAAGAATTTCAGCCTCAGTACATACTACAGGACAGAAGATGCTTCCTTTGAAGTAGCTTCAGTTTTATAAGCATAAACATTAGAAACCTGAAAAATACATAGAGAACCCAATGAAAATAATGATCACATAGAGGTCAGCTGATAGAAGAGCTGAGAATATGACTGACCGCACAGTTCCAGGAGAGAAGGAACTCAGGATACATAAACGGAAAAAAAGCTAGAGAGACAGTAGCCACTTGGAGAGTCAAGATTTAAATTAAAACAAGAGGTGTTTTAGGAGGCAGGTGAACTGAGCTGACATTTTATGGAATTAAACACAATCTAAAAATGGAAATAGGGAATCAAAAGGATGATGTAAAAGTATGGTTTAAAAATAGTTTTGGAAGAACAGGAAGGAAATACATAAGGTGAACTTTTACTAGATTTGAAGATCAGCTATCAAGGGAAAAATGAAAATATTAACATTTAAGGAAATGGTGAAGGCTACAGAAAATGACTCCAAAACAGTATGGGCAATGTTAAAAGTCATTAGGAAGATGAAAAGGACTTCCCTGAAGATGTGAGATGAAAATATCACTATACTGCTGTAGCACCTTAAGTAAACAGTTGCTTAGGGTCAAGTATAGCAACTGCATCGGCTACACAATTTTCAGATGAATCGTTTCAGTGGTCAGATGTTAGCCCAAACTGGGACAAAACCGAATTGACTGTGAAGCACTCTAACGTGTGTGTGTTACTGCCACTGCCCAGAAGGAAGACTTATGGAAATATTTGCAACTGAAGTCTCCCCAGATGGAAAGAATTACAAATATATATCTACAGTGTACACCCCTTGGCTAACCACAGTAGTTTCATTCACAGAAATGGCACGGAGATTTCTTGTCGGAGTCTAAGATGTTAGATAACCTATTTGATGTCAGATACATTCAGTTAACAGCTGTGGTTTCTATGAAGAATATAAAATACCAGCGTGATACCATACTGGATGCCTCTTCTATTCCAAAAGTGCGTTTCCCCCTGCTTTACGTTTTGGCAAACATATTCCAACTTCAAGGAGATAAACATCAATTGTCCTGAAGCGCTTAGTTTTAATTTAGAAGAAAATAAAGCCATATAAAAATTGTAACCTTAAGTAGGTTAAAACGACAGCTTTGTCTGAAGGAGAAACAAACTAATTTAGAAATCTTCTGCACTGGATATCAACTACAATTTTGTTCAATCTTGACTTAAAATGTTTCAATCAATATGGCTTCAAAGCATCTCCCTAGTGAGATCTTACCGTCAGCTATTCAGCACATCAGCTCATCTAAAATCCTAAACCCAACTGCATGATATCTAAATGGAACTAGTCCCATTTTTTTAAATCAGATGGGCACATTGAAATTTTCAAAGGAAAAGAATCAAGTCACAGCAAGAATAACGCAAAAACATATCAAAATGAACTACTGACGTCTTTTAAAATATCAGGCTCTCAGAATGAGCAAACTTGATCCTATTTTACTATAAAGCCAGACTATACTCAGATGTTGCTTTTTTTTTTTTAAATCTGAGCTTCACACATTTATACAGCAGAATGGGTCTCTTAAATTATCGGATTCAGAATTACTTAGGCTCCTTTCTTCATCTCAGTGTATTTTCCTTCTTTCTCATTTTGACTGGAAGAGCATGTAAACATGTATGTACAAACTACTATTCACATCAGGTGGACTTGCTTTTATAGGGAAGAGTACAAATAATAAAGTAACAGGATATTTTCTAATATAAACAATCTTACAGACAAAAGAAAAGACTCGATTAAGACAAAGAGAGGAAAACATAGAAACCTAATTAGAAGGTAAGTGTAGATACAAAAGCAATTACAAACCTCAGCTGTGGGAAGCAATTTTCATGACAACAACAACAAGAAGCCATTTCACCTCCTCTCTGGGCCCTGGCCCTTACCTTCCCTAACATCCTATGCAGTGACTCTGCACGCTGCATAGTGAGAAACAGGCCAAAATTTAACATTTCGGACCTGTAACTAGCGCTGAATCTATTTAACCTCAAACTGCAAGAGAAATGTTTGGATGCAAAATAAATTACACTTCATTACAGTTACCTCTTCTTTCTTCATAATCTAAATCCAGATACTAAGCTCAGGAAGTACTCACAATTCAGAGTCTCAGGTTCATCTCAATATTGCAACCAAAACTGAGCTTAAGTCTCTGTTAGAGGAGCTTATTACTCTAATCAACTAATGATGTCACCGACTACAACGCAGACACGGTGCCTGTACTGAGACTGCTTTAATTCCTGTTTGAAGTCCCATGCAAGCTGTGATAAAACACTAATCATCAGAGATTTCCACACCCTTAAGTGATAATCTGCAAAGCTCTACGAATTTTGTATATAGCTGCTCCAGCATAAAACCCAGAAAGATAAGCCCAATAACTCACATAGCATTATTCTTGATTTAAACCAGTATGACAAATATCACAAGTTTATGGTTATAGTCACAAATTGTTAATTTTGCTTAAAGGTAAAAAAACCCCAAAATATGTAAATTTAGCTCAATGTAGTAAATAATAGGTGAAGAAGGTTAATGATGTCTAATTGAAATTTTCTTTTTTTCATATTTCAATTATTTTTTGCATAAGAAAGTATTGTTGGGAATGCCAAATAAGCCAAAAAGACGTTTATTAGCCAAATAAGACTACAGAAGAAGATAAACAAAAATGAAAATGAAATGCTTCTAAACTTAATTTGGGCATAGGGCATAATAATTATGAAACTTAATAAAGGGTAAACAGAGTTTTAAGAGTCATTTTTCAATTCAATTGACATGTAATGTGCTCCATTTACATGCAAAACATATCTTGGCTATATAAGCTACGCACAGCTGGCAGAGGTTCAATTTTCCAATTCTAGCTAATAGATATTTTACTGTAAGTTGAGAGAAAAATTATACACAATATAAAAGCGTGTGATGACCAAGTAAGTTGAGGAGTATGTAATCAATGACAAGCAAGATTCGGAAAAGGAAGAGCAACTCTTGCTTCAAATGAGGAAAAACCATTGGAGATGCAACGGGTCAGAGGACCAACTAACTAAATTAAAGTTAACTAAATTAGGACAGAGGGACAGATCCTGGCAGCTGCTGGTGTATGCCAGGTGCATGTGCATACAGGATGGGTGTGTAAGAAAAAGTATGAAATAAGATGAGAATCATTTACCACTTGGCTACAGCTAGGAAGGTGCTATTTTGCACCTTTTCTGCTGCTCTTCTATGCTTGTACTTGACTCTTTGTAGAGGCACTGAAGCCAGAGACACCACGGCAGGGTGAACAAATGGACACACAACCACGTGCTGATTTTCCAAATTTTAAGTGTGTCTTCTTAGAGAGGGCAGCAGGCAAGCGCACCTAAGCAGCGTAAGATCGTATGAGCCTTTTTGGAGGACTGCTTTTCAAACTGTACAAAGACAGAAAATCAGGAAAGTATTCAAATATATCTCTATGCACCTTATACCCATTAATTTTTACTGACAATATGGGTGTTATTTCAGCTCTTCTGCAGCATTACAAGGGTTCTTCAACTAGCTTTGCTTGTTAAGGAGCCTAACCAGGTAGTCAGAAGGAGTCAGGCCACCTCGCCCAGCTGGTGTTGCAGGGGTGATTCTGGCTGGTGCTCTGGTTCCAGCCCCAAGCACACATCTTCCTCCAGGCCCTGGGAACCTTCTCTCGCACCATCCACCCTTATCTCCCTGTCTCACGCTGAAGCCTCAGGGATATATTCTGCCCAGAAAACAGAGGAACAAAGGGAAAAGTGGAGCAGTCCATAAGGCATTTCATCCTAAAGTGGGGGTGGCTGCTCCCACCTGAGCAATACGCAGAGACGTCTAGAAGGAAAAAGCCCACTGCATACAGATTTACAGCGTGTTGCAGGAAGGCCAGGCAGGATTTACACCTGTAAACACTTGCTGTTGTTTGCACTGTTCTGTAGTAGGATTTCACAACAGGTGAGAAATGCAGCAAATGCTCTCAGATGATGATTTTTCAGTTTTTCTAAAATGACATAAGTTTTTAGCAGCGTTAATTGTGTTCTGCACTAACTTACAGGGAAAACCTATCCAAGAAATATCTTAAAAAGAGTTAATGGGAGAAAAGAACATTTTTTCATGCTACTGCTACTGTTTGCAGGCGCAAGCGCAGAATCTCTGTAGAACAGGAGAGAAAGGGAGGGAAGGATGGGGTCTGCAGCCAGAATAAAGCATTCACAACTGGGTTTATTTTGTGGTATTATGTATGCAGCAAATAAGCCATTTTGTTTGTATTTTTCCTCCTTTTTTTTTTTTTTGAGGAGTGGAGAGTAAAGGTGAGATGTGAAAAAGATTGTGAAAAAGATAGTATTTTAGCCTGTACAATTTATACATTCAGCTATTGTCATGATAAAAAATGGGAGAAGCAGCAGCAATAGAGGTAAAAAAAAAAAAGAACCGAAAACACAGGAGGGAAAGAAAGGGTAAGTAGAAGGAAATTAGGGCTAGATATAGCACCATATCTTATTATGGTACTACCTTTTGATGTAAAGGTTTCCACTATCTGCTTCAACAAAAGACTGTCTTATACAGCCTAAGAAAAGGTTAAGCCACAAGACAAGGGCAAAAGTGGAATGTTAATACAGGCAGAAATATATTCTTTTGTGAAAGAAGTGAAAAGCTTTCCTTCATTGTTTTATTCTAAGAGAACTTTGTAAAAAGTGCATTTTCACGTGAATTCATGATTTCCTCTGCAGCCTGTCAAGTGGTTTTCTCAGCATTTAGTATCAGAGTGAGTGTGTAGATAGATTACAAGCTCACCCAGCCTATTATTTCACAGGATTTATAACTGTTGTTAGTTAAATAATATTTTTGTGTAATACACCTTGTATAAGAAATCTGAGGTTTTCAGTATTCAGTCTTCACTTCAGCTCTGATCTGAAGGGAAAAGAAACCTTCAGGCTGGCACTGAGGACAGAACAGAGAAGTGATGTGGCCGAGATTAAAGGAGGAATGATTTCAGTGTGTAATCTGAAGAGCTCACAAGGAATCCCTTCTTGCAGATGTCAACACAAAAGACGTCCTGACAGGAGGCACTTGGCATTTTTGCATCGCTCTTCATTCTGCACACAGGGACAGGGGCCAACGCTTGGGATCCTCCCAGGCTCTGTTAGGGCCGACATCACACAAGGGTGTACATATTAATGTCATCGCTGACTGAGCTCCAGCTGCAGAAATATTCATTACCTTACTATGTCCTTCCTTCCCTTTCCTGGCCAGTGTTATGGGATCCTGCATTTTTTTTCTCAGGGTGCTCAAAGGAGCTGAAAACAGACCAGTCCCTTGGCAAAGACACCTCCAGGGAACGGCTTCTTCCCAGTGGCCAAAGAATACCGCAAAGAAACATACAAAACCCAAGAAAATTGTTCTGAAAATCTTGCCAAAACTTGACATATTGCATTTGCAAATTTTCTTGTAATTACTGTATTTATTGGAAAGATACACATATAAACACATATAGAGTGAATGTATACATGTGTGCATATGTACTGCATATATTACTATATGTGTGTGTCTAATTACACCTACGTTATATATGTATTTATATAATAGAAAATGAGGTTTTATTATTGCTGAGATATATTGCCAGAGCCGTAGGGTGCATTTTAGAGAACAAATGACAGGAAATCACCAGATTACTAGCACATTGGCAGTATATAGCTTGACAAGGTCTATTTCAACTATTGTTGCAAATAAAAAAGGAGACTGACAAAACACTCATCCATTACCAAAGCACCCTTCAGCCCATGCTGTCTTTCATCCTATTCTTCCATTTTACATACTTCCACTTACAGACATGCCCCAGCTTATGCTGTTGCTACACAGGGTATAACTAACACACATTGTTTATTGGAAAGAATAACATTAAGGAGAAGAGCATGGAGACCTCAGGAATGCCATCCAGCTCTCGCGCTATAGTTAATGAACAAATCATAAATTCCTGTTCAATTTTACTAGTGCTCCCTCTCCAAACTGTTGAATATATACAGCATTTCAAAACTACGGTTGCATGCTAGAGACTGAAAAACACGAACACACAGGAAAAATTACTTTGAAAAGCCAGTTTCAGGCTGCTCTTATAACTAAATTTCAGCTGGCGCCATGCTTAGCTTAATTACACAAAATGAAATAAAGGCTAAAGATAAAAACAGAAAAGCTATACCACAAAGGCAGTACCCCTGCATGGCAGGCAATGGAGAAGAGGAGGTGGGCACAGAGGACATGAGGAGTACACCAAAGACAGCTGGGGGCAGGGCGGGGAGCAAGAGATCCCAAGTCCTGCTGAGAACTGGCCTAAATTGCAGTTTAAGATTCTAGGTAATACAAATCAGTGTATTTAAACTCACTTAAATAAAGCTATACTACCTTACACCTGTTGAAAATCCAGTCCAATGTATTTCAGTTGATAGCAATGATAAGCTGAGTGGATTTAAATTACTACTTGCATTAGATGAATCAGTAATAATGAAAATGCAACCACTGAGGAAAATATCCCTTCAAATGAGAGCTTTACGATGCTAACATTATGTTGCACACATTATTAAAGAATAGTTGAACAGGTTGATTAGCCCTTTCTAATGGTGCCCATCCATTATTAATGAAGCCATCATACTTTTAAGGCCTGATTCTCAATTATTTCATTAGTTGAATGAAAAATTAAACAAAGATGAAGAGAGAAACATTTTAGCTTCCTTAGCAGCCCTGGAGAAGAAAACATTTTCTCCCACAGTGTATTTACTGAATTATTTGACAAGCGGAATAACCAACCTTTATCATCAAGGATTTTTGCTGGTGAACATATGCCAACGAACCCACCAGATTTGTTCATTAAGTCTGACTCATGGAAAGATTGAAAAGAGTGCACCATATCAGCAGTAGGAAAATGCCAAAAGATTTAGATGCTTTGCTTGACCTTTGTTTATGAATTGGCTTCCTCTACAAATGGGGCCGAAAGCCTCATAAAAATCCTTCATCTTTTGAAAAAGGGCAGAAAGGAGCCTTCTTGAAATACAAGCTCAGTAATACTTATGCACAAATCCATTTGTTCCAATTTATATAAAACTCGCAATACTTTTTTTTCCCATTCAGCAGATCACTCAGAAACAAAAAAGTCCTGTTCAGGCCAACTGAGATGAAATTCATAAACAGAACAGCAGAACTTCTAAGAACAAATCAATGTTTAAAACTCAAGATGCTTCCTGTTCTTCTGCTCATCTTCCCCATACTTATACAAGCTTACTAGTCACCACATTTCCATTTTCTAAGAGATTAATACCCACTACCCTATGTGAGAGCCAGAGATTCAGCTAATGTCCTACCATATAGCAAGAGATACATACTGATTTTTGTAGACCAGATTAGCTCAGCCCATTGAATTTGTTTTCCATACACAGGCAGTAAGTGACGCCAGCCTCTAGGCTGATAAGCAAGCCATGGTTTGCAAGCATTGTGTGTGTCTGAACTATAGCCAAAGGGGGATGAAACCTTATTTGTTTGATCCTCTTAAATGTTTTGTACCTATTCCTTAATTCTTTCTGAAAGCTTCCATACACACTGCAGACCTCCTAATAGTTACTCTGAAACAAAAACTGCCCGCAGAACGTTGGTCATCAAAGACTTCTTTCAAACGACATAGGGACAGGACTGAAGGAGAGGCAATCTACAATTGTATCATGCAAGAGTTGACACAGGGAGAAATGGACGAACAAATTTCCCCAATGATTCCCCAAGACACAAGCAGATACGGCAGCTGCTGTTGCTACATCCTTGCAGCTAATGCACCATATCTGTAATGAAGTTTTCTGGTATTTTGGAGGACAGAATTAGGGGCCATTTCCTTCCCACATTCCTGGGGCTGTCTCCCAGCCTTAGGAACACAGGTGATCAGCAAGGCATGCTTGCTTGTCAGAAATGAACTCACCTCACACAGTCTCACTGCTTAAAGCACAGCACTGTCACCCAAAGCTGAACACTTGAAAAAGCAGAAAAGTGCAATTTTTTTTAATGTGCAGAGAAGGCGGAGCAGGGCATTCAAGAAATATAATTGTAGGAATGTTCAGCTAAGCACTCATTTGTCTTGGTGTTCCAAGTATCGTCTTATTTTCTTTTTTTCCTCCCTTTTTTCCTTTGACTTAATGCAACTCTACAGTGTTAAAGTTCTTTTTATATTCATGGCTGATGCAACAGAGGGAATATTTGGAAAGTGAAGTGAAAGCAGAGCTGTAGTGAACAGAATTTAAAAGGTTGCCCTAAGAACACAAAGCAACAGAAAACAGAGATGTTTCTGGGAGAAGATGATGAAGGGCGTGGTGAGATTCATCTCTATGGGAAAACAGACAACAGGAATATTATTTTTTTAAAAAATAAATGATAGCATTCTTCCAAAAGAATTTTCTATCATCAGACTAAGCCTAACATAACATTTTCCTTCTTCTGCTGTTGTCTGAGAATAGCCTATTTAAGAGTTTATACTATTGGCTTCATACTATGGTTTGAAGCCATATACTATGGGTTTATACTATGTACTCAAGCCTCTGCTCCCCAGACACACCCAATCTCTCTCCATGTGTCGATCCACATACACAGCTGCAAGCTCAGGCCCAGGGCAGAAAAGTACACCAAAACACTCGCCTTCATCCAGGCTCCAAGCTCCCCTGCATCCAGTCCAACACCGGTAATAGGAAGTACCGAACACCCTAAAGCTTATCAATCAGCGTGGCTCTCCCGGAGAACTGCGTGGATGTCAGGCGCTGAAGGTCCAACCGTGTTTCCACACCTCATCGAGAATGGAAACTGCATGGTTCGCAGTACACTGCATACACACGTCTGCTCCTGCACCCTTGTGTCAACTGGAAGAGTAGCCAGAAGCACAGCCTAAACAGCAGCTGCCTGAGCAGGCAGTCCCAGCAAACGGCCCTCCGGCTCTGGGAAAATGGCAGGGTCTTTTTCGTTCATTGTGTAGGATACCTAGCACAATGGCGTCCTTTGATTACTGTTCCTGTTGCTATTTCTTACTAGTAAAATTTTCTGGACTACATGAGACATCATTGCCACATCTCCTCTGCAAGCTTTTTAAGTCCAAAGCTTATATATAGCTTGTTTCCGATATCGATTATAAAGCAGTGCTTTTTGGGTCTCCATTGTATAACACTGCGATGACCCAGGCCTACTAAATGACTGCAGAGTGACCAAGATATTAAAGTCATAGGAAGGGAGGAAAGGTTTGCTTCTATTAGCATTCTGTTAATGTGCTTCATGTTGCTAATCCTTGACCTCAATCTACTAATACAATATTTTCAGATTTGGAGTGCCAGGATCATTTTTGAGTTCATCCATTCTGGTGCAGGAAATTTAATTTGGGCTTACAGTAAGCGACAGAATCGAAAACCGACGAGGGGATAGTACAGCATATTATGGTATTAGAGTATCTGATTTCTGACTTACTTTTTGCAATGCTATAGAAACAGACTAATGTGCAGAGATTAGAGGTTTGAAAGGACTGGAAGACCATATCCATATCCAGTAAATCAGATGCTTAGTGCAACGAATACCCACTGATTACCTGTTATTAAAAAAATGAACTAAAACACATTCATAATAACATGTAATGTTACAAGAAAGGAAGTACAGTATAACAAACACTGATAACCCTGTGAAAGACAAAAGAGATGCTGTGTATTTTTGAAGAATGCTGGTTGTGTTTCTTTGTAGTCATTCTTTGAAATAAGTGATATATTTGTCATTTCAGTATCTCAGAAAAGGCTGAATGAACTCCCCTGCTCTCTGTTGTTATGAAAGAACTCTAATCGTAACTCCTGCATCATTACGTTATCGGAGAACTAGATTATGAATCCTAATCTTTCCACTACATGTGACAAGAGCAGTTTTGTCATCAGATTTTGCAAAACAGAATCAGCCTGAATATTCCAAGTAAGTATTTCAGGATGAAAAAATGGGCTTTGTGTAAACATTGACAAGCAGAAAGTATTACTGCTCCTGCATGTTCAAACGAAATGTGGATGAATAATCATTAGAGAGCCTATCTACTCATGAAAATTTGGAAATTATTCACAACCTTGCTTTCTCCATTAACCTGGTTTCTAATATGTAATCAATGTATTTCAGGATATCTCCTGTCTAAGCAGTACTTATTTAAAAAAAAAAAAAAAAGGCACTGATAAAAATGTAGGGGCCTTCAACAACCATTTGACTTAGAGCAGTAGTCCCTCTTTCAGCAAATCTGTGGAAGATGGATGCCCTTCTTTTCCCACCTCTATCAGTACCTTCCCGGGGGAGTTAGGGAAACTGCATATTTTCCCCATGTATCCAATGGGTTTCATGGGACCCTTAGTTAGCCAATGTTTCTAAGTCATTCAGATAACATTTACAAAAATCTTTATTCTTACCAGTGTAAAAGAAAGAATATTGAAGGTTTTTTTATCATTTGTTTAGGTTGGGGTCTTTTTTGCATTCAGTTCCCTACAGCTGAGATTTGTTTACAATTTCTTAATCACTTTGAGCTTTTTGGGAACCAGACTATGACTGAAATTTTGAAGTAGAAAAAACTCTGAGACAATGGAACAAAATCTGCATCAAGTAAAACCTTTGTGAACTCCCTTGCAAAGATTAGGCTTCAAATCAATTATTCAAACTCCTTTTGTTAGTTCGATGTTTACATACACAAACTTAACAGGCAAAGTAGCTTTTTTACATGGGAGGATAGTTTGATTGGTTTCTCGTTTTCAGCGGAAGTGTTTAGTGCGAGGAGGGATTCTAGACTAATTTCACTAGTTTTCAGTGTTGGCACCATTGTAAAGTCAAAATCCGAGTCTTGCTCTAAATAGGTATTTTAATGTCTAATAACTAATTAATAATTTAAGCTTCTCCTCCCTTTTAAATAATGCATTGAGAATTCTTTGTAGCTGCATCTGGGTTTTGAGTTTCTATAATTGCTTTAAAAATTTCTCCATGCAACCACCAGGGCTATAGACCAAAATCACATAAGTTACTACATACCAATAGGAATCTGGGAAACAGAGCTGTAGGACACTGGTGAAAACCACCAGCAAACAGGTCTTACCCAAAGTACGCCTGGGGGAAGCTGAATTTTTCTTTTAAGCCATCACCTCTTCCCAGCCAGAACGATCCTGACAGATTCTTCGTACACCTTTCTTCTTCCTCCCTCTCCTCCCCCTTTTTTTTCATTTAGTTACAGAAGTTTTGGCTAAAGAGAAAAACAAGTTTATCTTTACACATGACAGTCTAAGCCACTCTTAAGAAGCAACTGACTGTCAGTGGCACATGACATGGTAGGGTTGTAGACAGGCACCTTCTTTAGGATACCAGGGAAAGAAGGACACACATGAATAGACACTGACTTAAAAAAATCCTTCCCCTGCCCCCTTTTAACAGCAACAAAGAAATTTTTCCTTTTCAGAATAGGACACTGTCTTTCTCTCTCATCCTCCCACACTGCAGTGCTCTGTTCCCCTAATTTCAATTATTAAACTTTGCTTAGACATAAAAATGCCAATGAAACAGCACAGAGAAACATTATAAAAAGAACTCCTTCTGGGAACTACAGGCCTCCTAAGATATGGATATGAGTAAATGTAAATTTAGATCCGTGAAAAAGAAAAGGACCTTGTGAAAAAACACATTAATAACTGAGGAAAATTGAGGCAAAGCTACAAGAAAGCAAGCAGTGCTGTAACCCCAAGAAAGACTTTGTGTGAATAACCTGCAGAAATAAAAGTTATATTCTTCCTAAATGGATTTGTTTGTATACTACAGCTTCTAGGTGTTCTAACGACACAGCTTTGCTTTCACACCCCCCCGCCCCCCAAATCAAACCCTAAATGGTGACTCACAAGTGACTCTATTTCTTTATAACATAGCAGTCACAGTTTCTCTCTCACCATGGCTGGTTTAGCTAAGGTTCTTTTCAATGAGTTACTGGTATTAGAATTTTCTCAGCCACTCTCATACCCATAAAAAAAGCACTATAATTTCCCATCTCAGTGTCAACATGTCATTTTTTCTAAGACACTTGACAAGCCCCTCATTCCCAAATCCAAATGCTCATATTTTATATTTGCTTCTTGTTTCTGCACAATTTTTTTCAGCAGCTGTTACTACTTTTCCTGATTTTACTCACTTTTAAATGAATCCATTTGGTCCTCGTCTCTTAGCAAGAGTAGCCTATCCTGAATCATAATAATACTTAAAACTTTTTTGAAAATGAATGAATTTGTTTTCCTAGTTGCACCACACACAACTCTATTCTGCTTAAAAATGCCCTTAAAACCCCCCGAACGTCAGCTGTTTCACAGATCAGATATTATATAAACAATTTTCATCATATTCCAATTGTATAAATTACGAAAATTTGGAAATTAGACTTTGATCTAGTTTCTACAAAAATTAAATTAAGATAAAATCTTTTGAAAGAGCATTAACAATCAGAACCAGACCTACCATTTTATAAATGAGACGGTGCTTTACTTCATTACACAAACATTTACGAACAGATGTAAACCCCTGAGCTTTCATTCTGCTTCCCACAGGAAAAAGCAAAAAGTCTTGTTACTAGCAGTCTTCATTTCTGTCAGTCGTCATTCTGATTATCAATAGTACCAACGTCATATTAGCTGGAGTTCATCTTCCAATTTTATAAAGTATAAGTGAAATTAACAAACTTGTAAGGAAGTATACAAATAATGTAAGATATACTCTGCAAAATGCTGATAATCCTAGCTGAGACACAGCAGAGCCTGTGTAATGACCAACATTACAAGCAATCTCCAATAAGCCTCTTGTCTAAGTATTTTTCCAATTTCTTGTTGAGCCTGCTTTTTGCATTCGTAACATCCTCCACTGAGGAGTTGTATGTCTACAACACTGTGCATGAAAATCACCCTCCATTCGTTTGTTTTGAACGTGGCTTCTACCAGGATCACTCAATGGCCTCTGGTTCTTGTACTGAAAGAGATGGTGAGCAATCAGGATTATTCACCCTCCCATCACACTTGCCATTTCATAGATTTCTATCAGATCTCACCTCAATCATCCCTTTTCAAGGAAAAAAAAAGTCCCAGCCTACTCAGTTGTTTCTTATGTGGAAGTCATTCCACATCCTTCTCTCATGACAGTTTAATTCTCTCAAAGACTTCTACCGAGGGACTTAGAGTCAAAGCATACTATATCAGTTGAGTCACCCATCTCCACATACTTGCTGACCACTTAAACTAGAAAAGATCTGAAGACAAAAATTCCTTTACAGTAGCCATTCTGATTCTTTCCAAATAGATCATGTTTATCCAGGTGTCTACTAAGTCTATCTTTTGTTGTAATTTCTACTAATTTCTCAGGATGAATCTCAGTTACAGGACTGCCATTTCCAGGTTTCACCTAAAGCTTTCTTCAAAAATAGGCACCACACCATCCTCCCGTATTCAAATACCAACAGGGTTTTAAAACAGGATATTACACTCTGCTACTATTAAGCTATTTTATCCCTAAGTTATTTTGGGACCCTTTGTGAATACTATCCAGTCCTTGTATTCTGTTAGTGATCATTTCCTCTATTTCTACTACAACCTCTTTGACATTTATTTCAATTCCACAAAAAGCCACTGTTGTGCCCTTCCCCAAAAAAGGTTTTGCTGTGGGACTCTCCTTGGTCTCTTCAGCAATGAGCACTGCTGTAAAGAGCTGATTCGGCCTGTCAGCAATGTACTTCTGCTTCTTTTATGGTTCTACCCCTTCCACAAGTGTTTTTTCTTTGTGCTTGACCTTCTAAACCCTCCCTGAAGGGCTTCTTGCTCCTGGGTATGAATAGGGATCAAAGTTAGTTCCAATTCCTTTAACTACTTGCTCTTCAAACTCTTCTTTCGTCTGTGCCTTTGTGCAGCTGGCCAGAGTTTAAGATCCATTCTCTTTTCATAATTTGGATTCAATTTCAGTTCCCTGAAGGATGTTTTCTTCTAGTAACCTCCATTACTTTGCTGATTAGCAATACTTTTATCCTTTTCCAGTCCTTCCTCTAGTGCTTTATTTCCAGGAGGGTGTTCCTTGCTAATCTTCGTGCCACAGGTAAGGATAACTCTCTCGGCTGCTTCTTGTAGGCTCTATTAATGATGCTTGCTCATTTTTTACACAGCTCACCTTTTGAATGGAAACAGGTGATTTTTTTGCAAGCTGTTGCTCTTGAAGGGATGCCAAATCTTAATACAGTATTGGTGACAACACTGATACAGTGATGCTTCAGCTGTAAGATTTCACACCAGGCCCTTCCTTACATTGCTAAATACTGATTCAAGGGCTGAATTTTCCTTTGTATGCTGAACAGCTGCTCTACATGAAACAATCACTGATAGCACCTAAGAATTATGTCTCCGCTTCATGCCCTTATATAACATTTGCCCAATTCACATGGGAAAACTTTAAGTTACCCCATACTAATTTTCTCTGCTTTCTGCTTCTCTCAGAATATTACACTGGTTCTGACATTCTGGTCAAGCAGTCAGTAATGTGGCCCAAGTATTATATTCTTCCTGTTCACACCTGGAATTTCAATCTATATTGATTCTAACACTACAAATTGCAGTGGTGAGTTGACTAATGTGATTTGAATCTTATCTCCTTTAACTTACAGTATTATTATTCCACCTTATCTTTCTTGTATATTTGGTATTAATGTCTCTTTGATTGTCTTCTTTCCAGTAAGATGTTGACACATACTGTTACATCCATGTCTTCATTTAGGTATGAATTCCAGTTCCATCTTAATTCTTAGATTTACGCAATTTCTTTAGAAGTACACATGCCACTATCCTAGTTCCCTTCTTGGCAGGGAAAGAAGATAACCAGTTGCTCACTTAAGGATATGAATGTTTTCTATCTTGCCTTAGAAGCATTATCCCAAACTGCTATTCTTGCACCCAGCAAAATGTCAACAGCTCGGTGCCTGATTGTCCTCTGGACACCCCGATCTGACCAAGGACCATTTGGGGGAAATCTTCTCTGGCTACTCCTGTTAGTTTTGTCTTACTAAAAATGTGCAAGGTATTTCAATGGAGGCATAATTTCTTCATCTTGGCATACTGTTTTCTCCAAATGCTACAGCTGGAGTTATCTACTGTTATGTACGTCTGAATAGCATACACTTATGACCTACAAGAGGCTCAGTTCTTCTATGCTTGGTATTATTAGCAATTTTACAAATAATCTTACTAAAGTCAAATGAAGACATAAGAGCCTGCTACAACTGCCAGCAGTATAAGCCTAGAAAATTGTGAAAAAAGGCCAGACATACTTGTCCCAGATTCTAGCAGCTCAAGGACTTCCTGAGCCAAAGATGCTATCTTCTGTTTAGCAAACCTTGATAATCTTATTCCATTGATTTCTCCAATCACATTCTGAATCCACGTAAATAAAACACTAGCAAAATTGTAGATGGAACACAGGATGCAAAATTTTTCATCCTTGGCCTGATCACTCGTCTGTCAGATTCTTATCAGGAGCAGTACCTGCACATTGTGCTGGAGCATCTATGGATGCCAGCTATACATAAAAGACAAGGAGAGTTGTGTTTCTTCCTTCTGTATTGACTAAATATAGAACAAGATTGAGCTGCATCCCTGCTGAAGTGAAACATGGCTCTAATACCTATGACTACTCTTTACAGTTGAAATTTGGGAAGAGCAAAACAAAAGTATTTCTGAAGTGCCATGCCACATCCTCCCCACAGGAAAATCAACACAACTCCACAGAATTTCAGTGGAGTGACACAATTAACAGTGTCTCTCCCCAGTTTCTGCCCCCACCCTCAGTGCATTGTCAGGTACAGCATGCACCTGAAAAGAACACATTAGAGACAAAACCTATTCTGTTAAGCTGAGAGCCTCTCTAATGCAGCTTAAGCTATAAAACCCACACCTTTAGGGAACACTTTAAAAAAAAAAATCCACCATCTGTTTTTATATGAAAGAGGAACACCAAACTGCACATTTTACTCTCTTTCAAAAAAGCTACTTCAAAAGTAGATGGGATGTGAGAGATGCACCTTGCCCATGCACGCGGCCCTTGCTTAGCTCTCCTCACCCTTTGAAAGAGTTCTGACCTAGCAAAGTTCAAAGCACTTGAACACTCTATGTTGGGCATGTTCTGCAGCTTTTTTACTAGCCAGGAGGTGTACCCTGAAATAGAAACATGATGCGTTTGTGAGCAGCTGTGAAGTGTTCTGCTTTCGAAAACTGCAAGAAGCACCAGATGAATTTGCCCAAGTGCTTCTTCCTAACGTACAACTTCTTATCATTTGCTCTAGTTCAAAACTGTGTTGCTCTAAAATGTTGCATCTGAAAACCTAGATGCTATAAGCAATTAAAGCCAAACTAATGCACCAGAGCCTCATGAGAACCTAAATTCTAGCTCTTTATATCAAGTTCAGCCGGCAGAAAGAAAGAGTAGTAGTCTTGAAGGAAATAGAGAGCATGAGAGTTGTGTATGGATATTTAAATAGGTATAAAAACACGCAGGTACAGACATCCATGTACAGAAACTGTTACTTATCCTGAAATTATATCAAGTGGTTTCTTCTATTGTCTGAGACAAAGGACTTTTGCTAAATCAGCTAGCTAGCATACCATTAGCATTGAAACCAAGCAAATCTAACCTTGACTAACTAGAGACAGTTAATCTCCAGAACTAGGGACTTCTCTAGTTCACTAGGAAGTTGAACTTACATCAGACTGAACAATCTATGATTCTGCTGGAACAACGTCTATTGGTGTGAGAAGCAAAAATATGTCCAGGGTTCTATACAACAGGGAGGGAAGTAAAATTGCCTGTTTATCTATCATTTTAAATGTACAAGCTACATTAATAAAGCTCTATGAAATAACACTAATTAAGGAGACAAGTCATCTTGTAAAAATTCAGTGGACTTCTTACGGCTTGATAGGGGTTTTTCTTAGACTTTGTGTACTGTATTTAGGTTCCTGAAGCTTTCATAATCAAGACATAAAAAGAAAACCATCCTCCACACTGAAATATTTACGTTCCTTTAGCACCAACTTCACTAACGATCTCTGCTTCTCCGTCTGAAAGCTGGACTGCCCCAACATGATTTCCTTTCTAAACCGAGTCACTTGTTCCCCTTCATGCTTTGGAACTCCCTGTTGGCATTTCCAGTCCATATCGAAACTGGGAAATCTGATAGAAAAAAGTTTGTTTTCCCCCAAATGTTTTACAGGAAGCGTCATCAAAACCAGATACCCTCAAGGGGAGAACTATCTATTCTAATTTTGCCGTGATGCATAGTCCACGCTGGTTTTACAACAGCCAGCCACGAGACACGGACCTTACTGTAGGCAGAAGTAAAAGATGCCTGTGACAGCAGACTACTGAGGTGACCGTGGCTAGAGAAGGGATCCAGCAACATCAGTATCACATGCAGCTTCTCGCCCTTGAACAGCCCTTTGGTCCTGCTGCTACCACAGAGGGTGAGGTTGAGCTGGAGAACATGGCAGCTACTGCAGGGAAGAAATGGAACTGCGGCTGACACCTTGTCCCTGACAGCATCAGAAGTAGCAAGCTCTGTCTACGCTGTCACAAAGCCTTGAGCTGGCTCAGAGAGAAGAACTGATGTATTCTTCACTGTCTCTTCTTTCCACTCCTGTACTCATTTTGTAATCAACCTTTCAGCAGATGAAATGAAACATCGTTCTGATTACAAGTGCATCTTTAAGACATTGCTCCTGAGCATAATTTCCCAGTGACTAGACAAAGAAAACTTCTGATTTACCATCTGCTTTTAATTCCTTTCTGAGTGAAGATTATGAGTAAATAGGCCATCTTTATGTCTCCTCAGTCAGTCTACTTAGATTCTCTGAATCCACCCACACATGACTGAAGGCACTACACAAAAAAATCCACGCTAGCTGAGGTTGGCGAGCAGCTTGTCTTCCAAGTGTACTGCAAGACAGATACATTAATACCTCCAGCAAATACCTATGCAGTATGGTGATGGGGAATCTTTCCCCATTGCTTGCATTTTTATATCCTGCTAGGACTGAATCATAACTGCGTAAGGATGCTGAAAACTATTATTCAGCTGAAGATTATTTTTCTCTATTAAGATGCATTAAAAAGGAAACACTTACAATCTCTCACGTTCAAACTTTTCACATTACTTTCTTCAAGAGCAAGGTTATTAAACAGCTGCTTATTTTGACCCTTTGAAATGACCGCAATTTAGTAATGGAATTACAGTTCTTCACCTGTCACTGCATACCAAATTGTTAGAAGCTTTGGAATGAATTTCTGTGCAAATGAAAATGATTGTCACTATTGTTACCGGTCATAAAGAATGAGTTCAGAGTGTTTCTTAACAGGATGCAAATGCTGTGAGTTGTTTCTGATAAATTACTTCAGTCCTCAAAAATAGAGTTTAAAAAGGTGAATGTGAAGATACAGTCAGCAAGACAGTAAATGTTAGAGGAGGACAGAGCTGTAAGTGTGGGCACAGCAGGATGCCAAGACTACAGAGAACTACCAAAAATGCTTGCCTGGAGTATGGAGCCTTTTTTAATTAGCATCAAGCTTCTCTGAAACAGCCTTCCAAGGTAGCCTTGCACTTTCTGTAGAGGTGGGACGGAAGTCAGTTAACTGCTTCTTCACAAACATCTAACGTCATTGTGTAACTCAAAGTTTCTCATTTTGGCTTACAATACATTTCTCTATTACTAGCCAGCTGGAGAAGTGTGGTCCCAAAATTGACACCTGGTCTGCTTAATCACACTCTTCATATTTCAAAACTGGCCACATTCAAAAGTCCTCAGTCTAGCGACATCTCAAGTAATCAGATCACTGTGAGGACTAGCACATTAGTGTGCTATCCTAATGCATCACTGATATACATTACTGTGCCTAGTCCTTTTCTGGCTCAAAAGGACTGGACAGCAAGCAAGGAAAATGAATCAGACCCAAACTTTGTCTACATCTGCCTAAATTGCCTTCAGGAAGCAGCCAGAAAATACGGTGCCTGGTTCCTCCAGCACATCCAGTTCCAAGTTCTGACAGGCCATCTTGGAGATAGTGTTTGTTCAGGCGTACATTTTAAAGACCAGTTTAGCTGTCTACATTTTTAGTCTATCTTAAATGTGGCAATAATAGAATACTGATAGGGCAACTCAGATTGCCAAGAAATGGCTCACAGGAAATTTTAAAACTGCCTGCAGAACTCTTATTTTACAGAGTCATAGGACCAGTCAAGTTGGAAGGGACCTCAGGAGGTTTCTAGTCCAACTTTCTGCTCAAAGCAGAGTCGGCCATGAGGTCAGACCAAGTTGCTCAGGGCTTCATCCAGGTAGGTCTTGAAATCCTCCTACGATGGAGACTGCCCAGCACCCCTGTTCCCATGCTTAGCTGTTCTCAAGGTGAAAAAGTTTCTCCCTGTATCTGGCAGTCTGAATCTTCCCTTTTCAGTTTACAACTATTGCCTTTCATTCTCCTGCCATGCACCTCAGTGGAGACCCTGGCTCCACCTTCTGCTAATCTCCTTATAGGAGTTGGCAGGCCACTGTTAGCTTTCCACTCTTCCCCAAGCTGAACAAGCCCCTTTCCCTCAGCCTTTCCTCACAGGGCAAATGCACCGGTTCCCCAACCATCTTGGTGACTCCAGTTTATGATTTTTCTTTTATTAGCACCCAAAACGGGACAAAACATTCAAGAAGTGCTCTACAAAGGCCAAATAAAGAGGAATAATCACTTCCTTCAATCTAACTGCAGTCCTGTTAACGTATCCCAGCATATTGCCAGCCTTCCTTGCTGCCAGGGCACGCCTGCTGACTCAGAAGCAGCTTCCTCTGCACCAAAAGTATGCTCAAGTCACATGCTGCTTAGTCCTCTTCTAGCCCTTTCGATGCTAATCATTTCTTCCAAGAACACAGTCTGTAAGAGTGTGGTGCTCCTGAAAGCAGTGTCAAGAATGGCATCACCATAGCAAAACAAGCAATTTCCTAAAGAGGACCAGGAACAGCTTAAATACACTAACCCACATATCTTTGCTATAGCCATTCAAATACTGTTCTTAAACAATGAAAGCTTACTCAGTCCCAGGCAGGTCAAAAAAAGACATAAATGATAGATTAATGTGATCCATATTTGTGATGGAAAAAGATGTTTAAAAAGTGCATGCTCACAGAAGTAAAATAATGTCTACATCCAACTGTAAGAAAAATTAACTACACTAACTACTAAGGAGGAAAACAAGATAGTTACTTATACCTCAGGCAATTTTTAATCTTTAGTATTAATGTTCAGTTTCTACTGACACTTACTCCTAAGATCTTACAGTTGACTATTTCAACTATTCTAACAGGACAAGTTAAAAAAAACTCATTCACTCAACATGCCACAGGTTAGCAGGCTTATTATTCTGCTGAAACTAGGAGCCATTGGCTGCTTTTTTTTTTTTTTTTTTTTGAGAGTGCTAAATATACACAAGAGGCACTGAGGAGGGAAGGGTAATCAAACTGCTTAAATTAACATCACTGAATCAGAGGCCCAGGCATCTCTGATTCCCTGCCCTGAGTCATCTTTAATAAGATGATAATTTTAAGAATCTGTACCTTCAGCTTGGTCACAAGCAATCCTACATAAGATTAGATATTTTATATTTGTCTTAGGACTTCATGTTTAGACCATGACCATAGATATCCGTCTAGTAGTAAAGAACACTTCGTAGGATTTGAGGGTTCAACATTGATTTTATCATATCGTAAGGCACAGATTCCTACTTAGATCTTTTAGGAATTCTAAAAGCTGAGTGATCTTCACAAAGCCAGTGCTGCATATTCCATTTCTGTTAGGTTCAAGCTAAGCTAAACCCAAAGTGGGTTGATGGTATCAAAGTGGGCTTTCATCTGAAAGGTCCTTATTTAAGGTCATAGCAACCAGGCAATTTCTCATGCGTTTCTCCTTACTCATACTGAACTCAAAATACCTACTTGATCATGTACATTTCTTCAGGGACTTCCACATTCTCCCCCGGCCTCTACACGCTTCCTTAAAAGCATGCCCATTCATGGGGTACCTCCAGTCTCTGAATTAGATTAACTTCTGCAAGAAGGTGGTCACCATTATTCAGATCTCATTCTTTTAGTGAAGGCAAATGAATTCCAAATATGTTCACCTTCACACAGCATATATTAAGTGAGTGCATCTGCACCTTACTCATCTGTATGTCAGACTTCTCTCATTTCAGAGACCTTCCTGAATTTTCTGTCCTTTCCCTGTTTCTTTTCATGGGTTCCTGGAGAATCAGTTGCTAATGGCTTTTGTAGACAGGGACATGAATTTGTCATTTTTCTGTTTAATGTTTCTAATAAAGCGCATTATGAATCATCATAATCTCAGGCCAAATTGTACTTGAGTGAAGGAGGAAATGAGCAGGATGAAACCTCCTGTCTCCTTGTGTGATTAGATGCATGCAAGCTGCAGCACTATTTAGAGTGAAGGGATAAGACTCAATTATGACAAACATAATGAAGATTCTTTATTCAGGACATTGGAGACTGTCAAATCCCCTGCTTCTTCCTCAGTCTTATTAAACAAACTGTCCTCTCTGCTGCTACCTGCCCAAGAACGCTTTATGCCCGTGCATGCTCTGCAAAGCTCCAGAACAGATCTTTGTCAACAGCAAGTACGGCATCTTTTTTGATGACTTGTCCTGTTCCTGATAAATACCTCTAAATCTTCTCAGCAGCAGCAGTAAAAACTCAGTTTAATTTCATTAATAATCACTTACCTCTCAGTTATTTTCAAAAGCTCACGTAATAGTCCCTATCACTGCTTTAGACACTGCAAAGCTCTTCTGGCATTATTTTACTGTCAGTACAAGTTTTGTCAGCAACTACCATTTTGAACATCAGTATTCCTTTCCAATTTTTAACATTTTAAAGCTGTCTTGTTTATATTTGCTCAATTCAAAACTAATAAAAAAAAGATTTTGCCTTCATAATATAAGCTCTTTTTTGAAGGTACATATGTATCATTTATTGTTCACAGAGTTCCAGTAAAATCTATAAATAACCCATAAAGTAAACACTACCTCTAATCACTACTTTTCTTCAGACTTTGTGCCATTCAGATGTGAAATTCTAGCTTGAATTGCATTACAATTATTGCTGTTTATTTGACTAAAGTGCCAGGGGAAGTAGAGTCAGATCTCAGTCATATCATGTGTGGAGAGCAACTCTAATGAAATCTAGAGTTATTCCGCTTAAATACGTGCCAGTGGGATCAGAGCCTACTTGCACTACATCTAGCGGTCCTGCTTGTCCTAGTTATTGTTGTGGTTTGCCAAAAGTCCCGCCTGTAAGATAACCAAGCTGGGTTAAACATACTGGCTGGGTGGAAGTTGTACAAATGTAAGTAAACAGTAGCAACATTCCAAATGCTAACAAGAACCATTACTTCATCCACAAAAGCATTCAATGCTGCTTAGCTAAAAATGTCATTAAATACATTTCATAAGCACTGCAGCCTGCATGTAATACTAGAGGTGGACTGACATAATCATGAATTATTCATGGACAGTCAATGGCATTGTAAAAAATCAAGATTCCTCTTCTGAGAGACTGACTATCCTTTTGAGAATATCAGTTGAACAGCTACTGCACTTTAAGACAAAAGCCTTTCAGTGAATACAAAATATAAAAACCTGTAATGATATCTATATCTATGCAACATAAGTCCATGTCTATAGGCACAAGCCATCAATTATGTATAATGAAAAGGGTATAAAGTGCCTAGCCTTGAGAAACAAGAGTAACATATGGATGCCTAAAAGTATCAGGGTGTAATGAGTCCTAGAACTCTCACAATCAAATGTACAGGACCCACACAACCAGATACATTGATATTTATATGACCAGGAAATTAAAAAAATATTAAAAAAAAAAACAAACCAAACACCTAATGCTATGTAATTAGATAACAGTATAAAAATAGATTATTAACTACAACAAAGTGAACCTAACAACTACTCAGTGTTACTGTTTAAAGAGGAATAAGCACTCAGCAGACTGTAAAAGCTTACATGCAGAAGTTAGTGCAGACAACTGGTATGTCTAGGTGTCCTGGTTTCGGCTGGGATAGAGTTAATTTTCTTCCTAGTAGGTGGTATAGTGCTATGCTTTGGGTTTGGTATGAGAATAATGTTGATAACACACTGATGTTTTCAGTTGTTGCTAAGTAGTGTTTATGCTAAGTCAGGGATTTTTCAGCTTGGAGGGGCACAAGGAGCTGGGAGGGGACACGACCAGGACAGCTGACCCAAACTGGCCAACGGGGTATTCCATACCATGTGACGTCATGCCCAGTATATAAAGTGGGGGGAGTTGGCCTGGGGGGAATCACTGCTTGGGAACTGACTGGGCATCAGCTAGTGAGTGGTGAGCAATTGCACTGTGTATCACTTGTTTTGTATATTCCAATCCTTTTATTATTATTATTGTCATTTTATTATTGTTATTGTTATAACTTTTAGTTTCTTCCTTTCTGTTCTATTAAACTGTTCTTATCTCAAACCATGGGTTTTATCATTTTCCTTCCGATTCTCTCCCCCATCCCACTGGATGCGGGGGGAGTGAGTGAGCGGCTGCGTGGTGCTTAGTTGCTGGCTGGGGTTAAACCACGACACTAGGCAACATCACATCCACAAGATCCACACCTTTATCACTGTCAAGGGTCCTAGCAATTCTGCTGTGCAGCATGCCACAACAGCACTCAATTAAAGCAAGAAAAGCAGACTACTTAGTGTTCTTCATGTTCAGGCACAACTTTAATAAATACATGCCATGGCACTTCATGATGGAAAGAGAAAAATTAAAATGCTCAAAATGTATTACTACGCCAAAACCAAGTCTGTCACCACGTAGCATGGCACAAAGAGCTTCGTCTGTAACTTTCTCCCTGTATTTACTTAAAAACAAGAACTGAATGGTAATAGGCAATTATTAAAAGTGTTAATATCCAGCAATGTTTGTCTGAGCAAAGGCCTGACAGATTTGTTCAATACGGTAGAGAGCTTCCCAGTAGGCTTTGGCATCTCTGAACCCACAGGTCTAAGGCACAGGGTGGGGTAACCTCAGCCATCTCATTGGAAATGCTAGCAGAGGATTTGCCATCCCCTGTAACTTGTTCTGCAGACAGCAAATATTTTTGCTTTCTGTACAGTAATTTCTAGGTAGTCCACTTGGGAGAAAAAGTCATGTCTGTTACTCTAAGATAAAAAGCTACTTCATGCTACTTTGCTTTTATCAATCTCTTTACCAGTTGAAGGAAAAAAAAAACAAACCAAGGTTCCTTTTATTTTTCCCTATTGCTTTCTAACAAGTAAGGGAAGGTCTATTTTAACTCGCATATGATTTTATTTTTTCATGCATTGTGAAGCAGATCCCTTTTTAGTATCTCATAGGTTGCTTCCAACTTCCCCGATCTTCCTATCTGACACTGAGAAAGACATTGCCATTAAATGTTTCTAGGTCAAACCCAAATTGAAGTTTCCTGTTTGGCAGCTGAGAAGGACTGATCCTTCACTATCACTGGGTAAACACAATATTGCTTTTCAAAGAAAATCATAGCAAGAGATGAAGCAAAGTAGATAGTAAACAAACAAACAAAAAAAGAATCCATCAAAACAGTGGCAATGTTTTCCAAAACAAAACACAAACCTCCAACTCCTCTACAGCACTTGCTCATGTAATTTTTCAAGACAGACAGTTGCAAAGGGAGCTCATCATCTTAATAAAACTTGATTCATTAAAATCAGGAACCCAACAGTAACTTTTTTCCACTTCAATACAGGCCTTACTAAGAAGCGCTGCTACTGCAGTCATCTTAAAGCGAGGCCAACATGCTGCCATAAAAAAACAAACGTGGATCATAGAGTCTTTAGCACTTGTTTAGTACACATTTCATTTCTTTTCATCCTGCTCATGAAACTGTCCCTGGTTTTCTGGCCAAACTGCCTAGGACAAGTGACAGAGAAAGCACCATACTCAAAGGTGCAGAAACTTATCCTTCATCTCAGCAGTCATTCTTTGTTTTCACATTTAAGCTGTGCCCACAAACAAGGGGTACACTCAATAAATCTATTGCAACCTTGGAAAGAACCCACTGCAGATGTTTCAAAAACTTGAACAGGAATCTCTAAAATGGCTGTAAGAATTACCCATCTAACTACTACTGAAGTGAAAGCCATCTGCCTGTAGGTAGTTTTGTATATAACAGCCTAAAGGTTGGACAAGGGACAGTGACTCATCCTTTAACCAGGAAGAGTGGGGAAAATACTGCATTTGCTTTTCTCACAGCATCAACCTGCACATTCGCTGTGTCACATGAAGTACTGAGTCAGACAGAGCAATGTGTCCAGCTCAGAACGATGGCTTAAGCAGAAGAGTGGCATCATGTAGCAGAGAGCTAGGAAAAAGAGGGCACTCTCAGTGGAATAAAAATCCAAACAAATACATCCCTACAATGAGAGATTCACTGTGAGGTGCCTCACAAGAAGAAAGAAAAGTAATAGCTAGCTAACCCAGGAAATGGTTCTGCTAAGTAATTTTCTAGAACTGTGAGTAACAAAAGTAAGCCAGTTAGATGAGGGATCAAGCTTAAGGATGGAGAAACATTGTATGTCCACAAACTCATAGTTCTAAAGTGTCTGTTTGAAATTACTTCATCTTAAGGAAGCTTGTAGGGGAGGTCTGTATCAAAAAGCCCACTGCAGTGTCCTAGGACCACGGTCACGGCTCCGTAACTTGAGAATACAGGAGACACCACCTGCAGCCCCACTTCACTAGCCCTTCCTCTCTACAGCCCAAAGATTTGTCCCTGCATCCTGCTGGGAAAGCCAGGCCAATCCGCTACTCCAGATTCCTAGGTCCACTCCCCGGAGTCTGAGGCATTCCTGTTCCCCACAAATCTTTCGGCATACTCAGCTCAGCTGGCTGAACACCATCACCCACCATCAGGTTCTTTTAGAAGCATGAGATTTCCCCAGCTGCCCTCATATCAAAAGGGCAGCTCCCACGCTAACCTGAGGTGTGACACTCCCACTGCTGTCTAAATAGGGAGAAACTAGAAGTGACAGAAAGACAACAGGATAATGACATAAAAAGGAGAGAACCTTATAAAATTTAAACGGAGCAGACAATTACCAAACCTTCTTGGTAGTTCCTATGTGAATCTTGAAACGAAAGGCAATTTTCAGGTGACTATGACATAATATGGTATCCCAGGAAGGAATAGTTTAAAACAGAGAGTTTAAAACCATCTAAGATAATTGGGCTTCAACTTATTTAAACATATATTGGTGCTATTCTCTGTTCTTATGTAAAAAAGGAATACCTCCAATAGTAGCTCAAAACCTTGTCGCCTTTTGATCTTCCCAGCTGACGAATTATTTAAAGTACAGTTAACAGGGAATGCCACAATTACAGAACCTGTGGAGTGGCATATTTAGGAAGTGATTTACTTCCTCTCCTGTCAGAACAGCTGCACAAGCCTGATGTGTACAGTCTATCAGACAGCTGGCCTAGAGGCACAGAGGCTGCACACTACCTGACAAGTTGGAAACTTTAATTGGGGAACAAACATCAAGCCTTTATCTTGCGTAAATGAAAGCAGCAGATCTATCGAGAGGATAGAGTCATTGCCTTTGTATTGTTCAACATTCCCTCGGTAACTGATTTTGCTGCTGGAATTTGCATCAGCTTGGCAGGGCTCTGTTCACCTGCTCTTCTAGTTTAATGCAAGCATCAAGTACGACAGCGCTTGGTTCCTGTGTGCAGAAAAGGAAGAGATGGTCCAGAGAGAGAGGATTAGGACGAGCTTGTTTCAGGCACAACAAATCAAGGAAACTGCTCTATAAGTTGAGATCAAGCCTGATTCCTCTTATGAAATCACATTCAGAGGAACAGTGATTATCTAATGTTAATTTGAATTACCAATTTGAAATTGGTGTCACTGAGATCACGTCACGGTTTGTGAATCTGTATTGCGTTTAGTGATGTGGACTGTTTGCTTCACCAGACTAGGACATCAGTTTGTTTAAAAGCCACCAGCTGTTTTTTGATGACCTTGAAATTTCTGGTTCTGCAAGAGGGATTCAGCCAAAGCTATGTGAAATAATACCCTCCCCCTCTCCACGCACACTGGTTCGTCCTGAGCAAGGATACGATCCCAGAGAAGCAATGCCTGCGAACTTAGTAGATATAACACATACAGCCAAACCCTTTAATTTCTACCTGGGAGCAGTGCTAATGGAAGCCACATTCGGAAATCTTGTAAAGCAACCCCACCACTCATTAATGCAAGAGCACTGACTTCATTATAAATGTCATCTTCTTGTTCAGCCTGAAACTTGAGAAGTAGTTTAAAAAAATCTCAATCTAATCTTCTACCGTTAATTAATTACTAATTGGAGGGATACATGCTAGAACTACTTTGTTTACTGCAACAGAGGTTGCCATGCCCTTTGATGCCTTTCAATGAAACAAACCACAAAACATAATCCCAACTGCTCCATGTTTTGGCAGAAACTGGACCTGCCCCGGTAAGCTTGGTGTTCTTGTCTTCTGTAAAATTTTGCCTCACTTATAATCTTTTCGGGTTTGGATACTTTTAGATGGTAGTTTAAACCCCATATAAAGCAACTGTCCCATTGCAGTGATTACTTAGATGGGAGAACTATGAGGTAAATTGGGAGAACTAAATTCACTGTCTAAACCAGATCAAATTCTACTCATCTTTATACCTCTTATGCAATCTTCTGTACTACATTTGCTTTAATTCAAGCTGTTAAAAGGTGACAAAGCCATGAAACATTTCAGGAACACACAAATCACTGGAGTTTTACATTTGCTTGTAAAACCCAACCACAAAACACAGATCGTTTAATACGTGCATGATCCCATCCTTGCTTGGAAAACATCTCCCTTGAATCACTTATAAACCAAGGATGCAACAACGCTGGCAAAAGAAAGGCTTTCAGAGCCATTTGCAGTGTTGTAACCTTCCGATTTTTCTGCAAACAAGAGCGTTAATATTTTGCTTTCCTTACTTTACTATGAAAACAAAAAATAGGCTGTGTGCATGCACACACAAAAAGGTTTTTTTAAACATATAGAAAAAAAAAAAAGTAACTCTTAAACTGTTTTACCCACTGATCACCGAAATATTTTGAAGGTCTGTCAAATCTCATTTTTTCCACAGAGACACAACTTCCTGACTCAGTACATGTCAGTGATTAACAAGTACAAAAAAGAGCAAATTTGAACTCCTGTCCATCTTCCAGAACTCTTTTCTTCCCATGCTTGGCATACTAGTCTGGCAGTTTGCACAAAGTCCTTCCTGCTTTTAGAAGTCTTGGTCTTGAGAATACTACCTCTGGGCAGTATCACCACTTTTAATAAACTACGTCTGAGATAAAGAAATTATGGCAGTTTATAATCAGCTGGAAATGAAAACCATAGTTGTTCTTTATGGAGGAAAAAAAAAAAAAAAAAAAGGAGAACATTATCCAATATAGCACTACTGCCGCAGAGCTGCTGCCAAAAAGCAAGGCACTCAGGTCTGTCTGCACTCTGTACCCGAGCTGTGCTTTTAGACCATACAGTAAGCAGGTACCACACCTGTGACGCATCGAACCTCAATCTAACATAGGGTGCCTTAGATCCAGAGGATGTGCATGTGATTCTTCCCCTGTTCTTTATTTCTAGACAGTGCGTTATATATTTGTGCGTCTTGCACAGGGTTTTCCACTTGGCCTGCCTGCCAACCTCTATCCCATTTCAAGCGCCTCTCCTTTATACTGCAAATGCATCCTGGCATCCATTCCCTTCCACTAGCCAGAAATGTTAAGAACAGAACCCAACCATGTCTAATTCTGTTCATCCTAATATACACCACAACGGTTGATAGATATCCAGCCATTGAATAGCTTGCACAGCTCTCACCCTTTTCAGTCCATGGCTGGACATGCAGCTGCAGTTCTCAAGAGTGCCATTAGCCTGCCAGCTTCAGAGATTATCCACACCATGCACGAGCAGTTCGAATAGGTACGTGTCAGCAAGAGGATGAACTGTGTTCAGCAATGAGCCAGTAGAAAACAGAAACAGACTGTTTTCAAATGTTCACCGACCCAGAGGGTGGGATTCAATCGAGAGCTAGAAATCTAGCAGGCAAACCTTCCCTTAGACATCAAGAGAGATTCCTGCACCAAAGGTCTTGGGGATACTTTTTCCGTTCTAGAGGCTCCTCTTCCAGAACGGCGAGTTCAGTGTATTGTTACAAATACAAATAATAGATAGCAAGTCTATTCCAAAACATGCTTTATTCTTGACAGGCTGCAACAGAAGAGTTTTCATCTGACTGTTTTAATAGAGCTCAGACATATTCTCAGGGATTATTAATTACCTTTCAACCTCCAGCACCCACACAGTACAGAGTTAATTCTACCAGAACTACAATATAGGTTGAAACACAACAGTTACTCAGGCCAAAAAAACTGCAAGGCTTACAAGAGTGCTCTACTGTTCAGTAGTCATCACTAAGTGAGAACAACTTTTCAATGGCTTAAATAAAAGAAGGTGCAGCAAATATTGCCATCCAAGCAACTCTGTTTAGGCTGTACTTCAGCATTTGAATGGGCAGGTTACAGAAATCCCTCCAAATTTTAGGTTTTTTTTTCTTTTTCTCCCATCACCACCAATGCTTTTTCAGTGTAAGTATTTCTATGCTATTAGCCCCAATATTTTCTTGCCAAGAACACGTTAGTTCAGTCATTGTAATAACACCTGTCATACCCAAACCACTGCTGTTCACATGGAACCGTACTTAAACAAGTGGGATGTAAATAGGCAGCTCCTGCACAAAGCAGTTGGATGTAGGATAGGGTTACCCAGTGAGGTCATGGAAAGCTCATTAGCTTCCTTTCAGTCTCAAAACTAGAAAATTTATTTAAAGTATGTATATCTGCAGTCACAGGTGAAATAGGATGGATTTTCCTGTTTTCCGACTATACTTTGGTCAGGAAACATAATATATATGTATGCACGCATATGTAAATTCACACATGTATAAAGCACAGACGGCACTGATATACAACTGATAGCTTGTCTGCAACAAGAAAAAAAGTCCAGTGAGAGCAATATAAAAATCAAATCAAATGAATCAGAACCAAAAAGCACAGATTTCTCAAGGTGACTGACTGTGTGCATTGTCTAGTGTTCAATATGGACTGATATTTTTGGGTTGTTTTTCACTCAAGAAGAGCACAAACACAGCCTGGCTGCCTGTTCTTATGACAGTCCTTGTAACTCAGTAGCTTTAGAAATCCACCCCCCTGTCAAGTTTGGCTGAAGTTGGTTTAAAAGTTATTCAGAAGAGGACTTGCAGATACATGCAGAGAATGTTCATGAGAGTCTTGTTTCCTTAGGAAATTAGGTTGGGGGGGGGGGGTGTGGAACGGGGAAGGGAAAGAAAAGAAGAAAAAAAAATTAAAGAAAAAAAAAAAAGAGGGATATAGTTAGAATGAAACACTACAGAGGATTTCTGGGTCTCTGACTCCTGACCGTATATTCTTTCTGTGTTCACAGGGAATGACCCCACTTTATGTGTGCCTTGGTTCTCCCTTAATGTAAAAATTACACTTCCACACTCAAAGGGATGTTGGGATGATAAACTCCCATTAAGGATCGTAAACTGTTCAGACACTACAGGTATAAAACCATACACAATGACCACAGTCAGAAAGTGGCTACATTGCTGTAAATCAGAAGCAAGTGAAATACATGCCCACACTAATTATGTTTTAGAGGCCACAAGTTTTTCATTTCTGAAGGGATTCAAATTTGCCCAAAGTTTAAGGGTACTCTCCCATGAACTTACTAATTCTGCACAGCATTGGTCACTGCCTCCATTTTCAGCTGTTGTTTCACCACCTAATTGGCAGTATTATGATTGCTTCTTTCCTTTTTACACAGAATTCTCAGGGAACATTATACTAGATAAAATTTACATAATGGGGGGGGAAGTTATTTTTGTTTATGTTCCATTTCTTTCAATATGTATCGTTTAACAGAAGTGAAACACATTTTAATCTCAGATTTATTTTTTCAGCTGCTGCTCCTGCAGGGAGAAAAAAAATCCTTGATTTTTAAGTTGATTATTAAGATGATTATTAAGAAAAATATATATATTTTAGGCCTTTTTTTAAATATTCATACAATGCTTTCATTACTGAGAAAATAGACATCATCTTTTCTTACACCACTTGCAACTGTAATGCCAAATTCAGTGAAAGAGCAAATAGGGATAGCATAGTTTGTGGAATTCTTTGAAAAAAACTAATACTATTGCATAGGGTTATTACCTCACAAGTCAGCGCCCAAAGAGTCAGCAGATATACTAATATTTTTGAAGTAGCAGCTTATTGCGTTGATTGCAGGGAAGTTACTTGTCAGAACACTACCACTGAAAGATGTCATTGTATTAGCTGGACCAGAATTATTGTGTCATAAGAGCCCTCAGAAAATATTAAACCTTTTATTTCCAACATAAGTAATAAAGGATTCTAAAAATATGTTTTTGTATAACTATGCAACCAGGTAAATCCAGTGAGCGTATGTGTGTGGAAAGGAAGGAAATATGGCCAAACTCCACATAATCAATATTTTATCACTAACAATTCAGACCAAAGCCACACCCTCAGAAACTCAGCTCAGAAAAACTGTATGCATTTAAATTTTATTCACTTTATAAACTATTCAATGTTCAGTTGCTTATTTTGCTTATCTCCTGCTATTTTCTTTCCATTTCAGAGCAGAGACCAGTTTATGCTTTGAAAACAGGGTATTCACTTGCATTTTTACACCTGAGGAAAGCAGCATATCCTCTGTCCAGGCAAAGAATGAGTTTTTCTGAGAGTATGAACTACTAATACTGATTATAGCTGCATGTCTTAGAAGTCATTAAAAAGACATTTTGCAAAAGCCACAGAAGGAAAAATTGGATAGAAAAGCCCACCCCTGTGTCATTAAAAATTACTTTAACAAACATTATTATGCAAAATTAGGACTGTACGCTTAATAAACAGCATTACCGAAGAACAGAAGTAGGTTTATGTGAGCGTCCTGCAGTCACGGTGCCATGATCCTAAGGGCTGGATCTGTGCACCGTTGGCTTACTCAGCAGTAGGAGCATGTTCCAAACCAGGCACAGACACACCGTGGCACTGTGCTGAATTTCACCAAGGCACACTGTACGCTGTAGATGTGTTTATGCTGGCTGCAGAAGAACAGCTGATACGCAATGAGGCATGAAGCCTGCTGGAACAAAGCTCCTGTCAATGTTTTGTGAGCTTATCTAAGTGAGTTTAGAAAATGTGTCATGTGGTTGCAGTGGGCTTGATCTGGCAGAAGTCTGAAAGCTAGGTTTTCTATACCACAGTTTCATTGAGTGTTTCTGGCATAGCTCCTTTCATTTTAATTCTAACTAAAACCTTGGCACAATTACTATGAAGAATTATTTGCTTCACCTGCTTTACTTAGCACAAAAGCTCAGGTTTTCAGTAGTTCTGATCCATCGTAACAGTAAACCCAAACAGCCTACTTCTGATGTCACTTGTGCTAATGTAACTCTAGGGAATAACTCCTTCCACGCATCACCTTGTGACCAATCCTAACACTACCTCACAGACAAGTATTTAGGACCTTTCAAGTGTATTTGTTAATTAACTAAGAGCGTGTCTACAATAGTATCTTAGTCCGGATCAGGAGTGCGCTTCTGAAGCAGATCTCCCAGATGTCCTCACTTTGCACTTTGGTGCACACCACAAAGGAGCTTACAAACTGGATTCCTCCTGGTTGAAGCTAAATTTTGGACTTTGCATCCAAAAAAGAGCAACAAAGCTGGTGAAGGGTCTAGAGCACAAGTCTTATGAGGAGCAGCTGAGGGAACTGGGGTTGTTTAGCCTGGAGAAAAGGAGGCTGAGGGGAGACCTTATCGCTCTCTACAACTACCTGAAAGGAGGTTGTAGTGAGGTGGGCACTGCTCTCTTCTGTCAGGTGGCTGGTGATAGGATGAGAAGAAATGGCCTCAAGTTGTGCCAGGGGAGGTTTAGATTGGATGTTAGGAAAAATTTCTTCACCAAAAGGGTTATCAAGCTTTGGAACAGGCTGCCCAGGGAAGTGTTGAGTCACCATCCCTGGAGGTATTTAAAAGACATGCAGATGTGCGCTTAGGGACATGGTTTAGTGGTGGACTTGGTAGTGCTAGGTTAACATTTGGGCTCGATGATCTTAAGAGCCTTTTCCTACCTACATGATTCTATGATTCTATAAACCAAAAGAAGTGCTCCAGGAGTGCACGTAATGCATCCTGCTGCTAAGGAGGGTTCAGTCCAAGGGATGACACTGGAACAAGACCTGAGTAAACCTACAGACAGCTGCTGTGACTGCTATTCAGTATGTTCTTCTGATTCTCCTGACCCATCGTCTTCCTGTTGGGATGAGGCTGCTACAATGAGACAGCCTTATGCCATTTCTACACCTAATAGACTGAAGTGTTGCCTAAATAAAGCTAAAACACACTAAAGAGACTGTGAAAGAAGCTTCAAGCCCAAATTTGGTGGAGTGATAAACTGTGAGCTAAGAAATAGATGCCAAATACAGTAATTTTTACCACATCTATATTTTGAGTGCATCCAAAACAAGTGTAAAATACATAATGCAGAAGGGTAAGCAAGGTTAACCAGGGTAAGGGAACACGTATAACCTGCAGAGTTCCTACGTAAGCGGTAAACATGTATTTCTCTTGCATACACGAGAGGCTTGCACAGCTCAAAGTAAAAAAAAAAAAAATCATAAGGGACTAAATCCTAAGAATCCCCAGATGATGCCACATGAGAAATCCCACCACAATGAACTGTTAGGAAGATGGAAATAGTACACATTTTATAGATGACCCCAAGTAACATGATCTAATTCTGAAATTAGCTCCAACTTTGAAGTTAGCCCTGTTTTGGGCAGGTGCTGAGGGGGAGAATGGCTTGGACCAGATGGCCTCCAGAGGTCCCTTCTACCTTAAATTATTCTATGACTCCACGATTTTTAATATTTGTTAACAGAAATGTAAAACTGCTTGATAAGGAGCACACAACACCAATGAGGTCTCCTCTTATTTCAGGGCTCAGTGTTTTCTTCAAACAGCATTTCACATACTGGAGGAAAGAATTCTGTTGGCCAAAAAATTACAGTGCTTCACTGGAATGAAAGCAAAGGAGTTTTTATACAAATACATAAGGTTTATCTCAGAGCTTGAGCCTTTAATTTAAAAAAGCTTACACCGCAGGTGAGTCCAAGTTATTTATCACCAATAGAGCCTTGCAATTACATGGAATAAATGATGACTCCAGAAGAACCAAGTTCTGTTCCTAAACTCCTTCTACGCTGTGTCACCTTAGGCAAAATACTAAAAAAAACCCCAAACAACCCCCAAACGATTGATACTTAACAGACGTGAAATTTTTTCACTACAAGTAAGTCAGTGAGCAGTTAAGAGTAAGTAAAATTTTATTTATTCTAATTTGAATTACATGTATATGTAAAGGTCTGAAAAATCAGAGTTGATTCTCCTTCAGCTTTAGTTCTCCCGTTATAAAACAGGAAATGCAATAGGGCCTTGGTGCAGAAACTACTAGAAGAAAATTCTTTGTCTTCTGTTTTACAGGAGTCAGACTAAATTATCATAATAGTCTGTTTTGGCCTTAATCTGTACTTCACTTCCTCACACAGGTTTTGTGAGGATAAATTCACTTGGGTATTATCGGTGATAGGAGCAATTTAAGTAGATAATAGATAAAGAATGTTTCTTCCAAATGAATGGATTGGCAATTAAAGATATAAATAGCATAATCAGTTCTCCAGTTTCATTATTAATTATCTGCACACACAGGTAATCACACAGATATACACATAAACATTTGATTTTTTTTCTTTTGTTTTTAAATTGACATTTTTTAAACACTAACATTTTAATCATAAACATGTGCATTAGCTAATTCTCCAAATACTCTGGCAAAGTAGGGGAATAAGTATTAATATTCCTTCTTCAGCTGAAGGAAAATCAAGAGACTGTGGTGAGCAGTAAGTGATTTTTTCCAAGACCATGTATCAAATTAACAGAAGAACTTAGCTCCCCGTTCTGTGCTCGTTCCCTCTCTCCATGTTGCCTCTAACTTGATTAGTTTCTTATGACTAACCATTAATAATTCTGCATTATGCAATCATCCCTAGGTAAAAGAGAAGTTTATTCTTAATAAATGTCAGGGAAGCTAAACAATTTGAGAGTACCACAAAATGTATAACAATCAGATTAATTAAAGTGGACTCTGTTTGATTATGGCCATAACCCGATATACCCAGCCAGTCAGTCTCTCATAGGCTCTAATTGCCAGACAAAATTACATTTCAAATGTATCAGGAAAAGAGAATCTTTTCCTGCATTTAGAGTAAAGTCATTATTTGTCTTCTCTGCAAACTGTGTAAAATCCAAAATAACCCTTTCTACTCCTTAGTAAACTAAGTAAATAATAATAAAAAAATATAAAAATCTGTGTAATCAACAGAAGCCTTGGTGAAGCAAAGTAATAATTTTCAGTGAACAGCAAAAAACCTGCCACTCGACAGTGAAGCAGAAGTGATTCGATTTCAATAGATCTGATCTGATCACCCTGGACAGCATTTAATCAATCAGCCTCATTTAGCAAAGTACATAAGTGCATGCTTAGTATTCATTCGATATCACCTTCGTGGTCATCAGGTTATAAGGACATACCTGAGCAATGTACTGAAACTGGATCTCTGCTATTACACTGTGCTTCAAACCAACCAGTGAAGTTTGTATTTACCAGTGAAGTAAATACAACATGTGATGAGGTACATGGGGTCTATCAGCCTTCCTGTAAACGGGAATTTCTTACTGGTTAACCTCACAGAGCAGCATATAGAGCAAACAGCTTAAGAGAAGGTGCTGAATACAAGTCTACCCACATTCTCACGAAAGATGATGTGAACAACATAAAGGGTAGCTAGAAACATAAGTTTCAAAGATGACAGAATTCCGAATTCGGTTATTTTAGGCACAACCATCGCTTCTGTTTCTTTCCTGGTAGGGCAAATAGGTTTCCCTGTTCACTCTCAGATTGCAATCATTTTGCTCTTCCAAAACCCTTAAGGAATCATGGAGGAGAAAGCATGGAAACTTTGAAAAGTTAAGAAATCTTTACAAACACCACATTATGCTGGGTAACTTAAGATGTTTCACATCCTTTGGGGTTTTGGGGGGAAAAAAAAAAAAAAAAAAACACACAATGAAATGCCAGGTTCTGTCTTAGCACAGCAAACTCCACCAGCTCTTAAATCTTCCTGACTGGCTCCATGGCCAAAGCCCCCTTCCCCTGAGCAATTTATGGGTGGAAGAATCCTGCAGCAGCAACTCTACGGTGCCAGGCCATGCCCCTGCCTCTTGACACCTCCTGATGCCATGTGCTTCTTCCCCCAGCTTTCTCTGAAATGGAACAGGAAGCAGGAACGACTGGGTATGGATGTGATCAGACCTGAAATTCCAGGGCAGCTTGGAAAAATTCTCTAGCTTCTTTAGGATTGCCCTTTTAGAAAAGGGAAAGGATCAGGTTCACATTTGGACTCCTTCTCCTGGCCCCAGGCCAAGTGATTCTCTCTGCCTTGAATGATCTGGTCTGTCACTTATGTGGACAGCAGCGCTGATGGACTGCTAGCACTGCCTGTAAATTAAATTCCAATTAACTGCACTATCTCCTTGATAGTTAGCACTAGCCTCCTCCTTCCTTTAGTCCTGGTCCTAGTGGCTGTGCCTACAGAAACTTGAGGTGCCAGCTCCAGACAGAAAATCAAATTAGGATTTCAGCTTTTTCTTCATTTGCTTTCTCTTGAGCTTGGTCTCAGCCCCGGTAGCTGCTCCAGCCTCAGCATTTCACCGTTGACCAGTAGGGCCAGAGCTTTAGCAGTCCCCTGGAGGCTGAGGTCACGTTTGCACTGTGGATCAATTCGCCGAGTTTTTCAGTCTAATTGCACTGCTAGCGTTGTACCTCCACATAAGTCCAAGGCGAGATTTTCTCCTGAAAGGGCCCCAAAGCCCTTACGCACCTTGCACATTAGGCACATTGTCAGTAGCACGTATCTAACACTTCAGCAGCGCCCACAAATTCAGTGCCAACAACCGTTCGTTCTCAAAACGCTGCCACACAAAGAATACAAAGGAAATCTGCAATTTGGAAGCTTTAGTAGAAGTGAAGAACTCCCTGGTTTCAGGTGGTTATGTGAATAATCTGGGATCCTAATTTGCTGTTTACTCTGTCTTCTTCTAGTACACAGATTAACCCTTGACTCCAAAGACTTCTGTCCAGAGTCTCTGCAGGGTTTCAGCCTTTAAAATGATGCATTTTTGAGTAAGCATAGAGAAAGAATTTCCATTATTTTATAGAAATCTGACTTCCCAGAGAATGGCATTAAATCAAAATGAGCTTGGATCACTAAAGGGGAGATTGTATAAGGCACATGGGTGTTTGACAAGAAAAATGAAATGACTTTGTGAGAAAGGAATTCCCATGGGGTTTTGACCAAGTCTCTGAAAACCTGAACCTCTTCACCAGAAATGTCAAGCCAGTAAACTGGGATTCTTGTGGAGACAGTGACTCAGGAGTAAGAAAAGCTTTCAGCTGTTCCTTCTTCCACCTAACACCACTACTCATTAATCTACAAAATATAGTATAATTCTGTACTATAAACATTAGATTGGATATCAACAAATGTGGCATAATCTATGAATAAATAAGAATGTTCTTCAAAGACCATTACCATAACTGGAATGAATACATCAGACACAGTCCTCCTCCTTCCACATTTAACCGACTCGAATATCTAAGCACTAACAGGAACTGAAAAAGGTTTTCCTTGAAAATGTTCATTGTAGAAAAGATAGCATACACTGTAGGTAATGCAGTTCAAGAATAATGATATCATATTCCAGGAATAGACACAGGTTGCTCAAGGTTGAGATAATGGAAACAATTTAGGGCACAATTTAAGCTAAATCTAAATTATGTCTGTGTGAGAGAGCTGTAAATTCAGGCAGGAAGGGAAAGGAGAAGGTACATGACTGCGGGTTTTCAGTGAAGTAGAGCTCTTTGGATAATTGTTGAACCTGAGTTTTTAATCTATAATTGAGGTGATTATTTAATTTGAATTTTATTAGGAACTGTGCACTGTAGCAACATCCTCTTTCAGTTTACAGATACCAGCTGGGTAACATAGGCGTGAAGAACTAGGATGAAACATTACACTTCACTGGAAATTCAGCACATCTAATTAGTCACCTAAAGGACTGATTAATTAAGTTTGGGGGAAGGGGGAAGGTTGCTTCCATAATACTAAATCCTTCCTGAAAATGTACAGATATTCCAATAAGAGCAATCGGAAGGAAACCAAATTATAGAAGGCTACTACTACTACTATTTCTGAGCTTGCAGAAATCCTTTGCTAGATGCTACATACCATAGTGAAATACTGGAATTATAAACCTAAGAGGCATTCAAACTCCAGTTTCAAATATCAGAGGATTTTCATTAAATCATATTGTACTTCCTGTTAGATAAGATTTTAACAGAGAGAATGATGCTACTCAATTTTCTTGAAAACATAGTAATAACTTTCAGAACTTGTACTTTTGCTAACACCTCAAGTAGCTAAGAAATGCCTTTGATTTTAGTTACAATGGAATATTTGCAATAGATACAGATCATATTATCTGGCAACTGTTAAGAACTTTTAACCTTTTTAATAGTCTCTTACAGCTTTAGGTTACTTACTAATGGATTACCAAATTCAGCCACAGAACCTGATAGGTTGAGAACTAGGAACTACGAAATAAATGAAGTTTCCATACACTTATTTATTCTCGCCTTAAAATAACAGGTAAAAACCTCAAATGTGGCCTTTATTAGAATCATAATGACCACCTGTTTTTTTTGTTGTTGCTCTCCTTTCCAAGACTGGTACACTCAACAGACTTTTGGACAGCCCTGCTTTTAAAAAGCAAGACTGTCAGGCTACAACCATGTAGTTTCCATCCCACTTTGATTTTCTGAGCATCAGCCACAAAGTCTTCCCATGATGGCACATAGTATGTTTTTCCTGTTAGTACTCTGTACCACGGGAACAGAGTTCTGCTGCCCTTCTTTTTCCTTACTCAGGGAAAACCTGACTGGCTTTCCAAGGAGCCGTGCCTCAGCTGGGAGAGCTGATCTCATCCGTATAGCACATGAAAGGGCAGAACCTGGAAAATATTAGCTGCACATTTACCTCTAATTTAATATGAGTAATGTGCACTGCAGTATTCCCTAGCAGTCAGACACTGCTGTGCTTTCATCCTCTTCATACCACACAACAGACAGAAACGGGCAGTTTATAACCTGCAAACAGGAGTCCTTGTAAACATAACTAAGGGGAACCATCTTGGATTGAAAACCATAGTCAGGATCAGATGTCCATGCTTATCCTATGTTGCATAAACATACAGAACACTGAAGGAGTAATTCATTTCACAATATAAGATGTAGCATTATCAGACACACAAATATGACTGTATCTGAAATATAACAGCTAGAAAAATATGTGAGTATTGACAAAACTATTAAGGAGACATTTTTGCCTGTAAAAGTTAGAAATAGGTATTCTTCAAAATGTTGCAAGCATTTACATTTTTGGTACTATAGTTCTTTAAGGACATTACATACAGCGTCCTCCAGTACTTCTGCTTTAGCTAACAGACTTAAATACATCAAATTGAAAGCATCAAAAGCCTGGACAGAGAGAGGCACAGCTTTGAACTACTGTCCTCACACATCAGTTATCAAACTTGGCTGGGACGTTTTTCCTTCAAAATACGTTTCAGCTTCCCATCAAAGATGTTTTCCAAAGGAAAAAAAAACATTAACAAACAACAGCCTTTCTCTCTGTCCCTCAACACCTTCCATGGGGAAATATTTGAACATTTTTTCAGCAGGGAAATTTTTACAAAACAGTACCTTCCAGGCTGCTTTGATTTGATCAATATTCTACTTGCTTTTCTGTCTTCTGCTGCAGCTATTCCACTTGGCATAAACCACTAAATAATCTTCCAGCCATAAGCTAAAATCTCAGAGAAGAATAATCACTACCATAAATTCTCTGTTTTCTTCCTTTTTTCCATCAAAACCAAAAAATATTTAGAGTTTTTACCAGTGCAAGGCAAGAAAAATGCTGGAGCCACCTCCCACTTCCAACTCAAATACCATCCAACAACTTCCCAAGTAAGTAAACACCTACAGGCCAACACACCATATACAGATACCTAGGGAAAGGTGCAGAAGAACATAACTCCAAGTAGACCAAATCTGATCACATGAAACCAAAGACGTAAGCAACCCACCATCCTGCACCCTGAAAACAGTCAGTAAAAGGAATAAAGTTAAGAGAGGTCATGAATATCTGCATAGTATACATACCCAAGAGGAATACAAGCAAGCAAACTCCAGTTACCAGCAGAGCCCTTCGGGTAGTTCTCCAGCAAATTCACCAGATCTCAGCAACCATAACAGAGCTCCGTGGTCTGCTGCCTCTCAGGTGCAGCATCATCTTTCACTAACAGCCATCAGTCCAGACCTACACTCTGATGTAATGTTGACCCACACCACCACACAAACATTTCATGTATCTGCTGCTCCCATTTTCAGGCAGGTCATGCACTGGGAACGCCCATCATTGGTAGCAACCTATTTCAAAGCAAAGAATCAGGGATGTCAAACATGGCTTGCTGACACTGTACCCCACTGAGTCCAAGGTGGGTCTGGATGCACACAAAACCAAAGAGCAAAACACAAAACACAAAAATCCCTTTGCTACTTCTTGCCTAACATAACAAACTTTGCTGGTTATCGGCAAAGAAAAGTTGAAGACAAAGTGCCCAAATTAAATTATTTTTTCCAACCATTTTGAGATTAACAGACCCTTAAAAATTTCTCAGTAGAAGCATTGTAAATTCAAGCTCATTGACAATAAACTCGCTTTTCTCAGTCAGGCTTTAGAAGTAGCTCATGGATCTCCAAGGCCTGAGCAAACCATATAATGAAAAACAATCCTAGTAAATAAGGAGGCCTTTTTCTTTCAAGTCCTGTCACATGCCTTCTGTTTTTTATTAATACTAAGCATACTATAGTTATACTACTAATAAAATCAAATATAATGATACTATACATACAAATTCTTTATCCAAGAGCTCCTAAAATAGAATAAAAACTTCAGTTGCCTCACTCTGAAGCAGGAAATCATCACGATTATTTGCTTTGTAGGATTAGAATTTAAAAAACAAAAAACACTAACACTGAAAACTCAAACACACCCCTATTTTCTTACAGGGTTGTTTCAGACATAGTACTCCTTCAGTTCAAAATAAACAAGGAAGATAAGCCAGCAAGCAAGTTCCAAACATTCATTGCTTCTACCTTGTACATGATTTTTTTTGCACTGCTGTTTTCCATTTTAAGAAGTGAAAAGGCATCCTCCAGGGATTGCTCTGTGCCCAAGTAAAAGATGCAATTAAAAATCAGTCTTGTAAAACGTTATTGTTTCTCACAGACAGGTAGAATAGCACTTGCAGCCTTGTGCAACCTGAATGTGAATGAGCTCCTACTGTATCCCATACTATTTGGCCTTGTTCATCAGAACTGCGGGTCCCTTTGTGCTCAAAAGGTAAAACAAGGATAGTGAAGCTGATAATAAAGAAATCAGGACCTAGACTGGCAGGCCAATAACAAATATTGCCTAGCCAATAACAAATAATTTCTATCTGGACATATACTTCTAGTGTGTGTCTGGTTTTAAGAAATTGTCATGAAACATATATAGAGGTTATATTTTTAAACAAAACCAGTTCCCTTAATCTACTAAATCAACCACCTAAGCACTGTAAACAACCATTAAAATATATTTTTATTTAAAAGACTTATACATACATGGTGTATGGCATTAGTAGGAAAAAAACCCCAAAACCAAAAAACAGATGCAATGTACACTATTCACTACTCCACCTTTTGACTACCACCATCAGTAACTGATGCTTAAGGAAAGAGTAAATGAGCAAGGGAACTACAGCAATATTTCCTCAACAGCAAAGGGACTTCCCAAGCCAAAGTTTGTGTCTATACCTTTGCTCTGACAGCACTTCAGGGGGCTTTTGCCAAGAACTCATTAAATGATTTCACAGCCTGATTGTGTAAAAGAATTCCTAACAGTTTTAAATTTTTTTCAAAGCTTTGAGGTTGAAAAATTATGTTTGATACTCTGTTTCCTTGCACCATGAGAAAAAGAATAAATAATCTGTGGTGTTCTTTTCCACACGTTTCAAGGTTAGATAAAACTCTGGGTTATTGCTCAGATATGTTTATCGTAAAGTTGAAATGTGTCAGTGAACTTCATCTCCTCATATATGGAAGTTGTCTCTCACTCTTGATTGCTGGCCTTTTTATTCTTTTCTAATTTTCCTCCTTCACTTTTGAGAAAAGTCCAGACCAGCATGAAAATTTCAACACGTGAACACACCATGAATTTATGCAAGTATATATATAACACCACAATGACGTTTTCTGGTTTGTTCACTATTCTTGCTTACTAGTGCCCAGTTTTGACTGTTGCTGAGTTTGAGGAGATGTTTTCAAGGAGCTATATACAGCATTGCTCCAAGACCTACTGTCTAAATGCTAATAGCTAATTTCAGGACCATCAATGCAATATGTATACTGTAGGCTCTTTCCAAATATGAATTACTTATGTTATTTGAATATGAAGTTTAATCTGCTATTTTACTAAAAAAATGCTCTATGATATAAAGTTTTTCTATAACTTTTTACAGCAAGAGTTAGTTCTCATTGCCCTGAATCATTTGATTTCATCAGCCAAGTTGGCCATTCCTGTGTTAACCACATTTAAAGTACTCATTTTAATACCTTGCTGAACCTAGTGAAAAAAAGCATTAAGGCTTGAAGACAACAAAGAACTAGTGAACTAAACATTTTGATAGTAAATATATGGGAGAATGATTTGTCTTCTACATGGAGAGCATCTGATTTCTGCTGATCAAACTGTAGAGTAGGAAAACTGCTTTACACATTTTGTTAGGACTACAGTGCTTTTGTAACTAAGTAAAACAGAAGAAAACTGATAAAAACATTTTCAAACCATTTGTTTGGATTTAAAGTAAATAAGTATTTAATCCTGCATAAGTAAATACAAAGAAGGTAAGTAAAAATAATGTTGTTATTTGTAATGTTCATAAAGTTATATTAAATCAACAGAATATTGTACCTTGCTTTTACTGTAGGATTGTGTATACATACACACTTAAAAAATGAATGTACAAAGTACGTGCTTTATGGATTAAGAAGGATATTAAAGAACTGGCTCTTTGACACTTTTCCTACAAGGTACCTAGAAACCTGGCATTTATCTTGTTTCTGTCATGATGGGGTAGCACATCTGAGAGAATGTGGTGGTTAGAATTGACTTGATTTTAGACAAGTTCTCGTTCTATGCACAAGTACTAAATAACTGTGTGTGACTATTTTAAGGGGGTGAACCAACTATGCACAAAAAAAGGAAACAAAATTTAATGGTTTAATCTTAATTCGGGAATTAAATTTAGAAGCTACATCACTCTCCACCCATTTTTCCAGGTCATGTTTCCAAATGAAGTCCTAGATGGCATAAAAAACCTGTAAAGTTAAACATGCAGTCCACTTATGCATAAGTTACAACATACAATAAAATCAGCTGTAAGCATGAAGAGACAGTGTGTTCTCACTCTAAATGCAGTTCTAGGAGGACTATGTAACAGAGCAGAAAAAGTAATTTATGTACACACTAAATGATCATCAGCTTGCAGGAGGGCCCCCATTGATTTTGCCATTTGATCTTCCACAAATAATTCTAGAGAAAGCCCCAAGTTAATCCATCAAGCAAATGCCAGGGAAGGATCAAGCTAAAACACTACCCGGTATTCTTGGTAAACACAGGAATGCCACTGCCGCTCAGATCACAGTATGCAATCGCACTGGGAAATGTGAAAACTCTCAATAATAATGTCTTACTACAATTAAGTTTAAAAGCCAGAAACCAGCACATTTTGGCCAGATAAAGGCATGTGGTTACAGTCCAGATCTGCAAACATATCTGAGCACTTCACTGTTATTTAACACTCTCAACATGAGATTGGCTTTGGAATGCTTTTGTTGGAATGAGGGTCTCAGTGCTTCCAGCTTCCAATACCTACTGCTGGCCCACAGCTCCTACACAGCTGGGCAATTTCATTCTACTTAGCAAAGAAACTGCAGCTAATTAAAAGCAATGTAGTCTTTTGGAAGGCCAAGAAAGGAGGATATTAAACCTTTCCATCACTTCAAAATGCTCAGATTCAGTCTCTGCTAACAATTTTGGAATAAACAAAGCCATACTGACTGCAAAATGCAGGCTTTAAAAATATTTGAAATATACTGAAATCATGGATATATTTAAATGTCACTTTCTTCTTTCTTAGAACAGTTCTATAGATATTTTGAAACCTGCAAAGGAAAAGAAACTTGCCATAAACTGCAATATCTCCAGCCTTTGAAGTACATGTGGGAGAGAACTCTGGCTAAGAGAAACGTTCCTGGTAAAGACAGTGTACATTTAACTACAGTTAGGCTGCAATACATCCCTTCTTCAGATAGGCAACTGTTGTTTTCCCTACCACTGATCATTCCCAGCTGGGGGGATTTTGTAAGTGGATCTCCTGCAGATACCCAAGTCAGAACAAAAGACACAGATGTTCATTGCTACTGACGGCTTTCAGTAGAAGTGAGACGACCTGGATTAATTTAATTCATTTCACTAAGAAAAAAAGAAAGGGGAAAAAAAAGAACAGAAAAAAAGTTATGCAGGTCCTCTCCTTCCCCAACTATATTAATCTTAGGTGAATGCTACAAGTAATTAGCCCTGACTTGCTTCCAGCACTATCCTTGCCCAGAGAAGTCAGAGACTTTATTAAGGAAATCACATAACTGCTGTCAACCACTTCATTTTATTGAGCTTTACTCCCATTTTTTTCTCCTGGAAAACAAATTTGTCAGTGCATTCAGACTGCTCCAAATCCCCACACTGCTGCATTGCCAGTCACTGGAAAAAGAAGGTTTTTCAAAACTGCTGCTGTCATCCCACCCAAGCCAGTCAACGGGTGACACTACGGGGGGGGGTAAAAGGACCTAGCTCTTATTCAGATACTCTGTCATTTGGAGAGGTATATATGGGAAAGATGTCAGAATCCAGACATTTCACAAGGACAATATTGAAAATATTTCTAATTGCTGCTCGCAGCTTTGCAGTATGGTATCAGTGAAGAATACTACTACATTGCATATTCAAGAGAATGATAAACTGTAAACACCTGATAACAAAGAAACAGTTACACTGTTCTTGTGTGTGTCTGTGTGTCCCCTTTTTTCCCCCCCAAAACACAATCCCAACAATAAAAAAAAACGTTTCTAAGTTCTTGTTTTATAGGTACAGGAAACATTTTTGAAAGGTGGAAGCTCATTAATGTACTGACGCTAATCCTAAATATTTCAAGATTCAAAAGAAATGTTGGAATCAATTAAACTATTTTCCACCTCAGAAACTCTTATTTTCATACAAAAGAAAAACATCTTCACAAAACAAAGGCTTCTAGGGTGTTTGAGGCTCCACTCATAAAACAGGGAATAACTTAAGTTGCTTCAGATAAAGACAATCTGAAGGCGTATGCTTTGTAAACCACAAAAACCTCAAGAATGTTTGGGTTTTTTGATGTTTCCACATTACATAATATTGAACTAAAATGATGTCTTCAACAATGTGAAAAGTAGGAGGGGAAAAAAGACGTACCTTGAACAAGATCTGATTTTGACTTTGCAATCATGTTTAGTCTCTACAGAAAGAAAGAAATACATACTTTTTTATGAGAAAGTAAATTTTTGTTGGGGATGAAACAACACAGAAGAGTAGCAAACGTCTAACCAGGAAATCTCTCAAAAGCTTTTTCAGTTTCACACTAATCCAGTACCCTTTTTATCTGAACATCTTGTCTGTACATTTTACAAATTTCCTAGCTGTTATAATTCTCCCAGACTGATAGCTCCCAGCAGAGCCAGGTACCAGCGGGGCCTCATTGTGCCGGCCACAATACAAAGCACAATGGCAGATGTTTTATCTGCCCCAAATTGCTTATAATCCAGTGGCCGTGACACAATGCTGACTGGTGATAGCGCAATCACACCTGTGAAAAGGCCCTTCTCCAGTAACGTTCCGACTATTTCACACAAAGGGTTAAAGTAATATTTGTCAGTCCCGTGCAGAAAGGTTTCATTCTGTAGACAATCAAGCATTTGAAATCTCTCCAGCCACTGACTACTCAGAAAACCAACATGTTTTCCAGGCTCCAGCCTCTACTTTCACCGGCGCAGCGTACACAGAGCCAGCGTGCTCCACAGCCCTCTGGAAGCCGTCTAGGCAGAGTCCTTTTAAACACAGTTATTTCATTTGGTTAAAGCAGCTGAGGCTTTTCATTCCCTGTGCAGTATTTCTGCTCCAAAATTGCAAGTGATCATAACTTCATGAGAAGCAGATTAGAAAGGGGAAAAAAAAACCCCAAACCCAGGTTGGCTACTTTCTTTACGCAGAAAATTGTAATCTTGCTACAGAAGTTGCTTGCCGAATAGCCGAATTTATTGCAACGCTAAATAAATGCACCGGTTTAGTCTCTCCCTTCCATTTTAAAAATGGGATCAGAATTTTTGCACACTTGCTCATCTCAAGACTGGGACCTCCAGATAATATTTTGTTTGAATGATCCGCGAACTGCAGTCTCTGATACACCACCGCTTAACCACAGGGTTGCCAGTTTTGTCTCATAGGCGTAACTAAAAACGGATTAACTAAAAATGGATTTTAAATTACACTGATACAGAAACAGTACTTTTTCCATCCATATCTTGCATCCAGAGAAGGTTTTTGCCTCTTCAAAGTTAATTCGGCATTCAGCCAAAAAGTGGAAATTGCACTGCCTAGCAAGGAGGAAGCAACTCCTAAAACTGACTTGCTCTAGAGGAAACTTCTGCTCTGCTGATGGTGGGTCCCTTTCAGAAGGTTTGTCTCCCATCACTCAACCCTGCCCTTCAGCAGCTGGAGATGGTGTTCGGTCAAATCTCTCTTCAAGCAGTATTAAAAAGATAAAGAAGTTACCATACAAAAACCTGACACATTAATAATGGGCTGCTGCTTAACACCTGCTTAATTATTACATTGAGGCTATATCTTTTCTATAGACATTTTTAATTTATCTCTAAGAGGATTTGTGGATGGATACGCTACCTGAAAAACAGATGACGAGGTCGGTGCAACCCAAGGTATTTCATTTCAGCTTTTACAATTAACACACACACTGGAAGTGCTGGAAAGGTCTCAGAAGAGCAGTGGATTTGTCAAGTGCTCTCCCTCTCTCCCACATGCATTTGCAAGGGGAAGTAATGGAAGAACAACAGCAAGTATACTGATACTGTGCAGATTAGAAACCCACAGATAGACAGCTCTGGGAGAGAACAGTACAAACATGCCACAAAGAAGCACCAGGTAGAGAATTTTTTATTTCTTGCAGTAAGTTTCACCAGTGAGAAAGAAAGTCTCCAGAGTACAGCTTTGCTAAACGCACCTTGTTGAGAATGAAGTGAGCTTCACGCTCTCTTCATAGTTAACTTTCAACTTTCACACTTTGATAGCAGAATTCATTGAACTTTTGACTGTTTTTAAAAGAAATACCCCTTAAAACATTACCCTTTGACTAGTATTATTATTTCTATCTGCCTCAGCAAACACAAAAAGAGCAGCTCAGATGCTATGTTATTAGAAACGGGGCTGTGTAGGATGAACGAGGAAAATACTAGGACATCCTATTAAACCTAAACTCCACGCGCAGCGCAGCATCGACCCGGAACCGGAACACCGCTGTGGGAGCTGGCACTCTCTGGGGAAGCCACTGCTCTTTTGAACTCAAGCTTGGAAACAAGCATCTAAGGTGAATTGAAAGCCTAAGGATTTGCACAGATCTACTAATACATGTATAAACTACATTATATATAGGATGCATCCCGACGGAAAGGCAGCAGTATGTAACTATTGTTAAAGAAAAAGCAGCACTGAAGGGGGTAGGGGGGGAAGAGGAGGAAGGCATGGAAGGAAAAGAAAACCAAAAAGGAGAAACCCAGAAGATGAATTGGTAGAGAAGAGAGGGGGTTCATTTTCACTTGGCTCCCCAGATCTTGGTAAGGCCTGTAGCTCAGCTTGCTATATTTAGAAATGGATGTCTTCCTGTAGGTTTAGTCGGTGATTTGAACTGGAAAACATTATCTTGTTGGAGAAAGAGAAAGGGAGAGGGCAGAACATCCTCCTGCTCCACTAAGACTGAAACTACATTTCAGATTCAACTAAGTCTGCACCAGAATAAAAGACACCCAATTTTGAATCTGAACTTGGAGTTAAATACACTTACATAATTTCACCATTAGTGGTTGGACATGAAAAAGCAGTCATTTATTTCCTGGTTTATTAGCAACTCCAGTCTCTGAAAGCTAACTTGATTTCCCAGACACAGTTGGCAGGAAAGTTGAATTTTCAGTTTGTGAGATACCATTATTCTCCTTCCCACCACCCACGCCACGTCTTTACATCAGAAACAAACCAACAACTGTTTATAAATTACCAATAAACTAGAAACTCAAACAGGTTTTTAACTCCAGAAAAAAACAGAACAGAGTTTCTGACACAAAATACCCTCCATTACTTGGCTGTGCCATCTTTATGCCAGCTGAACAAGAGCAAATTGGGGTCAAATTAAGAGGTGCTCTCAGCTACTTGATACCACTTCAAAGGTAAAGCATGGCTGGAACAGACAACTGCTTATTAAGTCTATGAAAAGGAGAGATGTATTCTGAGAGGGAGAGGAGGGGTTACTATTCAACAGCATTAAATCTGAGTGGTCTGCCTGGAACTTTCACAGGGAGAGCGCTGAGCAGAAAAGGCTGTCCAAAATGGATACAAATACATTGTCAAGCTGCTGTGACAGATCCATTATGGGTGAGCAGCTTAGCAAAATGAACTTGATCTCAACTGTCTCACAATATAAATGCCATAAGCTCAGGAGGACTTGAGCTTCCAGTTCCCCCATCCCTTCCTCTGAGGTTAGCAAGAGAGAGCTGGCATCAAAGAGAAGCAGCGGGTCAAGGAAAGCTTTATCCACAGGAACTGCCACCCCAGGAAAGACCCTCCTGTCACCTGCCAAATCTGCCATGCTGTGAAACTACATGCTTTCAAACACATAAATTCTCACAGTTGCTCTCTCTCCTTGTCTGGCTGCAGAAAGGAAATTTCAACAAATGATACATCTGTTTGCATATGCTGATTTCTCAAGTTAGACCAAAACGTCATAGTAAGTGATGCTTTTTTCCTACGGTGAACTAATGAAGGAGCACAAAAAGGATAATGACCTAGCGTTGGTAGCAACTTGAAACTGGTTAAATGACATTTCCCCAGAGGTATTAGCAGTAATACTTCCAAACTCAATCTATGAGGCATATATGTGACATATATGGGTAAGTGAAAGCTAGAGCTTTTAAAATGTATTCGATTTTCAAACACAATATTTAACACCAAATTAAGTTTTATGATAAAAGTTAAGGCCACGTTACAATTTTTGCTCACGATTATGTGATTGTTCAGCAAAAAGCATTTCAGCATATGCTTAAGTCTCATTAAGGTCACAAGAATGTGGGCCTGGTGATTTGCTAAGCTACAGCATCAGCGAGCAACTCACCAGCCAAACTCAAAGGATCTTCAGAATACCTACAGTAGCAAGTCAGCAGGGTGGGGACTGAGACAAGATGAAGTATGTTATCTCCACTCTTCAGGAGGATTTCTCTCACATTGTGATGAACTTATTATGAAATATAGTCATTTACAAGATTTCCTATTATTTCTTTCTTTTAAAATAACAAGCTTTGCCACTCTCTTCAGGTCCATCCACTCCAAGAGAACTGCTAGAGCAGACACCAAAGTTTCATAGAGGATCTTTTGCTAATTCAGCATAGTACAAGCATTGCCGCATGTTGTAGATCTGAGTGCAGGGACGTGGAAAAGCGTATCAGAACAAAGTCTCAGCCAAATATGCCCTCCTAGCCAACATGAAGAGAGACTGAAGTGCAATAGGTCCCCTCAGTGTGGAAGATACAGACTACTCCACTTGTTTATTAAACACCAACCCTGGCCTTGCTCCAAATTGCATGTTTGATGCCACGAAATAGGAAGAATAGCAAGGATTCCCACCTGGCTGATGATCAGCTAGCTCTATATGTTGCTCCACAGGACCAGGTACTGCTGAGAAAACACACAAATGGAAAGTTTCATGCATGAACCTGATCACACAAAGAATCACTTTTATCTCTTTCCTCTCTCTTTCTTCTCTTTGTCCTCCCTCTTTTCCAATGCTACAGCACAAAAGTGATCCACCTACCAGTGAGGCCTTACTGCAGAAACAGTTTTTCAACTCCATTCAATAAACAGACTGACAGCTATGGCTCCTAACCTTAGCCAAGGTCCAAAGGTGAGTTTTCTGCCATTGCAGCCCAGCCAACACTGCGTGGCTTATTCATGGGGCAAGGATTCCCCCGTCACATCCAAGAGTTGGTCAACACTCATCATGCAAACCAAATACCTTCTCATGTAGTTGCCTAAAGGACTCTAAAGTCACCTGAGTAATTCAGCAACCACTTCCACTCCCCACCCACCTTTTTTTTTTTTTTTTTTAAAGCATGCAGTCTAGCATTTACTACAGTACTGCTTTTTAACACCTATGTACCATGATACATGCAGGAGTGAGTATACTAGTGCCAATTTTAGCTTTAGAGGGTTTTTGAGATGGAGAAGAAGGGCATTTGCTTTTCTTAAACTGGTCAAGTCCTCGCTGGCCAGGTTTTTTTTGTTTTGTCTGTTTTTTGTGTTTGGGGTTTTTTTTGGTTTTTTGTTTTTTTTTTTTTTAAACAGAAGGAGTTATATTATTGTCATGAACTCTGATTAGATATCCAATCTAATAGACTGAAAATTTTGCACATAAATCTCAAAGGACTGCATTGGATTATCAGTACCAGTTGATGAAAGTAAGTGCTCTCCAATTTTTTAGTGTGCCCATATTAAATGAAAAGAGGTATCAGCTTATGGAAACATTTATCTGAATGAAGTTACCATCATCAAATGATGACCTTATGAGATTGGCTAAAGAAAGAGCCAATAACATAAACTGGTAGACTGCCATGAAACCAAATAATGAGACATCAAGCAGAATAGCATTAATGATAAAAAGACCCCAACAAGCCCTACATAAAAAAACCCCAAAAACCAAAAAAACCAGCCTCCAGTCTTCAATATTTGCTGCACATATAATGCCAGGTGGTTATTTTTACTGACATCTTTCCGAGCCTCTGCATGTTGCAGTGCCCCCCCCCCAATAGAAACAACACTGGCACAACAGAAATAGCCTCATTTTCAAGAGCTCTATCTGCACTAAAATTTTCTTTTAGTTTTCCTCAACTCCCAGTTCATCTCTGTGAGGAACAGTACTCAAACACATGGCTGCTGAAACATAAATACTGACATCACTACAATAAACAATTCCGATAATCAATTTAAAAGCAAAACAATATAGGAAAAAAAAACCCCAAACCCTTAAAAAGTACCATTAAGAATAAAACCTGGATACGTCTAAATCCCTGCAACTGGTAATTAAAGCAGAATGAATCAAGAGAGGGAGCTACCATCACAACAAATAATGAAGCACGAGGAACAAGAGAAACCCAATGCACTGAGCCAGGGATAACAAAGGACTTTTTAAATTGTATTTCTTCACTTTCCCATCCCCACAAGCTTCTCATTGTAGCTCCTCCACTATAATCTCTGCCACTGAGCTCTCACTTTTGGGCTCTTCACCTCCCTCTTAGCTCCGTATTTCCAACTTGCTGGAATTTCCTTCCCAGAATCAGCTGCCTGTGCCTGCCTTCTCTTTTCAGCAAAGCGCTATTCCTCTTACAAGAATAAAAGTCTCCCCATCCCTCTCCCCACATAATGAGCTATATACACATCAAATCCACTGGCTGACATCTATTTTCCTGGGGGTTTTTTTAGGACATCAATAATGTTACTTTGCAAAATTTTAAGTGCGTTCCATGGCTTGACAGCATTGCGTGTGTGTCACAGACTGTTATTCTGCCACCCTTGTGTTTCCAGTTTCAGCTTGCAGCACAATTTGTACTCCATTTCCTCTGGATCAGACCTTCCAAAACATTCGAGGCTTGCTCCTGATGCAGTGAAGGAAAAATTGACCCTGTAAATGTAGCCTCTTTTAAGGAAAGCTCTATCTGTAAAATGCCTAGATCTTTTATGATATAGAGGAGATACTCACACACACACACAAAGAAGAAAACCTCTGCTGAAATGATAAGCTCATGGAGTGTCCTCTGCTGAGATGAATCTTTCCCTTTCTGCAAGGAAGGAAAGATCCACATATTTCTGCAGCACCATTTTTCCTTTTTCTGCCTCCCACAAGCAAGCAAGAATTGATTTATCCAATCCATAATAAAAGGCAACATAGCAACAGAAAAATATATCTGTTTGATCCAGTGTTACCAATGACACTTACACAACACACACCCACCACCAACTTCTCTCATGCACTCTTGCAATATGAATGCACCTCTCATTTGAGGAATTCATGCTCAGACCACATTAAGTGCCTGCCTGTATAATTTATCACAAGGTATTAGACACAAATGAAGTTAAACTAAGGTTCATTTTATCTAGGAAGGGATGAGTTTCTGAACTATAAATCACAACATACTGACATTTTAGAAGCTACTCAACCCATGTGTGATCCATAGGTCTGGCTGGCAAACTGTTCTGGTGCTAAAAATACAATAATATGTTTTACACTCCCTATTATTAAATTTACTGTTACTTCATCATCCCAGTGTTGGACTGGTGCTACCAGTTTGCCTTTGATTGTCTGTACCAAAAAGCAAGTTAAAAAACCCCAAACATAGTTGATACCTTGCAAAGAAGTGATAGAAGTAAAACAGACCAAATGGAGTTAAAACTCCTACACAGTTTCATAAAAAGAAAACTCTGAAGTATCAACAAAGTTCTTGAAATTTATCATGATGTTCAGACTAGTAGAGAAAGCACTGACACTTCTTCCTACCTTCATTTTTAAATCTTACCCATAAAAACCTGAATGTAGACAACAACATGTATTGTAAATAGGACTCAAAATCCTACCGGGAATATACATCTTATCTAGATTACTTCAGGAAAAGTTACCCTGCAACTTGAAAAATGACATCATTAAGCAGTCTCCTAAACTGGATTTGAGAGATGACAAACTAATAGTTACTTGTTGTTTCCTTTTTTTTTTTTTTTTTTGCATACTTAGAAATTCCTACTGCAAGCTTCAGTTCAACTGTGTTTGTCAGATCAACTCTATCCAATTAAATACACTCCTCCACAACGCATCTGCTTGAATGACACAAGTAGTGCAGGACACCCCCAATTGCCTAACTGCTTCTGACTGCCACAACCCTTCCAGTAATCATTTCTACAGCAGATATCCCTGCAACAAAGGGTTTCTAGAGCCTCACACAAGCTTAAATCAAATCCTTTCACTTTACTCTCCACTGTTTCTCTGGGACTGGAGCAGCCTCACATACTCCAGCATAAGCTGAGCTCCTGCTTGGTCACACCACTGTTTCATGATTCTAAGACCAAACAGGTCTGTAGATCTATGCCCTAAGTATTAAACAACTGCCATGAATAATAAAATTCAGTGAACAGCACAATATAAAACTCTACCCTTACTTTCGTCTCTCTTACATACTAGCAACATGCTGGGATACCTTCTTTACAACACTGCCCATCTGATTAAATAGCTGAAGAGAAAAGAGAAAGAGTACCACTAAGTAATTTCACATCATTGACTATTACTATACCCAAACAGTTATTTATTACTCTATGAGCATGTGGACTATGCATCAATTATACCAGATTTTCTGAGCTGTCTCCCCATAAGCCCAAATATCCTTTTTGACACTGAAATATCTTACCACCTTATTTCAAGAAATAAGGTATATTGAAGTTACTTTTTTTGTTCACTTACCTCCTCCTGTATATTGTTTCTGAATAAAAAGGTAATAATTTAAACCTTGTTTTTGAGTGTCATTTGGGAGAGAGGGAAAGGAGGTAAATTTTCATTTCACTTCCACCCGTGTAAATACAAAATAAGTAAGATAACACATCTATAAGTAAGATAATACATCCATAGTTTGCACTTACATTAGCATAATCAAGATCAATGTTTGTCATGTGGCAGTAATTTAGTAAGACACATCAAAATCAATTTACCCATCATATCAGATGTCCATGAACCACAATTCCACCTCAACCCAAAGAAAACTTGACCTGTTGAATATGAAGCGATATGTTTTCACCCATGATGAAGTCTCACCCTCTTTAGAACAGGCTAACAAGCCACAGATTTTTGTGGGGAAGAACAAAAAGCACTTTGTCACAATAACTTAGAATCCCACAACTTTCTTTTTGCTTTCATTACTATTCAAATACTTACAGATAACTTAGGTTTCCCAATCAGTAGCTTATCTTGTTTTAATCTTTATACAGAGCATTCACTGAGGTTCAGCATTTGGTTCTAAGAAGTATCTCAGAAAGATTTACAAAAACCCCTGAAGGTTACAGATTGTAAAAAATTTGTACAAACAAATTCTTATGGTGCCCTTTGAACAAATCCACAAAGACCAGAAAGCAAAACGTGCCCTTATTCCTTTACTTCCACTCTTCATCTTTGCTCCTTTCTACATATTTATATCTCTCTCAGAGTAAAGTCAAAAAGGGAATGGAAAAGAACAGGAATGGAAAGAAATAATGAGGACTCTCAGGGAGATGAGGGGGCTGTTTTCTGCCAACAGTACCATTTTATTAATTGCACTTTTATAAAATCAGCTCTCTGAAAACCATAGCTGCCAAGTATTTAGTTTTCTTATATTCACACAACCTCACTGAGACTTAAAACAGTTTTGCTGAAATTTCTTGAGCTATAAAGCAAGGCAAACAAGACACTCTAGCAGCCTGCGTTCACTAGAAAGTAAGCAGAAGTTAGAGGTGTCCAACCCTCATTAATGTATGTAAACCATATTGGTAATGCTAATATTGTTCTTGAAAAGAAAACAGGTCAAGTTTCAACTCTCTACTGGCATGACAGCAGTATAAACATGAATTTTTATTATCTGACTGTGAGTTTGAGATGATAAAATACACGATCTACAACTTTTGGTGTACAGAATTGTAGTGTGCTATATTAATTGCCCCCAAAGTAAAGCACAAAACATGAATCCACCATTACTGACATAAATTGTTTCATTGACTCCCCTTAAGCAGTGCAAAAGATCTGTTTTCAGGGTAAGCTGGGAAAAGATACACAAGTCAGGAACATTTAACCCATGACACCCAACATTAAAAAAAAAAAACCAAACACAATCTATATTAATGTTGGCCTTCCTATTTTTCCCTTGGTTGTACAGGTGCAGGAAACTCCACTGCATCAGAATGAGGTCAGTAAGCAAAGGCTCAATCCCATTTCCACTCAATTGAGTGGCAGAACTTCCATTAACTTGATAGGGAGTAATAGCAGCGTCTGAATGGCAAAAGATATCCTGCAGGCCCCCTTTTCTTGCCTTGGGCAGGGATTATACGCATCAGTATTTCAGGATATAAAAGAGGGGAAAAAAAAAAGTGGTTATTTGGGAGAGTTGAGAGAGGGGATTATTTCCATGGTTTTGTTTGTTTTGTGGCGAGCCATGTTGACACGTAGCCAAGTGCAAACAAGAAAGTAAAAACTAACACTGTGTTACATGCCGCAAGGGAAAAAACAATCTGGTTTTATAATGCATCAGGAAATTTCCTCAGGAATAATGCTGTCACAGCATGCTTACATGATATAAAGAGGAAAGAGATGCAGAAATGAATAAGCGATTGGGGGAGGAGAAGATTTCTAATGGACCAGTTAAAGACCATCAAGTCTCTGATATTGCCTGCAAGCAAATTGCCTTGTCACAAACTTACACCTTCATGTGAGAGGAGAGTTACACAGTTAGCCCCTTCTGCTGATTTGCATCACTTGTTTGCTATTACAACAGTTTTCCTAGGGAACATTTCAATCATCAAAACAGACGAGCTTGAAGCCAGCTGGACAATGCTCTGCAGCTCAGCTGAATACATCCGCTGCTTTCAAACAAATAATCCAAAGCTGATTCCCCCCCACCCAGCTCCCCACATTTGTGAGCTATACCTCACTATGTTTTACATTTCCTTAGTTCTTTTAGGGTGTCTCTCTGCTTTTCACTGAAGGTGAGCAAGTCGTGGGGCCTTCAGCCAGTGGTCCAGGCATGTGAGCAGGCTCTGCCCTAGGAACAGCCATAACTGAGAAGAGCTTGCACAGCTTCTTCCTATGAAGAGCTTAAAACATTTTAAAAGGATAAACACTGGCACATCTACTACATCTTTATCATCCATTTGCTAAAGACTCAAGGGAAAAAAAAAAAAAAAAATCTTTTTTTTTATACTTTAAGATCCATAATGTCTTTAGGAATATTACTCAGTACATTTTTAATCTATAGTGCCTTTCTCTTTATTTGCATTTTTAATTAGAGGAAGGTTTATGAATCAACCTCAGCATAATGGAAATATATTAGCAACATATTCAATCATCAATATGTATGTTCATCTAGATAAAAAAGTACCTTGAAAATTCACACACTATGTTTAATACACAACATTTTTCTTTTAATTTCAAACCTTGTGTTTCCTCACATACAGAACTGAAATAACATTTCCTTTTTAGCTCAAGATGGAGTTCACAACTCGATCTTCTCTTTGCTTCTCTCTTTCAAAAGACCACCACCTTTCAGTCCACAGCACGCAGTTAAGCAATACTTATGAGCAAAAAGGTCTTTGAATGAATCCTATTAAATGTGCTCAGTGCTGTTTTTCTGCAGTACAGCTGTATACAATAGGGAACATTTTATCTTTGGACTAGTCCTTAAGAATAGGAAATGTACTATATGAAAGCCGATACGAATACAATTAGAAAAATGTGCAAGTCGCAGAAACCAGCATCCAATTTCTTAAGAGTCAAAGCTTCCAAAAAGAGTAATTTGCTCACTAAGTAACATGAACTATTTGGCACGCAGTGTTATTCCATTTTCCTCTTAAGGTTGTTTTACATTTACATTATATTTGTTGTTTTACGTTTACATTATATTTGTTGTTTTACGTTTACATTATATTTGTTGTTTTATACTCCCTCAAGTAACAACTTAAAGACTCTCAACTTTATCACTCCACGACGTCTGAAACAAGACATTGATTTCCTGTTTCAAGAGTGGGACACAGCAACGGTTCACATATCACGCTGCCTCTAAAGACACAGATTTGGACAGCCACCGCTCTGCCCCTGTGCAGAACTTCCTAATAAGCTGGTCCTGATGGGCTAAGCAGAGCAAAACTAGATGCCCTGGAGGACAAACTGCTCCCTCTCATGGAAAGGACAGACAGACACCAAAAGTCATACAAACCAAAGACCCTGTGGGATCCCTGTGGTGGAGATGCCCCTAACTGTGGCTTCTAAGGGATGGGGAACCTTGGGGAGATGTTGCTAACATGAATTTTAAGAGAAATCCCATGATACTGCTTCTCTTTTATCCCAGCCCATAGGGTGATAAAACCCTGTGACATAGCGATTCCTGTGTCATAGCAGTGGTGCATCAGTAGACAGTAACTGAAAGCCAAAACAAAACCACCCAAAACACATGTGGAAAGATGAGTTCTTGATTTGGGGTCTAACTTTAATTTTCCATACAACCCAGCACACTCTGCTGTAGTGATCAACCAAGATAAATTTTCACTTTGCTCTGCTTCCTAGCCATGAAATGCCATAAAGAACTAGATAAGGATTATGTCTTTTATCCAGCACACCAGGAGACTAGTGGCAATTTATTTGAAAGGAGAGGACTTTCGATAGAAACAAAAAAGGCAATGTTGATTAACATAACTCAGTATTTTCTTTTAAAATGGAGTTTAATATAATTGAAAAGTTGGGGATCTGAGTTATGCACTGCTTATGCACTCAGAAGGTACAGAAAGAACAAGAGCAATACAAGCTTTTCCAAGGCTGTTTCCAGCTAAAGTTCATTATCTATGGTCTTCTGAAAAAGAAAAAAAAAAAAACCAAAGACACAAACCAAACTAACCACCCAAACCTAACAGATCAGCTAGTTAGATTATTTAAGCAGTGGCCACTCATTGTGCAGAACACACAAATGAGCTTGTAGTTTCAAAATATGAATATATGTCCACAAAGAAATGAAATCACACAGCCAAACTAATTTCTTGAGGCACTCTTGAAACTTATCAGATAACAATAATTCACCACTGAAGATTTAAACCTCAACTTCTTTAACTTAATAAGCATGTGATCTCCATTGCTTTGTATGTTGTGTAGGAATTTACATTTGCATAAAGGACAGAAAGAAAGCAAAAAAACCCCCTCTATCAAACCATTGTAGTAATGTTGTAAGAGCATTTTACAATGGAGCCAGTGAAGACTGCTAGAGCATCTGTCCTTATATTACTAAGAAAATACTCACTTTCTTTTTTTTCTATTTCTTTTTTTTCTTTTTTAATTAAAAAGCAAACAAAAGCAGCCTTACCAAGCAACATTTGAATTTCATGGCTTGCATTTGGAAATGCTTTATCCCTAAACTTTGAAAAGACTGCAGTGATTTAGAATGGTGTTACAAGAAGCTGGACCTTGTTAATTCACTAACATGACTCTTAGAAACACTGCGAGTTAACACATTTGGATAAATAAGCAAACAAGGCAGAAGCGGGGGAAGGAAAACAGCTCTGAAATACAGCTCTGCATCGCCATTACCAAAGGCTGAAACTAAGATACAGTTGCTAAAGGCATCAACACCACAATACTTTACATGCATTCAAAACATTTAACTACAGTGAATCATACTATATTAATTAACATTTTCTAGTATCATCAGTGAACTCAAGTAAACTGCAATTATTGTGCAGACACATTTCTGACATAGCAAAGTGAAAGCTAGCAATGTAAAATGCAGTAACTTCTTAAAAGGCTGACAGCCGCAAACTGCTAATATCAGGTACGGTATGCTGGAAACAGTGATGCAGCGGCTGTATCATGCCAGACCATTTGTGTAATCAGAGGCATGTCGAAACTCATAGGAGCCTCGCATCTATCAGGCTCCTGCGAATCACTTTAAAAAAAGGAAAGAAGATTAAGCGCACTGCACAGAATTACAAAATGAGACGGGAGCTAATGACATGTCAGGAAGAGCATTAAAATGGAGCATTTAAAAATTCACATGTGGATTGAAAACAAATACAAAAATGTCTCGAGCACATACGGGTCAGAGAGCTTGTAGTGCTGAGCTGTACTCTCACAGAGCCGTACTCCGATCTGAGGCCTGCAGGCTCTCCTTCAAGAATGTTTCTTAGTCATTTATATTGCTGTTTCACAACTCTGTTTACAAGTCAGTGAGAGTTCTTGATACTCAAAAAAGCCTACCAAAAATATTTAAGCACCTAAATTTCAGTTTATATATACATTTAAATGTACATTTACATTCCAAACTTCCGTCAACTATTAAAAGTTTGAGTCAGACTGTACCACTACATGTGTTGTAGATCTCCACACATTAGGAGGTTCGTTCTTCTGTGTTTTTTTCCTCTTAGCTCGTAAGATTCTCCTCCCTTTATTTTTTTAAGTAAAAACTTATTTTACTTCAAGTAACAAAATTAACTATGTTAAAAACCCCCACCAAAACCCTAAATGACTTGGGGTAACAGCAACAAAGTGTCAGCTTCTTAATTTTCTTCCCCATAAGCTCATTCATCATTTTGGAATTATAAAATTTTAAAAGGGTTAACATAGGCCCAAAATATTGATGATTTTTAAGAGATCTTCATTACCTTTCAAAACACTTTGCCCATCTGTGGTGTCCCTGCTTGTCAGATTTCAAAAACCAAGACCACAGCTGCGTACGCAGGCTCTTTAGCCTTCCAAAACGGACATACAAAGGAAGTCACAGAAATAATACCTTAAATAAAGGCAAAGGGCTCAGAATTGTCATACCTACTGAACAACTTCATTTACAACCACTGACTAAATCCATTATAGATGCTGACAGCTTTAGATCTATGTATTACGTTTTGGGGAATAAATGCCACTACATATTTAGCCTTTATAGAGCAAAGCTTTTATTTTGTGTATAAATCTGCGTTTAATGAGCCTTGAAAGAGATGATTGCTAAATAACAGCCTGCTGCATTCAAGCTCAACTGCCTCCAATTATATTGTTTATAATTATATAATTGTACAATATAATGTGTGTCCAACAATCCCTGTGTTTTATTACTGCACAGCACTTATGACACCAGCGTAAATCACCTTTTCACTTTCACAGTCAGCCTCTTTCATTTTGCTTACTCAGCCAACACAAATGCACACGGAACTGCACTTTTGACTGCTGAATGCATCAAACCACCTTACCAGCCTCAGCAGAAATAGGAAAGTAATGGAAGTGGTCAACTCGCAAAGATGAAAGGAGAAAGAAATGTACTGTCCATACAAGAAAGTGAGGGAGAAAAAAAAAACCAAACTGGTTCAGAATCGTACATGATGTTTGTGAATTCTGTTTCTTAGGGTGTTTTTTGTTGGCAGATGCTTCTGGATATATTGCCTAAGCAAAATTCTCATGAGAACTAGTGCAAAGCAGCTAACATTGGCAGGTAACGTTCTTCGCGTTGTTCTGACTCCTATGTGGATATCGCAGCATTTGCTGTAATGGCGCTAAAATTAGCAAGAATCTTATTAGCAAACACGCCATTATACTGTTAAAAACCTACACAAACCTCTCTTCTTTCTCCACCTCCAAAGAACAACATTTCTTCTCCCTGTTCCATCATTTGAAAACTAACCCAACTTTTAATCAGCAATTTAATACACCGGCACTCAGCATATACTTGTAACAACTCCTGCCGCAGAAATTTAAGCCCCAAAGTCATCCATAAAACTCCTTTCTGACTTAATAGGGACAGCATTGCATGGTTTTGACATGACTTGTTGGGCACACCTTCCAAAATAATAAAATTCTTGTTTTAAAATGTGACATAAAGCCCTCTGCCTCCCTCTTCCCTTCAAGCACACTCTCCACACAGGATTTTCTCCTTTTCTCTTTAGCCCCAGAGTCCTCACACGCATAACACCTGGCCTTTTAATGAGTGAGGCTCTGGTACTGCAACCCCCCCCATCAGAAGGGCTCCCATCGATCTCCCCATCAGCAGAGGGCAGCTCACACCTGTATGCTTTTTGGTCTTGGCTGCCTGTAAAACACCGACTTTGAGTGGGGCCATGCTGACTTTTAAAGCCTGCAGCTTAGCCTTACTCCAAATCAATACACTAAATTTTGACAATTTGAAACGACGACAACTCTTTTAAGGGTTTTGGTGTCATTAGGTGGCTAGCAGGTGAGCCCTTCAAAGGGGACTTTGGGTGTAGGGCTTCACAGCCTCTAAACTACCCGAGCCTGTCCTCCTCCCTCATCAGCATTTGCATACCTTTAAAACTGCTGCACTTGGAGGCATGTGTACAGCTAAAATCTACTGCTATCATCATTTTAACAACTTGGACAATTTCCCTAATTGGGAGAAGTTGGTTTAAAACTATGATTAATTTTTTCAATGTTACCAGTAAAATTACTGCAAACACCTTTTCAGGTCAATTAACTTCACTATTGCACATCAGTTCCTAAACAGTCCCTTAACTAGAGTCAGTGACTGTAGAAAAGCAAGGCAGCTGAACTTCTCTTAGGTTTAGATGTTGTTTTGGAACTGAAGACTAAATTAGAAGTTAAGATGTAATTACACTTATGAAATTATTTTAAAATAATAGCTGTATCACTTTCTTTGATCTTGAGGAAATGTTTCCCCATTATTTATCAAACAACCTACTTTTATATGCCATCTCTTATAAAAATTCTTCAAACTATGACCTTAATACAAACATTTGTATTGTGTTGAATAGAAAAGCATCAGGTAGTGAAAAACATGATCACTGTCTCAGTTTTGAAAAACTGGTTGTCACAGCAAGAAATACCACACAAATGACAAACACACCGATATTACCTTGCATTTAGATTTAGCAAATCATTTCCTATAGCCAGGCAAACTTGTTAAACAAAATCCAAGCAGAAGCCAATTAAAGGAAACATCCAAGGGCAGGAGGGAAAAGGCGCAGTGGAGAGGCAGCCCACGCAGAGTGTCACGCAACTGTGGGTCCTCTTGGTCACTTCAAAGCAGCCTGGGGCTGACTGTGGGACCACAGGGAAAAGCAACGTGCTGCCAGCACAGGACATGGCACCATTTCCATTCTCAGCACAGAGACCTCCCACGGCTTCTAGATCCCCAGATGTACTCAGAGGTACTGACCCAATTTCCAACTGCTGTACTTTTCTTGCTAAAATAACTGGCAGAGTTTCCCACAGCATCCTCCCCAGGTTCTCAGCCTCTCCCAAGGTAGGTGTCTGTGCACCTTGCCTTGAACACCGGTGCTCATTACAGCAACAGAAACAATACTGTTGATGGAAGAGATGCTTTCTGCTAAACTGTGAGAGTATATATACCTCAAATTGCTAAAGTTGTTAAGATATTTCTAAAATTCAGAGCCCTTTGATTTGCCTTCTTGTTTCCAAGTCTCTGGGATTTGCTCTCCCATCTTTACAAGCTTTCCTCAGCAAAAATAAGGGCTACATCTTTTGGCTTTTTCAAATAAATGCCAAGGTTTCAAGTGTTCTCCCCATCCTTTTCCATTTCACTGCAGGGGAAGGAGGGGTGAGCATAACGAGATCCACAGTAAAGAGAAATAGCCATTCCAAGTTCAGGTACCTTGGGTACAATACCCAGGAGCAGCTCCGTAGGACCCCACTGTTCATAAGCAGCTGCCTGACATGTGAAGTGATGACACCCTGTGTGTTTCAGCATTTTAAATAAATAGGCATCTAAACTGTTCTCACCTGGCTTGATTTCAAGCAGAAAATTAGATACCAGCAACAGGGAGAGGAAGCACTTGTTGGCTGGCAGTGGAAACGTACAGCAAGGGCAAATTTAAAACTGGTGGGCAAGGCAGAACAGACTACATAAAACTTGTTACCAGCTGAAAAATAGATAAATTAAAAAAAAAAAAAGCAGCTTATATCTTACATTTTGGGTCAGTTTTCTTTCACACATGTACTACATTACCTTTGAAAGGCTTTTCAGTAGATCTATCTATTGCACTTGGTTCTGCTTCACACTTCTGTAAAGTCAGAACTGTCGTGGTGGTTTGGGTTTTGTTCATATGCTTTAAGGGTTGTTTTCCTGACTGCTATACTTAGACTCTTCTCTAAAAGTTACTGAATTTGTGTTGCATTGCACCTTCAGAATATCTACATAATACAAGAAATTGTCTGCTATAGAGGAGCCGCTTCAGAAGATAATTTTTTCTTTATTTGGTGGGGGTTTGGGGGTTTTGGGGGTGGTGGTGTTTTGTTTTGTTTGTTTTTTTTTTTTTTTTTTTTTTTTTTTTAAAACCCTCTCTGGAGAAGTGGTATCATTAACTGAAGTAGTCATGGCTTTAAAAAAAAAAAGTGTTCATAAGCAAGAATGATTAAACAATAGTGTATGTTTCAATCCAAATGGAAAAAAACCCATAAGGTAGAAACAAAAAGCAGACACACAAGTATGTCAAATTTAAGAGGAAAGAATGTCTTGTCCTAACCATTGATAAAGGCCACTTTCCACCCCTCAGAGGTACAAATTGACAGTAGATAAGTAAGCAGCAGAGAAAGAATATGCATTAGATACCAGAATTTTTGCTGAGAAATAGAAATCTTGCTACTCTGTAGATGCTAAATGTACCAAACACTTCAAACTGATCTTAGCTTACTACACATACATGGATGAACTGTTACTTCCACAGTCACTGCTACCAGGTGCAGCAATTTTCCAGCTGGTTCTTCCAGTTACCCCAGGAAAAAAAGGAAAAAAAAAAAGTCTTCCTTTGCCATTTGCAAATGTCCAGGAAAATGTACATGTTAGGCATGCCAAATTGCATGCACTTTAAGCCCTGAATTTGCAAAAGGTTAAATGAAGTCTGAGCAATAAAAGCCTTGCATAATTTACTATTTTTCCTAGAATATGGGGAAGTCGCACAAACCAGCATCCAATTTCTTAAAGGAGTTAAAGCTTCCAAAAAGAGTAATTTGCTCATAGAGTAATATGAGCTATTCAGCATGCAGTGTTATTCTGTTTTCCTCTTAAGATTGTTTTACATTTACATTATATTTGTTGGTTTATACACAGTTAGGTATGGTGACACACCCAGCAACAGTATTGCTGAGAAACAGCTGTTACTTTGACTTCCAGCTGAAACAATCTTTGAAAAAGTGCTCACCTGTTACCAAATTTTACATACATTAGCTTCCTTCACAAAGTTGAAGTATTATGAGGGTAAAATAATCATGCTTCAACAACTTTATCACAAAATCTATCTCTATTTAAGAAAAAAACCCATGCATGTCAGTGCATGTGAATGTAACGTTTTCAATTCTCCCTTCCTTGAACAGTTTTGCATCAAATCTTTGCACAATAGGTTGTTTTAATTTACTTATTTTTACACAAAAAGATTTTGAACGCATTTTTTCCATCCTTATCCCTCAGACAACCCAGCACAACTGAAGGAAAAATGTGGGGTTTTTTCTTCCCCCCTTATTTAATGGATATTCATTGATTAAAACAGTGGTGAAGGTAGAACTCTTTATTTACAGGTTCATCAAGTATGGTATGTCTTAATTTGATTCTGTCAAGAGCCTATAGATACCACTATGTATTTGAATTCATAATAGAATATGAAAAAAATAAGAAAAAAATAAAACCACAAGATTCATTTTAACAGAACATGCTAAAGCATTTCTTGAAAGAAATGGAAATGAATAAAGAAAAGCTAAAGGCAGAAGAGGAGTCATTCCTCCAATATTAGATTTTGTTCTGTACTGAGGTTCATGTCCTTGCTGACAGCTCGCAGGTAATACATTATTGCAAGTAACCAATATACATTCCTTGATCAAACACCACAAGTCTACATCAGGAATTTAAAAGTCACATGTTCATGTCTTTTCATAAAGTACACAGATATACGTAAAAATTATGTTTGCACCTGCCGAAAATGCTCTTCCCTCCCTGCTTTCTCCCCACAATCCTTTCTTTCCTTGAAAAAAATGGTTTCACTACGCAGTGAAAACATTATTAGTGTAATTTTTAAGGCTGTAAGGCATCAGGCAGTCATTCATGATACCATAGATACCATAAGACACAAAAATACATATTTCAGCCATTGGTCACACATTTTGACTGTGTATGTCATGCAAGGATGGGTTTAAACATTATAGAACATGAAAATGAACAGAATAATGGCTTTTCCATTTCCCATGTGGGAAAAATACATGGCTGATTCCAAAGCCTGAATTCCTGGGTGTGGTACTGATATCAGGTTCAGGTAGCTTTCCACATGGGATTCATCTGCAAGAAGCCTCCAAGCGTGTCAACATTAGTATTCCAGGATCTCAATTTTCCACAGTGACATATTTTAATTCCATTACCTATTACAAAAAAAAAGTGCGTCTCCTGCCATCAAAGCGCTAAAAAGAGCCATTCTTTGGCCATGCTTTCTGAGCTCTCTGCTCATGCCCTGAGCGAGCGAGAATTACTTCACAGGTCGATGATTGTTCGTAGGACACTGTAACACTAATTTCAAGCTTCACCTATGCAATCAGGTCTTGGGTTATCCGGCAGCTATACAAGAGCCCAAAATGCCAACAGCCATATATCTGGAGCCTGTCCTCTAAAAGGGTCTTCAGCTCTTCAGAGGAAGTGCTTGCTTCTTGCGGTAACTGAGCCCCATCACTGGAACTCCCTCCCCTCACGTTAATTATTTGCCTCCTAAAGCAATTTGTCAGCTTACTGGGAGAACAGGTTCCCACAGGTAACTCCCTACCTTACAGAAAGGAGAAAGGACAACCTAGTTCCCTTCTGTGAATTCACATAGCCTCTTTAAACTCCTCATAAATCCCCACTGGAAAGCTTCTCTGAAACATTTTCAGGACTCTAGAGTATTGTTCTCCTTTCCAAAAATGCTGATATTATTCCTGTGTCTCCTTTCAAAGATTTTGTCACAGTTAAGACAGGCAGAGTTTCCCTTCTGGGCCTATCAATATTCCTCTGGGCTGTCAACCAGGGAAGTTTCCAGTTCTAAAAGCGTAAGATAATCTAAAAAAAAAAAAAAAAAAAAAAGAAAGAGGCATTTGCCTTAGCTGCCTGTTACTTTCCAGAAGTTCTTAAATTCTCATACTTATTCTTCACCAGTCTGCTAAAACCATTCCTCTGATGCTTGTTTTCATATTAATAGTACTGATTAAGCTTTTAGCTCTGCCCCCTCGTACCAATGTTTCCCTGCCTGAAGTCTTACAGGTTCTGGTTTGAGTTTTTAGCAGGACTCCTTTGTATGAAATAGGATGCCTTTTTTTTTTTTAATAAAAAACCCAAAACAAACAAAACCACAAACAAAAAACCGTGCTGCACCTCAGCTAACAGCTACTATGGGATCCAGCCTGGTTTTGCATAGGAACTGAGATGTCACATGTACCTGGCAGCACAACTCATTCCACGAATGGAAAAAATATCAAGAAACAGCAAAGCTAGGAAGCATGGTGCCTATGTACTGAAATAGCTCTTGAGGAGCAAGGCTGCATCCAAACAGGCAGCTGAGATGAACACGAGCTGCTCAGGACCACCACTATCTCATACAAAGCCACCTCATTATGCTTATACAGACTTCCAAAAACAAGTATAGTGCAGACACTTGCCATGGAGCTGCACGGAGCCGGCTTGGGTCCCAAGCGGATTTTATTTCCTCAGGCTTCACACTGCAAGACAGGGACTATACCGCTTCCACCCCAGAGCTGGCCCTGGAAGCAATCTGTCCACATCCACACATATTTGAACATGATCTGTCAGATGGGAGCTGACTTGGCACAGAGCTGGCTCCCTGTTGCCCACCGTGGGTAACAACAGTGCCCGTGGGCAGCACTGCCTCCCACCCTGCACCAAAGCTTTGTCACCTTGAGGGAGCACGATCCCGTGCGATTGACAGATTAGCAAGAACAGGGATGTGCACTACTTCTCAGCCTTAATGGTGGGAGAACATCACAAATATTACTGGAACTGGAAAAAGAGACCATTTTCCCATTCCCAGACTGCAACTGCACCCACACTGCTGCTTCAGATCCAAGTCCCAAATTTTCAGGAGGAAAGCAGGAAGAAAGGGAAAGGAATCTTCTTCCTCGGTATCTGATATATACTCATAGGTATTGTCTCTATGAACATTCAGTGAAAGAAAATACGAAATGCGACGGTCTGATGAGGTCATAGACTCCATTAATTTATTACAAAACAGGATAGGATTTCTGTGCCTTGAGGTAAACTACTGCATGGGAAATGGTGATCCAGGATAATGTAGCACAGTTATGGTATGCTTAGAAATTCTAAATACAAGTGTGTTTAGATTTTTTTTTAATGGCTTGGCTTAAGGGGATTCTGAATCCCCTAAAAACATGCTATTTTGCTATACTTCATGTAACAGCCTAATTAATTCTATTTTGAAACATATAAATTGATCACATTTAGATTAACACACAAATTCTAAGACAAACAAGGTTTTATGTGTCTCAAATGTTTATATATCAGGATGTTTCTTGATGGAATATCCTTGTCACTCCCACACCTCCTGCTTCAAAGAGATAATAATTAAGCTAAGAACCTTCAACAAAGTATAAAATTTGGAAACAAGACCTATAAGAAAATCCGAAATTTCTTGCTGTCCTTTCCAAAACAAATGCATTCTAAGAAATACAAGAGAAAGATGAAGAAAATCTGGCACTGTTAATATAAAACCTTTTATGTTGCACTAAAAATGAAGGCGCTGTAACCTGTATGCTAGCCTAACAGTCACATGAGTTATTCAAAAAGTAAAAGCAGGTCTTTAATTACTGAATTGATGCTAGAGTATTTTTATTTTTTAAACACAAGTGACAATAATATAAACCAATTTATGGGATCAATATTGAAACTGTTAAGAATAAGAGGCAATTCTTATCCCTATCCACAAAGCAATCTAGTCCCCCTACATCTCATCATCAAACATTATGGTTTTGATCTTTATTTATTCTGACATTGGCCCAAAAGAGAACAAAAGCTGAGAAACCAAGGGCAGCAAATTCTGCCATAAACAAAGTAATTTCGTGTTTGCTGTGGGGAGCTAAACACATCTGAAAATACAGCTCTGTTAATGAGTGAGTTTTCCAAATAACTGCTACAGAAGTGCTTTATCAGGTTGATACAAAAACACTAGACAATAATTAAGCAACCTCAAGTGGTGTAAAGATAGTCCCAAAGCCTTAGGTTAAAGCCGAAATTTTTCCTTTTCCCAGGAATGTTGGAAGACAACTTACAAGCTGCCCTCCACAGGTGCTGCTACAAGCACTGGTGTATGGAGAAGGCCACAGCACTCAGCACCGTGAAGACTACAGCTTGCTTAAAGCCAAAAAGGACAGTTCCAGAGAGACTACCACAATTTACAGAGGTGCCCAGAGCTGGACAGTTTACCCTAGGGTCCCTTTCTGCCTCCAAAGCATCTCTGCATCAGGAAAACATAAAGATGCCTTAAAGCATTCTTACTTTTCATTTCATCTCCAAAACCTGCATTGTGCTTCTGAAAAGGCAAGAGGGAAAGAAAACATCTATCAGGATATTTCAGTACAAATTTTCCTTGAAAGAAAGCCTGCAACATCAATTGTGGAAGATCAATTCCCTGTAAAATGTTAATAATACATAATAAAGGTCTTTCTACCTTAGACTTCAAGGGCAAAACCGATGCAAAGATTTTAAATATGTTATAGATGTAACATCTTTAAGTGAAAGAGGACTTTAGATACAGTCCAAGGATGTTTCTCTCAGCAGTTTACAAAAACAAATTCTTCATATCCAGAGGGCTCTTATTCACTTTTCTCCTAATCTGATTTATGAGGTCATTAGTAACAAAATGATTAGTGTTAGTACTTATGGTGCCATAAAAATATTAACTTCATTTAAAGTGAGTTCTGTCCCTTCCTCTGTCCTATCTATCCTCTAGCCACTATTTGCATTGGTTAGTATCACAAAACAAAAGAAAAATCAGGAAGCTTTTCAAGCCAAGGGACTACAACTCTATAAATTGTACACAGTTGCACTAGCAAGTTACAAAGCCGATAAAACATCTCCTAGAACAGAAAGTTTCACAAATAATTTTCAGGCATCAGAGACATGTTTGTGAAAGTAAGGTGAATTTTGATCCTTATTCCTTTTGAAAATTGTAGGTCAAAACCTCTGTTATAAGAGTCTCAGTTAAAAAGATACTATTCTTTTTGATGCAATTTTAAACAGCTACAAGATGGGGATTAGGAAGACTCTCAAAAGTTAAAAGTGTTTGATTTTAATTAGCAGTTTCTAAAAACTGTGTGAACTTCACACTTGTATGTTTTTGCTGGTGACTAAATCCCACCACATTAGTTATCGGTAAGGTCATAGCCCACCATTGCTGCAGAGCAATGAGGGCACTACGACAACACCCGCGTTTGGAACACCAAGCCACGTAACTGCTTTCTGACAGTACCCCTGGGGGATTTCAAGATTTTCTTTAACCTCACAATAGTACACTTTGGGTTACTGAGTTGTAACTTTTTGTTGTTGTTGTCAAATCACAATCCATAAACCTCAAGACAGCCTCTCTCAGCCCAAACACAAAGATCTAACTATAAAAAAAAGCATGGAGATGGGAGATGTCAAAGAAATGCAGTTCTTTTCTTAGTCAACAGTTTCTGGCAGGTTTCCATTAAAACTTCAAAAGACATGCATAGCTGAAAGTAAACCAAGTAACATGGCTGATGCTACTGGGAAAGGTCTAAGTTCACAAGGATCACTCAACAAACCACAGCTTACGTTCTGTGTCTTGCTAAATAGAACTCTAGAGTAATAGATTATTCATTAAACAAAACAAAAAAAAAGATGACGATAATTGGAACAGAAGTCATCAGAAGGAACACCATGTGAAACGTACATAGTAAAATCTGAAACAGGTGAATCTATCTGTTGTGGGCGTTCTGGTTTAGGCTTTTAAAAATAACCATTGTGAATCTGTACAGTTCTACCTCTGGTCAATGAACATTGTCCGTGGATTATGTAACTTTGTGGTCTTGGGGAAAAAAAATATTATTTTTTTCCCATGTTTTCCAGATCATCTGAAATCTGCTCATTTTTCCTGAGTTTGGTTTAAATATTTTGTACTTTAAAAAAAACAAACCAAAAAAACACACAAAGGTTTCCCTGATCTCATGTAAATTCAAATCACTGTTCTGAGAAGCTTAAGTTCTGACTAGTTTATCTTTCTTAATGATTCCTATTAAATCAGAAGAAACCCCACTACGCCTACTTAAAAAATTCTTCAAGACATGGCAAGCAAAATAAAGGATACTGTTCCAAATGGCCTCAGCCCTACACCTTTTAAACTATTTGCACACCTCAATACTGAGTCAAGTTGTCCCATTGATTATTCCATGTGATAGAAGTGAAAGTTAAAATAAATGTAGCAACAAAGTGAAAAATTATGCTTTCTGGTGGAAAAGCCTGCCACTGCACTACAGTCAGTCATCACCAACACTAGGTTTGACTGGGCAATAATTTTTTTTTTTCCTCCAAGCAAAGTGGAACATTTCCAGAGAAATCATCCTGCCACACTTCATGTGGTGGTTCACCCGTTTTACACTCACACTTGTCTTTGTCAGCCTTGCTCTGCAGCCCTGGCTATGTAAAGGCAGAAAGGGAGCTATCATGGTTTCAACCCCAACTGGCAAATAAGCCCCACACAGCCGCTCGCTCACTTCCCTCACTAGTGGGATGGGGGAGAGAATCAGAAGGGTAAAAGTGAGAAAACTCATCAGCTGAGATAAAGACAGTTTAATAGGCAAAGCAGAAGCTGTGCACGCAACCAAAGCAAAACCAAGAATCCATTCCCCGCTTCCCATGGGCAGGCAGGTGTTCAGCCATCTCCAGGACAGCAGGGCTCCATCACGCCTAACGGTGACTTGGGAAGACAAACACCATCACTCCAAATGTCCCCCCTTCTTTCTTCTTCCCCCAGCTTTATATGCTGAGCACGATGTCCTATGGTCTGGGATACCCCTTGGGTCAGTCGGGGTCAGCTGTCCCGGCTGTGTCCCCTCCCGACTCCTTGTACCCCCCCCAGCCTCCTCGCTGGTGGGGTGGGGGGAGAAGCAGAACAGCCCTTGGCTCTGGGTAAGCATTGCTCCACAGTAACCAAAACATCCCTGTGTTATCAAGCCTGTTTTCAGCACAAATCCAAAACATAGCCCCATGCTGGCTACTATGAAGAAAATTAACTCCATCCCAGCCAAAACTAGCACAGGAGCAAAACATAGGGGTACCATGCTACAGTACAGTCTAGGGAGCGCTAGCCCACTTACAGAGCAGAGTCTGTAGCAGAGTATAGAAGCCAACAGAAAGACTCAAGCTGCAATTCACAGGGGACGTGGCAGTAGCACTGTGAAACAAGCACTTCAATTTGTGTCCTGATGAAAAAATAAAAATAAAAGAGAATTATACCTGTGGCCATCTGATTATTTTTTTCCTAAAATATCCTGAAGTAGCATGCTTTTTGGGGGGTGGGACGGAGGGGGGAATTCATTGAAAACCCAACTGAGACAAATAACATCAAAATGTAGTCTGAACTAGCCCTAGTTAATTCCCTCAAACAGATAATAAATCCTTTGATGAACTTCCAAAATATCCAAGGATATGCAAATTTGTGAACAGGCTAATTTTTCTGAAGGAAGAAGATGCTTTTATATACTTTATACTATGCTGCTCTTCAGTTACATATATTTTTGCTCTCAGTGTGGAAATACAAATACTTCAGGCAAACAAAACCAGGGAGACAATTATTTTGTTGTTTCAGGTTGCATTACCACATCTGTATTGTAGAAGCCAAACTGCTTCAAGTCTCTTTGAATGCATATGTGCCACTCAGTACATTTCCCAGAAAAAACCCACATCTTTTTTCACAGGTTTTCCATTACTTAGCAAAAGAAAATGACAATAGGAGATATATATTTTTTTTTTAACTAGGGTAAATTACAAAGTCACCTACAAGGAGAAAACTGGAGCATTTGCTCAAACAAAACCAAGCTGACCCGTGTAGGACAGTGGGCTTAAATTGTTCGTAGATGCATTGTGAAATACCATTCTTCTGAGGTAAGAAAATGGGAAATGGTAAGAATTAAGATTTTTAGCTGTGTACTTCCTGAATTATCGTATTAGCAGTTAATGACATGGTAGTACTGTATCATTTTGAAGTCAGCTAAGCAGCAACAACTAGAGTATAAAGCGTGAATCATCACAGCATAACTGAGTTGCAGGAGATTAACATTCTTGCAAATGGCAATGTTCAGTACAACTTAATGCTTCAGTTCTGAAAATATCAGTCACTCCCATGTGCAACAATGGAGCATCAAGACACCATAAATACCTCTAATCATCATTAACAAACCCCTGAACAGAAATGGTGAACATACCTCTGAGACAAATTCAGAAAAGTTTGACTGCATCCTGAGATGCTGGTAACTTTCATTATTAGTCCACCTGTAATTCACCTGCAGCAAATTGCTCACATATATGCAGAGGCACACACAGCTTCACAAACGTTAAAGCAGTTTGACTGTACCCCAAAAGTGTGACTGAAGCCCTCTGTGGACACACCTGTGCTAACTCGGGTACCAGTAACCACACGGCCACCACTGCAGAGCCCTGCCAGCAAACCCCAGGTACCTTACAGGGAACAACGCTGCTGTCACCAGACTGCAGCCCCAGTCTGCCCTAGCTGACACCGCTCCACGCTAGTGCTCCTGGAGCTGGATTGTACAGAGACAGCTGGAATATCTTTGCACATGCATCTTTTCACCAAGACCTTTTTTTTTCCCTGCAGCTGAGCAGTAAGGTAAGTAAGTGCTGAGCAGACAAATGCCCATAGCAGGTATATGTAGTTTCTCAGTCCTCATGCAGAGCAAGCATTACATTCCTGTTTCCCAGCACAACTGACTGCAAGACAATCAGAGACATAGAGAAGTTGTTTGTTCACTCTGATCCAGGTGTGCAATTTGAGCATATGTCAGTGAAACTGAAGATTTGGGTTTGGACCTTCTTAAAAATGAAAAGACCAGTTTCTGCCTTGTGATGACGATGAAGCTGATAAATCCAGGGATGGGAAGAAACTTGCATCTCTATATTCAGCAACTAATCAGGGCTAATGAGGAATAAAGTGCTACCCCTTACTGAAGGGACCTCAGTGGACCGCTACAGGGATCCCAACTCAGTGAGCATTAAGACCATGTTAGTTACACAGCTCATCATCCTGACACACCAGCTCTAACACCGAAACAGCTTGCAAACATATGCATACCTTCCCAAAGTCACCACCATATCTTCAGACCTCATGGGAGACAGCGCAGTGCTTTTCAGCTACCATCTTAGGCTTTAACTTATAACTGTGCATTTCTTCCTCACAGATCTGGTTCTTCTAAGCCTTGCTCTTGTATACATGTTTATGCAAAGGCCAACGTGGGTAGCACAATGATACCTTGGCAGAGAAGTAAGCAGGTATACACGTTGTAAGGAGACGGTAAATCAGATTCCTAAAACATGGTATTTTGAATTGCAAATCCAGAGGATAGATACCATCTTTTGCCTGTTGAGAGTCAGTGTTAGCATTGCTACACAGCAGAAAAGGTGGGAAGTGTGAGTGCATATGTCTGTGTCGGAAAGAGAGACCATGAAAATAGGGGAATGGATGTAAATACCAAGGCCTAAATATGGAGGTATCACAGTAGGGAATAGGGATGGTAGTCATATTTAACTATGCAATACATAGTTGATAAGGTGGCTTACTTAACAGCTTACCCATTTATCTGGTTTGGGCAGCCTCCTCCAGAGCACACAGAAAAGTCCTAAACTGATTTTGAACAATGTAGGTATCTTCAAAATTATTTGGTGCCAGCACACAACAGCTGGACAAGAGACAGGAACTTATTCTCTTTCCCAAACCCTTTAAAAAGAATTGCCTTTCATATTGACATCTCCTTAGTTGCAAAAGACAGGCAGATTATCAGAAGTGAGGGCATACACCTCAAAACGACTGTTTCAAGTTCTTGGCAAACTGCACAGATTTATTCCTTTTACATTTCTGAGGCACTCTCCAAACTCACATGTAAGTACAGATTTCAGTGATGAAAATGACAGCATGATCCCCTCGCCTCAAATAAGTAAAACAACAACAAAAGCAAAGATCTTCAGAAATAGTTAAGTAATTCAGTGTAGACCCATCTGACAGCTGGCCACCTGTAGCTATAATAAATTATTATTTGACATGCAATCATTGACTTTCATTAGTCAGATATTCCCCCCAAGATATCATGCTACATTTAGTTTTTAAGATTCAATCTCATATTTCTTTCCTCATTTTTATGTGATAAACTTAAAAATCATCCAAAATTACTTTAGGACTGAACCTTGACGAGGAAACTACAATCTTACATTCAAGCTGCATCCTTATAATCCTTCATCATTTAGAAATGTCATAAACAGATGTATAAAATAGAAAATAGTTATTCCCAACTATTTATTATAAAGCAAGAAAAACAGAAATCTAAACAAAGTACTTGGCAATTTATTTTTAACGTGGATGCTTTGATTTTGTACAGCTCCATTACGTGTGAATTTCTGAAAGCATTACAAAATTAGGATTAGTTTGTATCATGGATGAGATGCCTGGCATTATATATAAATAACTATTCATTGGCTTCATAGTCCTCTAGGGCGTATCACACATCTACAAGGTATACCTGACTGCTAGGCCTGAATTTTTTTTAAGCCAGCAAATGAGTAAAAAAGTCTGCATAAATCCGACAACTCTCAGTTGGATAAATTTCTCTGAGGTTTTTACAAAGAAAGTTTTATTCCCACTAAGAGCTGAGAGAAACGCATACCTCATTAAATTTTTGCCAGATAAAAAGCAGTCCCCTCCCCTGTCCCTCAGATTTACCACACAGACAACTGCTGAGTCAGGCAGAAAATGGTATTTCAAAACAAAATGATTCAGATTCACAAAAATGAAAAAAGAAAAAAGTACAGAGACCTGCAGGATGTAGAAAAAAAATGTATACCCTGGAATTTCAGTCCCTCGCCCAGTAGCACTAGGGAAAGCTTCTACTAGATATGAGGAAATAAAATGTCTTCTCTATACTGTCCTTCTGGAAGTATATGCATGCAGGTCTGGTCAGAGGCTGGTATTTCTACCTCCTCTTTTTTTTTTTTTTTTTCTAAAGTCCATAAAGAAGTTCTCACAGAACTTCGTATGACCATGGAATGCCAAAGTAACTACCAGGTCAGTAAAAGCACTTCAGCATGAAGCTACTGTCCCTCTGAGGGGCATGGGATGTGGTGGTTTCACTTAGATGGTTTCACTTAAAGAGTTTCAAAGTGTTGGCTCAATAAATCACTTCTCACTGGTGATACTTCAACCATCACTCTTCTTCCAAGCATCTTTTTATTAAAGGCTGTTACTGTCTAGAGATCACCAACTGGCTTTTGTCCATCTAGTTTCAGGACGGGGACATGGCATAAAGACCACTTTTTTTCTCTTGGCTGATAAATCTTCACCTGCAGAAGGTAAATGTGTAACGAAGGAACATGACTTTTGGTCTACCAGCTGATTCTCTGGGACTGTCTCTTTTGGCTGAAGTAGCAGCAAACCCAGAACAAACGCAAGAGCGCAAACCTCTCCCCCTGTTGTTTGCTTGCCGTGCCCAGGGGGGGCTTCCCTTTGGAGGGAGAAACCAAACTGTTCTCACAAACGGCAGAGCAGGCTGGAAGTTTCCTAATGAAACCACATCCACATCAGCCAGCCCTCCCTGCTCCACTGAGCCCCAAGCCAGCGAACGTGGCTCCTGCCAGCCTCCAGCCCCCACAGCCAACCCTTGTTGAGACATTTCAACTGGCAGCCTACGCCTTCCATGCCGCTCCTCGCACCCTCGGCACCCTCGAGGTGCCGACCTGGGGCCTGGAGCAGCCTCGTCCCCCACCATCCCCATCCCCATCCCGGCCTCTGCTCCCGTGCTGGCTGGGCACCCAGGGCGTGCTGCCGCAGGCGGCAGCCCTCACGAGACCCTCTCCCGCTCCGAGCAGCCCCAGGCCTTGCAGCCCAGGGTGGCTCCTGAAAAAGCTGGTCCTGGAAGGATCCTGCTGACTTTGTACTTATTTTACTCAAACACTGGGAGGATCTGGCTGTTATCCTGACACGGGGTGGAAGCATTTTTACGCCATGGGATAGGACAGGCAGGTGTCTGGTTCAGGACTGTTGCACGCTCCCAGTGAGATTTCCCCCATCCCCGCTGCAGCCCTGTTGTCACTTCATAATTAATGCCATCTCTTCTCCTTATGTCTGGACAGAAAGTAAATATCAGAAATAATTATAATACTTACTGACTTCGCAGTTAGCTCTAACTGAATAACCTGCTGCGGTGGTATTTCTCCTGCTTTAGGCAGGACAGGCCAGCTATTGTTTTTTAATGTCACGGAATACAAATTGTGCGCTTCTATGCTATTTGTTTCGTTGTCAGTCTAGTCAATTTGAAGAAAATGGAATTTATTATTTTAATACCCAAAACCCGATTTCTGCCCACCATCTGCAGGGCAACACAGAAATACATCAGAAGGCAAGGAGGACAGTCACTCAGTGACAAAATAAACCCAACAATTTATAAATGCAACTGGATGTGAATTTTTGCACCTGTAAGCATCCTTTAGGATAAGTTAAATATGCTAGAAGGTGACTGACAATTTTCATCAGTCCTAAAGACTGAATAATTTAAATGCAGGGCTTCTTCTCGTCTAATACAAAGTGCTGAGCACAGAATCCTAAACAAACACTGTCAAATTTAAATCTGGTCTGCACAAAATCTGAAACAGAGAAAACCATTTAACCCAAGGTGAGCCTGCACACTCTGTGACTGTAATACCATCTGATTACTGAGAAAGCAGCAGGAAAATCTACCCCAACTGCAAAGGAAAAAAGGATGGAGCATGTTAAACTCATCTGAAAAAATCCAAGAACAACAAAAATTCCAAGTCCTGTAACTGTGCTAGCGTTAGATGGTGACCTGTGTCTGCCTTGACTCTCATTGCAGCAAAGTGCTGTGTTAGTGGGAGACAAGCCCAAATCCTCACGTGTCCCAGTAGTCACCATTTTGCTGAAGAATCAAGTAAGAGCCTGATGAACCCTACTATCATTTATAGAAAGCCTCAGAAGAGCTTCAGAACTACAGGAAAGTAGCAGAGCAAATCCTTTGATTTGGAGAGGAACCTACATGCACACGGGCAGGCCAGCTGTGCTCGGGAATCAGTTGGTGCCAAGGAAGCTATGGGAGATCTGCTTCCTCCAGTGTCCCAGTTCATTCTACATTGTATGATCTGTTGTTCCACGTCCGTCAGCCAGTCCTTTTCAAAAGCCCTTGCATAAGCCAATAATTTCATCTGCTCTTCCCAGCAATATTCACAGAACTGAATTTCCATAATTTTGTCTGCAAATTAAGCCAATGGGTGCCTTATATGGGCATTCTTTAACATCAGCATCACTGTCATCAGCCAGTGACATATTAAGTTAACTCCGGTGGTGGGATGCTCTGGGACTTAGCCATTTCACTCTGCTTTGGTTTTTCATAAAACCAGGGCAAACCTCCGAGATTTCAGGACACCACAAGTTTTTATTTTTCCTTCTCTGTCTTTTCTCATGTCTGCAAGACCCTTACAACTCTGACACTGGTTTCTTAGAGTCAAAACATCTCAGCCTTCAGCCCTGCAGTACACGCAGTGCCAGCAGTGATATAGCCATGTTGCACTGGTCATGTGCTGTGGTTTAACACAAAATGCAGACTGATGTGCCACTTTTTTTTTTTTTTTAATTTAAATAAATACTTTAGCATTGTAATGAATAACCTGCCTACTTATTAGGCTAGGATTACACATTCAGTTTTAAACTTTACAACAGCCTGCTTAAACATGGCCTATATTTTTTGTAGCACAATCCTGAAAGCTTTACACAAAACCACATCTAGTACAGGCAGCTACTCCTTCCATTAATGATAAAGGGTAGAAATATGCTGTTCTGGGCAAGCTGTCCAAATAACCCTAATTGCTTTTTTCCCAGATGTCATTCTCAGAAGTAACTCTGACAGTCCCATTCCTGCCCCTTTCTTCCCTCATACCCATCAAACTGACATTCTTTATAATCTAGCTATGATTAGCTAGAAATAGCTAATTTCCACAGCTATGCTTTTGACAAACGTTCAGGAAAGAATGTTTGCAATCATTCAGTTTCTCCTAGGTTAGTATTCAATTTGCAGCCACCAAAGTGCTCTCTATCCTTGTTGAGAAAGAGGTACAGGACTACTAGTCAGACTGCTTTCAGGAAAGGGAATCCATTTCAGCCAACTTAGCCTCCTGTAAATAAAGATACGAACTTTTACTTACTAATTTTCTGTCCAAACTACTAATGTACACTTAAAGAGCATTCAGTTTTTCTTAGGAGTGAGATAAATAAGCCACTGCTTGGTTAAAACCATAATGGTTTACGACACTGCATCAATGTGCTCCTAAGACATGATCATAAATAAAACTGTTTTGTGTTTGTGGCTTCTGGACAAAGTATTCTGTTCTTCCATCCCAATTTTCATAAAAACACATCAAAAAGCGTGATAAATTCTTATGAGGATCAGAAGATGCCTCAATATGAAAAGTGACTTATGTGCACATCTCTAATACTTGAAATATCTCCAACAACATTAACTTTAAAGCACACATTTAATGAATATAATTACTGCTTAAATAACTATAATAACCAAAGTATGAAACATTTATCTGATTATGAGATTTCACTGAAGCCAATAAAAGCTTGTCTTTTTCTTTTCACAATGTGTCACTACATTTTTCTTCAGTTTTTAATCCAGATGCAATCTGGCATGACAAAAACGGCTGGCTTCCCAGACACAGTCTGATAAGCCAAATTCCATGCTGATTCAAACCCCGCTTCAGCAGGAGCATGTGGGTTTCAAAGACAGCATACAACAGTTGTCATTGTTGAGAAACTTCTGAAGAGGGATGAATCACCACAGCCAAAATAAAATTGCAGATTACTGGGATTTCTTTTATGGAACAAGGATCTCGCCCATTTCCATTTTTGCATGTGCTTTTCTGTTTGTTTTCTTTCTGATATTACATGAATTCATAGTGGTCGGTTCGTGCTTTTTTGCTGCTATATCAAACAATTTCCTTTCCATGCACAGAACACATTCCACTGGAAAATAAAAATAAAAAAACCCCAAACAAACCCAAAATTACACAGACAATTTTTCTTCCGTATAATCCTAAGTGGAACCAATGCTTTCTTACACTGCCTTACTTCCATTCCTGATAATGAAAGGTGTGGGGTTTGGTTGTTTTTTTTTTGATTTGGGATTGTGTGGGTTTGTTGTTTTTTTTTTTAAATTAACCTTTCCATTTTTGTTGCCATAGTCTAGACTGAAGTTCTTTGCTCTATTACAAATGCAACAGAACAATAAAACAGATTAAGAGTCATACTCTGCTTCTCTCTATTTCAACTGTGAAACCGAGATGCATTGCCGCTGATGCCAGAAGAATTACCCAGATTCAGATATACCAGAATAAAAGACGGAATAATCTAAATATAAATTTGGACCAAAAATCAGGCTTATCTTTACATAAAAGCTTCTGATAACATTGCAATTGGCAAAGCACATTTAGCAAATATGTATGGGTACAGATAAATATGTATATAGGCTATGCTTGTAGCTGCAAAAATGCGAACAGAGATAGAGATGAAACCTGTTTAAGAGAAAGCAAGTGGGGAAATCAAATTGGAATCTGGAACACTTTCACAAAAATATTCTTTTGGATCATAAAATACTCTTTTACAGACATAAGCATGCAGGAAGACTTACTGAAAACTAGCTAATAATGCTTCTGTCAGCACCTGATACAACAGCAACATGTGCCTATTTGTCAAGGAAAATTATTTTCCCCAGTAAGTTAATGTCCTCAATTATAGTTTATCATACAACACTTGTTAATATTCACTCTGAACAGAAGAATAGCTCTGATTATGTCTTCATCCATTTGATTTTTCTCTACGCATACAGTCCACATTGGCTTACTGTGTTTGCTGCTGATTAACAGAGAACAAGCCTTGGGTATAGCAGTCTATATTAAGCATATGTTTTATAGCAACTAAATGAATTTGAGGCAATTAAAAAAAAAAAGGTCAAAACTATGGTATTTCCAGCACCTATAACAGAAGATCCCAACAATGCAAGTTGAATCTTCCTTCAAATTTTCAGATCTGGAGTCATGTCACTCAGCTTAATCCTTAAAGCACCAGGGCAAAAGACAAGGGCAAGGTGTAAAGTACCGTCTTGGGAGAGGGAGAGAGGGAGGGAAGGAAAAAGAAAGATTATAGTCCTCAGAAGTCCTAGAATAGTAATTCAACATCTGGTCAGATGAAGCAGATGATAGCACAGCAGCTGATGCAGCTAGTGAGCACAAAACCCCAGGGATAACCCCTCTTTTCTCCTACCCCTCCTCCATCACCTTGAGGAGCAACATCTTCTAGAGACTTTTAGAAGAAGGAATCACTAACCCGTCCTTTCCCCAGTTTTCTGGGGGTGCCCATGGCAGGGAGATCATTCTTACTAACCTCCTCAGTAGGGGACTCAGCAGTAGAAGGCATAAAATACGTCCTGGGACTTCTTTATACCAGCGGTAAAAGCTTGAACTTTTCCTTCCTTCCTGTCTTGCCTGACTACAGCTAGGTATACGTGTACGTGCTGGAAATGGAGAAGAGGAAGGAAACTTGTCCAAAAGGATGTAGAGGGGAGACAATTTACAGAAAGTTGGAGAGTTACAGTCGGATCACATTTAAGACTATGTCTAAGAACCACCATACAATTTAGAAAGAGCAATGCCCCTCCCAAAAGGCAGTTCCTCTAAATTTAGAGGTTCATCGTCCTAGCTGGACACAGTCCAGCTGGACATTAGACCTCTATCTCCACCCCCATCACCATGTAGGCTATTTCATTTAAACACGCTGAGGCTTTTATTAGCATCCTTTGTGCCCAAATTTTCAAAGCAATTTGAAAAGCATTATTTTCAAGTCATGCACAAGAAAGGCAGAGAAAAAAACCTCAGTGATCTGTCCAAGGCAGCTTCTCAAACTGTATCTGCTCTCAGTGCAAACCAGTCAAGGCTGGGCACATCTATGTGCAACAGAAAGTCTGACACAGATACCCCAGCTAGCCTTGCACGTGCCAGCAGCAACACTGCCAGCAAATATAAAGTTATCAGCACAATGCTCAAGGCTATGCTGAGAAACAGGGAATAGCAGCCCCCAGAGCACTACTCTAACATAATCATGCTGTGAAAATATGCAAGCAACGTTAGCTGTGGGCACAGTGCCCACATAAACCTACCCATTCTTAGACATAGCATTAATTTGCCCGTAGGTGGAGCTCAAGAATACATATCTAGTTCCTGCATTTTGTGGGATGAATACTGTCTCATGCACTCACCCTAGCTCCCTCTCTAGAAGCTTCACAAGCCTTACATCAAAAGCTAACACAGAAGTTTTTAATAGAAATGACTATACAGGGTCAAAGCCACATAAGCATATATTCAGAATAATGCATACCTGACTGTAAAGATGGACTATTCTTGCTTTAAGTTACCTAACACTCAGTGATTTTAATTATCCATCCTGTTAATCTATTCATAGAAGCAACCGTATCTCCCAGAAGTCCTTTCTTCCCTTTTCCCTACCTAGACTCAGACCCTTCCCTGTAAGCCACGGGGAAACAGATCACAAGGATGCCCCCCCAAAGAGCTAACACCCCAAGCACTACCAAGCAAGTCTCCCTTTTCATTCATCCTAATTTTGCAGCAGCAAAACTGTGTTCTTCAGGGGTCCTTTTACCATGAACAGAACCACATAAGCACCTCTTTTTGCATTTGTTTGATTCCCTGATACCAGATAGGAAGGAAGCCATTAGAAACATTAGCTTCTTCAGATGATGTGCTCTCTCATTGAGAAGTGAGATTTTAATAATCCACTCTGTTGTTAATTGCTGATATTTAATCTTTCAAATCTGAACAGGTTATTCAATCATTGTTATTTTATTGTTTACCCATGCTAAATAAAAATCATGATACATTAGGAGGCATCCTATAGGAGTTCACAGATAGTCTGTTAAATATTTCAAATGACAATTATTAAAATAAATTTCTTTGTCTTAGTAACACGATAGTACATCTCAAATTCTGCTCAAAATTATACACATTGTCATCTCCGAAGAATGGAGCCAAATACCGCTCCAAGTTACTTGTCTACAATGCTATCTGAACATCACTGGGAACAAAATGTAATCAATGTGCTAAAACCACAACTTCACAAGGTACATAAGCCAGGATCATATTTCCAAAGGCAGGATCAGCCAGCTGTAACATAAAGGAATGCTGCACGTTGTCACTTTCGAACTTCATAAGGCAAATATGGCCAGAGTGCTCCCACCTGAGAAAACTTAGCATTGTGAAATCTCTTTTAGTCTAGTAACACCATTTAAGATGCAAAGCTAATATGTAACTGGCCCAATCCTGATTCCATTTAAAAAGAGAGTTAATCTATATTAAAGCCACTAATGGATATAAAGGGATTCTGGATTTACACCAACACAAGTAAGACCAGGGTATGTCTTGTTGAAGATCTTGAAGGGCAGACGGTTGCATTACATATTTTTATTATAACACAGTGCCTGAAATGATTCACTAAGCTAGTATCCACTAAGGATTAGTGGACATATGCATGATCACATTTGGATGGTGTATACGTTCAGGGGTGTTATTCTAAGAAGTACTTGAGAAAATCAGGAACGGGACAAAAAGCAAAACCTTGGAACTTACGCAAGTAAAATCTGAAAAGCGATGGCCAGGGAAATCAGAACAGCAAGTGCAACAGAAGCCAGCAGAGCACAGCATCAAGATTAATGATTTTCTGTTTCTTACATTCTTATGACAAGTTTCTAACCATTTCACAGAAATCGCACCATCACTTGTGGCAAAAAAAATATGAAGGAAGCCCAAGGTGGGCATAACCACAGAACCAGCTGCAGAAGGGAATGGCTTGACAGCAATCCACAGCTCACTGGCAAGTGCAAAGGAGGAAATCCACATTGAAGGAACCAACATGGCAGAGTGTTTGCAGAGCAGGGTGCTTGACCTGGTTCAATTTACTTTGTATCAGTGAGAAGGTTAGCCAATGCCACAAAAAAAAAATAAACAAAAGACAGGAGAACAATGACAGTAGCCAGAAAGTAATAAGACAAAAGCCTAGGAGGTTCCATGGAGAGTCCCCAAATTAAAAACAAAACAGTGACATTCAAAAATGAAATTGCAAAACAGCTCTCAGAGTGGCATCCCTCAAGCTGTCCTCCCACAATTTAGAATCTGACGTTGTTGCTGGGATTTTTACAGGACTTTTCTGCATGCAGTTCAAATTAAAAAGTTAAGGGCTCAAATAAACACATACAGTGCTTCTTTAAAACATATAAGGGCCAGATTGTGAAAGGTTTCCCTTTCTTCTACATGTATACCCCTTACAACAAAAACACATTTCATGGCAGAGCTCTCTATTTTGCATATTAGTTACCTAATTTTGAATCTCTCAATTTTATAGAAGTTGGCCCAGTAGGCAAAAATTTGGAACTAAGCTTAGAAAAAGTTCTCAACCCCATAACATGATTTGTGTATCTTACAGAAGAAGATACACCACACCAGTTCAACAACAGATGCAAGACTCATACATAAAAATATTAAAATTATGGGAATGCTGCAATATCACTGTTGCCCCCTGTCACTTAAGTGGCAATAACTCCAGGGGTTCTGGTAACCTCAATGAGCTAGTAGAATAAGCCTATTTTCTAGTTTGTGCATGCCAGCAACAGCACAAGATAGCCAGAAGCAATGAAGGCTAAGGAGTGGGCGTAGACCATAGTAATGAGCAATAAAAGTCTCTGCAGCCTTCCCTCTTACACCAAGAGGGGAAGAGGGAGAACAAACCAAGAACAGGAGAGGGCATTGGCAGGAAATGAGCCTGGCACGTTAGCCAAAATGCCATCCCCTGCGTAATGCTAATGGGAGCACTTATCCGTGCACCCCTTCAAGTCTTGCTTTTCCCACTACACAAAAGTAGCAGCAGAACTTCCATTAGCACAGGATGGGGTCCTTCTTAGCAGCTGTCTCAAAATTTGAAACACATACTCATCACTCTGCATTTGCGTCATGCAAAATTAAGTTTTCATGAGTCAAAATGGAGAGACTCAAATCCCAGACCAGTTACCAGTAACTGAATTAACAAAGTATGAGTTAGCTCAAAATAAACAGCACCTCGCTCACTGGCTGCAAAAATCCCTGTTCAGCATTTACTCCATTGTAGTCCATTTGCCACTTTGTTTATGCCATCCCTCTCCCCCACCAACTTTATGCACTAAGATTGAGCCGTACAGTCTGTTAAATAAATGCTAACTCAAACTCAAGATGTTTCATGCAGACACTTCCATTTCAACAATGTTTTCAGTGAAATTATTTTTTAGGAGCAAGAAAAGCAAGCAAAGGCAAATATCATAGGCTAGGATGCTAGAAGCCCAGGTTCCAGTGTCCGAGCTCTGTCTCAGTAAGCGATACAGGATGTAAAACTATTTTAAACTGTGCAGGGAGAAAACGTGAGATGGGGTACCCCATATCCTACCAGCAGCCCCACATCACAGACCAAGCTACTTCTTCCTGAACCGAGACTCACATGCTTTCTATTTGAAAAGGGAAATGCAAGGACATTCAGACACCAGATCAATGCAAAAACCTTAGAAATGTTTAATTTTCCTTATGGTACCTGAAAGAAACAGATTTTAGAAGTCCTGGGGGATGAGGTAAGATGGCAGCAGCATCCCCCAGCCAACCAGAGCCTGCCCTTGCACTGGAGGCAATGGCAGATGCTCAGAGACCTGCTCTTTCATCCTGCTGCTTTCCTTGTCCCATGTTATGCCAAAACACACAGATGTGAGAACAACAAAAACAAAACGAAACAAAACACCCCCCCCCCCCCCAAATCCTTGAATCTTTGGGTTTGGTCCTGCCAGTGAAGCTCCACTACCTTTTCATCAGGCTCGAAAGAAAAGAGCATTCAAAATGAATTTTCAGAGTATTCCTCAATAAATAGCTGCAATTGATCTGCAAATTAGAATTGGGGATAAATTCATTGATGCTAATTAATAAACTTTTACATTGCTTAAATTGCTATGGGTAGCTGTAATTGTCCCTCAAAGCATCCTGACAATGAACCACAATAAATCAAGTTAAATATACCAAGTGAGCTGCAGTATCAGGTGGCATTGTTTTAACATTTACTGTAATAATAATTTGAATGACAGGAACAACTGACCAGAAAAACAATGTGGAATTGAAAGGGCCCCGAACAGCAAAATAGCACTTCACTTCATCAACCACTGACACATCACAGCCATCACTTCAATTTCATCCACTGTCCAACAGCAACAGGTTGAACAGAGAGAGAAAGCAAAAAATAAACAAGGGGAAATTCAAACTGTGGTTCTTCCCCCCACCCCCAATTCTGCAGCAGTCAGTTGCACTAGGCAACTTGTCACATTTTATTTTCTTCAGGGAACATAGTTTTTTATTTAAACTAATGCAAAACAGCAAAATCATTATAACTTCTTAGGTATCTAGCTACTCCATGTATCAAAATCATAATTTTTATGCTGTAGGACATCTGTATCAAACATGGTATGAATGGCCAGTTAGCTAAGATAAAAAAAAAGAAAAAATCATGGCCGGCAAAGAATCTCCTCCTACCCCAAGTTTTAAAGGGAAATAAACAAAACAAAGATAAAAATAAATTTTGCATTTTTTAAAGCTACTACAATCCATCATTGACATCTGTGGGGGAGGATTGGAAGGAGCAATACACAAGTGCAAGGAAAAGGATTGGAATTTACAGCTTGCTGGGGGTTTTTTTGGTTTTGGGTGGGTTTTTTGGGTTTTTGTTTTTTTTTTTTTAAAGAAGGAAAAAGAGCAAAATAAGCATTCAGAAAAGATCCCATTCCTGAAAATGTTAAACGAAGATCACTAACTTTGTTAGCTTCTTCAGTTTACAACATTTATCAGATGAAGAAATGCAATAGGGACACTTTTCCAACAGTCACTCCAACATGAGTCCTTTACAGGATTTACTCGGATCATCTTTCATTCACTTGAAATGAGGAGGAAAAGAACATTCACTAACCACATAAAAAGATAGCACATGCAGTACTTTTAAAGACAGAGTCGCAAAAGATTCGAAAACAAAGTATTTTTCTTACACTAGCATGCCCACTCACAAAGGCAAAAAAAAAAAATACAGGAACCAAATCAGAATCAGGTAGCTGATCCACAAGCATTGCTGGGAGACCTACTTAATGCTGTAAGTACACTCACTAACTTCAATGGAAACTGTGGTTCTAAGCACCACTGAACATTAAGCTATTTCCAATTAGTAATAATTTATGAAAGGGGAGTTTGCAAGAGGTACCAGGTCCCTCACATATACCGTAGCTGAATTCAAAGTGCATCAGGTAGTGGAGGAGCAGGTACCACTATCATGTATAATTTATCACAACAGGACTTCTCCAGTATCCAGCAGCACTGCTCTGTGGGCTACCCTTGCAGGCAGCTGGAAGAGCTGCTGAACAAGTGGCCTCTGAGAAGTTTTTTGGATATCACAGTTCCCCTGAGCTATAAGCTCACTGCACTGCTGGCGAGGACAGCAAAGGGACTTTTCATTCTTCTTTGATGTCGCTTTGGCCTCAGAATTAAAGTCAGAATTTGTGGTGCGGGGCCACACGAATCCCCTCCGAACTCAGCGCTAAAGAAAGAAATGAAGTCATTTAAGTAATTCCCTTGGAATATAAGTCACTTTCTGCATGAGTTAAGTCTTTTCAAGTCACTTGTAGAACACAGCTGGAAGTAAAATCTGTCCTTCCAGAAGATATTTTAATTGATATTGATGCTGGGAAAGACACTGAAACCTCCTGGCAAAACCAAGAGTAGAAGTCTACTGGGAAAGCCAAGATGTAACAAGAAAAAGAAAAAAAAAAAGCAAAAAAAAAAGTGCCTCATGACAACTGTTATTTGCAGCTACAGATAGCATTTAGGAATGTGCTAGTTTTGGCTGGGATAGAGTTAATTTTATTCATAGTAGCCAGCATGGGGCTATGTTTTGGATTTGTGCTGAAAACAGGCTTGATAATTCAGGGATGTTTTGGTTACTGCTGGGCAGTGCTTACACCGAGCCAAGGGCTGTTCTGCTTCTCCCCCCACCCCACCAGCGAGGAGGCTGGGGGGGGCACAAGGAGTCGGGAGGGGACACAGCCGGGACAGCTGACCCCGACTGACCCAAGGGATATCCCAGACCATAGGACATCGTGCTCAGCACATAAAGCTGGGGGAAGAAGAAAGAAGGGGGGACATTTGGAGTGATGGCGTTTGTCTTCGCAAGTCACCGTCAGGCGTGATGGAGCCCTGCTGTCCTGGAGATGGCTGAGCACCTGCCTGCCCATGGGAAGCGGGGAATGGATTCCTAGTTTTGCTTTGATTGCGTGCGCAGCTTCTGCTTTGCCTATTAAACTGTCTTTATCTCAGCTGATGAGTTTTCTCATTTTTACCCTTCTGATTCTCTCCCCCATCCCACTGGTGAGGGAAGTGAGCGAGTGGCTACATGGTGCTTATTTGCCAGTTGGGGTTAAACCATGACGGGGGGGGGGGGGGGGGGGGGGAAGGCAAACACTGTAATATAAAGTACAGATTTTTCCTTATTATCTTTTCCACACCATTTTTGATATAAATTACATCTTGGAAAAGTGTAAAAACATGTAGTAAGACACAGAGTAAAAGGACCACTAGCTTTAATTTCTAAAGATATTAATAAAACCAATTTTGCCTTGAGATGGCTTCTTCCAGTACTACCATCTCCAGCACTAATTACACACACGTATCCAACAGCAAAATTTTGCTGGAGTATTTGAGCCAAATCAAAGCACAGGGTAATTAGTCCTGTAAACTAGAGACCTTACTCAGCATCGCTTGCACAGTCAAAACTCCTGCTGAAGCCCCAGGGAATTCAGCATAATTAAGGCACAAGGAAAGTGGCTCTAGAATTGCATCTGAAGAAATCTGGCTAGAGATGGACTCTTTTTAATTATGGAAGCTGGCTCAGAAGTATTACCAGTATTCATCTCAATGATATGTTGCAAATCAGAAGGTAAGGTTGGGTAGATGAAGCTAACAGGAGGACAACTAGTAGGTAAAAGAGGACTTTACAAACATTAAAGCTCTCTTTTGGGAGAGATTAGCCCTTTCCAAGTAGGGCAGGATCTTCTGACTTCAAGTCCTAGATGTTACAGTCCTAAGGGGGCTAGACCGACCCACCTGCCAGTTGTTGTCCTGCCTCCTCAGCACTGACACAGGCATTTGTCTGAGCCACTGCCTGCACGTTTTACCTCAATAAGCTAGCAAGAAACAACTTTGGTTGTTCTGGATTTATGCTGCCTTAGAGGTCCATAATACCTGTGAAAGGATGGTAGCACAGTCCCTAGCTGATAGATCACCAGATACAACCGTGGGTTTGCAGCATAAGGGCAGAGTGGCACAAGACAGACCCCAAAGCAGACAGATCAGGTGTTGCTGCTCCCTTTTCTCATCTCACCTCTTCACAAGCATCCCTCCTCTCTACCTTGAATTGGCTCTAAGTGCTTAACTGACAAGAGAATAAACCACCTCCATCGGCTAAGACAGAAAATTAAACTGGTGGGGAAAAAACCCCAAACCACTCAAACAAAAAAACCCCAAACCATCATTGCCTGTTTTGTCAGCAAAGTGCACTGGCTGACCAGTAAGTAGGAGGATCAAAGCAAGGGAGAAGGCAAGACCACATAGCCACAGCTTTGGTTGGAGCGGGGAAGAGGATTACCAGTTTAGGTGACAGCCAGCTATTGGATTAGGTCAGCTTTTCAGGTTGCAAAACCTTACTATTTCAAACAGTGGGGTCTGCTTCTGAGCATCACTGTTGAAAAGTCACCCAAAAAAGATTAGGAAGCTCGTTTATCCTCTGCAGGACAGGTAAAGACATGATGATTTCTTGCCCCCTCAGTGCACTTTTACAGAGCATGCCTTCTGCTGATTTGTCTTTCCCTCAATAAACATGTTAAAAAAAAAGTCCTTTTAATTTGAACAATTTCCTTCTCTTTAAAGCTGGACATAGAATAAGTCAGAGACATAAAATTAATTTCAGATTAAGCACACTTTAATATAACAGACAGAAATGGAAGAAATAACAAAGAACACCTTTCTTCTGGGCTGTAAAAGACTGGCTTATTCTTATATCTTTATATCCACATGGAGTACACCTGTACATAAATGGGAGAGAGATGTCAAGCCTGCTCATACAGTCTCACAAGACATCTAAATATATATATTAAAAAAAAAAATCCCTCAAGCTGAGAGATCTTCTCTCCAATTAATTTTCAAAGGGATGAGGCACATAAGTAATTTCAAATCTTTAAGAATTTGGACTCATTGAAACAGGTGAAGTACTGTATTTAAACAGTAATTTTAAAATTGAGATTTTTTTTTTTATTTACAAGTAAAAGACCTGCAAAGCTTGGCCACGCATAAGGAAAATGTAGAAAGGTAAGTGGAAAGTGAAGGAACGTTTAGAGTTGACAGCAAAATCCTTCATTTCTCTGGGCACATCCTAATGGAATGAGACTGCGGCAGGGGCAGTTCAGATGGGACATTAGGAAAAGGTTCTTCACTGAGAGGGTGGACGATCACTGGAGCAGGCTCCCCAGGGAAGCAGTCATGGCACCAAGCCTGTCAGAGTTCAAGGAGCATCTGGACGACACTCTTAGTCATATGGTTTAGTTTTAGGTAGTCCTGCATGGAGCAGGGAGCTGGATTTCATGATCTTTATCGGTCCCTCCCAACTTGAGATATTCTATGATTCTATACTTGCTGAAGTCAGTGGAAGTTCTTATGCAGAATTTTCATTATTGCCTCTAATACAAGTATGTTGGAAACACAGGGAAATTAATGAAGTAGTCATTTTGGCATTCAGAAAGTTGAACAGAACAGTGACATATGTTAAAATGTGACAAACTGTCTATATAGTCACCAAAGGGATTAAACTCAGCACAAAGAAGAAAAAAAAAACCAAACAGTACTTCTCATGTAAGAGAGACATTCAAGAAGAAATTTGTATCACATGAAAAGGTATGAGAGGAAATCAGAAGTTTTAACTGCAACCTTCGACTAACTCCAAGTTTTGGATCAAGTGTAAAGAAAAAAAAATAAAAATTATCATCTCACTAGACGAAAGAACTAGCCAGACTAAAGTAACAACTAGAAAAACAACTTTATTTTAATAGTTACTGTTCATAAATTCTTTGCAAGTACAACTTGCAATATATGAATTTAATATATGGGTGGCTATATTTTATTTTAATACTGTAACAAAATGCATACATATGTATACAAACACACTTCTAGAAAACCTACAAGACACAGTAGTTACATCAGCGTGTGATGAACTAGCATTTCACTAGGTTTGAGTACTTACGATAGAGGGATCTCAGAAAGACAGACATTACTGATAATGCAGTTACCAGTTTTGTTGTGCCTGATTACACTTACGTCTAGCACCAAGGCTAGAAAATAAAGAGGGCAAGGGGAAAGCAAAGTAGATGTGGCAGTTTTATAAAAAATAAAGCTTCCTAGGATGTGCTTAATGGCACTAAAGAAAGTAGTATATGGAGATGAGCAAGGATTATGGAACATAGAGGAATGGAAGGTGCTCTAACTACATTAGAAATGTGACTAGAAAGGCCACCTTCGGTGTTATTGCATTCTAAGAGGCAAAGTCCCTGTCCTGCTGCCAACTGATGCATAGACTTCATTCCCTTTGAAGTTAATTATAGTTGTGCACATTACAATAGCTACTGTTTGATGATGATTCTCATATCCATTTCCAAGAGCCATTGCTCTTCTCTAGTTTGCTCTGATAAAAAAGGGTCAGGTTAAAAAAAGAGTAAGGCTTGAAACATTGACACAAATGGTTAACTTCTGTTTGTTCATTAATGCAGTCCAGGCATTCTCCTTCCTTTCCCCTTAGAGCAGACCATCGACTCAGTCTAATGGGTGTCCTGCTCACATTCAAAAGGTATCAGTTTTGGTCTAATGCCATGTTCTGGTAAGAAACTCTTCAGGTTATATTCCACACTCCAAATATGTTACGTGTCAAACTAAGCACACCCAAAAAGTTACCCAGAAGAGCGCCATGCTCCTAAAAGTGAAGATTGATTTATGCCTCTTCTCTTCATATAAAAATGCTGTGCATTTCAAACAGGGTAGAAGCTGCATACCTAGAGCGTTTATGGAAATGATATGTTTGTTTTGCAGGGGAAGATAGCAGGCATTTGCCAGAACCCCTGCATAAGCAAATGCTTCTGCTGCTTATTTTTGGATAAGAGAGTATGCATAGACTGACTCCACAACCAGAATTCCTACACCACTTGATGACAAAGGGATCAACTTGACAAATAGCTGGTACTGTACACAGAGGAACACAAATAAGTGTGATGAGCTGTGTTACTGGAGTATAAATTTATTAATAAAAATTTCTAAAAATATGAGATTCCTTAATAGACACTAACCAAGCAGGTGATTTATCCAGGCTGATGGATGCAATATGCTAATCAAAACCAGTCTCAGTGAGAGATTGACCATTAATTAGACACTCATCATTAGGAGAAACAAACTCTTGAGTAAGAGCAGTGTTTGAAACCGCAAGATAAAAGCTTTGCACAATATTCATATTTCTGTTAGGACAGCAGCTACAGGGGCCAGTTGGGAATCTCTGCTTTATTGAGCAAGATGCTGTACTGCATGCACGCAAGAAGAAAAAAACTCTCTTGGCCAAAGACCTTTATATTACTCTCTGAAAGAAGAAAAACAAATTAAATCAGAGCTCCTGAGAATAAAAATGGCAGTGTTACAGGACAGATTTCCTCTTTGCCCAGAGAACAAAGACAAAAGTTTGAATAGGGAACATTTTGGAAGTGGTTTAAAAAAAAAAAAAAAAAAAAAAGGCAAGCAGCAGCATCGCCCTAATGCTGCTGCTTCCATGGAAAAAAAACTTCACCCCTCCTTGCATGTCCCTGTTGCCCATTTTCTCTGATTGTACCAAAGAGGGTCACCAAATGCATAATGTTAATGAATGCTCCTTAGTGTTAAAGACAAATAACTGCTCTCTAGCTTTGTGCACAAATTTCAATTCCTCCTGGAACTGGTGAAGCCCTGCATCTCCTCAGGCCTGCTCTCCACTCCCATTCACTGCAGGAATGTCCCTCCAAGAATCTCCAATTAAGAGATGATGCCTGATGAACACTAATGTGGAAAAAAGTGTCTACCTCCTTCTACTTTATTTAAAATAGCCATAGAAACTATGCAAAAGCAGAAATGAAAAAAAAAAAAAATCAGTGTACCAGCAACAGAAGAAATTGAACAAAAGATGACTATCATGGAAGACTCCCAAATATAGTGTTTGAGAAATGTACAGCTCTTTGGGGGCAAAAAATCCATCTGTATATTATGTTTTATTGTTGTACAGCAGATGCAATCCAATACTGAATTTATTAGAATTGTTGAGGGAACAGAAAGATACAGTAGGAATTAAGCACCAGGGCTCAATGGTGAAAAATCTTTTTGATGCTGTGCGGTGAACTTACTTTAGAAAGCATGGTAATTTACCTAGTTTCAGTTCATATCACTCTTAGGATCAAACTTGGTACTGAGGCCAGTGATTCACCATTACTACTCAAGACAGTCAGCAAAAAATTATTCTGGGAGCACTCATTAGTCTTGTAAGTCTAGGTCTTGTCCTTAGACCTTGAGGACTAAGACAAAAGTGGCAAGATATTGCTCTAGATCAGTCTAAAAAAAGCAGTAAGATTTCAGAAGAGGGAAGAAAATTAAGAAACTCAGGAAAGCACAGAACACTTGCAGAGAAGAGAATTATAAACTACAGTATAAACATTTTGGTATTTTCCCCTGTTGTGAACTTCAAAAAAAAAATCAATTAGACAACAAGAATGTTAAAATGAAATACTATGACTTCAAAAAGGCTGGGTCATACCCCCCCCAATTCTGCTATGCCAAACTCACATTTACCAAAATTCTAAAGTATATACTTGGAATGAAAAAGAACTACTAGGACTCTTAGAAGCCTTAGGTATTATTTCAGCACCAAAGAAGATTTTTTTTTTTCTTTGGTAAGCTGAAATTGTGGTGCCCCATGTATTTACTTGAGGGCTGAACATACTGAAAACCAATGAAAAAGATGGAGACTTTGAGGTAAAAATCTTTTATACTGCTTTGTAGCTTAAAAAGAAAGAAGCAATGGAAGTCATGCAATAAATACAAACGTTCCTACAGGGGTGTCTCAGATGTTGCCTCTGAGGTCCCGTTGAAAGTGAAACCAGGAAATAATTCAAACAAGCTGTTTTCCCGACTACTTATGATCCCTTAGTTATCATATCCAGCGAACAAAAATTAAAGCAGCCTTCAGGCTGCTCTAACCTTAGCTGTGACAGTGAATCGCAGACACTGTTGGATCTCAGGTTCCTCTGCTTACACCATTCCTGAGCTGCTAGACAAGGCTACCTCCCAAATCAGCTTTTTCTAGGCACATCCTTTGGCTCACACAGAGCCGTTGAGTTTCTACCTAATCCTCCCCAAGGTCTCTCAGGGCCAAACGTGTCTTATGCTCAGGAACACTTCAGTTTCAAAACTGCAAGGAGTTGGAAAACAATGCTTCCTTTCACAAATCAAAACGTATACGTTTTCGCAAAATTATCCAAAAGCCACAGCGTAAAGCCTCAAGATCCAAAGCCTGTTTGAAAGCCACAGGAAAAATTACCACAGGCTACAAATAATTTTAAAGGTAGGAGGTTTTTTTGTCAGGCTTTGTATAAATTGCAAACTCAGTTTTCACTGATTCTTGCTCATTTGTGAGCAAAAATAAATGCCTTTTCAACATAATAATCACCCATCAAGTTTGCTGCTTGTGCTAAACCTGGATTCTTCAGAGGATCACAAACACTCCTAATTACTGCGAAAGTCAAAACCAACTCCAGTTAAAAATCTCTGTAGTTTAGCTCCATCTCTCCTCTACCACAAGTCTTCTCAATATAAATCCCAACTACTTCCAACCTAAAATACTACCATTGAATATATGGCACTCTACTCATGACACCCTCTCCTATCAACAGGTAGAAGGCAAAAAGTAATTATGCCAGGATTTTTGTGCTCTATTTCCACTTCTTTACTGTCTGCACAGAGTTGCTATGGTGTGAAATACTCTAAATGTGAAAGTAGCTGCATCTGTGAGAGACTTACGCACATCACCGTGCCAGAGATATAAGGGCATGGTCTCAGCTAAATGTGTTATGGCAAATACTTTACTCTCTTTGTTGACATGTATTACAACAGCATAACTCCAGGGAGCGAAGGGGACTGTGTATGGGATAGGGAGATGTTGAAAATATGTAAAAAAGAAAAAAAAATTAAAGGGTTTTATTTTTACAGGTGACTACATGATTGATTTTCACCTTTTACCCTTTACATACTTCTCTCCTTTAAATTCTTGTTACAGTTTCAACTGCAAAGCTCCATGCTGCAAACAAAACATTACACAAATAAATCAATTGACCCTAAAATTACCTCAGACGAGAAAGTCTTGCTATCCACATTTTACACATAAGGGAACTGAGACTATAATAAGGATGAAGAGTCTCAAAATAACACTGATGGCAGAAGTAAGAAATGAACCCCGACTTAAAGTCAGACTGTTGTGTCATGATTACTGAATCATCCTACTCTCCCCCTAACAAACCTGAATGCTAAGAAGGGATCAGAGGAGTGTTGGATCTTTTTGAAATAAAATAAATAAAATCAGAAGCATGTTCATTCTTTACTCCCTGTTCACTCTTCACTACATGAAAGTCTTACCTTCACACTGCACCGTGTAAGGGGCAAACAAAAACCACAAGGCAATGGAAAACAAATTCTGCACTGTTACTGTATATTAAACTTACTAATGAAATCAGTTCCCATGAAAGCAAAGGGATGACAATACTAACCAACCCAGAAAATGCATATGCAGTGGGTACAATACAAAGCTGAGACTGCAGAAGGACGATGGCATGATCTCATTTTTACTCAGAGTTACTGATGTAACTCTACGAGGTTCAGTGGAAGGCTCTTGATTTCATACTACCAGTCAATCAAAACAGAGTTCCAGCTGCTAATAACATCAGCTCTCAGAATTGCTTTTAAGCTGTTTATGAGCCTGCAGGGCATCTGCAAAAAGGTTTATTCTGGGGTGTAAAAATAAGCATATTTTCATGCAGGCTTACAGAATTTTAAGAACAAAATATTAGAGCAAATCCTCAGCTGGAACAAGCTGTCCATTCATTTCAGTAGAGCTGCCTCCTCATATTTGCATATTTCCAATTGACCCTGTCAGAAACGTTGGCAACTATTGCTTTTAAAAGACAAGCATCTCAAACATTTTTTTTGTGTTTTCACTGACCTTAAATTTAAAAAAAGCCCCACATTCCCCCCCCCCCCCCCCCAATCCACTACACAAACACAGCAACCCAGAATAAAGTCACAATACTGGTATTTCCTCCCCTCCCTAGTTATGCATCCAAACCACTGTGCTCTGCTCCAGAAAGCAGAATAATTAATTGAAATATCTTGTGAATATTTTTTTAAGGTCAAGGATCTCACCAATCACGCTTCCATGACAATCGGGAGTGGGGGGTGCAGGGAAGGACAACAAATAACTTTCAACAGATTTCATGAATAAACAAGTTAAGGTAAGATTCCTTTGTAAACCTGCTAAAATTGAGAGCATCACAGTCTGCAGATTTTTTTTTAAAAAGTCCATTGTCCCATTTTTCGGTCATGCCCATTCTAGTTTAAACTTAAAATTGACCAGACACAAACAAACCCATGTTTTTCTCTGTCACATACAAAGCCAGTAAAAAGCGTGGTAGTCCCATTCTGGGAAGGATAAGCTTTTAATTTTGCTGGCTCAGTAGAACTTCATTATGCAATTGTCTTGTGGTACTACCTGAAGAGGCTAAGTCTGATATTTTCACTACTGTAAGCCAGTACTTAGTTAGGTTGCACAGGAGCTTAAGAGATCAAGGCTATGAAATACTTAGAATTGACCATAGCAAGCAACAGGTGAGGTTCAACATCCTTAGGAAAGCAAAAATCCTTAACAAAACTTCTGTTAGTTTTTTATTTATTTTCCCACTTGAGCTCCAGAATCTCTCCTGGCCCCAGCCCCACACGAGGGGGCACTACCTGAAGAATCTCTGACAGCCAGGAGTCACTGAGCAGTTCCAGAACCGCAAGGCCAGTGAGCATGTCTTGGTTGCAAGTTGCGTGTTGCCTAAAAAGATATTTTGTAGTCCAAGGAAAAGGGTGCTTTGGGATTGGGAGAGGAATTTGAGATACCACAGCCATTGTTCCTGTTGTTAATTACCAGAGACGGTAACATATTTTTAAATATGGCAATGTAAAAAATAAAATTACCATGATACATTTAAAACAAAGGGATTAATGAATAATTCATTAGTATACGGATGGTGTAAATGCATCCTTGCACTTAAAGTAGATTAACTACTATCTGAAATAAATCATTACAAAAATGCAAATGAGTTTTCCACTGCAATCATATTTTATTCGCATTGTATGATATTTATAGCTGTGTTCAGTATACAGCAATAAATACCTTTATGAAAACAAAGATATCTAGATTAATTCCATGCTATTCAAGTGGGCTTTGGGCTGTTTTCTAGATACATGCGATTTTTAAAAAGCACTTCTCTCTGGAAACTGAAAAAAGCAAGCTTGACACACAAAGACGAATATCTTCATTTTCCATTTTTCACAAGAACCTTGTTGCCTCCATGATGCCTACGTGTAGCCTGCTACGTGCAAAACTAAACAAGATCCTGAAATTGGCCCTAAGGCATAAAGTTTTACAATATTGGATAAGTGTTATTTTGAAGACCTAAAAAAACTCCCAAAACCCAACCATGAAGACAAATAGGTCTCTAAGCCTTCTACTCCAAAGATTATTCTTTTTTCTACCCCCCCCAACAGTTTAAATGAAAAGGCAATTTTTAAGCAGCTTTGCATCTTTCGTAAAACATGACTGAATTCTCTGGCAATAAGAACAAAAAAAAACCCCATAGTCTTGTAATAGATATTAAAATAAGGATATGGGTTATTTTGGGTGAATTGAAATATCTGCAATCAATAACAAACACACATAACCATTTTACACTTCCTTCTCTCTTTTCTGTAACTTCAGTATCTGAACCTTCTCCTTCTCCCAGTCCAGAGTCAGGGAAGTCTATTTTCAGCTAAGTGATCTTGTGCAAGCACATGTACACAAGCAAGTCAACATGAATGTTCAGTAAAAGCTCTAACAGGAATGTCTGCACTCTCGCTCTTGTCACCACAGCGAGGATTCTTTAGTTATTGGGCTTTCTGATATTGCTACAAACTAATTTCTGTTGAGATCTGTAACTGCTTCTCTCAGCTTCCCTATGACCATCTGCATCTTCCTTCCACAGAATTTAAACTGAACTTGTATATAGCAAGCCCAGAGATGAGCCAGTCTGCTCAGGAGCACCTAGAAACTCGAACCATAGTGTTTCGACTTTACCAACAATTAATTCCATACAGCATAGTTTCTCAAGTGTAATAGAACCCCCAAACCTGTTGAAACCTCATTATATAATGATAGTAAGGATTTTCAATAGCATTCAAGATCCATACCTTAGAGAAATACATGCTTAATGCTTGGTTTACATATGAGATTTCTATTTCTCTTCCATTTATTTTTTCCAAGGTGCCGCAGCATGTTCAGCTAATTCCTGGCAACATAAGTTAAGCTTTGCTCCTATATTTCCAGTGATGCTTAGTCATGTTTCACAGAAAACATACCTTCTAGACCAAGTTTCAGGCAGTGGTAAATCTGAAATGAGGTTTACTTTATACTGAAACTATGCATTATAGTAGAAGTGTTGACAAATTATAACATTATTTCATACATATAAAAGCTTACATTGTTTCCTGTTTGTTTTTTTTTTTAATATACTCAAGTAGGTGGGAATACACACAAATAGTCTGTTAGACTGCATGACTGTCCACACAATATCACAATAGGTTTTGTCCTTTTCAGATTTTTGCAGACAGATACTTCAAGAACACATCCAAGACTTTAGAAGGAGTAGTCAGGTTTACAGAAATTATCTTATGCTGACCCAGTTCTTGTCACCTGATTTCCAAACTGGGGAGTCCATGGGAATTGAATAGGGGGAAAAGAACCAACAGCCCTCAAAACCAAGAGATGCTACCTTTACTCATGAGAGCAGATTTAGCCCATCTCCCTTCTCAAAAGGACAGAAAAGTAAGAGGATATTTGTTAGAACCAAGAGACAAGAACTTCTAGCCTTTCTCCCTACCACACTACCTACAATTTGGGCTCTTTCCTCAAGAGCTGGACCTTGCATGGACTTCTTGAAAGCAAAACATCCAGTATCTGAAATCATATTCAAAAAGTATAGGAGGTTTCAGTATCTGGAGTGGATACCTTTGCCTTAGAAAGAATAATACAGAAAAGCTTTTCTCATGAAGAGTGTTTACTTTGAGCAGTAGCAAAAAATACAGAAACTCATTGACACTTGCCTCTGTTCTGTATCAAGGACATTTGGATTCCGGTGTTGGTGTAAACCTTGGTGGGAAACTAGCATCTTTAGGGCTGAGGGAAAAACCTAGAATCTCTCTCAAGCCTTCACAAGACAGCAGCTAGCATCCAAAATGTGAAGTTGTTAAGAGGACCAATGGCATTGTGTGAAAAAGCCATGCCTCCAACTCGTGTATATACGTGCAAGTATGAAACAGAGTACTGCGAGATACTGAAAGAGTTAACAAACACTGTGGTGGGGCAAGTTCTGCTTAACAATGAACCCTACATAACAACAAACCTGCAGAGCACGGAACCACAAGTGGAAAGAAGCCGATCAGCACAGGACATGAGCAACAGGACAGGGTGGGCAGGCAGGAGGTCGCGCAGCTCCCTGTTCTGATAACGCTGTTCTGACAGGCTGAGCGGCGCACCTCACCCTGCACGGCCAAAGATCGAACAATGGTCACGTCTGGAGGGAAGGAGAAGTTACTCCCCAAACAACCTCCAAGCCCACCGACCCATTTCCCGAAGGTTCTGAAAGCACAAACCCTGCATGACACCTAATTAGCCTAATAAGTTTGAGTGCCCGCCCGAAGGAGGGGAAGGATGATAAAAGGACACAAACTGAAGCTCCACACGCACACACCCACTGGAACGGGACCCCTTGGTTGACCAGACCAATGCTGGACCTAGAACCAGTGAAATCTTTCTCTTTTCTTTTCCTCTTTTTCACTCTTCTTTTTCATAATCCCTACACCTCATCCCTTTAGACATAAACCCCTGACCAAGTCTGGGACTAGGAATGGATCCAGCCACCCCAGGGCTCCCCTCTGAGAAGGAGTCTAGAAAGCAAGGGGGTCTGCTCTGAACCTCTGGACCCAATGGGAGGGATCTCCTTATTCCCTGAATTGATGTATATGGTTTACCACGGTTACACAGGTCACTGAGGTAGTTCCATGCCAATTCCTGTTGTGAGAAACCGCACCACACTTCCCAAGTTCAGTTTGCATCTGCCGGGAATAAAATGTTTAACTGATCATTTGGTGTTGTTTCACCTTAATTTAGCGCAAGGGAATTCCGAGTTCACCACGACCCCTCCCTGGTCTGTCCAGCCCAGGTCATCACAAGTACATAATCTAATGTATGCACATCCATACAGTATGGAAAACTACCATAAAACTGTAAAACAAAACAAAAAACCCGTTACCAATACCTTTTGATAGAACTAAAAATTTATAGTATCACTGAATTTATCTAGTCAGCTTTTCTTAATATTGCTAGCAATCAAATCCTATACTTCTAACCCTAGCATACAAGATTTGTGAAAGATTTTTTTCCCCATTTTAGGACACTAATTTCAGCACAGTTCAGTTGTCACCATTCCTGGTTACAGACACACAGCCTGTACTTCAAGACCACTGTTTCTCAACTAAAGCAGAAACTGGAAGATGAAAGAACTCCTTAAAAGATTTGCCACTGAAACCTCAGGTTTCTCATGACTCCGATAGATGTTTTCTTTCTGCCAAAACTTTCCTGTCTCTTACAGAACCTGTACCATCTTATGTATGGCTTCTCTGTATAAGTAATTAGAGGAAAAACATGTAAGAGAAAAAGGCATACTAATGGTAACTCTACTTCAAAATTAACAAAACTTGCAATGGAAACAAGTCTAATCAATGACCAAGAATAGGGCAGTAATAGGTGTTAGCCATCCCTCCCCTTCCCAAATCTATAGGGTGTTTGAATCATGCCTAGTTTCATACACCTAAATAAATGAAAGATCTCTTGCCTTTACTACTCTCTGAAAAAAGAAGGGATTGAGGAAGAGTTTTATCATGCAGATATGAAGGCTGACTCTAGTCATCACATCTGCGCAGATGCGCACGCTCTCTGGACCAACTCTCTGCAGTCTGAAGCCTTGTGTAATTCCTTGTTTGCACATGGGCAAAACACCTGGCATTACACATGGGTATCATGCTGTACTGTGAATTTATGCGTTTTTGATGGGCAGCTCAGTCGGAGATGCTGGGCGACTGACACCGGGATGTGGATTCCCCTGTGACAGTCTGGCAGGCACCAATGCTCTTCAGGTCCCTTTTGAATATAGCTGAAAGCACCTTCCAACTCCAAAAAACCAAACAACAAAAAAATCCCCCCCAAACCACCCACACTTCTGAAAGACTTTACGATTGTTATATACAATATAGAAAAGGTCACGATTAAGAACTACTGACATTGAGATGAAACTCAATGCAGAGGTCACCAACAAAAATCCTTAGAGAATTAAATTAGTCTGATGCCTTGAAAGTGATACCTTCTAGGCTTTGATAACCTCCTTTAATTAAAGTTTCCCTCCAAGCCTCTAAACAAATATCACTGAAAGAAGTTGTGTTAAACTTCCTCAGGGGTTGTGTTAGGGAACGGACACATTGCAAACAAAATGTTAAATGAATCTTATGAGGCAGAAATAAGACTTCCTAATTTATGTATATCCTACCTTATTTCCTGTTTATATTATGATGAAATGGTTTAGCTTCCTTCACTGTTGCTGTTTGCACTAATGCATTTTTTGGTAGGAATTTTTTTTAAGCAAAACAAGAAAAGAGAATAAATATCCAGCTATTCTTCAAACTACATGCATGATGAAGGGCACACTAAAAAAGTTTAATGATCAAACAACACAATACGAGCATAGAAAAAAAAAGACAAAAATAAATGAGCCACACAGTTGTGACTTACAGGAAACATTTCTCTGGTTCAAGTTTGTTTTAATGTTACTATTTCTAACAATCTTTTCTCTGACTTTTTGTTCCCCCAGATATTAATTCTTCTCTTAGATTTTTGTTCTCTCCCAGAAGTTTAATTAAAAAAAAAAATAAACACCCCCTATAACATTTTGAAACATTTTTTCCTTGCCTCAAGGAAAGCTGAACACAGGGTTTGTTCATGCTTGCATTAAGTGGACACTTGTAGCAGTCACCTCAGTTAGCTTATTTTCTGCATTCAAATGCCACAAATAGATGGCATTAGGACTAACCAGATCTGTCTTGGATGAAGACTGAAAAGTACTCTGTACAATATTTATTTTTCTCTCTCAGCTGGGGGCTTGGTTTCAATAGGCAGCTTGTAGCAGTTTCTGAACTCCAAGATGATTGTCCAGTAAGTCCTGAGAACTACCAACACCTTCCCATGGTCTCACATCCCTTGGGCTTTGCAGTTAAAAACATTCCTGACTTATGCTGGAACTCTGAGATCACATTTGTTATAGGAATATACGTTAGAGGAAGTGGAATGCAGCTGAGCGCCTTAAGTCAACTAATCAAAGTGACAACACATCCATAACAGCAACAGAGCATCCCTAGTGCTAGCTGAGAACTTGATAATGAAGTAATAGATATCCTGTAACTCAGCAAAATTAAAATATTTTGTAGCTATGCAACAACTCAACTTTATGGAGAGAAGGTCTTGTAGTTCAGGTTGACCAACAGCCTTTTGGATGCCACGACTGCTTGCACCAAAACATTTCCAGCCCTAATATCACCAAGCAGGGAGCAGGACCTGGCTCAGAGTACCTCCCTCTGAGCATCCCACATTCAGGCCACAGATGCAAGCACTCCCTAGAGAACAGAGACTATTTTTTGCCTGTTTCTCACCAATGCACAAATACTGAAGGAAGGAATATTAAAAATGAAAGGGGAACAGGAATGGGATTAAAGCTACAGCTAAACTCAATGGAGAGGAAGCTGGTACCTCTAAAAACTTCAAGCTTCTGCCTCCTGTCCATCTCCAAAACAGAGAAGAAACTGTTTAAACACAACTGACTCAGGACTTTCACAGGGGAGAGGCCAATAACTTACAAACAAACAAAACACCAACAAAGTTCATTTGAAAGCATGGTTACTTGGAGATGAAGAAAGGGATTAGAAACAAACAAACAAAATACCTTAATTTGGAAACTTTCAAATTTCTCCTGGAAGAGGAAGTTTTTCCCCCCCAGTGGCTGTGTGCTGGCTGTGTGTCCAGAAAGGACTGGCCAGTACCCATCTGTTGTGGGAGCTGGCTGCACTCCTCCTACCACCCTCCGTCCAGCTCAGGCCTGAGCTCTGGTCCTGCATCCTCCCACCCACACATGCCCCAGCCTCCTTTGTCCCCACACTCCCAGGAGGGAGACCTGGGCAGAGGCACCAGCAGGACCTGCAGAACTCCCCAGCCCTGTGGGGACCCACAAAGTGGCCAGGCAACCAGGACAGGGGTATTCTGAACATCAGACTTTCCACAGGACAGCCTGTGTGGAACCAGGACCTCTTGCAAAAGCCAGTGATGGCAGCTTACATACCATCCATTGTCTAAGATCTTCACATAAAGGTCCAATCTTCCCCCAAATGAATGGCTCTGTGCTTAGAAACTCCCCCAAAAAGAAAGAAAAGGCAACTGAGATAATTGCCTCTGTTTTCCCGTGTTTTACCTTTTCAGATTTTCCTCTCATCCTCTACCCAACCTCCAGCTTGAAGGGTCAGAAACAAACATCACATACGGTGTTTGTATTGTCTGATTCTACACAAGGTGGTATCTTCAGATTCCACACATACACATTTTTTAAATGGTACAATGTCTCACCTGATTGTTGATAATTGTGTTGCAGATATTTCTGCGAGAGACTGAAAGACTTAATGCCTCAAACATTGTGGTGGGGCAAGTTCTGCATGACAACGAACCCTGCATAACTACGAACGACAGAAGTTGATCAGCACAGATCACCGCCGGACATCAGCAACAGGCCGACAGGGAGGGCGTGCCAGAGGATGCACAGCTCCCTGTTCTGATACACTCCCCCTGCACGGCCAAAGACCAAACGATGGTCACGTCTGCAGGGAAAGAGAAGTTACTCCCCAAACAACCTCCAAGCCCGCCAACCCATTTCCTGAAGGTTCTGAAAGCACAAACCCTGCATGACACCTAATTAGCCTAACGAGTTTGAGTGCCCATCCAAAGGAGAGGCAAGGAGACGATAAGAGGACACAAACTGAAGCCCCAGGTGCGTGTGCCCACCGGGACTGGACCCCTCGGTTGACTGGACCCCTCGGCTGACTGGACCAACACTGGACCCAGGACTGGTGAAATCTTTCTCTTTTCTCGCTCTCTCTCTTTTTCCGTAATCCCTACACCTCATCCCTTTAGACATAAACCCCTGACCAAGTCTGGGACTAGGAGTGGATCCAGCCGCCCCCAGGCTCCCCTCTGAGAACGAGCCTAGAAAGCAAGGGGGTCTGCTCTGAACCTCCTGACTCAATGGGAGGGATCTCCTTATTCCCTGAATTGATGTATATGGTTACCATGGATTACACAGTTTACTGAGGTAGTTCCATGCCAATTCCTGTTGCGAGAAACCGCACCACCTACTGTTACACCTTCCAAGTTCAGGCTGCTTCTGCCATAAATAAAGTGTTTAACTGATCATTTGGTGTCCTTTCACCTTAATTTAGCCCGAGGGAATTCCGAACTCACTACGACCCCTCTCTAGTCTGTCCAGCACAGGTTGCGACAATTTCACATCCATAAATATTTTTTAAAACCTTTAAATAGCCTAACCAAATTAGTAGGACAGGAGAAACACCTCACAATTTAATGCTTACTGCCGGGGATCAAAATACTGCACTGCTGCTTTTATTTCACCATTCTAGTGCACTGTTTATATCTAACATGGAACAAAACAATGTCAGAAAGGAAATCCGTGATCATAAATAGCCAAGGAATAATATTCTAGACAGTACTACCCTGTCTGTAAAGAATTGCTTCCTGGGCAGTATCATCCTCACAGAATCATTCTAGAGCGTTCCCTCTCATTACTTATTTTTTGTGACTATTAATACCACACACACGCAAGCTGTCTGCCAGCAGAATCTCACAAGTGGATGTTGTATTGCAGATACATCTAAGAAACAAGTTCAGCCAAATAAATAGAAACAGGCAAATTAATCTCAGAACGAACTTCATTAGGATAAACTTTGCTGTCAGTTTTCTGGTATCAACTGGAGCAACTTCCTTCCCATAACGGTATTGCTCTGAATAGGGCTGCTATAACAGAGCAGGAATTTGGTTAACTATGGATGAGCAACAACTAAGATTCAGTTCCTGCCACAGAAAGCATTTTTAATAACGTGAATGTGCAAATGTTTCTGCTGGATTTGCGAGATCTCCCCAAGAGTTTTAGCAATTAGTTGGCTAAGCCGTGCCACGCTGGGCAGCACAGCTGGGGCTGTCCGGTGCTGCCTGACAATCCCATTGCTCTGCCCAGAGGATGCCACTCTCAGCTCTGCCACTAGGTATTTTCATCCACTTACTTTAATAGGGGGAAAGTAGCTTTACCAATGAATTTTATAGCCTGATTTGCAATGCTGCCCTGGGAGAAAAAGCTGGAAATTTGCACAAACTGTTAGACGAGCTTTAATAGCAATACATTACAATAAGCTTATTAAATAGAAGCCTGTGATTGAAGGCGATTGCACAGCTTCTGTTGTCTAGGTAATTAACAACATTGCATGGAGTGACTTGCTTGCAATACATTTAAGACTTTAAACATTCACAAAGTATTCCCCCTCTTCTTACCTGCCTAGACCTAATCAGTTGTTATTGCTATTCTTTATTACTTGTTAAGCACCTTCCCTGTGCTTGGTGCCTGCAGGATCCTTCCTAGCAGAGTGAAAACAGTATTCGAGTTGTAAGGAGCATAAAGGAATTCTTTATTCAGGCTATGGGAGACAGAGAGCCTCTCACCTCCCCACTCCTTCAGCACAGCTCTTGCTGCTTCATGTCACCAGGCAGGGCCTCCCCCAACCACGGTCTGACCCCCATGCTCCTGGAAGGGGCTGAGGACCGTGCTGTGCTGGCTCCCCGTCAGCAACAGGACATCCGACGGAGACGTGGCTCCCCTCTGGCCCTGGCAGGTGACAGCTTTGCTGCCTTCTCCTTGCGAGTAGGTCCTGGTGGGTGCAGCCTTACCGGGACAGCTGAACATGGAGTTTGGCAGAGAGCTACCCCAACCCTGTAAGTGATGGTCACCTCTCATGGATTACAGTCCTACATATTCAGATTTTCTCCTTTCCACTTTATTACTAACATGGGTGACTTCAGACTTTTAATTGGTAAACTCTAATAAATCTCTTACCTGTTTAAAGATACTCAAAGCTTTCTGATGTCTCAGCCATTTTGCTGGACATATAAGAAATCATTTTCAACCCAACGTTTAGTCAGCTTGTACAACTTTATTTTCCAATAGAAGAGAGGTTTATGGGCTTCCATAAAACCAGGTGCTTCTGGCTCTTCAGTCCAAGACTGAAGAACCAAAAGACTTAATTTCCTTAAATAAGTAAGCAAATAAATAAGTGATCAGGCATCAGAAGAGGTTTTAGTTTTGAGTATCCCATAAAAGGGCTATTAGAACCTTTGAAAAATTTTTATTTTTACCTTTAGATCGTAGAATCACATAGAAATATATTTGCAGAAAACACATTTGAACCCATTAATAACCCTTTATTTTTAAAGCTGCTTAGAGCAATGCCAGACAAGCTTAGTCTCCTGCTCCTGCTGCAGGAACTAGTCAGCCAATATTGTGGGTACAGGGAGCACTGCACTACTTTGTGGGCAGTGGTGCTCAAGGGAGTGGAGCTTGGGCAGAGCCTCTGGTAAAAGAGCCAGTAGCAAAGATTCACACATACAGCAGAGGAGGATTGCTTTGGCTTTAAAAAGAGGGACATTCACTTCATTGACTCAGAAGCAGAGCTCACTTTCAGCATACCATATATATTCTTGCACCCATGGGTGTAAAGTAAGTCTAAGACAGTTCAAATAACCTGCCGAGATTAGGTTTTTCCTTGCATTCCTGCAGCTGCTGCTTTTGCTCATTGTTCCACATGAAGCCCTTAATTCTCAAAGCGCTAATTGAAGGGGGAAAAAAAAAAATCTGTCAAAAAACTAATCACTTCAAACAGATCATAGAACCATTTAGGTTCGAAAAGACCTTTAAGATCTTCAAGTCCAACCGTTAACCTAGAACTGCCAAGTCCACCATGTTCCTAAGTGCACATCTACAGGTCTTTTAAATACCTCCAGGGATGGTGGCTCCACCACTTCCCTGGGCAGCCTGTTCCAATTCTTGACAACCCTTTCAGTGAAGAAATTTTTCTTAACATCCAATCTAAACCTCCCCCGGTGCAACTTGAGGCCATTTCCTCTCATCCTATTACTTGTTGCTTGGGAGAAGAGACCAACACCCACCTCACTACAACCTCATTTCAGGTAGCTGTAGAGAGTGATAAGGTCTCCCCTCAGCCTCCTCTTCTCCAGATTAAATGCATCCAGTGCCCTCACCTGCTCCTCATAAGACTTGTTCTCTAGACCCTTCACCAACTTCACTGCCCTTCTCTGAACACGCTCCAACACCTCAATATCTTTCTTGTAGTGGGAGGCCCAAAACTGAACACAGGATTTGAGGTACAGCCTCACCAGGGCCAAGTACAGGGGGACGATCACTTCCCTGGTCCTGCTGGCCACACTACTTCTTTTACAAGCCAGGATGCCATTGGCCTTCTTGGCTGATATTCAGCCAGCTGTTGACCAGCACCCCCAGGTCCTTTTCCACCAGGCAGCTTTCCAGCCGCTCTTCCCCAAGCCTGTAGCGCTGCATGAGGTTGTTGTGACCCAAGTGCAGGACCTGGCACTGAGCCTTGTTGAACCTTGTACAGTTGGCCTTGGCCCATCGATCCAGCCTGTCCAGATCCCTCTGTAGAGCCTTCCTACCCTCGAGCAGATCAACCCTCCCGCCCAACTTGGTGTTGTCTGCAAACTTATTGAGTGTGCACTCAATCCCCTCATCCAGATCATTGATAAAGATATGAAAGAGAACTGGCCCCACCACTGAGCCCTGGGGAACACCACTTGTGACCTGCTGCCAACTGGATTTAACTCCATTCACCACAACCCTTTGGGTTCAGCCATCCAGCCAGATTTTTACCCAGCGAAGAGTACACCCACCAAGCAATGAGCAGCCAGTTTCTCCAGGAGAATGCTGTGGGAAACAGTGTCAAAGGCTTTACTAAAGTCTAGGTAGAAAACATCTACAGCCTTTCCCAATGTCACAATAAATTAACTACTACTTAATCATTCTCTGACAGTCTGTCACACACCAGTACAGGATACACACCTGACTGCAGTAGACTGCAAAATGCAAACCTGAAATTTGCCTTTGACACAAGCAATTCCCTAGGATTTTCACTTTTCAGAGTTTCTCAGCACAATGGAAAGGGAAATAACAAGCCTGTATTACTACATCTTCATCAGAAGATTAAGCAATCTGCTTTGTCACATCCAAGAAACAATATATCTGTGCTGTTCCTCTTTTTGGTCATATACTGACAGACAGACACACACACACAAAAAGACAGGAGGATAGGCCATCTCTTTCCTCCTCCATACTTTTATTTTTCCAGAGCACCCATCTTAAGGACCCTTCAAAGACTTTTTATTTCTTTGTCTCCATCTGCTTCTGGTCCCCTTGACAATGCCTGGTTCTCTTCCCTCCTCACTTTACATGTGCCTCACCTTGGCCTCAAACACAGTCTTTAATTTACCCTCTAACCTGTGCTCCCCTGTCACGCAGCAGAGCTTGTGCCCTTTCCCTTCCTTATCTCTTCCCCCTACAACCATTTCCTGGGAAAAAAGCTGTGATCAAACTGCTGCTATTTACAGGGGTTTCCAGTCCTGCCTCTTTCCTTTGCTTTGTGGCCAGAGGAGACAGCAGACAGCATTTCTCAGTCGTCATTGGAAAAGATGCTGAGAGCCTCACCCATCTCCTGTCTGCCAAATTGCATCTGTGAGACTGTTCCTAGCCCTGGGCATAAAACAAAAGCATACTTCTTGTAGGTCTGGAGGGACAGTAGACTGGTTAATATAAGTATAACTCAATACGTTTACCACATGCCATATAAAAATAGCTGCATCAAACACCTGACTTGTGTGACTGCTATCTTGAGATGTGCTTCTTGCAAATGGCTTTTCAAATCATATTTTATCAATGCTTACTTTTTCTTAAAAAAAAAAAAGTTTAAGCCTCTCACATAATAAGTTCCTGAGAGTAGGCACTATCTATACCTAGCTATTAGTTTATGACCTCAAGATCCTCCTGAATGCCCTTGAGCAAACAATCCCACCCAAAAGCATGACATTTTGGCTTGAAACGTGAAAGACCTTGCAGGGTTCTCCATAAAAACTTCAATATATTGGACATACTATAACAAAGTTTGACTGTCTCCAAGTGGAGTACTTTCAAGGTATGTCCTATTTCTATGCATTGCATTTTTATTAATTTCTTTTTGTAGTTTGACAATTAAATCATAATTCAGCTTCAAAAAAAAAGTTGTCATGTTTTTCTGGAAAGGATTTACAGTAACAAATGACAACTGTCCCACCATTCCCTCTGTCATATGCATTCTTGCTGTTGCTACCATACGTACCTCCCCCTTTACCATCAGGCCTCCCTAAATCTCTCGTGCATCTTTCAGTGCAGTTCAATAAAAACATCTCTGAACAGGTGTCATTTCTGACCAGCCAGTGCAAAACAAGCTCTGCAAGGTTCTGCTTCTCTAAATTGCCATAAGATGCTCCCAGGTCTCACTCGTTACAAATCTTCCTTTCAACTCATTTATGGCCAAAGACTAGTCAGCCATATGGTTTTCATTACCTACATGCTCAAAAAGATGTATATACACACATACTTGCCCTGCTCCCATATGCCCAGTCATGTCAGAGCACTTCAGCAACCCATGCACTTTTCCACTTACTTCATGTATAATACAGATTCCAGCAATTCCTCCTCCTCTTTTTCAGCACTGGAAAAAAACTGCAATGCTAGGGTTTAGTTGCTTCTCTCTAAAACCCACAGTAATACATAGCAATCTACTTTAAAAAATGGAGGTCTGTTTCTAAGGTGCTGTGTAAATTACATTGTAATCATCTCCATATTTGAAGATAACATACAAAGAACAGAGCAACAACAAGTGAAACAAAACAACATATCTGGCCAAGTGCTAACTTGAATAGCATTAATGCCAGCAATACATCAGAAAACATTCAAAAGCAGTGTGCTGTTACTCAAGTGTCACTTTCTGTTGTGGCAAGGATCAATAAGTCTTCCAAACGGCTTGACAGCCACACAGAACAGATTAGCATGGAAGTTAGTTTCACTTGAAAGAAGACCACAGAAGATTAATTCGCACCAGGGACTCCTGTGCACCTTCACGTTTCAGAAAAAGAGCCTAAACACAGAATAGAGAGCAGAAAAACACTCTCCTTCAAAAGAATATAGGAATTTCATCAAGTTAGAGAAACTAACTTGACCTACAGCTAATGCTACTTGGCTGAGGGGTAACAGGTGCATCAAATAAAAATGTTGCAGCACCATTTTAGTATGGCAGCAGTGATGCCAGTACCCAAACTACCTTGGTAATTTCGGTAGTCCTTCATTATGACATCTCTCTGATTAGCAAGAAGTATGCAACATGGCCAGCTGGAGTCTCAGAAGTAAAGTTACAGAGCTAGAATACAATTGGTCAGCTTGGAAACCATCACTGGCTTTTTATAGTTTATTTCTTCTCATAAGGTTTTTTTGTTGTTGGACTTTTTTTAAAGTAAAAATAAATTATGAAAAATTTTAGAAGTTTAGGGTGCCTGCTCCCAAGTAAAAAAAAAAATATAAAACCTTTCAAAGGATAAGTAAGTATTCGGCTCAAAAAAGAAAGAGAGGGCAAAAATCAAGTCAAAATGCTTTATTTAACTGGGACCCATCTAGGAGGAAGTCTTAATTTCAAAATGTTATTTCAACTTTTTATCCCTGCTTCAGGTAAGGATTTTAGTTAAGTGATGGGGAGATGCATAAAAATTTGCAAAGCTGACCTATGTCAATCTTTTATGCCTGTAATTGTCAGCATTTCACAGCAGAAATAATCCTTCTTTCTCTATATGTCACTAAACTGATGACAGTGTCAGTCATTATACATTTTGCAGCTCTAAAATTCTGCTCTCAGTAAGAATACCAGAACACCAATAATTCTCACACAGGAGAAAGTCAGTGGAGAAAGGAGCTAATTCTCTATAGCCAGCCTTTCAATTTCCAGCTGACTTCCACTGACTTTCAGCCTCACTGCATCAGATCCTTCCAGCTACTGGGCTGGTCTGAGACATTTAACAACCATCCCTGCTTGAGCTTGGAAGAGAATTACAGGCTATTTCCAACTTCCAGAGAAACAAAGTCCTACCCTCCCCTTCCAACACAGGATACTGGACAATAACACAAAGTCCTCAAGCATCCAACCCTTAATTTTAGCATTCTGTAGACTTCCTCAGGACCCTTCCATGTTTGTTTTAGGACTCTATAGGAGCTCTAAATGGGTGCCACATAACACAGCATATAAACACAAAGTGCACATAGGGTCCAAAACAATGAGTTTTGCTATAACCAAGTCTTGCGCTGTAGCAGGACTTTCAAGTGTGGATAATGCACTGAATTCCTCCCAGCTTCTCTAGGCAAGAACTGCATTGTGGGGAGGGAAACAGTAACAGTTGTGCATTTTTATCTTTACTGTAGATTAAATTTGTCACAAAAGAAATGCTTTATGGCTCCTTGTGTGCTGCCCACATGCAATAGATACTATGGGCTTCACAGCAGTTGCACAACTGCCTGTGATTGCAGAGGACTGGATGGGGACTGATAGGCAGTCCCTTTCATCACCTTGTTCATATGACTATTGGTGTAAACAAGCAAAACAAATATATTAATCCATGTGTTTTACAAGTTTTCATTTGTAATGCATGTGCAGTTAGGATTAGTTAGGACCTGGTTGGGTTTGATACTGAAGAACTAGAGTAGCTGAAAGCATGGACAATAGCTGATTTATCTATGAAACACAAGCGAGACCTGCACAGGACTGCCATGAGTACACTTGTACCTGCTTTGTTGCAGGTCCAAATTTGAGGAAGAAAAGTACTGGTTTCGCTGTTCCCTGCACCATTTTTGACATTGACATAGGTGTGCATCATACAGCATGGTAAGTCTGATACATTGGCTTGCCCTGCTAAAAGGACAAGGAGAAAACCTTCCTTCCAGGCATTCCCTTTTCCATCAAGGTACAAGCAGTGACCAAGACATTCTGGTAGAGGGAAACCAAACAAAACTGAAGTTTGCAAAATGAAACATTTGAAACATTGGAAAGGGGTATACTTCAATTGCTACTACCCAGTACCAATCCAGAGTGAATAAAATATGACTACTTTGGTAAGTAAAAAATTTCTTAGTAGTTCTACAAAACACATTACAAAAATTCCAAATGCACAATGAAACTGGTACCTGTAGTGCACCATTTATAGGCAGACATTATCTTCTATAATACTGTTGTTTGGCCATGCTTTTTACCTGCTATAAATTCACCTTTTAAGAGGGAATAATTTGAGAGAACCCAAAATATCTATGAGAAGAATCTAAATGCAAATTATTTGGTAGTCACCAGGTCAGAACACACAAAAAATTTAAATGCAAAGCAGCAGCATCTAGCACTTGTAGGTCAAGTAGACATTTTCTCCCTCCTTAATTTTCATCCATTCCTTAATTCAGGGAGTGGCTTTCTTAAAACAAAATAAGTTAGGAAGAAAGAAAAAAAAAAAAAGAAAAATTTGGGGTTTTTCCCCAAGAGAATATTTTAAAGCAGTGGGTACATATTCCTGCATTTCAGAAAATTAAGGTATTAACTTTGGAATACATACTTTCATATTCCTTGGGTCAATTACTTACATTAGAATAGTTTGTCAAGTTTTGCTTTTTAAGGGAAGGATCAACACTACCAAAAAGTCCCACTAGAGCTAGAATGCATCAGAAACTATTAGTCTGTATTCAGAAAGGCTAGAAGTCACAAATGAAGACATTTAGAGAGAAATCTAGTGCTCTGAGTGGGCAAATATGTCCTAGTTCCAACCGTTTTCCCAACTGTGACATTTCCTTCACTGGCAGGGGAGCACTAAATTCACCTGTAGTAAGAAGAGAAAAATTATTACCTTCTGGGGAAAACCAGTTTCCTTTTTTTTTAACATACGGCCATCGGACTTCAATTTTGGAAAATATACAGCAATACAGTATATATAGTACTGTTGGGTAGTATTTTAGTGCCGCTCTAGCATGTTAAATATTTAAGTAATATAGGTATCATCCTGTTTTGTGTATGTTTTCACAGAAGACTTTTATCAAACTCAAATTTTCCCAGAAGACAGTTGTCAAGTATACACACAGAAAACAACAATAAGCACAAGAAAAGTCCAGCAGACTTCAGTATGTGCTCTGCTGTTTCTCATGACTTACGTACATATTGCAGATCAATACAACCATTAACCTGCTATACAGCTGATACCATCAATTAGTATTACAGACCCACAGCTATGTGCATCAGCTAAGGACCACTCCTTCACTTTTCCCCTACCTAACTTGCCCCCCAGGATGCTTGACCAGCAGGACATAGTGCCATTTTCAGTTGGGAGATCTGATTTCCACGTGAAGAATCATCACTGCATTACTACATAATTCTCAGGTCTTCTATCTCCTGCTGCGTCCTTCAGATACACTCTACCATTTGAGGCTCTTCCCCTGTACAGGCACATAAAGCACCCTAGATTCTGCTGTCTCATGAAGAGCTCTCCCCAACCCAGACCTCGCAATGATTGTCACTCTAGCTCTCAGCCTGCAAGCTAAAAAGCTTCTCCAGATTCAGCCCAAAGGTGGACAAAGATTCAAGCCCTCTCTTAATTACCATATCCATATGGTACATATATTCTCTTCTACTGCAAGAGTAGTTAAGCCTTTGATATAAAATTAGTGACACCATATTCCATACCTGTCACATCCCCAGAAGCGACATGATTGTCTATATTCTTTTACTTTGAAAAACCTTAACCTCAATGCAATCGTTCCATTAATCCAAACTTTCTCATTGGTGAAATATTGGTCAAGCCTTTGTGTATCACACTCTGTAAAATGCAAACATTTTGTTATGTTCTGATTCTTAAGGAATAATTTTTTTTTCCTCACTGCTGTACACAAACAGCAGATGGAAGTTAAAGGGGACACATTTAGATACAGGGTATATATCAGTGCCTCTTACAACGACTTAATGATCAATTAATATTTTATGGCTTGGGACCATTTTCCAGCATGATTCGCTTTTTTAATAGCTTGTATTTGCAAACAGTACTTTAAACATTAAACTGCCTCATGCACATATTCTATTCCTTTGCCTCTTCCTATAGACCAAACATATTCTTTATTGGCTACAGACTGCAATTAAAGCTATACCTATAGCTAATTAGGCAGTTGCCACAGTTCCCTAAATGAATCCTTATCTGGAAGCTACTCTTCAGTAATTTTAGCTGTGCATACAAATGAACTGATTATACTCACTTTGGCCAAACTGTATTCTGTCTACAACAGAGTTGTGGAGCACATGCTTGCAGTGTGCTTGTTTTTCCAATTTTGACATAAGCGGGTAACATATTACGTCCTGCAGCAACGTAGCAAGTGGCACCAATTATGTGTCAAAACTGGACCCATGATGGGTACCGACCTACTTGCAAATGAGTAGAAGTTCTGCCATTTATGTGACATCTTCTGTGCAGGACCCAACCTCAGATGACTTCAGGATGTGCAGGGCTGGCCACTGCTTAATCTTTTGTAACTGGTCTTTGGAGACAAGGAAACAAATCCCAAGAGTATGACAGCCATATCTCCCCTATGCTATGGCCAAGAACTAGATCCTTTTCTAAAAGTATGTATCCTTATTATTTTCCCTATAGTCCAGGACACCATGAGTCTTATTCTTTCTGTGCTGGAACAAGGGTAACTCCAGGGGCCACAGCAGATACTGTCAGAGGGCAAGGACAAGTTCATGTCCCTCGTATGGAAAACTCATCAGGAACATACAAACCACTTAAATAAGAATCGGGAACAGAGTATTTGCCAGCATGCAACATCCTTCCTGGGCTACTGAAAGGTTGTCACACTCCTCTGTTTTTCCTGAAGGCATACCACTGCTGAGGTGGCATGTCACAGCTGAAAAGCTTATGGTATTCCTTTCATTTCACTTAGAGGCATGCTATGCAATGCAGCAACCCTAACTGCAAAATACCATCACAGATCCCATACATTGATCAAGCATATAGTATTACTGGGCTACTTACAATTGCAGCAGCCATGAAAAGGCTAAGAAACTGGGGGAGGGAAGAATATACATATGTTTGTACTTTTTAGGTCACACATATGGTGGATTAGCTGTGTTTGGCGTATGAACTTTCAGCAGAAGGTTGCTTATTTCACACTTGCAGTTATGTTAAGCACACTTGTTTCTTATGCCTACTAAAGAATTGTTTAAAAATCCTCTTCCTGATTAGGCAGCCAAGCTGAGACAGGAAACCAGAGAGCTTATATAGAAAACTTTATACCAAGAGTGCTCAGGTTAAACACAGGTCATATACAAGCTAAGTACAAAGACAAAGAACAACAACTGCAAAGCCAGATCTCTCTTTAGAACCACATGGAAAATCCTGAACTGGGCAGAAGTCAGTGACGAGACTCCTATTAGCATCACTGATGCTTTAGATGTGTTTGTGCAAGGCCTAAGCTGATGTATCCACAGCACCCAACAGGGAGTGCCCTACTGCTGTTAGTAAATCCTGGCACAAGTCTCCACAAAAGGCAGCACTTCAACTCAATTATCTGGGGTAACAGAATAGGATAACTCAGATCATAAAAAAAACCCCAAACAACCAATATTCCTCCCCCACCCCACCCCAAACCACACACACTGACAGCACAAAACACAGATAACATCAGGTGTGAGACATATTTAATACATTCACCTTTGAAAGTATCCCTTTGCAGCCATCTGTAAAGAGCAGAAGAAACCCCAAGTGCAACAAGGCAAAGCAGACTTGATGCCTGCTGTGTTCCACAGCTAGCAACACCCCACTGCAGCTGGTGCTGTTGGGGAAAGGGTTAGTGAATATGTAACATCAGAGGAAATAGAAAGCTGGGTAGTTGCATTAGACCCCACCCCTGCTGTACACCCCTCTTATTCCACATGTGCCTGCTTCCTGCGAAGGAATTATCTGTTGGGTTTCTGCCAGCATCGCTTCCCATGTGGGTAGCTGCTGTTGTACTCAAGTCCCCCCAGGGCAGGAGCAGGCAAGAAAAGGTGGCAAGGGTAGAAGAACTTCAGGTCCTGGGGATAGGGATTGCTGCAAGGAGTTGTGTGGGCAAGAAATCGTACCCAACCCAAATCTAAACCTGCTTTTACAGTGTGCCCTGTCCTGCAGCCTAAAACAGGAGGAGCCAAAGTCTTTTCATGTCCCTGATCATGAAAGGACCACTTATGAGGCCAAGACAAATAACAAAAGCTTTGCTTCTTTGCTCCAGTGACATTCAGAGCAGGAACACCTAGCAGCTTGACCTGTCTCACCTACAGTTGCCCCATCCTCAAAAGCAGATAGCCAGCTGGCAGACAACCAGTGGGAGAAATGATACAGCTTAAAGGAAGGGAAAAAAATATCACAGGCAAAAGGCAGAAAAAGACTAGAAGGGAAGGTGAAAAAGAAAGAAAAAAGTAGCAGAGGCAGAGAGCATAAAGATGTGGAAAACATCCTTTTTGTTTTTTTCAGTCAGACCATGCAGGTGCATAGGATAGTTTCTACACGAAATGAGGGTTAAATCTTAAAGGCCCTCAGATAGGTTCACTTTGACATACAAAACCAAACTTTTGCAAAATATCACTTTTCTTTAATATTGCCAACCAATGGTTGTTACTACAGCATATGAAAGTTTCAGAAGACTTGCACCCTCTCCTCACAGAAAATCTTCAGATAAAACACTGACAGATCTAGCAGCAACCTGTGTTCTCAAACACAAACACACACCCCTGAAGCCTACAATCAAAACCACTTCAGTGTCATTGAACGCGTTCAGATGAAGCACAGCTCAGTGAAGAATTCCTTGCTCACAGAAGGACTTCCACCTTTCAGAAGAAACAAGCCAAGTGAAAGACAGTACCTTTCAATTCCAAGAACAGTAGCAAGCATGACTGATTGTCATGCTCTTCAAAAGTAGCACAGGAGAGAAGCTGTTGATATCTTAAATAGTGCATATATGCAGATTTCAACAACTTCTCTACAAAATATTATTAACAAACCCACTCAAACTATTAGAGAAGAAACTCCCTATCACCCAGCAGCAGCAGCCCTGAGAATCAGCATGAACCACCACTACTTAGAAAGAAAAATTACATGCTCCTTTTGCCATAAGAAAAAAAAAATCAATTTATAATCCAAGTCACCTTTTTTCTTCTAAACCCCTCTTCAGCATATTATATCAAATATAACCATTACATCTCAACTGCCTCCAAATATTTTCAGAGAAAAAGGAGATCCACAGTCAAACTAATATATTTTTACACTAATTAACAAATACCTATTACTAGTTATTTTTCCATAATGGCACAAATTATGTATAATCTGTGGAGTCCTCACACATTCACTTTCAAGCTTAGGAAACTTTCATGAAGAGGAGGTCAAAACCATCTCATGCGTCAGTTAAAGTCTGCACAGTCTTCCACCTCCTGCTGCTTAGCTGCAAAACCTGTGTTACAACTCAGAAAATTTAAAGGAGATGAGACTAATTTTAAGGATAGAAACCCATAGATACGGTTACTTGGAAAAGTAATCGAAGACGACGTGGGCTAATCCAAAAGAAACATAGGGTGGTCTTTTTATAGGGTAAGAAAGGGACCAGTGCTTCTCCCTGCCGGCATGCCTGCCTGCCTCCCAGAGCAGAAGGATGGAGAGAGCCTGCCACCAAGGCAGGCAGGGAAAGACGAGATCCTCCCAGGAGGCTAGTCACCCACTTTCACAAGCTGTTAAGCACCGCTCAGAAGTAGGGTGACAGACCCACAGAAGGTCTTTCATTCAGTGCTGCATCCCTGTGGTTTCTTGCAAGGTATTACAGAAAGGTTACAGAATGAAGAAGAATCTGATACACAGCACTGTGGGACTAGACCTACCGATAATCATTATCTATGATACATTTATATCTCTCTTGTAAGCCCCCACTAATGGAATAGAAATGTGCGAATTCAACAATGCTTTTCAGTTTAAATTTACATCCAAGTATCACTGACTATGGCAGTAAGGAATGAGTTTTAGAAGCTTTAGCATAACATATTAAAAGCAGAGCCATGCTCTCCCATAAGTCTTACACGTGCATTTAACTGCAGCATCCCAAATCTGATTTGTTTACATGAACTCTAGATCAGATTATTAATGTCTTCAATTCCTTGAATTGAACAGAATCCTAAACATTATTAGGTATACTTCCACTCTCCTGCCTTTTTTTTTGGTCAAGAAAATGCCCACATCTCTTAAAACAGGAAAAGTAAGTACTATAAAGTGTAACGATCAATTGAATGAAAAATCTAGATATTTTCTTGTATGATGGAAAAGGTATATAAAGCAAGTGTTGTGAGTACACCAGTGGGGTGTTCCTTATATCTAGTCTGAATTTACCCTCTTTTAGTTTAAAACCATTACCCCTTGTCCTATAGCAACAGGCCCTACTAAAATGTTTGTCCTCATCTTTCTTACAGGCCCCCTCTCAGTACTGAAAGGTTGCAATAAGGTCTCCCCGGAGCATTCTCTTCTCCAGGCTGACCAACCCCAACTCTCTCAGCCTTAAAATATCAGGGTTTTTTTCATGTAAGTGTCTCATAATTGCTGCCTCAATGGTTTATATATTTAGTAATAGTTTGTGTTCTAGCTTAGTACATTTTCAATAAATAGAAAGTGTTATTTATTTATGACTTGAGCAGCGTATAATACAGCTGAAAATAAATCAGCAAGATATATTTGGAGATAAAGGAGAACCAGTGAGATTTCTCCGAGGAATTAATTTTAACTACCATCTTAAAAAATCTCATCAGTTCTATACATGGGTTTCTTTCACTTTTCTCAGAAACATCTGGGAGTAGCTAGTAGCAGTGACAGGACACTGAACCTAACAGACCACAAAGCTAGTCTAAATGCTCATTCATAAATCCCTGTTACAGTGACTAGTTTTATCTAAGAGATTAACCTTACCTTCATCCCTGCTCATATACCTCTGGTTTTAGCAGATTACTGCAAACAAGAAGGGGTTTTGGCAACAATATTCTATACAATTTAGCCTTTGCCACTCACAAATCTCGTATGTCGTAAAGAGAAACCATGTTTAGCTTTAAATAATTAATCGGATACTCAAAATAGCACTTCATATGAAATATTTAGTAGCTGCACAGGGCAACCATGACAAGTGCTGTGTTCAGTCTTGCACATGACTTTACAAACAGAAGGCATGATTCTCCTCCTCTTTTCAGGTTTGTAAGTCAGAAACTCCAGTGAGTTCAACAGCTTCACAGCAATACAAAAATCAGTGGGATTCAGACAATACATCTGGTATTCCTAATTTACATGGGATTGGTTATAATTATTCTTTCTACATTTACAATGATTCCTCCTCAAAACATATGTTTCCTTTTAGGTCAAATTGTACATTGATAAGCACTTGAAACTCCCACCTAGCATCTGGTAGAAGAAATACAAGAACAGGCTCTTCAGTTATACGGGTTTGCATCTCATCAGTAAGGGATAGCCACCAAGGCACTGAAATACAGCATTTGGAAGTACACTTAAGTCTCACATTAAATTTTGCAGCACCCTAAACAATGAGCTATAGTTTCACACAGTTTGGAACCACCCATTTTATGTTATCTATTATGTTTTCAATATGAGCCCGTATACGCAAGGTCTCCTTAAAACAACAGCTAGAGATTCTGGATCAAACCCACATCATTTATGATGATTTGCATTTCTGGATTGCAAAAGAGCAAAGGCTAAAAAGGAGACTTTCTTCAACCTTTTTTTTTTTTTTTCTGCCAGCAGAAAGCAGGCTAGCCTTTATCTTGGGCAATTTAGACCCTTTCTTCTTCTTTGCCTGGCACCAGAGCTGCAGCAGCTGATAGGGCCAGCTTTCCGGAAGCTCTAGGGCAGCTTTGATTTATCCTGCCATGGATAAATCTAGCATGTACCAGAAAAGCATAGTCTCTTCCCATCTACGAAATATTCTATGTGAAACCAGCCTCTCCTTGCTAACCCAGCACCAAAGAGACAGGCTGCTGTGTCTCATAGGTGCTGACTGCCACAAAGACCCTTCAGAGCTCTCTGAATCCACCCTCCAGCCATCTCTAATCTCTGTGACAGGAACAGTCTGGCACTAAGAATGATGAGGAGCCACTAAGCACAAAATCACTTTGCACAAAACACCTCTCCCTAATCTGTTCTGAGTACTTGATCTGGTCCACAGACTATTTCTGCTCAGCCTTCCATATTTTTTTCAGTGCCCTATCAGCCTGTGACATCTTAAATGTATTTATGCTGCTTACATACATGCAAAGTCTGTAATTTGATGTGCACTTATCCTGAATAATCAATATAAATTCAGTCACCTAAGAAACATTCCTGAATATATCCTTCTAATGATGCACCAGACTGCAATTCCATGCTATTCTAACACAACACTGACAGCATAATCCTCTCCATGGCAGCACATGGTATAATCACAGATCACAAAAATACTAAGTGCAGGCAATACCTAAGCAGATACTTAAAAGTGTACTACACATAACAAGTGTGCAAGTGATCCTAAAATAAAAAAACTATAGCGTAGAACTGTATGTTACTGAAAGATCAATTATTTCATACAATCGCTCACTACAAGGAGTGTCTGGAGTCATTCATGCGTCTTTCCTAACAAGGGTAAATATTTCTTCACTGTTCAGGAAAAGCAGCACTGCATGAATAATTGATTTTTTTAAACAATTGGTATGATGTCCAAGTTCATGTAATTAAATTTCCCTTTGTCAAGACATACCACCAGTAAATGATTCCTAAAAGGGGATGAGAAAAGGCAGACTTGAACATCAAAATTTAACTGGCATTATAATCTCAAAAAAACCACAGTGAACTATAAAATTCTCCATCACCAGGCCAGAGATACATACTGCTTATAAATCCCCTCTTCGTCACCCAGCCCTAATCATAAGTAGATACTATTGTCTGTTAGAGTCCACATACAAATTATGCAAAACAAAAGCAAACAGAAATTTTGTCAGCTAAATCCTATCCCAACTGGAGTCGGTGGCAAGACTCCCATGGACTTCAAAGGCAGCAGGATTTGGCAGGGGTTAAGCGTTCCAAATGGCATGCAAACAACAGATGGACTTGCACTGTAGTTCAAAGGCACAAGACATAGCTTGTGCCTGACTTATGTTAAAATCTTATCCCAGCTTATATAATTGTGGAAAGACCACTACTTCTAAAAGTGGTGGATAGGCCACAGAGCGCCTCATGCAAGCCACCATCCATCTGCTGTGAAACTGGGGTGAAAGTCAGCTTACTAAGATGAAGAAGAAAACCAGTGAAGGGTGGCTGGAAGTGGTCAGAGGATGCCTATGCTCAGCAGCAATCCAGCTGTCTGCAGCAGATGCAGGGGAGCAGGGATACATGCCCTCCATCCCATGTTTCAGTTCACTCCAATCATGAATTTATGCTCAGCATTTCACCCACACTACAAAAAAAAAAAGTGCACTTGCTCACAGCCAGTTCTTGCTTGGCCTTAGCTTACCATTAAGAGACTTGCTTTTATTTTGTGAACTTGTAAGACTTGTTCTATTCTACAAAAATGAACTATGAGGATCTACATATTATTAATGAAAATTTGATGCACAAGCATGTTCACATCCAACTGAAATGGGAAATTCAGAAGTTTAAAAGAAAGCAACCACTTCTTACTGCTCTCATTTAATCTCCTGGCACCTCTCCAATTTATTCCATTTTACTAGCTTTCCTACACACTCTGAAAACATTGTTCATGGGTGTGTTTTCTCAGTTTCCTCCAAACAGTACTTATATACAATCATGTGTATTCAAAACTAAAATCTTAAGATATCACCTATCCTGTAGAAAGCAATGCCATGGCATTTCTAGGAAAGCCACAAATTTCATCCTGAAGACAGGAAATCCCCTACTGAAGAGGAAGAGTTTTATAGCCTTACAAGTGAGTTAAAAACACTCAGATGGGACTAGAAATATAGTGCTAAAGGACCCAGTAAAGGTTTGGAAAATACATTTACATCAAACCCAGCCAACTTACCACCACCCATGGACAGAGTACCCAGGTGCTGGACTACACAGGCTACAGGCGAAGAGGCATCTGTGCTGGCTCCATGCAGAGCCAGCTTGGACTCAGTACCCAAATAACCAGGCTCACATGGCAAGTGTCCAACTGGCTCAGGTGAGTATTAGCTCACCGACATTTCATCTCCATTACACTTTTACTGTGCATTTTTATAGTGTGATTTGCATATGTTTTGCATTATCTGTATTTGTTTTTCACAGCCACCCAGTATCATTGTCCTTCCCTGCTCTGTCTCCTACCACCACAGATAACCAGGAGTCCCTCGCATAAATGAATCAGCATTTGCAAAGCAGCGGGGGGTAGGGTTGAAGAAAGCTCTGTAACATCTCCATGGAAGAAAAATACTTCACTGAAATTGAGAACCATTCAGTGAGCATAAATATGAACTTCAAGCAGTTCTTTGCTCTGATATTCACATCAGCTTTGCTGTTTCCTCTTTTGTAAGTCTATTCTCATATTCCCAATGCATGGAAGCCAGTTCAAAGGTACTCCAGGCTTCCAAAGAGTAGCCCAAACTGCTTCAGAGTTACCATTCAGCATCTTGCCAGAAAAATAAAACAAAAGGGTCCTTTTGTTCTGGATGCCTCTGACTGAGAAATGACTTTGCTTTACAAGTCCCTATTTCACATTCTCTCTGAGCACGCATAGTTTGGAAGCAAAGTGCTCTAAAAACAAGAGAGTTATTAAAGGCTCTTTGGCAAACTGACAGATTCTATGCAAGCAGCCCTGACAGCAAAACATTTTACCAGCAATTTGACGATTACACTTTAGAATTGAGGGCTAATGCAAGTTTTCATTCAGAAATAGTTACTCTAGGCATTTTCCTTATAACGGTATATTCCAAAATGTAAATTGAAGATGAGTATTAGAGGTTTATCATGCAATAATTTTCCTGTCCTTGTAGGTAAAGTATGTCTTAGACAAGCTGTCGAATGAGGTCTTATTTAGGATGTAATGAAAACATTGTTAGCCTAGAGTTCATGCCCTTGTGCTTAATGTAACATGGATCTAAGCCACCTTTTGCCCCAGAAGCTGTCTCACACCTCAGCCGGATCCACTCTGGCAAAAAAAAAAACAACAGATATGTTACAGCAGCTTAGGATCTCCTACAACACTGACTACCAGTGAAAGACCACAGTGAAAGAGCTCTCATTTCCTGCATATTTCACCACTGCCCCTGCAAAGAAAGACAAATTTAAGGCTGCATAGATAACATATTTCTTGGCTTGGCCATTGAACAAAAGCAAACATGAATGCACAAAACCTCACAATGCTTTTGTTTGTATTCAGATCAAATGAAAATTTTCAACAAATCCAAAATTAGATATATGGGTTTGAGCACTTAGAAAGAAATGAAGGATGCACATAAATACAAAAATAGAAAGCATCAGTCATTCTCTTTTATCCAATATCCTCCCGCGCAGAGCCTTTCCTTAGTCCAAGGTAAGTTAAACCCATTACATCCCAGTAGAATGGCTCTCTGCTTGTGTATCAGCTTTTCTAGGGTGGCATAAAACTTAAGACAGAGTTCCTAGTTTTGCCATTACACATGCGCTAAAGTAGATCTATGAATCAAAATCTTCATCCTCTCAGACAACATAAACACTTGCTGTCTTGCTTGATAAATATCTCAGTTTTCAGTGTGACAGAGCTGCAAAACCGGAAAGATAACCCAGCTCAGAATATTCCATCCTTGCAGTAGCAGAAGGCAGACATGGATTCAGACCTTTCAGGCAAAAGAAGTATTTCAGCTAATGTCTTTTGTACCTCAGAAGAAGGAAGTGTTATCATCCTGATATAGTTAGTGGAATTGTTTTTGTTGGTTCCCCCCCAACAGAATTATCTTGGAATTTTTCTGAGCCAAACCTATTAGATCAATTTAGTCCAAATTTACAAATAACACACAAGTCATTCACCAAATATTCAGTCTCCTGGATTTATTTTGCACCTATCTAATAGAAAATAAGCAATGCCTCTTCTCTCCCCCTTTCCTCCCAACAGTTGGAGAACAGACAGCAGAGTATTCCACTTCTTCAACTTACTGTAATATTACCATTTTAAAATAAGTCTTGACGTTCAAGGATGATGATGGGAAATTACAGATCTACAAACTCCACAACACTGTAATTGCATTTTTAACGTTCATTCACAGAAAGTAAATGGAACTGGAAGGAGATTTGCAAGAGCAGAGGCATTAGCAAGTGGCTATGAAAATGGATTTTATATTGAGAATGCTAAGTTTGGTAGTGGGGTTTCTGCAAAGGGACTAAAGCAGCAACTTAAAGGCACAACTGAGCAAACCAGTTTCCATTTGTCAGTGGTTAGGCCAAATGGTAAGGCACAGAAGAGAATAAAGGTTAGTCTTTAATGGCTTTATGGAGATTCAGTACTTTTCCTATGTTGACTTCCTATTCTGTCCTCAGCAAATGACATACTTGAGCACTGAAACTTCCACACATCTACTCATCATCTTTTACTCTTCACCTGGAAAAAAGATCTCAGTCCCAGACAACCAGTTACACTACAGTTATTCAAGTACCAGAATATCATTCAATGAGGACCAGTTTTTGCATAATCAAAACTGAATCCACTTGTGATATTTATGCCCTTTAGTTCTTCCAAACTGCCTTGAGGAACTGAAGGATAATTAGTATGACCAATACCAAGAGCTTCTATCATCACAGAGGAAAGCAAGCTATAAAATTCATCTTTATACAGAGGCTGTAAAACCTCCATATATCACAGGTACAAGCATCAAGTAACAACGATGGTACAAGGTACACAAGTGTAAAAACAGCCTACATGAACTGTTCAGTATCATTTGGCCATGGTAGAGTGTGCATTGTGCTGTCCATGGGGGAAAAATAGGAAATTGCATCTGCATTGAATGATTTCTCCTCCTCAGATACCCATATTCAACTTTATGTACTCAGGTTGTTCTCTGGAGCACTGTATAGTAAGTCCTCTCTCCTCGAATCCCCCCCCCCGCCATGGGAACAAAAGGGGCACGGTTTAATAGCAAGCTCTCTGAACAGTGAAAAGTTTTCATGTATATGAGGTGAGGCTGTGGGCCTCAGGCTCTCCTAAACATCACAGAATATCATGAATCCTAAAACAAGTTTTGGAAAGATGAAGAGAACTGTTCATTATACTGTTCTAGACTTTGATTTTGTTTAATTTCTCCTGCCCTTTCATAGCATACATGAGAAACACTGGAACAGAGGAGAGACTGCTGACAAGGGCCAACACCGATGTACAAATAACTTGAGAAATGTAAAATATTAAGAGAGAAAAAAAGGAAATGAAAGGACTTAATGAGCTGCAAAAGGGCTTATACTGCCAGTGGTCAGATTCAGCATGGCAGTGATGAGGAAAAATATGTTCAGCTCTCTGCTCAACAGCAGTCAGACATGTGGAAAAAAATCCTAGAGGATCTGAGAAAAAGCAAAGTCAATCAAAACTAATGATAACACTGTGCCTGACAGTGAATGGGAGCAATTCTGTAGCACCATCCACCCTTTTGGGCTTTATTCATGAGCTGAAAATGAACAATCTGGGTCTCTCAGCAATAATTACCTGCTTGTGATGTGCTGCATACACCCTGTGAGGAGACACAGAGTTGGACAGGAGAAGGAGAAAGCACCAATGGAAAAATCCCAGTGTTTCTTCCATTTCAGCACAATTTCAAGCTGAAATCTGATTCTTTTCACGCTGAAACTTTTTTTTTTTCAATTTCAAATTTACAAAAAGTAATCTAATTGGCTACCACAGTTATGACCGATTTTTTTTTTTTTTTTTTTAAAGCACTAGATTGTTTTGGTGACATCTGTGAAAGTCCTTTCCACAAAATGAGAATGTATGGCACTGGAGGAACATACCCACCTCCTATTAGAAACAGTATTTCATACACCTTTATTATCATAGAAGGCCTGTACATACACTCATTTTCAGATTATCTTCAGCATATCAGTGTAAAATTGAGATATTCCTTATTCTGAACCACTGGCTTGACTTGGATCCACTTCTATAGAGTTGTTTGGCCAAAACACACCTGCATAACAAGAGGCAGCTATCCTCAGCGGAGGGACACCCTGCCCCTGGAAATGTGACATGAAGCAGCGTGCCTGCCGCTCTGGATGTGTGAAAGCAATGTGGCACTTCAGGAACCCTTACAATATTTCTGACCTTGGCCATTCCACCGAAAGGCACTGTGTCAGACGCAGCATGAAAAGAGTTCATGCAGCTGCATAGCTTAAACAGGTTGTCCCCTTATTTATCCCTGTACAGCCTCCCAACAGCAAAACACATGCCCTTGCAGCCACAAAGACCAGCTATTGTAATTCTCTCCGTATTGAGTTTCCCCACAGGGTTTTCCTGCCTCGCGTGGTTAGCGCGGCATGCAGCAGCATGTTGGCCATGGGGATGGAGCCACAGCGATTGTGTTACAGCCACCCAGCACAGTGCCCCATGCTCGGGCAAAAAGAAAGCCTTCAGAAGAAAGGCATTGTACAGTTTTGTTCACCACTGGTTGCAGAATTACCTTTTCTTAACACCCCCTCATTCCTGCATTCAAACTAACACAAGGAAACATTAAGTATGTTTTCCTCCAGGTAAACACCTTCCCTGTAAGAGGCTCTGTGTGCCTCAGCAGGTCACAACTACCCTACACGCAGCTCCTGTATGCTCAGCCAGCCTTCCAGTCTACAAACATTTTGCCTTTCAAAGGGGTTAAGCTTTAACATCCTTTACGTATCCTCTCTCCTCTCCAGCCTCCTGCCTTCAGAAATCAGGTAGAGAAAACCTGTAGATCTATTTCAACACGACTTACCTTCCCTACATGAAAAAACAGTATGCAAATCAGTATTAGTCCCAACCACGGTATAATTGCCATTACTCCTGGATTTATTGCGATTAGTCAGTTCGAGTGGGTCCAACATTCACGCATTTAGCATCCAAGGCTCACAGCAGTGAGCGCACTATGAGCACACAGAAATTAACACTAAGAACCGTCAATACAGCACCCCTTTGCCTCTCTGCAGGTCTCAGATTGGAGTGTTTCACAGGAAAAAGTTGAATGCAGCTCTGAGGGCTCATCTACATGAAAAAAAAGCTGCTTCCACAGGCCTCATGTAAAAGCCCCAGCTTGCAGACCATGCCAAAAGCTAAGCCTCCTGGCAATCTCTGCAGTGCTCACTAGCTCTGTTTAAAGTAGCAAGGAAGTTAGTGCAACCCAAACAGGGTAGAACATCGAAGCAATTGGCACTGAAGACACTACATCTACCTGTAGCTGGGGTATTTTACTTGAAACTACATTTTGCCTGGTTCCCTGGACAGGCGTTCCCAATGCAAAAGCGGTACCAAGCTGTTGAAAGGGACCACCAATACCTCCTGTCCCCATTAGAGGCTGAACCACACTTGGAAAGAAGTTTCTTGTACAGCCCTCCGTCAAGGAATCTTGTTTGTACACACCAAAACCACTTTGTGAACCAAACCAATTAGCAGTGTAAGTGGGGACAAGGAGGGGATTCAGTTCAAAATTGCACTGCAGCTCCAAACAAAAAACTAAAAAAGCAGTCTCGGGCACTCCAACTATGTAGAAACATCTTTTTGGGGGAACCCAAGTTCCCCTAACAGTTAGTCTGGGTTGGGAACCCACAAACCTTGCCAAATGACAGCCGAGAGGCAGTGCTACTGGATGCTGCCTTTCTGGACCACTGCTATCTTTCTTTCAGAGACAGGTGCCTGAAAAAAGGAATTATTACTCTTTCTCTCTTCAGCTTCAACTCAACAAGTCATAGGTTTAAGTGCTGTTCAGGTGTAAAACCTCAGGCTACTGGAGGTGACATCCATCCTAAGGCAGCTGCCCAAACAAAGTGTTTATGTACTGTGGGAACAGATAAAGATCCCGTAGTGCATGTAGGGAAGCGGCTGGGAAAAGCAGCGTAGATTGCTCCTCCCCTGGGAAAAGCCAAACCCATTCCTGGGGTTGCCTTCTGTCAATGACCCAGGTGCACTTGGTGGAAAACACAGAAGGATGGAGAAACCCAGTGTGTAGGAAATTTATCCTTGAGGGAAAAAACCCCCATGATTTGAGTTGTGTGTTATAGGAAGTACTGCAGTAGGAACCACTTGAAACACCAGAGGATGAGACTCACAAGGAACAGGGCAAGCATGGGGATGACCCAACACAAGCCGGTCTTGGCAGCCAACAACCCAACACGCTGTCTCTCCTGTTTTGAGTGACCACCTTGACAGACGAAGCAAGTCGTCAACTGTTCTTATGGACATTTGAAAGGGCCCCATGACGTGGAAATCATATCTGTATATACATCAAGGAACAGAGGATAGTGGTTAATAAGGACATATAAACCTGACTGTTGGATGTAAAGATGGTTTTAGCATGTAGTGTAAATTGTGTTGGTGAGAGGGAACTTCAGGCATAAGAAATAAATAGAATGGCAAGAAGAAAAAAAGGTATGGGATAGAAGGATCAAGTGTTGTAATGCAGCGTAGGTTAGGTAAGTAAGTGGAAAAGCGTGATTAGGACACAACTGAAACCATATATGAACAGGGCAGTCAGAGGATACTTAGATGTATCAAATAACATAAAACTGGAGCATGACGCAAACAGTATGGAATAAGGGGTGGGGATTGTACTGGGTCTGACTGGGATGGCATTAACTTTCTTCATAGTAGCCCATATTGTGCTGTGCTTTGTATTTGTGGCTAAAACAGCGTTAATAACACACCAATGTTTTGACTATCGTTGAACAGTTCCCCTAATGGAAGTAAGTTTTATCATAGACTGATTATTTTAAGAGACTTTTAGGTCAGGAAAAGAGCACATAAAGGCCTTGAAGAAGAAAATAACGTGAATCAGTACCTTCATCAGCTGCATATCGTATACCTTTCGGATCCAAATTTTCAAAAAGCCTCATACTGTGGGACATAACCAACTAAGACTTACAAATCCCCCAATGCACACACACATATTTTGCATTCATTGGAGGACACACGACTCATTAGTGGCATTGTTTCAACAACCAATTTCAAAAAACAAATTCAAAGATGATCTGGGAAAAAAGCCTGCCATTGTCCCACAATAGTTACTATTCTTATTAAACACAATTCTTTAAAAAATGGGGCAACTGTTGTAACACATTGAACAATGGATCCCTGGCTGTCTCCTCCTCTCCCCCTCCCAAACATCAAATATTGAGGAGAAGCTTTTGTTTAAATTGCTCAGTTACTGCTGAGTTGTTTACTGACCTCTTAAATTTTATATTACAACATGCTGCTGTGGTAAAACTGCGAGCACAGACAAAATAGCTGCTTTAAAAGTTTCTCCCCCCCATTGTATAAGGAGAACAATTCACCGGAAGAAGACCTCAATTCCATATTTGTAAAATGAGGAACAGCTACAATGGGCTAGAAATGAATTATAATGAGGCACAGTGCTCCACTTGAAGGGTAGCTGCCTTCGAGTACATCAACCTGCCAATTACAGCTGCAGAAAACATTCAAGACAGACATGTGAGAGCCCGGAACAAAGAGGAAATGAGGATATCTCACTGACCCATTGCCACCTCTGCAGCAGGGGTAACATGCACACTTAGGGGTAACAACAGATAGGGCAGGAGGGTCAGAACAACCTGTTGCTGTTTTTTTTTTTTCTCTTGGAAGAAGAATATGCCATAATGAAGACAGGAATGCCTTTTATCGTAGATAAGTCTGTCTGCTTCTCTATATATGCTTGCAAATGCTAGGAACCACCAAAATCCCCTTCGGTGGAATGCCTCCCTGCTCCCAAACTAGATCAGCCCACAGTGCTCCATCCCAGAGCAGAATGATCAAGCCTGAAAAACATGAGTCACTACACTTAAATTCTTGATAGTTATTACTACTGTTATTTTAAGTCATAGGACTTAGTGCAATCTGTGGTTTGTATACAGGAGGAATTATTTAATGCGCTTGGGAGTGGACTTGGACTCAGTCTAGTCAGCTTCACCTTAGTCCCTGGGAAGGTGATAGAGCAACTTATCATGGAAACCATTTCCAAACGCATGAAGGGCAAGAAGGTGGTCAGAAAAGGTCAGCATGTATTTATGAAGGGGAAATCATGCCTAACCAACCTCATCACCTTCTACAATGAGGTGACCAGCTTGGTGGATTTCATTAGAGCAGTGGATATTGTTTACCTTGACCTCAGTAAGGCTTAATAAAGTACCAAGCTGTGTGGTGCAGTCACCACGCTGGAAAGAAGGGATGCCATCCAGAGAGACCTTGACAAGCTTGAGAGGCAGGCCCATGCAAACCTCATGAAGTTGTCCTGGTTTGGGCCAGACTGGGCAAATAAGAGGACTCTATGAACACCTTATTAGCCACATAAAATGCATCAAAGTTGGAAGCAAGTCACAGGAGTTACCTCCAATGAATGCCACAGTTCAGATCACATTGAGACTAATTCATTGCTCCATTCTAGAATAAACATGAGCAAATATTCAGAGTTAAACCACTGGAGCCACAAGACCATGGGAGCAGAATCAAGACTGATATATCCCTTTCCAGAAATATTTCCAAATAACTTATAACAGTAAAATACTGCAGCATCAGCACTAATAATTTCCTTCTTCAGAATCTAATGTTGATTTGTCTTATATTCTGCAAGCACCCAAGCTGCAATTCATCAAGAAGTTTGTACTAATACATTGTTATACTCCCTAAAACGATCTGAAATTACCTTCATGGAAATTGTTATGTTGCAGCGTTAAGAAACTGATTTTTTTTCTCCCTGTTTGAGATAGAAACAAATACTCTGTTCATCGGTGAGAATGTTATTGTGAGGCCATAAAACACCTGACACCACATACCTGCTAAAGGGGAGGTAAGGAGAGGAAGATACATCCCTACTGTGACTTGTAATCCCACTGAACTCCAACCCAGGCCTTGTGCTCACAGCTGAAGGCAGATATCAGGCTGTTACTCCAGGGCTAAGCCCTTCAAGAAGAATGAGGAAGGAAAGGGAGGGGGTTAAAGCCAGGCTTTTTCTTTTCTTTTTTGAGGAGCACACATTTGTTCTTTCACTGGACAGTTTACACCAAGTTTACCAGAGAAGTAATTGACTACTATGGTTATAAAGGAGTCAAAAATGTATGCTGAAATCACAGTATGAAACCTATTTCCCTGCAGCTTATGCTAAATACTGTATCTTAAAACTGCTGTTAAGCCCACCTAATTTTTTTTACAAAATAATGGTATGTCCAACTGACATAAAGCAGACTGCTCTGATCTCTGCAGGTGCAGCAGTGCTGCACATCTGACTAGAGCAGATACAGCTACTGTCAGGGAGATGAGGGAAGAGTCCATGTGTAGCGGTATGGCTCTACAAATTCCCCAAATAAAGCAAACTATGAATAAAATCACTTGCTTTGTGAACAACAGCACCCCACTCCACACAACATCTGGCCTTAAACAATGTGTTAGGAAAATGCAAAGATGTACTGTGGAATTATTCAATTTACTATGGGAACACTGACTTAAGAAATTCAATTCAGGTTAACCTTGTATTTGGTTTCAGTAGTACTCACATTATTCCCTTACAAAACAGTAAGGGAACATGGCTTTAAAGCTTCCTGAAATGGGGATTATTAGTAAAATAAAAATTCTCCTTTAAAAATTTCAATGAGTATCTTTTTTTCTTGACTATCAAGGCAGAAGAGAACAGGAAAGCAAGAAAATTGGGGAGATAACTTTGAGGACAACTGTTTAGCTTGCCTGTAAGAACCAAAGCACTGTAATAAAATATCATCTGTGGATCTGAAGATGCAGGATGAAAGAAAAAAAACCACCCACAAGAGTCTTCTGATCTTCAATTTAAAAAAAAGCTATTGGACACTTTCACATCTACTAGAGACTTATTTTTAGTGGACAATGTTTTTTAGGAAGATTCACTTAAGTGAGAGGAAGATATGCATGTGTTTGAAGATACAGCAGGACTAAGTTCCTTATCCCTGCTGCCTTAAAAAAATCACATCATCTCTGTAGTAGAACTAATAAAAAGGAAAAAAAAAAACCCCACACCACTAAAAAAGCCTCAAACTAACATTAGAATGTTTCCTCTCCAAAAAATGTCATGATTTATAGACAGGTGATTTCACTGAAGAAATAATCACATGCATTGCATTATACAGATTAATGGGCTAAAAATAATAAGTTACTGTGTACACGATAGAGAAAAGACACTGTGCGCAAGTGCGGAGCAGATCTTGCGGGGGGGATAGGTTTTAAACAGTGCAGGGTAGAACAAATTCTAAGCTTAAACCAAAGTCAATAATAATTTATACTACCAAGTACAAAACATGATTGAAACAGCACCTGGATTCTAGATCTCATCCTGGACAAGTATCAAAATTAGTATTGAACAGCAGAGGTTGTATTGAGTCCCATGATGAAACCATAAAAAAAAAAAGAGGATTCTATTATACTCTCAGTTGTGCATGCATGAATCTAGAGTAATGGCTGACATTGATGTTATTTTGTACATTTGAGGCTTAACAGAGTGGAATGGGAAAACACAGAATGTGAGGACTTTCATATACCTTTGATAGATTTTGTAGTTAAAAGGTGCTTTATTATGAGGCTGCAAATGGACAGACAGGAACAGCTATTTTGCAGTCTTAGAAAACTTAATAGCTATGTGCTAACACTTGTTACATTTACCTCAGAAGATGCCCAGGAAATATATTATAATATTGCCAGAAGGGAAGCGAGAAAGGATTACAATTGTTTTCCTGGTACTTCAGAATGGGAACAAAAAGAGAAATGTGAACTGTCTATTGGGGCCCTCAAGTATACTATATAGCACCTGTCCAAAAAAAACCCCCAAAAGACAAAAAACAAAAAACACCAGAATCCAGAACATCCACCCCCTCATCCCCAAATGCAGCCTGTCCATATATTTTGTAAGAATTGCTCTGTTATCTAAGGTTGTAATGAATCTACTTCTTTCTCCTTATGTCTTGTTCCAGGGTCTTTTGGGAAAGCCATAGTAAATTTTAATAGTTTTGCCTCATCTCCCAGGCTGCTCATTGAAAAGGCAAAGACTGTGGTAGTGTGGATGCAACTTACATCTTCAAAAAAATAATTTATACTTATTTATTGTAAAACAAAGGATGTTGAGGGCTCTCATGCCCTCAGCAGAGGGAAACTGGCAGCAGCTAGCTTGAGAAATAACCCTAGACTGTCTCTTCAGACTAAATGAACACAAAGCCTGCTCTCATACGTCATCTCCCTTGCTTTAGGTCTGCTGACTGCCACTGAGCAAGTCATTAATAGTTATGATCTATGCAATATTAGAATCACATGGATATTTTTCACAAACACAGGATAAACTCTTTCAATAAGCCATGCCATTAGGAATGACACCAAGTTACAGCCAGTTTTGAAATTTCTACTTAGAACCATTTTTGTTGATACACCACAGCATTTAGAAGTCCTAATCACAGGCCCAGACCCCATCGTATTTGATGCTGTGCAAACATGAAACAAAAAGATGCCAAAACTTCAGTCATCTTTTGTAGCTGAAAGAACTTTACACTTCCAGTTTTAAGAGCAAAAGGTGGCTCTTGTTGCTACACCAGAGCAATGGAGGTATCAATGCTTGCCTTCCTCCTAGCAAAGCAATGCTAATCCGTTCCTGTTCAGCACAGACTGCCATTTAAGTAGCATTCCTAAAAATCAGGTTTTGAAATTAAAAACTGATATGGGACCAGACCATATGACTTAGGGAGACTTTTCATACAGCAACATTTATGAACTAAAAATTTCAAGGTCACTAGGATCTCCAAGACCTGGTATTGATAGAAAAGATTTCTTTTACACAAGGAATGGCATGCTGTGTTTAAAGTAGCAGAAGCCTGGTACTAACATTCTTCTGCCTGGTACATACACTTTCCCCAGATACCACTTTCTTGTGCACTGACAAAAAACGGAGAACTACAGTTCCTGTGGTGATGGTCACAGAGCTTCCAAAGGAACAGGGAGGAATTACAGTTTTTGTTTGTGGATATATGGTTTTGGCTGATGTAGGTGAGGACACAAGCAGGTTGTGAACTTCCAGAAAACACATTTGACCTGTACTAACACCAACATATGCACCAGCTGAGGGTTTACATGGCTCAGAAATCCACATACATACATTACGCCGCATTGGCCTTCAGAAGCCTGAAGTGAGTTTATTTTCTTAGAAGTTGAAGAATATTTTGAATTTGAGCACTCCAGCAATGCTCAAACTGCTGTATCCCATGCCACACAGAACTGGACAAATTCTCCACAGAGCACTACAGAACAGCTGCAAACTGTAGTCTTGCATGGTAATGGGAAACTGAAGGAGAAATCTGGAAAATATTTTGTTCACACATCTAACGTAATAAATTTCTTTCAAGATTTTTTTACAATTTCTTATGTGACTAGCTTTTCTCTGCACTCAGACAATAATTTTTTATTTTACTCAGCAAAAAACTGGATTCAACTGATTGCCTGAGTCTACCCAAAATACATCTTAAGGTTCCAATAGAACACGTAAAATATTTTAGTCTGAATAAAGAATGCAAAAATTACTGTTCTTGGGTAGTACAATAGTGTATGTAGGACAGTAAGAAAAAGGACTCCAAAAAGAGTTGTAGAAAAGTTATTAAAAATGCAGATTCAGAGAGTTACAGTCTGAAGGATCAGATAAAAACAAAGCAAATGAGACATGTACTAGTCTGATAGCAGAGAAGTTCACATATTCATTCCTAGTGCCCTCGCTCAATACACCTCCATGTTTGCCACTTTGTTCTCTGCTTCCTCTATGTTCCTGCTCCCACCATACAGAGTATCCCAGTCCACTTAGGAAGTAAGACACAAGAAGCCGGAGGGCTCCACTTCAGTTTTTCTCTTGCTGTCTCCATCCTTCCCTTACTCCTACCATACCAGTCTCATGCTACCCATGTCAGAGACTTGGCCTATAGCAGCCAGTGAGAGCACCCTTGTAACCCAGGTCAGCTGGAAGAAAGAGTGGGTACATGTTCTAAAACCTCCTATACTGGAATCCTACACCAAAGCTCCTCCCGTATTAGGTCTTCCATCAGCTACTGCAGATGCCATGCAGAGGAAACAGAGCAAGGCATTGCAGGAGATCCAAGGTGCTGGTGAGAATAGGGAGATTTGTGGAAGAAAACAGCAGAGAAAGTGAAACACAGAAGTATGTGACCCTCCACCTTTTTTTGTTTGTTTGTTTCCAGCCCAACAGAGTCATGATCATCCTAGGTTGACAGCCCTCTGCCACTAAACTCATGGGGACCTCATAGCAAAGTGGTTTTGGGGCATGGAAAAAAGATGGAAGTCCAGTGGATCATATGGGTCAATCTTGCAATATGAATGTGGTCCTTTGATTTGCTGCTGAAGAGCCCCATTTTTAGAGGCTTTTATATGACACTTACCACACTCTTACAGAAGCACCTATCTAATATATTGTATTTAAATCTTTTCCCCTCAAAGTATACACGTTCTAGTAAAAATCTTGTATTTTTATTTCAACAAAATCTGCATTTAACATTTTCAAATGTGGGATTTCCTTGATTACAAGCAAAAAGTAGCATGCATATTTTCATGAGAAAGTACTATTCTTGCTAGGAAGTTTTCATAGATAGGTCCCATACTCCAATCCATCTTGAGGACATTATTCTCCCTATACATTGTCAAGTTTTATTTAATGTGTTAAAGTTTATCTATAGTCACATCACAATTTATAAACAGTCTTTCATGCGGTGATCCCTCAGAAACTTAAGACAGTACACATAGTTTCATGTACTACAATTAAACCAAAACTTATATTCTACTTTGACATCAAACTTAGTGTTCTGATATTTTTTTTTCTTACTGCCAGTTATCTAATGAACCATTTTAACAAGGGACTCATACTGTCCTCAGCTGATGTGCAGTTTACTACTACTAATTCCATTTAAAAGTTAAATCACCTTTAAAGTGTCAGCCTGGATATCAAAGACCAAGAGTGCTTTCTTTTATAAATTTTTGTTTCCAGCATACTTGAGGAACAACAACAACAACAACAACAAAAAAAAAGAGAGAAGAGAAGGGGATTAACACTTGTTTACATTTGTAAACCAATTAAAAATAAATCTTATTAACATGTTAGAATTTTATCATTATATACTCAGATCATACTATTGTCTACAATGGTTGCCTAATATTAGACAATTAGTTGGTCTTATAACCACAAGGTTCTGGGTTGAAATTTTTGAATAAGTGTTCTGGCAAACACACTGTTTTCTAGAAGTTGAAATCCTTCAGTAGTATGATAATATTTTGTCCAATAGCTTTTGTGGCTTCAAAATTCTATTTAATCAACTGGACTCAAGACTGAAAATTGACCTTTTGACATGAACTGATTTTGCACTGTCCAAAGGTGTGTTTTTCCTTCAAGCACAAAATGACAAATTTCAAAACCTCTACAGGTTTCATAAAGCTGAACTAGAATCATCCACATTGCTCCCCTGTAAAATGTCTGAAGAGACCTGATTGCAAGTAGGTTTTCTAACTATTATATCTCCTTAAACTCATAACTTGAACACTTCAGCAGTCAAAACATTTTACACCTGAAGCAGGCATCTTTGCTCCTTATCCTCATCTCTCTCAGTAAGAAATTACCTGTATTTTGTAAAGGAACGACTGTGTGGACTGGCCTCCTTTCTCTTCCCTAGCTGCATTAGTTTTCACGTTGTTCTTCGTTCTATTGTTCCAAGTACTGTCTGAGGAGGATCAGCACCTCTCCAGCAATCCAAGAACTGATAAAATCAGTCCACAAGAGAGAAGCAGAGCAGGTTGTTTGGGGGAAACTACTAGAGGAACAAAGCGAGCAGCTCACATGGTCAGATTTGAGATGTCTTAAGAGACCTTTAAGTAACTACAGATGTATCAGTCTGCATATCCAGCCTGTATTTTTGCCTATGTGTATACAGACACGATTCTGAACTAACACACACAAGCTGTGGGGAAGATTTTAAATTTTTGAAATGCTACCAGTTTGAAATGAAGCAGTACTGTAGTACCTAAATGAGTACATTCTGAGGTATGCATTTCAGATTTGAGAGTATCCAATTCCCTTTTCCAGATACATGCTGTCTGGATTTTTTTTTTTTTTTAGTTGTTTTTACATAGATTAGTAGGATTTGTGGCAATTCCAATACAGCAAGAAGCTCAAGTTATTAGTTGCACTTGTTCACAGGGGTGGGGAGGAAACCTCTTTTGTCATACCACAGAAGAAGGGATTACCAATGAGGCTAGGTTTACATAAAGCAAGGGAAGTATTTCATCTTTCAAGAGCGTCACACAAGCCGGTGATTATAAATTGGACTCCCAATGTATAGGATGACCCTCAAACCAGAGCTAGTTTTAAAACACACCCCACAACTTCACTAATAAGTCTTGAAGGGAAGCAAAGTTTAAGTGCTTTAAAAGCCAGCAAAACAAAGCCAGTATGTTCCAAACACAGTATTCTAGGTCTGGAAAGGGCATCAAGGTCAACTTCTTATCACCAAACGCAAACCCCCAAGGTAGTCTTCTAAATGCAGATGGTGATCCTTAGACTGCAGCCACAGATGATACTGCAGAAGAGACGGATAACACAAGCATTATGGTCCTATGAAACTCCAGCCCTGACAATACTCATAATTACAACAGATATTATTCCAAGGTAAAAGATGCAACAGCACTGTGGAAACCCACAAGGCTAGGTTATAAATGAATGAAATGGCCTAAACAGTTGCTCTCAGGCAACCCCTACAGCTTTCCTGCCATGTCAACAGGTACAGCCAAATGAGACAAAATGAGCTCTCACCATTTGTAGTTGGCTTACAAGGCTTCAAGCAAGGTGGCAATAGAAGGATAGTGAAAAGTGGGATATGAAGTGATAATGAAACGTGATATGAATGGTAAAGACTGATATTAATTGGGAACAGCAGCATTAGACTACATAGGGCAGTGCTGTTAATTAAGAAGTAGATCCTACACAAGGTGTACACCTTGAGCAGGAACATAGTATTAGATGAGCCACACTGCCCTAAAAATAATTCCTCAGTCCTACAACCACAGTAGCAACTGCAAGGATAAAGAAGTAGAGAAATTCTGCAGTGACATCAAAAGGCTCTGGTAGCTGCTTCTCAACAGGAACAGACTCTGGATGGCATCCATCAGCTCTGCCCCAGAGAAGCACAATTGTACAGCAAAGTCCATGCATGCCAAGTCAAACAGCAGAGTGACTTGTGAGTAAGAATAACACAGTAATAAAATTGGTTTTGTCCATTCGTAAACCATCAAGGTGATGCACAGCCATCATATCGGCAGATGTAAACTGGATGAATGTTATCATCATTTCAGAAAGTGCAACTCTGCTAAGAAAGTAAACAAATCAATATTGCAAAACCTATAAAGTAGCAACACACAAAAGCTAGACACTTCGTTTTCTTCCTCGGAAGACAAACCTCAGTGGGACTTCCATTTACATGAGATGGTGTGAGCAAGACATAATGCCTAATCCAAACCTCTTTCAATATCCTCCACGGAATTTCATTCCCCTCAAATTTCACAGCAATAACAGCATCTCCATTCATTTTGGATGCACTTACCAGTGAACACAACTGTCTACCCCACCCTCACCCACACAGACCACCAGGTCATCCAAAGGCTTTGGACTGTCTCAGCTGCATTTGCTCCTCTTATACATCTCACCTCTCTGTGTATCTGAGCAGCTCTGAACAGATACCGTCTGCAAACAAAGGAACATGTTACCCCTTTCCCCAGCCTACACTGCCCTCCAGCCCAGGAGGACCATATTCCTTGGTTTAAAAGGCCCGTCATTCTGGATGAGAAATTCCAGGGCAGGGGAGCGGTGGGGGGATGTGTGTGTGCGGGATGTGGGCTGCAGGTGTGCAGCAGGCTAGACACATTTTTAAGTACAAGTAGAATCATTAACTCTTATGATCATCACTGACCACCAGTGTATGTGTTGGAGAAGCCACTTTTTGATAGTCTTGTACTAGCTTTGAGTATATTTCCTGATACACTGCTTACAAGGCTTGTGGACAACTGTGAAGCACTTCCAAATAGGCTGTTACAAATAATTCTGAATAACTGTCATTCAGCAAGCCTTTACAGACATTGTTGCCTCCTTAGAAAAGAGATTGACTGAGAACATTAAATCGATACAAGCCCAAGCTGATCCTTGGCTTTAGCGCAAGATTGAAAATTGGCCTTCAAGCAGTTTGAACACTTTTGTACTTCCTTCAAGGTCTGTGTAGCACTGACCAACCTTGAAAATTCTTGATCTACTCTAGGTCCTCCATATTACTTGAATATTAATTAGTAGGTCAGATAGCAGAAAGTGTTTTTCTACTGAAACCATTAACAACAAAGTTTTACGCTGTCTGAGGTCCTCTGTCTGCCTTCCTATACTCCTTGGCAGCAGCCAGAGTCCCACTGCCGTGTCTGACATCCAACAGCTTTAAGCAGCTGGAAAAACCATCTTTGACTGAGAGACTTCTGCTTTGCCAACAATGAACGTCTGCCTTCAAGTCTTGGAAAGAGTTCAAAAATCCATGACTTTAGCAAGATTAAGTGCAGAATCAGCCCTCCATGTCTACTATTCCAGAAACATATAGAAAATAGGTCAATTTTGTACAAGCAGGTCTACAGCAGGTCTTAGCTTTTGTCTTCATTTGATATCATACATTAAGAACAGAGAAGCAGTACCATTATATTCTAGCATGTTCCCATTATATACAGAAGTAAATGCACTCCTAGACAGCAAGAAGAATTACCACTATAAACCAGGAGCTAATCTGTCAATCACAAGAAGTAGGATTATTCTGATTAAATGCAGAAATTCTCATCAACACAAACCACTTTAGGCTTCCATGATTCTCAAAGATTTAGGGTATGATTCCTTTCATCCTAAATTAGATGCCTAAAATAGGTCAGATTAATCTCACCCTAGCTCTACCTATTTCTATGTAGTAACTATACAGACAGCCTAAGGTGACTAGTTCAGACAGATAAACGAAGCTAGGGGAGATTCATCTTACTCAGGATGCCTACAAGCTACCAATAAGCTCTCTCTCTGCAGGAGAGCCCAAGATATATCAAGAAATGTGTTTACATTAGGAAGCATCAATCCTGTAGAAACTGGTGGAAAAATCATTTGAAATGGTGAGTGATCATAGCTTTACACATCCTAAAACAGGAACAATTTAAAAAATGGATAAAAAAAGACAGAACACCTAAACAAAATAGCAAAACAAGAGCAAAACCCACCTCCCCACCCCACTTACCTGAAGAGACACATTTCAAAGGCCTTAGTTTGTTAATTCTCACAAAAACAAAACCTGAGAAAGTTTTGCACACAACAGAGGGGCAAAACCCTTTAAGCTAAGGGACAATACTGGCAGTAAAACAAATACTAATAAACTGGCTTTGAACTTGCCTTCGCTAAAAATTAGAAGGTTTCTAATTTCCACAGGAACTCAGCTGGAGAACAACCAGCTTATAACAGGGCAAAGAGCCCTGCTAAATTGAAGACTGACTATGACAGCCTTCTCAAAGGGATTTATATACTACAGCAGCTGTGATGGCAAGAGAAAAGACAGGATGACTCAGGAGGTCCCTTCCAATCCTATATTCCTAATTTAAGTTTCTACTAAATAGCAGAGGTCACACTGATCAAAGAGCAAATAGCACCAGTGTTCATGTAATTCAAGAAACAACTTCAAATCTCTCCTCTTCTTCCCCCATCTCACCCACATCTCAGCCCCCTCAGCCTTCCTCTGACCCTAAGCCACTAGTGCCAGATAGACTAAGCAGCCCTATTATTTTCTTCAAATAAATCACCTCTGCCCCGATACTGAAGAAGGGTGAAGAGAGCTTCCAATCCCTCTTCGTTCATTACCACAGAGAAGATACTATACAGCTACGCAACAGAAAATAATTTTAATTCACCCCATCAGCACCATTATTTATGCACTATATGATAATGCATTTCAAAGCAGAAGGATAACACAAATAAACCACTCCAGTAAAACACTTCATCCAGGAAACTAGATATTATTTTATATATTTATGATATCTAACCACAAGATATAATCTAGGAAACACATCCGACATCCATTTACAAAGCAGGTATAGCTTACCAGAAGAGTTTACTTTTCTCACTCCAGCAGAGCTCCACAACATATGCAAACTCTAGTGCCAACTGGTGGGCACCAGCTAAGAACTGGCTGTAATGAGAAGAGAGCTTTCACCTGGGCCTTTCAGGAAGGTTCTCCTCCTCTTTGGGAGGGTAATCAAACACCACAATTAAGAAAGCAAAACAGCAGCACCTGTGGAGGTGGTACTGACACTCGGAAAAACAGATCCCTAAAGAAATTTTCAAGGGAAGCCTGCGTACTTTTATGAGACTATATGTTACCTAAGTAAAATAAAAAGCATATAAAACAGCTGCAATGTCTGCACTGAGGTGTGAACTACCGTGAAAGTGGAAATACTTACAGAAATGTTTTAGGAAAAAAAAAAAGAAGGTTGAACATTCATATAGCAACATTTAAAAAAAAAAAAACCAAACTCAGACCAGCTCCCCTCTCTGGCGAGCGGACAGCAACCAGAAGCACGCCTAATTCTCAAATCCAATGTGGCTAGCTCAGGAGAGGGGTGCCATGCCACCGCCATTCGTTTTGGCACTCCCCATTGCACTGCTTTACACTACATTCAGGAGGGAAGAGGCAGGACTTGAGGTACCTGTGGCTACATGAAACCTGCACGTTAGGGAGAGGCATGTGCAAGGGTTGCTAATAATAGTGGTAGAAGATGTTCTATGTGGCAAAGTGCAGTAAGTGGGTCTGTGCTGTCTGGCAGGGAAAAGAGGAGTGTGATGGGTTGAGGGAAATGTGTGTTGGTGTTGGTGGGTGCAGGGGAGTTTTGTGTAGTGTGTGGTGTTAAGGTGGAGGATACTGGAAGGGGATGTGTTTATGCAGTGCAGCAAAAGGTGTTTGAAAGTCCTGTTTGGGCCTGATTAAAGGAAAAGTTTCTTCAGGCAATTACTGAGGGAAAAAAAGTCATTATTCAATGGAGTAGGAAGTGACTCAGGAGAGCAGTCATATCCTCTAACTATTTTTGGTGAACCCAGATTGGTTTCAATGACCAAAGTCACTTTTTTTTCCATTAAACTCTATGATGGAAAAACTACAACCATTCAGTCCCTGCTGTAGCTGGATCCTGGACTTAGTGCTCTTGTGAGAAGATGATGAAGGACAATTTGCATGAGTTGTTATTGCAAGGGGAGCACTATTAGCATAACTAACCTTTCACCTGATTAAGCGCTAAGAGACTCATGGAGGTAAATCACTGAACCTAAGCAACTTACTGAAAAAGTAAAGAAAAATAGGAGGCAAAATTAAGTGGCTTTATATGGTCCCCTTACAGGTTGAAGGTAGTCCAGAACTCAATGAAGACTGTACTGACCACAAGGGAACCTCATTATGAAGAACGAACATGATGTTATAAATGGGAAAGGACAAGTAAAGTGTTCCCTCCAAAATGCTGCTGACCCTGGTGAGAAGGTATATACTGACTATATAGGTTATTTCTGAACAAATAATTTTTCCAAAAATACACTGTTTAAAGTTTTCTGAGATGCTAAAAAGAATCAGTGCTGCTCTTAGCCAAGCTCTTCCCCACTAATTGCAATACAGCTGCTGTTAGCCAATTCCCCTGGCCTCTCCAGCTTCCACAGTGATTTGAAACCCTGATAATGTTTTTTATTTTGTTTCTTCTGTAGACAGAGGCAAAAGCATTTCCTTTCCAACAGCATGACACAGGCTACAGACAGCCTGACGCCAAAGCTTTCTGCAGATCAATATATTTAATGCATTTGAACTCAGTAAAATCTCCCAAGCTAGTCCAGGCTTGCTTGAGGAAAAAGCAAGCCAAAAGGCTAGAGAGCTGTGTGGATATGGATTTAATATTCAATTTGCTTACTTAAAGATCTCTCCATTTTAACAGAAACCCATTTAAGTTACCTTAGGTTGTAATTTAGAGTATTTTTCTCAAAAAGTTTTGGTGAGTATGGAGAAAAATTTAATTTAGTAAGTTGAGTCAGATACACTCAAACCCCGGCTGGCAGAAGGTATGTTTATATGCATAAAGACACAACAGTGAATAAATCCCAAAGATTGTGGGAACAAAAATATTATCAATCCCATCACACCAATTCTCTTTCTCCCCATCTCCCAGATTTATTTTGTGCACTTGAATATTGCTCCAGCCACTCTGGCCTTTCCCACAGGCTTTCCTTGTTTACTTAAGATTCCTCTCATTTTCATTAACCTTCAATCTTTATTGCTACAAAGCATCTTTCTTGCCCATCAATGAAGTTTTACTGCCTCTTAAACACAACAGCCAGAGGCAATGACACAAGTGAGGAAGCCAGTCGTTTTCCTATCAAACCCATCAGAATTGTTTTCCATCCATTCAGCCTCAAAAATTCCCCAGGGATTCCTGTTCACTCTACCTTCTTCTCCTCTCCCACTCCACAAAACTGTAGATCACAAAAAAAGGAATAAGCCTCACTAAAACAGCTGCCATGCTTTTCAATCTTATTTCATATCCATCAAAAGCATGATTATGTATTAGGCTAGGCTGTAAAACTCCATAATACCACAGAGCAATTGCTACCTTGCTGTCAATGTTTAAAAGCTGCTAAATAATGGTACCCCAAGTTCACTATTTGTCTTGCAAAACAGAAGCATTTTTATTGCTTACAATTGGAAGAGCAATTTAATAAACTTCAGCTCTAGGTATAACCTTGGGTTGCCAGAAACAGTGAATAAAATAACATCTTCCACCTTAACACAGTATTAACTATGATGCTCAAATACACATTGCTTGAAATGCAAATATTAATTATTTCATGCTAATATTTCAGCAAGAATGAATGCAATTATTTCATCAAAGCAGATGCAGTGGGAGGTAAGCAAGAAAAGGTAGCTGTTACTGGTTTGTGGGAAATAAATTGAGTCTTTCTCTCAGTCATTTTTTCTTGTATGGATTAGGTGATTAGAAAGAGAAATGTTGCCTTTCTGTCACATCAAAAGGTCTGGCTATGGAGTTCCAGACCACTTGTGCTGCTTTCCTGAATACTAACAGTCCAGGTTAACCTAATAATATTTGCAAAGTGTTTATAGTAATTTTTATAGGGTTTTTATTGAAAATCTGGAAAGTGAGAATCAGGGTATATGATACAATCATTAAATTTAACACCATTTATTTCTCTCTCTGAGTGCATCCCATTCTGCTACAAATCTTCATCCTGGTACATTACAGTGTTACAAGAAAGTAGGGTCCCTGCCACAAATTCCAGGACAGCCTGACTCAAGCAGCTCTTGGGTATGGCACTTAATTCCTCTGTAGCAAATACATGAGGGGAGCAGGTGAATTATATCATCTGGGCTCAGCACAGCAGAACAGGAGAAAATTACAGGAAAAGCTTCCGTGTCTGGTTTTTGCACAACGTTGTCCTGTGTTTGAAATGGCATAAACCAGCTGTGGGTATTTCACCCTGTGACCAGGTCTGCCTGATGCCATGTCAGAGGCATTGGGCAGCAGCCCAGCTCTCTGCATGTTCTCTGCTTACCAAGTCAAATTGCAGATGGGCTGCTTTAGCCAGAAGCTTTGCATGATGCCTATCAAAGTTCCTAAAGAACTCAGTGATCAAAAAAGTGATAATCCCCTCCCAGAAAAACTGTCTTCATGCAGGTCCTGAGGCCTCTCTTGGCTTGAGGTTCTTGTGACGGAAAAGTTTAGCCTGGAAGCAAGTAAGCAATAAAAATTCACACATCCATTCACATCACAATGCTAACTCTCGTCTGCATAAACTTCTCATTGAATCAACTGTTCCTAGCCGCTTGCCCCCTCTATTCAGCAATGCATAACAGAATATATGCGTTTTAGAAAATAAGTCTATTGTTCCTTGCGATCTACAGAAAGCAAGTTGTGCCCATGCTTTCTGAAGAAATAGCCGTAATGTCACATAACAGCTGCGTGCTAAAAAGGCAAAAAGATGGCAAAGAAAGGCAAAAAGCAAAACTATGAGATACAAAAAAAGGACCTTTTCTACCTCAACAGGACTGCCATCTGAGCAGCAAGGTTTCTGTTTTGAACTTGCATTGTCAGGGATCTCAACTGTAATTATTGTATCCTACACTACAGGCCTCAAAATTTGCACGTCATTTCCCAGTCCATGAAAATGTCTACTCTGTCTCTTAAATTTAAATATGCAAATGTAATGCAGTAGCATCTAGAGAGTCCAACCCATACTGAGTCAGGCAGAAGACAGAAAAAATACTCTGCCTGCAAACTTGTACTCTTTCATATGCCAGTAGCGTAGGTAAAAATTCCAGTATAATCCATCGGCATATGGACCAGAGGCCAAATTCCTCTCTGCTGTATATTGGAACAGCTCAGCCAGTTGAATTCAAATAACCCGTGCCATTTCATTCCAGCAAAGAGTTTGCCCCAAGGATCTTGCTAACACTTTTGATCATAAACAGTAAAAGGGCAGTAATACTCAAGCTCAAACGAATTAACATGCTAGGTTTCTATGGCTCAGAAGAAGCAAAAGCTGTTCAATTTACTGTGAAAAGAAGGCATTTGTCTGATAAATGAAAAAAAAACCCTTGTCAAAATAAGCGTGTATATGATGGTTCAGAAATACAAATTATTCACTGCTAAGAACATGCAAGGCCAAATATTATGGATGGCAGGACATAGCAATGCTCTTCTGGAAGCTTCTCATGAGGCAGGCAAATGCTGATCTCTTTAAACTCCGACTCACACAAGGAAGCCCACTGAAATCACCGGGACCATTCACCTCGCTGTGAGGTGACCTACACCTGCGCTTCCCAGTGCAAGACTAGAAACCTCAACCATCCTAAAGGGTAGCTGATACTACACTTATTTTTTGTACCTGTAAAATGAGTTACACCAAGAGACTTTCAACAATAGCAAGAGGTGAATAAGACAGTACAACACAATACTGCTGTAGGCCTGGATTTGTTGCACATATTTAATTATTATTCTGAAGGAGATGTAATGACCAACTGTTAATTAAGTTAGTCAGATCTGAAGAAAGCTGTTAGGAAATTTTGAGGGACCTCTGATTCATAATAGGGACTGCGATGGCAGGGAAAATGCCAGGCTGCCAATTAAAGGTCTGGTGATCAAGTAGGGTAACAGGAACGTCTCATGCGGATTGCTAGATCTTCAACTAGCTATTATCACTCAAGGAAAAATCACAAGTTTCATGTGAACAAGTCTTTCCCTAAAACAAACACACATTTGCTCAAAAAGCAGTGATATCATCCTCAAAAAATGTTAAGAAAGGCAGTACTGGAGTTATGACTTCTTATAACTTCCTGGAACAGCATGTTCGTGTTGGTTTCCTATCTTAAAACACTGTACCAGGCAAAAAACCCACAATCCCCATCCCCTACTCCCCCACCCCAAAAAAACCCAAATCCAAAGCAAAGAAAGAAAGAAACAACAACAAAAAAGAATAGCTGAAAAATATTAGGGCAATGAAAAACTTGCCCAAAAGACAGAGACATACTAAAGAAAGACAAAACAGAAGTCCTTTTCTACATAACCATTTCTTCAGAAAACTCACTTTTATGCTCTTTTATTCTGCTACAATTCTGTAAAGATCTCTTCTTCTCAGAAGTTTCTACTGTAACTGTTGCAGACGATTTAAACAAAATGGCCCCAATATTTTCAGTGAGACAAAGAATAAGAAGAAACACAATAACATTATACAATAGTATGGAGAATGTAAATTACAATACCTTCAACAGAGCGTAATTAAACTGTATTAAACATTGCTGTGAACTGTCAATAAGTGCACCTATAAGCCATATTAAGGTTAAAACAGTGAAGACAAGACAACATATTTTTCTGCTCAGGTTAACAGCTCTAGGTGAAGTTAACATGGGTGCGAATTCAAACTCCCAACCAGAAATAAAACCTAAGCTATATTATCCTGCAATAGTCTGGAAAAGAACAGCAGCCCTTGTGTGAAATGACTCCAAGAGAAGAATCTTAGTACCATACGTTGGTAGGAGAAGAAATCTCATTTCTTTAAGTGGTTCTTGGTCAAGAGGAAGTTTGGACCACCTACAAATTTATGTGTCTGAATATGAAAACTGTGATGAGAAAATGCTTGTTCAGTGGCTGCTGAAGCTCATTTTTCACTCTAATAAAGTCCCACAAACTGGCCCACCTCAGCAACAAGGTGCTCATCTCAAATTCAGGAGACCCTGCAACCCTGAAAAAACACCTAAGCCCCAAAATCTCAGATCTGCTCAGCGTACATCTAACACGCACAGGCAGATTTGCACTCCTCAGAAAATACCTAGTTTTTTAGGTCACGGCTGGAGGAGGTAGTATCCCATATTCCACAAACGTACAGCTGGAGCACTCGAGTGTGAGGGATCTCGTTTCCAGGCTCTCCCCACCCTGAGGTGGTGTGGACACCCCCCTCCTAGTAGAACTACAAGATGGTCTGGAAAACAGGAGTAGGGAGCAGTCCACTAGTCCCGCTACAGCCCTGCCAGAGCAAAGTGGCAAATTTCATGCAGCTGGCAGAAAACGTCGTGAGAGGACAGCACAGCCCAGCGACTGGACTACTTGGTAAGGAAGGGAAGAGCCCTCGGTTTCACACAAGCAATGAGATCCCACATATCTGTCAGGCTGCAATGATGACCACGAAGCCTGATGAGTCCTTTTAAAAAACTCTGCTGTGGGGACCTACCTCCATAGAAGAGCCTGGACTCTGCAGCCTGTAGGCACTGGGCTCTGCTCAGCCTTTGCTATGGGCTATTTCAAGGCAGTTTCTGCTGCGTTTGCAGGTTTCCACCCAATTCTGGCATGCACTACAGAGGGAGATTGTGTGTCCCAGCCCTATGTCTTTATTGAGCCTTCCTGGGACTGGCTACTGAAGACACCTGTTTCAGCCCTAAATATGACAGCAGAGAAGCACAGAGATTACATCCTGCCCTTTGTTCTTACACGTAAAGCATTTCTGGCCCAACATTTTAAACACTTCACAATTCTCCCACCAACTGCAGTGGGAAGTGTATTGCATCTTCTATATTTTGATTTAAGTCTCCTCTGTACTTTGCAGCTGAGGACAAAAATGTTGTCCTTGTGATAAATTTCCTTACCATAAGATCAGAGACACTAACAACAATGAAGGAAAGAAAAAACACTAGAAAAAAAGAAGTGCATTACTTAGACAAAATAATGGAAACCATAAATCACTGCAGTGACAGGATTAAATGTGAAACCTTTAATTATACATTTAATCATTTACCAACTTCTTATTTTCCCTGTAGTAATGCTCATGAAGCTTCAATAAGATCTGAGTTTGAGGACTTTTTTATTTTATACCTGGATTGCAAAAGCAATACACATAGAAAGGGTTTTAAGAATAAAGATAATATTAACTTTAACCTTCAACTATGCTGACACCTTTACTGAGCACCTTTATTGTTCTCAGTCTTACTGGCCCTCACTTGATGGCATCACTGTGTCAATGCATGTCAAGTCCATCTCCATTGCACAGATATTATATGAAACAAAGTAGAACTAAGGGGGAAATAAGTGGTGGTTCAGAAAGTAACTACTGTATTAAAACAAGAGAGTGTAATTACATTGTTGAAGAAGATGTGTTATTTATGAAGTACGGACAAACCTGTGCCCACAGGCTTTGTCTGCTCCACTGCCTTTTCCACAAGGAGGCAAGAAGCAGCTGCTAGAGCAGAAAAGTGACTCTTCAGCCCCTGAACACCTTTCCCTATAGATTCCAGAGTCCAGCAACAGAGAGCAGGGCTGCTGTTGCTGTTGCCATCGGGTTCAGAGTGAGCAAGGGAATAACCCAATTTCTGTAAAAATTCTGTGCACCAGAATAATCTTTCAGCACACTCAGAGTAGTACTTACTGAAAACAAAAAACCCCAAAACAAAACAAAAAGCAAAAATAGCAAAATTCCCGTTTTTCTAACTGGAGAGTAAGGCAAAGTCCAGACAGCTTTGGTGTTTACACAGATCCCCTCAAAGAATGCGCAGTAGGAAAAAGCAGACTTTCATCAAAGTCGAAACATTGCTTGGATGCTAAGAAAAACAGCCTAATATTATACTAAACACATCATCTAGTAGCAATTGTAAAGGCACTATTATACTGCTAGATATTGCATTGCATATCAGAGAGCTGTTGGCAGGAAAATACTTGTCTGCTGGAGTACCCTTCGTTTTGTTCTATCGTGTTGCAGGCTCTGGCAAATTGCCTTAAGGTTCCTAGCTGGGGTGGGCTGTCACACAGCTAAAACCGTAATTCAGCTGCTCTACATTTTCCTTAAAAAGTGTCCAGTGGGCCTGGGTTGCAGTGAAGATGGGTTTGCTCTACTCATTCAGCTCATGCTTTTTGCCCCAGCACAGAAGACAGGAGCAGATAGGGCCTTGTCAATGTTGATGGTGCAGAAATGGGCAGGACCAAATACAGTGGGGAAGCACACGCTCAGAGGGAGTTTCAGCCATCCCAATGGAGGAAGGCAACATTTTATGTCTTTTGTAGAGACACAAACCACCAGACGGGGAACTCCGAGGTAATCTTCAGGTTGGTTTTTGGTTTGGTTTTTTTTTTTCCCCTGCCATTTTAGTCATCTGTTTTGATTTGGACCATCTTTTTGGAAAATAAGTTATCCTCTGTACATGGGACTCTTGAATCTATTGGATTGGCTTGTTCGTACTTGACAGACCTCCTGGCTCACTGCTATGAACTGGAGAAAATGCTCCAGACTCTGCTGTGGTCTCTACCTCTACCACATTTTGGAACAGGTGAACCCAGAAAGAAAAGGGGATCATATAATTAGGTTCTGACTATCACATAGGTTGACTACACATTTGCTTCTCAGCTAGGTAATTTTTTCCATTGCATTTTGTAAGCAAGAAAAAATTGCCTAGGGAAAGCAGGGAACACAGGCCCAGATCTGTAGGAGTCTAAGTACAGTCAGCACCGGGAAAATGAGTTTTCTTCCTTTCTTTCCTCTCTTGGATCTCTTTTTGAGTCATGAGGAGTTTGGACAGATTCGGTAGTTAGATATTTCTTTGTCACCCACCCAATTTGAAAAGGGCCTTAACAGCACAACTTGCATAAAAAAACCCACAACACAGAACTGCCTATTCTATTAAATCCACGTTCAAGGCTTAAACTGAAAATACAGGAGGTGTCTGGCTTAGTACTTCTGAACGTATGTGGGGCACCAGTGTCAGAGACCTGGAAACAGGAGACATTTTTATCATCTTTTTCTCAAAAATTACTGGAGAGGAAATTCCTGAGGCAACGCTTAAGGCAGGATCACTCGTTGTGTACCTGACAATGCAAGACTGAGATGCCGGGACATTTACTCACCCTGCCAGCAAGATGATCTGTAGGTCTTGGGACTTTTTCTCTCCTTCCTTTCTCTAGTCCACTCATGCATCAGGTCCCTTAGAGATATGGGACAGCCAAGTGAATTTATGTTTCTTGCTCTGGGTGTAAGATGGTTTCCTGCGACAGAGAAGATATAGAGATCATATGTAGCATATGAAGGCACTGGGACAATCATCTCCAATCATAGTATAATTCAAGTAGGTCCTACCTCCTGCCTTCAACAGTAGCCAATATTGAGGAATACAACCCCCAAGAGATGGTTTCCAAATAAGCAGCCTGGGGGGATTATTGCTTAGTAAGTGCCAGAATCTTTTATGCTGCCCTATTTAGTTGTAGAGAAATAATATGTGTGAGACTTTCCAATGTTTTACTCAATAGAATCTTATATCAATCAATTCTACTAGTTAACTGGGCACATTTCAAATAAGTTTTTCTTTCATCAGTGTTAAATGCATTTATTTTTAAAGTTTCTATCCCACTGTTCAGGTACTACAGCAATGACCATGATCCCTTCTGAAATATTAATTCAGTCCCATCACCCTATGCATATTCTCTTTCCTGTACCTTCTCTAAACTATATTTTCTACTTGTTTTTCACCCCAGAATGTCTTCCTTAAAGATTATTCATTGGTTTTGTGGGGTTTTTTAATACCTATAGACTTTTCCTCTTTAAAGATGAACTGGCCAGACCTAAATATATTTCAGAATGGTGACCAAGAATTTCTGTTTCCCTCTTTTCCTCCCTGTACCACCAAGTGAGCTGTGGGAGACCAGTTCAAAGTCAAGCATGATAATCATCTATGGCACTTTTCTGCTCCATCTCCTTCAGAAAATCAGTGCATCTGGTAGAGAAGCGGAAGAGGAGAATTCAGAACGCACACACAAATCACATCCTCTACGACCACTGGGCTGCCATGGGTCAAGTGGAGAAAAGCAAACATGCAAACCCCCAAACATACTGCACTTAAGAACATTATTAAAAGCAGAAACGGGCAAATGCCTAGCTTTGAGGATTTCAGAGCTTCCCTGCATAATTTTTCTGATTTGTCAACTGAACAGCCAAGAGACTGGAATAATTCAGAAAAAAGAAAGAACCCAAGCAAGAATGGGTAATTATTTTAATTGCCTCATAAAGCCTAAAATACAAAGGACTTTCACTAGGGGTAACTTTGGAGGTGAAATTGGAAACTTCTCTTTAGAGATTTTTCTATTAAAGGTCATGGGTATCAAAATCTATCATCTCACTTTAGATCAGTTATAAAGCTACTATAAATAAAGTCTCCTACATGGCACCTTGTCATTGATTCCCACTTCAGTGTAATCAGCACTGCAGACACAGGAAATTCTTGAAATAAACAGCAGTATTCTCTACTTACTGCACTTAAAATGGAGTCAGGAGTTCTGTACTTTTATTTTAAGATATTTATTGTAATTGCTCATTGAGCAAATTATTTTATTACTGTTTAGATGAACACAACTACTATATCAAAATACAGTGTAACTATGACAACAGTAATTCATAGTTTACCACTTTCTTTACCACTAGGCAAATTAAATCATTTTGCTGAATTATTTCTTAATAATAAAAATATGATAATTTCCAAGCAGCAGTGTTAACATTTACAGTTCTTAGAACTAATCCAATATCTTCTATGGCAATTGAAAATACATCAATATATCTTCCTTGGATAAAACCAGACCATACAACTGGAAAATATAGTGCCTATTCTACTGAAGCTGTTAGAGAACTCATGGTGACTGTTCCAAAGTTCTGGCTAATAAAAAAAAAAATTCCAGAAAAAAAAGTCAAATACTTGGCAACTTCGAAACAAACAAACAAAAGTATAGTAAATTTACTTACATACAAATGAAAAATCATGCTAAAAAAGAAAAACTTGTGGAAATACAATGTTTTTATATCCTTCAGATTACACTTCTATATCTCTCTAAAAAAGATTTGGGGATGTGAAGATGGAAGAGTGGGAAGTAAGAAGGATGACCTGAAAAATCTAAACCCAATATTTGCATCAATTCTTTTTGACAGCTTAAACTGAAACGTGACTCCTGAAAACCAAGACAGCAAAGGGGCCCAGAAGAGCAAGCTGCTTGCTGAACACAGCCTCCCCGGTTCACAGGGACTTCCCAGCTCGCCATGTGGAAAGTCGTGCAGGCACAGCAGAAGGGCAGCGTGGACAGAGAGAGGATGAAGAGGCTGGGAGGGTTACTTGGGACCAGTGCAGAACTTCCTTGTTCTGGCCTGCTTGGATGAAATTGGGGAAGCCAGACCTCAGCTGGACTTGAAACTGGTGAGGGACACGAGGAGCAACCAGATAAGCTTCTCGGGGAACATCAGCAGCAAAAGGAAGACTGAGGAACAGGTAGTTGGGAGAGGCTGGTGAATCTCCATCCTTGTAGATAATTTACACTCAACTGAACAAGGCTCTGAGCAACGTTATTTAAGCTTCTCTTACTTGGACTAGGACATTGTTGATGGCCTCCAGAGGTCTGTTCTAACCAACATGATTCTGTGATTCTACGAAATACTTAATTTGCCTGCAGTTTTCTTCCCTCTGAATAAAAGAAGGGTGGAAGTAAAAAGAAAAACCAGGAAAAAAAATAAAGGTAGCAATTTATCTCATATTTAATACTTTCCTGAAAGAAGAGATGCTGAATTTGAATAGAAAATACTGTGAACGGGGTAAAACTGTTAGACCACTACTAATTGCATTTCTATTTTTTATTTTATCTTTCACTCTCTATTACTTACATGATTTTGTAAGCCATTCACCTTGTTCTGCTTTTTTCCTTTTACTGAATTAATGCAGACTGATAAAAGAAGATTAACTGACAAGCTAGTTCTCATCAGACTCTTGACTGATCTAGGTAAGCTCCAGGTCTAGGTAGGTGCTAGGATTGATTAGCGCAGTTTGGTAGACAGCTTTCCCTGTGCCACATACTGGCAGTTCACAAGTGACACTACAATAAGTGGGAATAGATAGGACATGGAGATCTTGAGTCCAGCCTTCACAAAAGGACTTATAGGGACCTTTCATGTTACCAGATGTTTCCCTGGGCAGAAAGCTTCCAGGGACCATCTGGGACACCAGAGTGTAGGCATTATCAATTTTCCAGGTGCATGCTTCATCTGTTTCTCCCTCTTTGCCTCTTCATGTTTACCCAAGAAAAAGCAAGAATTTAGCACCATACACTTTTCAAGCCTGAGTAAGCAGCTTAATTATTCAGACAAAATACCATTGATTTGAACATGTCTGAACAAATGAAATTCAGGCTTGCCGACCTCATTGAGAAGGACAGCCAAACTTCTCAGGGAATTTCCAATTGTATTACTTACAGTTCTTGTTCCTTTCTTTTATTTCAGGGGCATTTGATACAATACAACACAACTTCCAATATTGCACATACACAGCTTCTTTTAAAATCAGAGGAGACTTTGCTTAAGATGCAGACCTTCAGCTTCCTCTGAATTCAAGAGCAACCACCAGGAGGGCTACGAAGATGATCAGAGAGCTGGAGCACCTCCCCTATGAGGACGGGCTGAGAGTTGGGGTTGTTCAGCCTGGAGAAGAGAAGGCTCCAGGGAGACCTTATAGCAGCCTTCCAGTACCTAAAGGGCGCCTACAGGAAAGACGGGGAGGGACTTTTTACAAGGGCATGAGTGACAAGACAAGGGGTAACAGTTTTAAACTGAAAGAGGGTAGATTTAGATTAGATATTAGGAAGAAATTCTTTACTGTGAGGGTGGTGAGGCACTGGAACAGGTTGCCCAGAGAGGTTGTGGATGCCCCATCCCTGGAATTGTTCAAGGCCAGGCTGGATGGGGCTTTTAGCAACCTGGTTTAGTGGAAGGTGTCCCTGCCCATGGCAGGGGGGTTGGAACTAGATGATCTTTAAGGTCCCCTTCTACCCAAACCATTCTATGATTCTATGAGTCTATGTGCACCCAAAGACAATATATGAATCAGGGAAGCTGACAGAAGTGATAAAAAAATCAAATGGCAGGCTGAATTAAGCATCCACTAAAATGAACGGGACCATATACATCTATGAATGTGCTACCCTTAAACATGAAGTGTATCTCACACTCCGTCGCTGACTTCTTACACCATAAATTCAAGTTCCTCTAATGTCATTCCATAGGGTCATCTTCCAACAAGCCACACCTTTTTTTCTTCAGTCTTTCCAAGTGTAAGCATTTAGAGAATGGACAATCATCTTCCCCAGTATTCACTTTTATCACAGTAGGTGTGCTACAAAATAGAGATCCTATATACTACATTTACTAAATGTAGGTAGGAAGCAATTTCCCAGGCTATAAATTGACCGTATTACTCATTATGTTATTTGCTATAACAGTTGAACACCAATGAGTTGCAGATCCAAAAAATATCCAAAAACAGCTACCCAAAAAGCCCTAAAATTAAGTTCTTGACAGATAATAACTAATGCTGTACACCCTACTCTTTATATTATGAACAATATGTACACTATATTTATGCAGAAGAAACCAATATTTAAAATTCTTACATTTATCATAAAAATAGATTTTATTACAGAAAACAGTGCCTTCCCACAAGAGATTCACAATTGATTAAAAAGGATGGCTTGTCCTAAAACACTTACATGATTGCATGCAAAGAAAACAGATGGTCTCTGTAACAGTAATTTGATTTCTTCCAGTAAACATTACTCATGATATAGAAAACGCTTATGTTGATCTCTTCCAGAATGATGTGTGCGCTTTGCATCTCTCTTTAAATGAAGCCTGTAATTCCGTTCAAGAAACAGCACAGCAGCTCTAGTTTCCCAACAAATCAAATAAAATCAGGTAGTCTAATGCATCATTCCTCACTTAAGAGCCTGACAACACAGAGATTGATTTTAACTTTTCACTCTTCCAGAAGTGCTTAACATAATGCCATGCTCTTTCTCATTTACTCCTTTTGTAACAATTCTTCATACCAAAAAAAGAACACCATTTCTACCCTCATCTCTGCCTAAGAGAAGTATCATAAGCCAAAATACAATGTCTATTCTCTTCTGATTGCATCTAACATTCTTCTCCTTTAGATAGCTGCAGCTGTGTAAGAAGGGAAAAAAGTCTTACTGATACGTCTCCATCTGTCCACCTCAAATTTTGTTCTATCCCTTGAGTCACACCAAGAATGCTGCTCAGGGAACTTCAGCACACAGATTTCCCTGAAATGACTCTACTCAACTTTTATGCTTCCCAAACACTGGATGAAATGTGTTTGCCTTTGTAAGGCAGACAGCCCTCATGAGGTCGTCTAAATCACTGAAGTCCTTGGGACGGAACTGTGGATGGGAACTCTGTCACTTGTTGCCACAGGATGACAGTCTGGGCTGATAAAGGATTCGTGTTGCCTTTCACACATCTTTTGCACTGGATGAATACAGGGGGATCTTTCTCAAAGGTACAAATTTAACCCCTAAGAGTGCACCCTTGAATCTGGCCCTAATTTTTCCAGGGACTTCACACCGGGGTATGTTCCATCATCTGCAAGTAATAACATTCCTGCTGGGATGTAACCTTATTTGTCATTATCTTGTCTTGTTTGATTACTGTCCCTTTACCTGACTGGCCTGGACTTAGCCCAGCCACATGAAGTAAGGGCACAAACCTATTAAATGCCTGCTGGGAACACCCTAAGCTGCCACTCTTGTCGGTGGGAATTAAGGGTTCTCGGTACATTGTAACAGGTACTCAGACCCTTGAGAAATTGGGCTCTTAATTAGATATTCCCTCATGACATCATTGTGTGATTATTTAATGTTCTGACAAGATGCCTCAGCAATCTCACAGGCCCTGAATTAACTATCCTAGAAGAGCTCTTTGCCAACTGCAATTCTGTGAAACCTTTGTCATGCTTGGCCATGGAAGCAAATTGCATTTCATGGAGCATATGAAATGATTTACCCAATGAATTGGCTGAATTATATATAACACGAACTACTGGCCAGGCTTGAGATGTCCAGTTTTAAATAGCTGTTCTTTCTTTGTCTCTTTCCTAATCCCTCGCATGTGCCCTCCCCTCCACCCTTGCATGCACACTTTTTATTGTCCCACTTGCTGGCAGAGCTCAGCAGCAGCAGTCCTTGTGGCAATGTGGGATGATTCATCACGCAGTCTACATGAGGCAGATTAATACTGCCAGAGCAGTCCCTTATAAATTTCCCTTTCTCCTGTCTGGCTCATCTGCATTATAATATTTGTTACTTACACGTAAATTTCCAGCTCAAGCCTATCCATCCAGGGGCTGCTGAAGTTTTTTAATCTATACTGAAAAGTTTAATGAAACCCCAACAGAGCAAACATTTCTGCCTTGCAGCTGATGCCATGTTATCAAACACATTAATAAAAGCTACAATAAGCATGAAAAACAAAGTGTAAATAAACAGAACAGTGCTGAATGACATAGTATCACCTAACAAATGCACACAACAAATAGTCATCTTTCTATCATTCCTTACGCATTACAGTTTTAGGCACAATCACCTCAGGGGAAAAGGGCATAGCATCAAATGTTTTCCATAGGATTTTAGCAACAATCCCATTCTGGTTACTAAACCCTGGCTCAAGTGTGCAAAATTGTAGTGCTTAGCAATCAATATTCATCTCCCCTCCACTTTGTAGAAATGGAAGCTAGAGAAGGAGTATTCGGACCACCTATCCTAACTCCTATGACACCCAAATACCCACCTCAGACCCAAGGACTGTAGTCAGAGTATATCAGCTATAGGGAACTGAAACGTGTGCTGCAGGTAAAGAACAATAGAGACAATGACTGTCACGAGAGGTATTAAAGTACACTCCAAAGGTTGTATTTTTAGGAAAAGCTTTATTAAACTTTAAACTTCTCCAGCCCTGCCGGGTTGCAACACACTTTCTGAGACCACTGTGCAGAAATCACAGCACTTGCATGCTCTCTGCTAAGGCTTGTAGTTCCTACGCTTGCAACTGCTTTTCAAAAGGTGTATTCAACTCCACTTATCTGTGGTCACAAATTCTACTAAGCTCAACTCAAAGAATTCACAAGCATGGAGTCTCTCCCAGCCTCCTCCCTGCCCTCCTACCCAGGCAAGATTTTTGCTTGACCTGCTTACCTTTTAGGGAGGCTTTTTTCATCCTTCTGTTGTTAACAACATTTCCATTGACTACATATTTTTTAATGAGCCTTCAACACAACCTTAATTTGTGTCTCACAAGCACCATCAAATCCACTTCCACAATGAGGAGTCTAACTTCAGATAAATCATTCTACCAACTAGTTTCAAGTACAACAAAAAGAGTTCCTTGAGTGCTTTGTGCATTCTGGCAAGCATCTGCTTTGCCAGGAGTGGATTAAATAACACTACCTCTATTATTCTAATAGTGTGGGAGATCATATAAAATATTTATATCATGAACTGCAGGCAAAATGCCTACTCTAAATTATGCTCCGGAAGCTCAGCAAGATCTTATATTGATAGAAAAATACCTCAGTTTAAATAATTGGGCAATTTTAGTTATTCCTTATTCTACGGATCTCATGTCATTTTGCTGTTCCCCCATGGGAATGTGATCTATTTTCTATGTTCAAGGGTTTCCTGTGTACTAGTACAAACATCTCACCCACATCATACTGAATCACAGGGACAGCACAGAGGTAACACTAAAAAAATACAAATGCTGTCAGCGCAGATCAATGTTCTGCCTGAGCTTCTTCATTGAGGGCATCAGACAGTTTTTAGTATATAGCTATGAAGAAATTTGCTTAAGGCTCAATTTTCAGCTGACTTCCAAATTTGCAAACAAAGAGTTTGCATATGCAGTTATTTGCAAAGACTGTATTCACAAAAGCCCATCAATGTGGTAAGCTGGCACCAATCTGCAAGAATAATGTTTATACAAACCAAATATCCTCTCTCCCCAGAGCTGTATTCTTGATTTTATTTGGGTTACTCCAATTCACTAGGTGGGTATGCATGACTGCTTTAGGATCACAAGCCCATTCTCACAAAAGTCACTTGTTTCTGCAGGCTCAAGTTCTAATTTAAAGGGGTTGTTTTTTCTTAAAACATGGCAAAAACTATGCTTTCCCCACATTTCATTATTATACAGTGCAAGATGGTTGGCATCAGATTCTGCAACCAGCTAAATGCAGTGTACGCATGCTTGTGTTTTGTACAGCCCCAGGACAATGTGACATGAGAAAGAAGGGCATGAACCATTCCTGTGCAGAATTTTCCCTGGGTAGCAGCATTTTCAGTCACTCTGGAGCCAGTTAAGGCCAGCTCACTGAATCCACACCAACTTTGTCTAACCCTGATGATGCTTTGCTAAGCATCAGCAAGGAGAGGAATGAGGACATGGGTAGAGGGAGGGCAAAGTGGCACACAACAGGGAGTGCACTGTGCCTGTTGTGTGCCACTTTGCCTTCCCCTCCATTGGCAGAAGGCATCAAAAGCAATCCTGCTGCACCTCCCATGCAGCCTTGCACATGCTACGAGCAGGCAAGCTCTTTAAATGCGGATATCTCAGTTAACAGCTGAAGTCAGCTGTCAATCAGATGTCCAAGCTTATGGCATTTTTAGTGGCCTTGGAGAATCTTCTCTGCAGACTGTCACATGTGGTCCTCTCTACGCTTAGATTCAGAGATTACTCTAGGTTGCCCATGCCCAGCTCAGCTCCCATTGCACACAATTTCCCCGACAAAACCAGCCGCACAGTGCTGTTGATATGTGAGGTTCACCTCCTCGAGTGAACAGAAATGCCTTGCCCTCCAGCCTTTCTCCAGTTAGTGAGGGCAGGCATGGGCAAGGGCAGCACGAGGAAGGGAAGCTGGCAGGAGACGAAGAACAGGTTTTCCTTGACTGTCTTGCTCTTGTCAATTCTGCCACAGCTCCAGCACTGCCACTTGGCAAGGGCAGAGATGGCGCAGCAAGGCCCACCCTTTCCAATGAGAAATGGGGCATGAAGCAGTGCCTGCTTTCCCTGATCCCTCCCCACTGCATGGGTCTGCTCCTTTATTTTGTAGGCACCTCGTACTCCAGTGTCCTCCAGCGCTCTCTCTCCTATCTATCTCCCCCAAGGACTGCCTTTCCCCTTGCCTGAACAGGAGTGCCCTGAGAGCAGCTCCCAGCCCTCTGGTTGCCAACTCCTTCTGCCCAGGCTGCAGCTGGGTCATGGCAGCCACTGGGATCCAGTGCAGCCAGAGGAGTAACTGGTCTGTCCATTCATCCTCTCTGCACTGGGCAAAGGACTTAGATACCCAGTACTCTCAATTTCAGTAGATCCAAAAGCATAAAGTCAATCCCACTCAAAATCAGGATGATTTTCCAGGAAAAAAACACAATCATGGTATTGTAGCCTGTCTTGTGACTTGTTAACTTCCTTCTCTTCAGCCAGCGTATGCAAAACTGCAATAACTTCAGACTGAAAAGTCAGCCTTGAATGCATTTAAAATGCGCACATTTCCTTTGCTGTTTATCCAGACACCACACTGACTCTCTGCTCACATCTGTAAGAAAACCTATGCATTTCCCATCACTGGTCTGATTTCTTCCCACTTTCTCAACCTGACCGTCATGCTCCTGCACTCCCACCAGTCCTTTTCTCCTTTTACTGTCCCCAGCAGAGCAAAAAAATACAGCTAGAAAAGTGAACATGAACATCCATAACCCAGTAAGCACTCATCCCATGTATTAGGTTTTCAAATGATTTTTCAATAGAGATTTATCAGCTGCCTTGCTAGTGGATAGTAAAGCACTCAGCCAAACAGCACCTTCTCTAGCTTACTACTTTAATGATACTTAAAATTCTTAAATAAAACAGAATCAATTCTCGATCATTCAAAGTATGTAAACCAGTTTTGCACTGCTCTTTCTTTGCAGTTACCATCAACTATAAAAATACAGAAATTATCCAATAAATTTTGTTTATTGCTCAATAAATACACTCAGTAATATACTGCTCAGTAAATAGTTTTTATGAAAGACAACAACATGACAACAGAATTATCCAAGTACCTAATGTAATTCATTTCAGATTTGTTCCATGCCTGGGACCCTAAAAGCACTTCCACAAATCTGTTCCTTCACTATCTCCTTGGACGCGACCCCAGGAACAACAGAAATCCCTCATCCCTGCTTAAGCAGTCACATCTTGCCCTACAGCAAAACAGAAAAGCATCTCACATTATTGAGAGAACCCTTCCCAGTATTCCTGCAGAAATAGCAAGGTGTTTGATTTTCACTTCCATTTTAATCTAGACACAACCTTAGCATCAGACACACTGTTGACTATTTCAAGGTGTCTACCCCAGACAGTAAGCAACTAAGGATATGGCTGGAATGTCCACAAGGCTGCAGCCTACATAAGAACTGCATTTAGCCTAAAATTTCAAGTAGACTCCAGCAGTCTGATACTGGGGGAGGGAAATATTTCAGGTAGCCCGAGAGGGTCCAGTCCCACAACAGGATTGCACTCAGATGTGAAGCTGAGCTGTTTATTTTATATTTAAACAGCCTTGCTGACATTTGTATACTCTGCAGGAGCAAGGAGGCAGGTAAGACTTCAGGTCAAGCCAGGCATTCACCTACTTAGCAGTATGTCCCAAGGTGACAAGGAGGGCTGAATTTTTGCATCCTTTCTTTTGGAGACCTGGTCAACAAATGCAAAGAAGCAAATACAGACCAACTATTTGAGTAAGAACTGCCGTGTCCAACACAAAGAGAAAATCTATTGTGCTTTGAATTTCCTTGCCCTAAGATCTTCAGTGACAACACGTTGTCAGCAAGTAGGATTCTATTGATGCAATCCTCCTCCCCCTGGCAAAATAAGAACCAGGTTCCCCAATACTGATTTTAATATTAAAACATGTTCAGAGAGAGTCTTTTTCAGGTTCTCACTGAAAGTCTTGCTTGGCTTTATGGCTTGTCACAGTTGACATGATTCTTAATCAGAGCTCCTTTAAAAACACAGTGAATAAATAATAATATCTGGAAAACTAGGACATTCAAACTTTGATTCACATAGCACATCTCTCTAGTCTTATCATACATTATGTATAGCTGTACTATATTTTGAAGGAAACCGCTGTGACGTGTTTTCAGTGGGAGATATACGCATGACTACAGAGTCTACAGTGTCTACAGTCTACATATCAAAAAACAGGATTCTGATCTGTGGAAGATGTTCAGATAATTAGGCAAAACTCCAATACAGGAACTTTTTGCCCCAAACCAGAAATATTTTGGATTGATAATGAAACACTTAGATTCTGTATTACCATGAAGGTATCTCATGGGAGTTATAGTTTAGGTGCCCCAGCAGTCCAGTGTCAAGGATATTTAGTTTTCCTAAAACTCCAGTTTGCTATGTGAAGAGTATGTCATTAGAAATAATCAGACTCCAACTGGTATACAATAAAGACCCATAGCTGCCTACTTTTATCATGTTAGTTTTGCTTTTTAAAGCAATGGTAATTATTGACAAATTGGTATTGACTCTGATCTCTTTAACTGTTATGTAGATAAATTTTCATCCTTATCATTTATTTGACAGTGCTAACATCATAACTTTAATGATGTGACTGAATTTAAAGATTCATAAATTCATTACTACAGCACATATCAAGGTTAAAAGAGGGAGAATTCCCTTATGAGTATGAAGGACTCGTACAGTTTGCAACAATCCTAGATGAAATTACCCTTTTGTCTTTCAATAAGCAGAAATCTCCTGCAGTGGCAAATGTTCATAATGGACTGTTTCATCTTGGCAATCATCTGAAAAGCATCTAATTTAATTAAAGCTTTAGGACAAAGTGATCTCTCCTTTAACAATTAAATATTTAAGTTAACACACATATCACTTAATTGGCATAACATATCAAAGGGTATTAATTGATTGTATAGAGTGTAAGGACTGACAAAAAAAGTCTAGCACAGGTTTAAAAGCCTTTTCTGTATTAAACACTAAATAAAAAATTGCAAGGCAGAGGAAGGGCATCAAAGATACCCTTACCCCAAAGATAAGACAACTGAGATTTTAATGATCATTAGCTCTATGCTACCACTATGCTAACTGCTGGCAGTACAAGCTGTATGACAAGTCACCAGAAATGCTGTGTTCACAGAAGCCGCATTAACTAATTCTGGAATTGAGAGAAAGAACAGGAGCAGAGATTAGAGAGATCCTAGACTCAACAGTAGGTCTGTGTATTCTTGGTCATTAATCACTGTTGAACACTTGATTCCAGAGCTGCGCCAAAGAAGCTATAAGTGGCATAATACTATCTATGTCAACATGAACTGTATAACAAAACAGTATCTACAGCCTACATCATCTCGACAAAGATCAAAAGAATGTATCACATTTTATTCAATTATCTGGCAGAGAGAGACAGAATTTAAATATGTAAGCCACACTAATTGGAAACATCCTTTTCAGGCTTTTTTCTGCCTTTTTCCTAGGGAATTAGAACATATCCGTGAAAGGGAGGAGGTGAGAATTTGTCTGAATAGTTGCTAAAATTAACTTAAATGTGCAGTTACAGGCCATCTCTTCAGCTAACAAGCACTTACTGATACCATTTTATTTAGTAAGAAGCTGACTTCTACACTAACAAGAAGCTCAATGGGGAACATTCAAGCAACTTCATGGGGGGAAAATCAGAAATTAACCTCTTATATACTACTTTTTGAGGCCTTACAGGCTCTACTGTTAAAGCCACATTTATTTATTTCTCTATCAAAGGTCAGAATAGGAAACCCCAAATTAACAGGTTTAGACTTTCAGTACCAACTCAAGGGACTAGTTCTGACATAGATATGTGTGATTACCCTGTTACACAGTCATTTGGAAGTGTAAAAGTTGCTCATTGAAGTTGCAAATATTAGCAAATAAAACCTGTTAAAGCTGTAGTGTTGACACTTTAAGCTGGCATGAACAGATGCTGCTACCAAATGTAGTCCTGGATCTCTGTTAATGTTGCTGCCTTTGTGGGTTTAACCCAGGCTGATTCCTTCCAGAAACACTTGTGGCAACATCAGAGAGAAGCAGTGGGGTGGAAGGAGGACAGGATCACTTCCTTCAGTGGCAATAGAAGTTTACAGTGCTTGATCTCATCTCCACCCTCTTTCCTAAAAGCGGAAAAGGAAGCAGGAGGGAGAGAATATCTCAACCCCAAACCAGGACTCTTCACTCTACATCTCAGAACTAGCTGCAAGACCCAACCAAGAGTATACTTCCATTATTTGCTAGTGAAAGAAGAAAGTATGACAACTTGCCAGAAATTCTAGCAACAAAAATTTTAGAATTGATGCATTCCTAATAGGAAAGCATACCAAAGGATGAGTAACAAATATCTAGCAAATAAAGCAAATGATGTCTAGGAAAAGACAAGGGAGTTTTAAAAATGGAGTGGTCCTCTGTGTAAACAAAGAAGGGAGACACAGGGTGTAAATTTGCTATGTGTAACATCCCCAAAATAAAACATAAAGTCATATAAGCATTACTAGTTATTTCAGCCATATACTGCTTGAAATACAGTGTGTGGACGCTCCCCAGCTTTTATTAGAAAAACTATGTCAATATCTAGTCCCAAATTTCAGTGATTTTGAAAAGCTTGTTTCTTATACATATCCTGATCACTACTACACTTAAAGCACTTGTATAGGAGCAGCTGCTCATGCATCTTTCCAACACAGTTCTGTGCACATTCATTTGGCAATGAACTTTCTCACCGTGATTTCCGTCTAAATAGATTACATGCTATTCATCAGTTTTCTAGGGCTATGTTTTACAATTAAGAACAACATTTGGTTCCCTGAGGGCCTTTAGAAACAAAAGGAAGTAAACATTAAAGAATTGTTCAGGAAACTTCAATCTAAGATGGACTGAGCAGTTGATGAAGGTTTTCTTCAGAAGTGTAACATGAAATGGCTACACTAGATCACAACATATAGTCCAGTACTCTACCTTTGACAACAGCTAAAAACAGATACTCATGGTGAAAAAAAAATTAAGAATCAATCACGTGAAGAAATTTTAGTAATCATTGTGTTTGGGACTTTCTGAGCCTGGACTGTTTTGTCCTTAATCAGTGTGGAGACATCACTTTTAAATATATTTTTCCAATTTATACTGAAATCATACATACTTTCAGCATCTAAAATAGTGTAGAAAGAAAAGTATTTCCTTATGTTTTAAAAATTCTGCAACTTTTTTTGATGACTTCTGTTTCTTGAATTGTGAGAAACACTGAACTTTTTTTTTTGTTTAACATTCCCATTTCATATTTAACCATATCCCATCTCAGTTGTCTCTTTTCAAAGCTGAAAAACTAGGCAATAAAATAATAGATGATATTCAGTGTTGATAAATCCAAAGGAATATATATGGAGAAGAAAATGCCCTCTTACTATTCAAATACACTGCTGGGTCTGAATTAACTATTGCTGTTGAGGAAACAGATCTCAGAATCACCATGGACAGTTTTATGAAAAATTCCAGTCAGCTGCAGTAGTGGTCAAAAAGGCAAATATAATATTATTGATAACCAGTAAAAGAACAGAGAACAAAATAGAAAACAAATTATAACAAGCAGATAATAACAACTAATAATAATAATTAATATCAGCATAATTGAACATTATTATTATTATTATGTTATTATTATTTATTTGTTATTATTATGCTATTGCGCAAAACTAGCACGGACCCATACCTTCACTGATGCACACAGTTCTGCTCCACACTCTGTGAGAAAGAATAGAGTAAGGCACAGCAAGGTATATATTATATACTACCCCACACAGAGATCTCAACAGGCTGGAAGATGGGGCCAACACGAATTGAATGACGTTTAACAAAGATAATTGCAACATCCTGTACCTGGGATGGAATAATCCCAAGCAGCAGTGCAGGCCAGGGACTGACTGGATGGGGTGTGCATCCCTGCAGCAATGAAACCAGCCTGGGGCCTCGACTGCATCAGCCAAATTAAAACCAACAGATGAAAGACTGTCACTGTTTCATTTGGCATTTGTTAGGTCACACTTGGAATAATGTGTCCAGTTTTGGACCCCCACTTCAAAAGAGACATTGAAATATTGGAGATGGTCCAGTGAAGGGCCACCAAGTTGATTAGAGGGTTGGAGACCTTGATGAATGTTGAAAGGTCGAAGGAATTCAGTTTGCTCAACCTAAAGAAGAGAAGGGGCAGAGGGAAGTCTAATCACATTCTCTCAATACCTAAAAGTTAGTTATAGGGAAGAAGGACACAGCGACAGGACAAGAAGCAAAAGGCATCAGTTGCTTCAAAGGGAAATTTTATCAGTCTATATGAAAAACTTCTTCGCTGTGAGAACAACCAAGCATTGGAACGGGTTGTCCAGAGAACTGGTAGAATCTCCCTTGCTGGAAGTAATTCAGGACTTGTTGGGCCAATGGATAACCTAATCCAAGCCCTTGCTGTCAACTGTAGGTGGGCTCAGATGATCTCCAGAGGTCCCTTCCAACCCAGGCTTTTCCCTGCTTCTACACGGGAGGGCAGCAGGCACAATGGAATTTCTGAAACAGCTTCCACAGCAGGCAAGAAGTGGCAGACTAGCACTCCTTAACAATGAAAAAGAAATGACAGAGGACAGAGAGGGGGAAGACAGAGGTTTACAGCATCATAAAAGACCCAGAGAAGGTAAGTATGGAACAGATATTCAACCTTTTTCACAATACAGGAAGGAGGGGATATAAGATGAAATTTTCAAAGGGAAGACTTGAAAGAAACCAAAGTACTTTTACCAACAAAACATAAATGACCAGTGAAACTCACTGACTTATATTTTCTGGGTATCAAAGAATAAAGGGAATCAAAAGGACATTCTGAAATGAGTCCATCAAAGGCTGTTAATAGTAGAGATGCAGAATCAAACTCTGGACAGGAAGTCAACAAGCACCAAGCTGACCGAACATGGGAGAGTATACCATGGCAAGGATCATGGTATGTACTCATGCCTTTTCTGAAAGGATTTTCCATATTTGGAAACCTAGAGTTCATGGGAGAATGAGAATGTTTTACCTACAAAAATCTCAACAAAAATAAATTCTGATGCCTTTACTGCCATGGCTGAATCAGGAAAACATTCACCAGCTCAGTGGCTCAACACTTTTTTTTTCTCCCCCCCCCCCCCCTTTTTTTTTAAGATTTCCATTGAAAAGCTTAATTCTTTTCCTGAGGACAAAATTAAATCCTGCAAAATATACCAAGTTCCTAAGCTTTTGGATAGGTGACTACGTAACAACTAACATTTGGCCTATTTTTCTTTTTTAACTGATGCTGGGAGCACTGAGATGGAAGAAGGATCATGCATATGATTATAGCAACAGTGGGAATTCTCCTGGCTTTACAAATGAGAACCATGGCTTACCACAGGGAAGCCACAGAACGCCTTAAGGCCCCAACTGTAGCAGCCTGTCTAAACCTGCTGTGCAGCAGGATTTGTTTCTTAAAATTCACAATTTACATCTTTTTGCCAGAAGGGAGGTTGCACATTCTCCTGTTACAAAAAAAAAAAAAAAAAAAAAAGAAGAAGAAGAAGAAGAAGAAGAAAAAGTGTAGATTTTATCAGTAGCCTTTGGTAAGTATTTATTTCTTTCTTCTAACCAAAAGGCTCCAAGGGAAACCTGACTCATTTAAAAGTGAAAGATGAGCTCGCATGCATTTTCTCATAGCAGTCTCAGAGCATGATGCTGCAATGCTGCCCCATCACAGCAGAGCTCTGGTTAGTTATTCCAAGTGTTTATAGGGACTAATGCAGGGTAGACGTACTGATACCAAAATTTCTCTAGGTTTTCACATGTTACTAACATTAGAGGACTGAGCACTAAAACTGTTACTTCTTCAAACAAAATCTTTTTCTGATAGCTCCAAATTTCACTGCTGCTTTTTGCTGTGATCAAGTACCAAAACCAAGTGGCAGTACCCTAGGATGATACACATCTTTTAGCTATATTCACAGGCATCCTGGCCCACCATTTTAACTGATTTTAAGGCTGTGTATTACATCCATTCTGTCAAAATATTGATAAGAAATTCAAACATCCAGATTTGAGTCACTTACAGCACATGGCTCAAACACTCGCTTCCCAAAATGAACAGCAGAGCATTAAATTTCTTCCTACTTTGCTTTTCAAAGTTCTTCAAAAATCAGAGGTAAATCAGTGGGCCTGTTCATGTATAAATATCACATTTATGAGATCCATTGTGAAGTATCATTTCATTCTTTTGTGATCAAATGCAGATTCTTTAAAGGATACGATTATGTTTATATAAAAATCTCTGTACATTCAATGTCAAAGAAACAAAATTTTCTTTTGCAGATGGTGGTAAGCAATTGTCCAAAAGTGCTGAAATCTGCTTTATTCCAAGCCACTACATTAATGTCCTATTGCAGTGATTTGCAAACTGTAATTTATCAATTTGTTTTCATTTGTTACAGTCAATTGTGTTCTTCAGCAGAGACATTCTTTGGGTTGCCTTGGTTTCGCCATAGAAAGGATACATTTCTGTTTTCTGGTGTGTTTTGACAGATTAGAAGGCCAAGGAACTGGAGCAAGAATACCCAGCAGATTATTTGGATTTTAAATACAAAGAAAGAAAGCAAGCCATCCAACCGTACCCACTTGAATAACGATGTTAATCTGGTGAGATTTAATGAGGAAGTAGCAAATATCAAGTTACATGGATGACTCTGAAATATTGGTGTGGGGCAATGGATTTTACAAGATTTTTAAAAAATCTAGGAGAGAAAAGCTTAGACTCAGTAGATTAAATAACATTAATTGAATGCATGCGCTGTTTTAAGATGTTCCTCTCATTGATGAGAAAAGGCAAATAAAACTATGAGGCAATGCTAGAACCCCCAGATAAATACACTCTTTAGACCAGTGAAGAGAACAATTAATTTCATCTAAAATCAGGATCCATTTAAATGGATCACAAGTTACTCTTTAAATATTTTTTTTCAGAATAAATAAAGCAGATTATCATTATTCTAATTGAATTTCAAATATATTTGGCCCCATTTTGCTACTATTTGGAATACATTCAGCAAAGTGGAAAAGGTTTGTTGATCTGTTCCGTCGAGACAATGAGCTATTATAAGCAGATAATCAATGAGTTTCAGATATGGTTGTCAGCTTCTTAAACACAAACAGAAAGTCAAACTTTGGAGAAGAACAGAATTGATGTTATTATCCTGTGACCCTAACTGAAGTTGATTTTTCAATCACTATGAATATGAAAAATACAAAATAAAACTACAGAGTGCTCTACAGCTACTGCATTTAAAATACCCCAAGGTGTATTTTTTGTCAAAAGGCTTTTAAAATCCATCTACATTGCAGTAATGAAAGCATGCAGCAATTAATCACAAGTTAATTTTTTAAATGGAGGGCCTAGAGGATAAAATACTGACTCCTTCACTGACATAAACCCCACATACATATTAGCAAATGGCATCCACAAAATTCAAAAGCTACAGAATGTTACAGTCTCTCGTCATTTTTTCCCAGGCTGGCAATCTGCAAAACACAAGCACTTATGAGTCAGCAGTTCATTTGCACGTTACCCCAGAAGATGAGAAAATTGTTATTTTTGTTTGGGTTTAGGGTTGTTTTCAAGGAGACTAAAAAGGGGAAATTATAATCAGGTTGATTACTCTAAAACAACGGGTGCATCCAGATCATACACAAATCAGTATATCAGACCTGAAATGAAAGCATATAAAAATGTATGCATGGTTAATGTGCAAGATTTCTAGGTATTTTATTTCCACAAATCACCTAGGACACTATATTGTGAATTTTGAAAGATTTCTATATTTACAATTGCAATATCAAGTTGATAAAATTCTGATCAGTGTAAGTTAAAAGCCCTAACACGTGCATTAGGTCTGTTCCTTTACCCAACGTAACTGGAGGAGCTAATCTCTTTCCAGGACAGGTCTTACCTGCACATGCACAGAAATCTACAGTATCTAAACTTCAGCTTCAAATTGGCCTGTTTGTAACTCAGTATCCTGACATTTCTTACGGGATTTCAGGTTTTCAAACATGATAAGGTCAATCCCCCACTACATCCATAAATCAGAGGAACAGATGAAGTAAATAGCCTGAGTGGGAGCACTCAGCTTCCCCGATTCCTGAGCTGGTTCTTTGCAGTTTCTAGGACAATTTAATCCAGTCTTGCTGCACAGCGAGAAATGACCATATGAAATAAAGTGCTGGCACACTGGCTGGGAGTGCAACATTTCTCCAAACGTGGAAGAGACAAGAGCTCAGTTCCCCAGATCTCCCAGGCCAGAAGCCATTAGCTGTTCGACTGTGCTTTTTCTTCAGCACTTCCCTTCCCTGGCAATCTGAGGTAGAAGTAAGACAACAGGCTAACCTGGTCACAGCTATCAAAAAACATGACTGGACTCAGACTACTGCCTGAGACATTAATACATTTTTCTGGTCAGATTCTCCTGCCTGCCAGCCCTTACTGTGTTTTCAGACCACACAGTATTGCTATATTCCAGTTACAAATACATTTTTGGTTACCAATCCTTGTAACAGATAACTCAATGCCCTGAACTGTAAACCACTGCTTTTCCTCACCCCAAATCACATCACGTCATGCTTTTTAAGCCAACACCTGCCTTTCGCCTCAAATTCAGTTCTACCCTTCTTCCACGGGCTGAGCTTATTCCCTCCTCCTAGAAGTGAGGGGGAGAAACACCAGAGAAATGTTCCTTTTCTTCCTTTCTCCATTAAGGGACAGAAAGGAGAGCAGGATACAGGCTACCCTCTGGGCCAGGATGAGGGAAATCACAGCAGAGCAGTGGTAGGCTAAACACAGCCTTTGGCTTCCCTTCCCTCTAAATATGTTTTGCTGCTCAAGGGCAGAAGAATACCTATCAATGATGTCATTTAGATAGACGACTCTGAACACTGTATGGTAACCCCATTTTGCAGTAATTCTGAGCTCTTCTTCCAAAAGAAGAGGTGATCCTCATCAGTGTTATCAACTATACCATGCTGATTTACATGCTAAAGTCAGTGAGCTCCTGCTTGCCAGACGGACACCACCAGGTCCCACCTTCTCACTTGCAGATGCTGTTCACAATTTGGCTAATAAGCTCTCTTCTTTGTCTGTAGACAATTTGTCAATAATACTTGGAATTATTTTAATTCTCGATTAGGCAGTCATCGCGCTTGCCTTTTAGAAAGAAAAATATGTTTTAATACAACCCAATCTATAGAAAACAGTTTGGTTGACTAATTTTAATAAAAACATCATTTATCTTGTCCCAAGCACCTCACACTCTACTAAGAGGCTCTCTTTTTTATTAATGAGGAGGAGGAAGAGAGGGCTTTGTCTTCCTTTGAAGACATTTGTAAGTACATTTACTTTTCCACAGACAGAGAAACAAGCAACACACCGAACAAGCAGACCTGCTTCTGAAAAAGTTACTGCCTGCATCACCTTCCTCTGTCCCAAAACTAGCTAAAGGAAGAGCCAGTGTCAGCACTGAGAGAGATGAATTAGTTTTTAAAAGAAACAAAAAATGGACTATATGAAGCTAAAAGCATTGGTGGACCACAAAAATTGACTGAAAACAACTGACTGCCCTGCAGACATTGATGCAAAGATGTGAAACATGATAAAGTTGGAATTGTCTGGTTTTCAACATTATATGCCCACTGGCCAAACCCTGTCTGTTGCTCTCCATTAAAGTTGATGAGATGGATCAAATAAGAAGGAGAAGTAGTGTTTGGTCATAAATATTCCATTCCAAAATGGAAAAAAGGAACAACACTTATCATCTGTATTTCAAGAGTCAATAACCATAACTTGACTCAACAGAATATTCAGGATTATGCTTCTAAGATATGAACACTAAAAATGTGAGTGTCCTGAAACTGCCTCAAACTGCGCGTGAATCATTACTGACCTAAAACCTCGCTGAGGTTTCAAGATGGAAGGATGGCAAGACAAGATGTCAGGATTGAGCCCCTACAGACATGTTTAAAAGGATATGCTGAAGTGAGTGTTTCTATCAATAATTGTGATTAAATTATAACAAAGACAATACAGAGAATGATACTTATTCATTCTCCAGTGGCAGTAACACAGACGGGAGTTTTGTTTGAGTAAATAATGTTTTTGATTTTGCATACAAGATAGTACTGCAACTTTAAGAGTTCCTGTTTAGCGGGATGTGTGGTTTTTTTATTGGTGACATGAAGTGTTGGGATTTTGTGCCATTTAAAAATCTTATTTCAATTTGGATTTTATTTCCTGCTAGTAAATCCAGAATAACACTTTTATGTTGTTTGACAAAATTATAAAAGTGCTCGCACATATATCAAGTGCTCCTCATTAAGAGGGGCTTTCACATCAGCATTCCTCTGCCCCCATAGAACAGATGTCATGCCATTTTACAATATATAATTCTAATTTATCAACATGAGTAATGCTGAATTACAAAAACAAGTAATTGTTGGCAGACAATATAAACAATTCATTTAAAGCATTCTCCCACTGCTATACTTCTAATTCCTGCCTCAAAAAAACACTTAATCTGTGACTGATTCTCCAAACCATGGATTCAAAATCGATGTATTAGTCCATTTTGGGAACAGGAGTATTGCTCTTGCAGTGTCATTTAATTTTAAGGAATTTAGGTCTTAGTGCTGCTTCTACTGAAGTCATTGGGAGTTCCAGTAAAGACTCTGGTAGGAGAAAAAGCTAATTATATATGATTGAGATGGAACAGGTTCGTATTTTCAGACTTAGATTCTTTAGTCCTAATAAATACAGGTAGAAAGAGGTCAGTTCCTCAGAGCACTTCCATTGCACAGCAGCATACAATGACATGTACATACTAAGCTGGTCATGAACAGAAAAATATTAACTATTTATTTATATTAATATCTCTGTGCACTCTTTTCTCCCATCAGCTTTCTTTCAGAGACAAAGTGACAGTGTCACTTGGTGTTGTATTCTGTTTTGGAAAGGACAACATTGGAATCAGAGCTTCTGGTGAAATAGAAATTACAATTTCTGAAGAGTTCTAGAGAGGAATAACTGCCATGAAGGCTTGTCTTGGACTGTTAGTGCCAGTCACTTATGCTGGGGAAGGAAACTCTTATCTTTCTTAGAGAGGCAGAATTTCATACAGAAACCCCACCAAAACCTCCATCTGAAAACAAACTGTCATTTTTACCCACAAGTAGGCAGTCTAGTTGCCCATTCAACACCAAGCTTGAAATCAAGATTCCTCTTTCTTTTTTGCCAGGCTCTGGATGACTTTCATATACAGTACAAAAGAAGCCAACAGTCACTACACAGCCTAATAGTGTTTGGTATCTGTCCCCCCAGGCCCCTTGCTTTTTAATTCATTCACTATGCCAAGGACAGTTAAAAAAGCGTGGCCTGGGAATCCATCTCTCTAAGCTCTAGTGCTACCATTTTATTTTCTCGTTTGAGACTCATTACTTCATGTACTGTCTTTAACTCCTCATATATAAAGGGCAACAAAACTCTCTGCCTCATATTTTGGTGCAAATATGTGCTTACTGAATAGCTCCAGGAGGGCTCATCAGCTGCACTGCTAGCATTTCTCAACTACAACAGCAAAAGGACAAGTGCTTCTCTGGCTGCTGCTTCTCTGAGGCTCTTCAGAGATGCAGGAGAAAGAACTGGATTTTGCCACATAGCATCCTATAGCTGCAAACAAGTAGAAACACCAATTTGGAATTCTACATAACACACGGTTCAGCCCAGCCCATACCTCTGATATGTAGGGCAGGGCGAATCGAGGACGTCCTGCAGTGCTCTTTTGATCTAAATGCCAGAAGTGATTTATAAGTAACTACACGGTAAATGTTTTTCACAAACTATTCCATAACTGTTATTTCTAAAAAAAATTAGCACATGATTACTATTTAGGGATGTGAATTCTGATGCTACAAATATGTTGGGAGAAATGGAGTTGGACAGTTTTGATGTGAGGTGTGTTATTGATTAAATACACAGGCGTTTACATTAATTTCAAAATGCATAGACACTTGTACAGCTGTATATGCATTAAAAGTGATTTTTTATATCCTCCATGGATTACTGATAACTATGCAAATAAGGAACATTATTGTAATGTTTTTGTTTTGTATTTTGATTGCAATCAATTGTGTCTCTTTTTCACTGTCTGTTGGAGCAGCACATACTAGACCTAATAAATGTTTCCATCCAGTAACAGGCAACATCCACTGTAGGTAGATTTAATTTGTGCTGTCAGAAGCAATACTGCACCTAATGAAAGATCCCTCCATGCGTTTTTGAAGCATGATAATGAATGCTATGCAGCTGAGATTAAGAACAAGCTCTCTACATAACATTTCTTCAATCAGTTCTTTTAATTTTGTAAGAAATACTTCAGGTTTTAAGGACTTAACTTACAATATGAATAATTCGCTTTACATTTACTAATGGGAATGTTTCCTTTGACATACAGAAGACTATCTAGGAAAGTAAACAATACATTGAGGAAAAAGATTTACAGAACTTCCCTTGAAATCATGTTTTATCTGTTTTCCCTTGGTAAGTCTCCCATTTACAGAGGACATACTTTTCCAAGGCTTGCATGCTCACCTGTAACATTTGCTTTCATTTTTTCTACTCTATTTTTCATTCTTCCAGACAGAATTAATTGCATAACATTAATTAAACTAATACTTGAGCTAATCTTTTTCCTACCTTTCAAAAAGTATTCTGATTTTTTTCTTTTTACATCAAGATAATTTATAAGTTCCTAACTTAGCAGGGGGTACAACTTGTGACCTGTGATGTGCATAAATAATTTTGGAAACAGTTGTAGATCCCAGCTCCAGAAAACGGTAGAGCAAAGCTGGCTTTCTTCCTTAGTAAAAGTGGAAGGCTATTTCAGTAAGTAGGTTGCAACTATCTGCTGCACTGACTGGCACCACAAGCATCTCCATATAGGTAGCACACAGGCACATTTTCATGTCCTTGTGCCAGGCTTCTTCATGTGGTAGCCCATGAGCCAAACTTGGTCCACGAGAGAGTGCCATTGAGTAAGATCACTGCTTACACAAAGCCGAAGTTGGAAGAACCTACGGAGAGACTCATCAAACAGCCAAACATATCAAGGCTCAGCCTCAGCACTACATAGTGCATATTTTCTTTCCCATCTGCCTGTCTTCCCAAACCAGTAAGAGTCCTGCACTATGCTCTATATTTCTCTTCCTGCACGTCAGCTTTCCTGTTTCAGCTCTGTTCTCCAGTTGCTTCGCTATACAAGTGATACCACCTTGGAGTCTCTAGCACGAACACAAGAGAGTATTGCTTACTCCCTCTGTCTGCTTCCATTTATGTCACATCTGAATTGGACCAATTGTATCTGTTAAGCTCTATATGCTATTTTGGAAACATCCCCTACTTTGCTGAGTTCAAGAAGCCTGCTGTAAAGTATCCACTGCAGAGAATGCTTCATTCACCTTTCAAGCAGACTTCTCACCACCCCTTCACTAACACCTTTTGCAGTCCTCTCTATAATACATGGCTTTTGACAGAGTCAATTCTTACCTTTACAGGTAACTAAGTGAAGAAAGATCTAAGAGGCACAGAAAAAAGCAATTGTACCATGTCATCCATGAGGATAACAGTGTGTAACAAAGTGTCGAGAATTTCTGCAAGCATCCCACTTAGCCACCATAGAGGAAGAGGTAGTCCATGGGAAATGCATGGCCAAATCCAGTTAATCTAGTCCAGCTTCACATGGTTCTCTTCTTCACCCGGTAGTCTCCATGACCATGAGTCTCCAGCTTTGCAAGTACCAGAGGAGGAAGTAATGAATCATCTAGTGTAAGACTTCATCTACCATCCTTTTGTCCTCTGATGTTATTACATGCTATACTGGGAGGCAAGGGAAGTATTTTCTTCCTGGAGCAATATTTAACGAGTGGTGTATTTGTGGTTTAACAGTACGTTTTGGCTAATTGATTCAAGAGGAAAAGAAAAGGTTTCAGTTTTTAATATTGTATCTTGAATCATTATTCTTCAACCATAATGAGTCAGGTTTGTGATTTTTTTCTCCTAACTCCCTGTGTCTACTCATCAATTTTATATTTGACTGCTTCATTTGTTTTCATTTTGACAGCTGTTGTGTTTATATGTGTGTGTTTGTATGTATGTGTGCGTGTGTGTATGCATTTATATATAAAAATAAATACTGTTCTTAAGACTTGTATTGTTAGCCTAGATTACCAGATTATCAACATATGATTTTTCATATGGTAGTCTTTCAGATGTTTAAAATTATGTTCTTGAATAGAAACCTTAGAAACAATGGTGGCATTTTTCTAGCTCTATTAGTATTGTCACTTGTGTAAAGGGACAGTATCATCTTTAGTATGTCACATGAAGGAGGCATTTCCTATTTATTAGTATGTATTTGATAAAAACAGTCAGACTTTTTCCTAAGTCATAATTTTACATATTTTGTATCTCCAGAAGCCAGATATAGACTCATTAGAACACCATTTAATGAATGTATGGTATGTGTACAACTACATGTAGTGAGAATTTTATATGGCCAAACCCAAGGAGAAATAGTTGCTGCTGTCCACAAAGGCTTTTGGGGCTACTGTTTATCCTGTGGAGGAACTTTCTTCCATCAGAAAATGCTTCATAATTTTCACTGACTTATGATTGCCAAGACCATCGCAGTTATGGGACCCAGTCACTGGCTTTACTTACCCTGAAGGGGCAGAATAACAATTGGGTTAATTGTACATGAGTCTGAGTGCTTTGATGTGCAACGATAAAGCTTAGGTTCTTTGTTCACTGATTCTTGAGAAAAAGACATCAAGCTTTTAACGGTCAGAAGTGGTATAAAATGCAGCTATTTGTTTCACAAAATGGTGAGATAGTACATGTCAGGTGCTTTGATCCTGTAGCTCACTGAGGTCACCTACTCAATCATTAAAACCCTTTTTTAGATACCTTAGTTTCCCCTTGAAGATCTCTTGTGCAAGCTGTAGTGAAATCTGATCTTGTACAGTTAGTAGCAGGTTCACAGCCCAAGGTCACATTTTATGTTTGAAGGCTAAGATATAGATGGATAATAAGACATTACATTTAATGAGATGGGCCCAGTAGGGCAATTAGGAGTTGACTATAGAGCACATATTTCCTCCAGGTTCACATGAGTGTTTCTATAGAGGTTTGAAAAGCAGCAGTGCCAGGGAAATGGATGCACAAAGAATGAAAAGAATCATGTGGAAGATTTTCAAAGACCTAGAGGATACTCAGGAGTCTATTCACTGGAAACATCAACTCAGTGAAAATCAGAGAGAGACAGAGGCCTAATTCTTCTTTCTGTCTTTGAAAACCTCCCATGATAATGCAAAAAATAACTCGAAGTCCAGACGACTCATTGCTTGGGAGAAAGAAAATAATTCTCTGGACTTTGTCAGTAAATAATTTTGTGTGAGAAATATTTTAGATTCACAGTGATAAGAATAATGTCTGGCCTTATAGTCTTGTAGAAAATAAAATTGCCTATGACAACACCTTCTGAAAACTGTAAGTGCAAATGGCTGTAGTCACACTAGCTAGAGAACAGACTGCAGCTGGGCTACTTCAAAAGGCAGGTTTTAAGTGGCATGTGAAGAGTTATGGAAAAGCACTGCATCACTCTGGTTTAGCAAAGAACCTGCCTTTCAAAGATTTTCAGTGTTTATCCTCTGATGCATAACTAAACTGCTCCCTTCAAGAAGCGATACTGACTTGAGACAGAAATACAATCTTAGAAAATAATGATTTATAAGAGATGCCATGTATCAAGCTATCATATTGAGAGCATCAACAGCCAAGTCACATAGGTAAAGAAGTCTGCTGTGAAGGATTTCAACACAGAATTGCTCCTGCCACAAGAACTTCTTAGTCTGATAGAGCAGCTAAACCAGAGAAGGCTTTGGTTCGAAACACACCATGAAGAGCAATGCCCATTGTAGAGTGTGGCCTCTGTATTCCAGATTAAGCTTATTATATGAACACCTGAATCCATATGCTTGCCAGTGGCTTACTTTTAGAGAGAGATCATTTCACATCCCTAAATTACCATCTAGGTGGACAGAATGACTGTTCTGCATAAGTAACTCGGCCCCTCAAAGTCTTGGGAATTGTGAAATTTCAAAGGCAGTTGTCACTGTATGATCCCCCTCCCTGGCCACAAAAGAGCCATTCATTTGAGAAGCGCAGGTAGTTCAGATTCTCTGAACCAAAGCATCCCATTGCAGCAAAGTTTACTTTGAAGGAAGATGAACTGGATCAAGACTTCTGCTTAGGCTTACTTTGTTTGGAATTGCTAGCAGGGGACCTCAGCTATTCTGAGGAATAGCTCCAAAAGTTCATGAATTAATTTCAAAGAAGCCAAAGCTAAAAAAAGAGGGAAGATTGGAAAATGATGTCTGGAAGCTACTCCTCTGCTCTGTGGAGTTAATCTTAAAATATAGGTGGTGCATTATGTGCTGGAAGAATGTATAATAAGTGGAAGAAATTTTGCAGATATCCAACAAGGTGCAGGAGTTGAAGATCACCTTTTCTTTGACATGTGGTGGAAAAAATAATGGCCATTACTAAAAGGAACTGAGTATTTTCACTGAATTCACTCACTGAATGAGAGCATGACTGAATTACTGGCTGTTACCTAACCAAGAAATCTCAGAGGGAGAAAAGACTGGTCACCCTTTCACTAAGCATGCAAGGCAAGGTATAGTCAGGCAATAAATGTAGCCCCATGACAGGTCTGCTGTACTGGTAGCCACCTCAAGAGTATTATTATCCCTTTATGAGGCTAAAGGCTCAGTAACATATCAGATACTTCTGGGAGAAAGGGGGAGAGGTGTTGCCACAGTGTGCAAAGCATCAAAGGTAAGACAACAGGCAAAGTTCTTGGCTCTGTTTCGATTGTGCAGGAATTTGTCAGCTGACACAAGCTTGACTCGCAAGACCTTTTCCCCGCTAAACCCTGTGGGCTTTGGAAAGCTTAAATTGCTCCATACTTTTGAATGGAGCAAGTTGGAGTGAATCCTTTTTTGTCTGTGCCACTTGGCATCTGGGTAGCTAGAGAGTGGCTTTCACGGCTCCCTGTGATTCTGAGCAATTATTTAGATGTTCCTATTGCTTTCCACCCAAAGTGATTACAGACAGTGGCATACCATTGTTGAAGGCTGAAGGCTCCCTGAAAGACTCAAGAATGGACAAGAATACAGGTGATGGGTTTGCTGTATTGTCACCCGCAACAGAGGGTATGGTCCTTTCCATCTCGTTTGCATTCCAGGAAAAAAAACAACTTTAAATTGAGATTAACTTGTTAATTGTAAATTGTCCATCTCTTCTCTGTGTAATTCAACATGGTTGTTTTATAAAATAAGACTTTAGATCTCGCTCTGAAGAAAAATACGTCCTTTAGTTGACAGTTCCACGTAGATCAAATAAAGTGTTCTTCTAAGTCCTAGACTTCTCAGGTGATAAACACTGCGCAATGAGGTCTGTGAATAACAAATGCTATATACCACAATAAAAGTACAAATCACTTAGCTGTGTAAAGAGGCAAAAGGGGAAGTGAATATCGATCAAGCATTCCCAGAACTGTTCTTAAACAAAGAAGAATTGATTTGGCTCCCAGTTACAATGGTCTGACAGGGACAAAACTACTGAATTTGAGTCCTCAGCTACCCCAGAGGAACACAATAAAAGTCCTCCTGGCTCACAAGCACTGTCCTCGAACTATTCATTTTCTGTACCTGCCTTTCAAGGCACCAGTTCTACTCGATACAAATGCACGCTGTTTTTTCAGACTGTCCTCAGCCCAGCCCCATTGGATCAGCACATCTATTGGTCAGCATTTCTCTGTTTTGGCTCCTGTTTCTGAACAAAAAAAAAAATCTGCTTGTGTTTTCCCAAGCAGTCACAACGCCCAAATAGGCCAGTTACCAATGGTTACCCTGGCAGGATTTAAATGTGGTCTTTTGCCATCTTACCTTATCACACCATTTCATGTTGAGGTCCACAGGGTGGAAAAAGCATACCTTCCTGAGCAACACCAATCTGCAGGGCTACGAGCTATTTAACAAACACAGAGCTCCAGATATTTTCCTCTGATGCACTCTGTTATTATCTGTATATTCCTTTCAAAGTGGAGCACAATGCACAGCACAGATCTATACTCTAATTATTCAGCAAGATTAAAGAATATCTTTAAGGCACTTACTTAGAGTTATAAACAAATAAATATTGGCTCCTCGAAGTCTTCTACTTTGGACCAGAGGCTAGCTGATTCACACTCATTGAGCGGCATACTTCTCATCTAAATTCAGTGAGATTATTTATAAGATAATGTTTTTCAGTCAGAGCAAAGTTTTCCAAATGCAGCCCCTGGGTTTCAGCTATTGTGTAGACCTTCCTGTTCCTCACTTCAGAGACTTACTCCTAGAAGAAAGGACTGGTTTCATCTTCTTCAATAAAACTCTAATGTCATTCAGTGTAGGCTATTCAGATCTGATCATAGGAGAGATTTTCACAGATGTGCAGTGGCGACAGAATTATTGTTATTGCTATTATTGGTTTCTTGGCTTGAACATTACCCAAAATTGGGGCCTTTATAATGTTGTTTCTACTAAAGTAAGAAACAGATTTGTTTCCACTAAAGTAAGAAACAGATTATAAGCATTTTGGTTAAGCGTAATGCTGCTTACACACATACACACAAAGGGAAAGAGAATTTTAAAAAAGCAACAAGTCCTGTTTCCCTGAATGCAGCAGAAAGAAAAGAAGAAAAACAAGCAGGGTTTTCTTCTGCTCAGGTTTTCTGTTACAACAAGCCCTGTGCCCAAGAAGTCCTCCCTTTTCCTCCTTTTCAGGGTCATACTCACAGATTCCCAGACCAGCTGCTTCTATAGCCTACAGCTGGCATTTCTGCTACCAAGCACAAGCCACAGTCTTCGTAGCTTCTCTCTAAGATTTCATTCTGCCCAAAGCCTCTGATCAAGCTTTCAACTAGTACTGTTTAGCTGCATGCAGGAGCTGTTTATTCTTGCTTCCACTGAAAAGTATCGGTTTGTACACCTGCAGACTAGTGCATAGGTGCACTACTGCCCTTGGATCTGAGATTGCCTGCCTAATGGCTGGCATACAGCCATGAATTCCCTCCAAGGTTACCCTTTCGCTGGCCACATCTTCTTGGATCACCTGCATAATCCTGAAAGAACTAGTCTGAACAAAATAAAATGCCTGCTTTTGAAACACGTGCTCGTTCACCTTTGTCCCCTCTAGAGAGAAAGAATTTTCCCTGGTTTCTAAGACACTTCTGGTTTTGTTTATCTTAGCAACTTTTCACATTTTCTGTTGGTTCTTTCTTCTTGTTGCATAACCTAGTTGATGCTTGCAGTCCAATTTTATAGACATAATGCCCACATTAAATATTTTATTTTAGCAAAGATTTTACCATCTGTACTTATAATGTTTACTGCCCAAATGAATACTTCATTCTTTGGGTTTAGCATGTTTCTCTTCAGTATATATGTGTTTATTTTTCATGTCTCACAAAAGACACCTGGTACCCTGCAAAATTCCATGTATATTTTTGTCATTGGTTTCCACCTTGACATGTTCACACACGGACACAAAGAATAACCTAAAATTATCAAGTAAATTATTTTAAATTAAATTACATTTTCTTATTTGCTACAAGAATAATACAGCCTATATATCTATCATAGAAAAGTATTTGTGGATACAGTTCACGGGCCTACAATCTCTAGGGAATGTTACAAATCCATACAATGTTCCCAAACATCCAAACACCTTTAGGAATTGAAGGATATGTAAAACTGATTGACATCAAAGAACTCCTTATATTGCACACATCAGTAAGGATGTTCATGTAAATTGTTTATTCACATAGTGAAAGAAATATATGTGAAAAACCAACGTAAATACTAGGGGAAAAAACCAAACCTTCACACAGGTAAAAAACCTCTCCCATTCTAAATCCCACATTTTATTTTCAAAGGAATGTCTAGAGCTACTATGTCTTCCAGCCAGCAGCAAAACCCCAGCTCTGAAACCACAGGAAATGTAGATAATGCAAAGGAAAACAATCATCTGTACTTCCATTATACTTTATAATCCCTTTTTTGAGAGCAAGGTAAGGTTCAGATGTACAGTTTTTTATGTATAGTTTCCATCAAGTGATCTTGCATGCATCTGAAGACATTATTTCTTAAGTTCAAAAAAACCCCCTTATATCTTAGCTTCACTCTTACCATATGTTGTACTACATTATTTAACAATTGATAGCAATGGGTATTGCTAAAAACACTGGAACCAATTGCTTAGAGAGGTTGTGGGGTCTCAATCTGTGGAGATATTCAAAACCCAGCTGGACAGGATCCTGGGCAACCTGCTCTAGTTGAGCCTCCTTGAGTAAAAGGGGTGAACTGGATGATCACAAGAGGTTCCTTCCAACCTCAATGGTTCTGTGCTTCTGTGAAATAAAAGTATGTATGTTTACTGCTGTAAGCCAGGCAAGTCCTTCAGTACTCCCTTTTTTTAAATGACATAAGCAAAACACAAGACTGCTTTTGCACTTAAAATTAGACAAGCGATTAAACGATTTGATATATCCTCATATCTCATTTCAGTGGAGAGGTTTAACCTGCTTCACTTTGCTGATGCATGGAAAAATCCCAAGCTATAACAGCCCCTTCAAAAATAAATCTTGTTAGCTGCACATTAAACATGATCAATAATTAAACATGGAAAATTTTATTCTTAAATTTACCAATAATCTATGAATGCTTATACATAGATACAAGCTGAGATAACCACCTTCTTGTAAACATATACATATTGTGTCATACTGCATTGTGTGGCTGCAATCAACTGAAAGCAACAAATATTCATTTGGAGAGAACTTAAACAGCTTAGACTAGACACTGAAAGTTGGGTGAGACAAGCCCCAAATTAACATACTGCAGTCAGGCAGTCCTTCTAAATATTTACAGAATTGGCTGGATTCTGTAATTCATATATTGAGCTGTAGTTGTGCAACAAGACCTGTTTCACTCGAGAAGCTGCCTGTGTAAATAAAGGCAATTCAGCTACTTCATAGGGGCCCCAGCATCCTGCCTCCTTCCTGGAGCTGTCCAAAGGCAAAAAAATACATGCTGTAGAGCTTAGTGAAAAATGCCTTCTGGCTCATATAGATTACCACAGGAGTTGAAAAATTTGCCCATCTAGCAGCACAAAAGTGGGAGGACACAGTAATATAAATTATCTTCGGATTATTGTTTGTACTGTAATTACTGAGGCTCTTGTTTGCTTCTTATTTTATTAGTAGAAACCAGAATTGTTGTTACAGTGTTAAAAAAAAGTCTTCCCTAAATGGAAAGGTTTTCAAGCAGTAAGCTTAGTATCTTCATCAGTGCCAGAGGTATAAATACCAGAAAGAGTGACAGCTAATCCACAGAAGCAAAAATGAAAAGGCCAGTTACATGCGCTTGTCAGTGCCAGCTTCATCTACACCTACTAGCCTGCAAGACCTTCAGACAATCAGTAATGAAATAAGTAGAGGGAAGAGAAGAACAGAGGAACAGGACAGCAAAAAGATGGAACACCAGCAAAACATCATTCCCCATTCATGTATATAGGAACAGGACATTTTAAATGGAGCTTTACAAGGTGGCTTAAATAATTTCAGGACTAAATATCTCTCTGTACTGTATCAGCTTCTCAGGATCACTGTTTGTTGGGATTTTGTAATCCCCTATCTCCTTTTCCACCTCCCCTTTCCTACTCCACACCATTGTCAGCATTTCTGTCTTGGCAACATGAGAGTAAACAGAGAAGGGACTGAAACAAGAGAATCACATAGAAGAGATTGTTTTGGCAGGGCTATGCAGGGCTGCCTTACTAATCCAGCACACGCAAGGTATTACTGACTTGTATTCTATTAAAAAAATATTAGCAGAGTGAAAAAGCATCCCATGCCAAATCCAAGGGCTGCTGAGCTCCAGGTGAAGTTCTCTCTTACACTCTCACTCTGCAAATGAGACAAAAAAGGAGAGACTGTAGTTTTTGTTGCCTAATAACAACTTCAAAAAAGGCAATATGCATATGGAGCCAGTGTGTTCAGTAATTTGATCAGCCATGCCTGACTGACATATGTGTTCCCCCAAACTGTGATTTAAGTTACAGGGCATCTATGCATCAAAGGGGAGCTTTGCTATCTTCTCTAACAGCTGTGGGATGAAAGTACTGATTGACAATGCAATTTTGCACAGATATATAAACAAGGCACTTAATTCCTTTAGGCTCCTTGAAAAATCCCATCTGAACATATTCCTATGGAGGAATCTTTCCATGGTTACATGTGAGGGATCCACTGATTTTTCCACTGAGCTTTCTGAGTTCACTCAAGGCAGAAAATATGGCCCTGAAGCTTTCCAGTCACAAAGCTTGGCAGTGTTTCAGAAATACCATTTTCACAAACTTTGTCATGATATTAATATCCACGAACAAAGATCAGCATGCTGGTATTTGCAAAATGAAAAAAAAAACCCTGTCTTTGGTGAATTTGTCAGTGAAAACGTTGCATTATCATTTTGCTCAGGCAGGCTATTATTCGGTGAATCTGAAGGCTAATGTAAGGCTTCCAGAACTGATCTTCAAATCCTCATATATTTATTGAGTAATACCATATAGGTAAGATGGAAATTTAAGGAAATATTTAGGGATAGCCATATTGTATCATTAACTTCTGACGTTTTGTAAAAAATATGAGCTGCTCAGTAGTACATATATGCTGGATATAATGGTTGGACTGGCAGATAGTGGAAGAAAAGAAATGTCAATTGTCACCTTGTTCAGCTTTATCCTTTAAATTCCCCTCTCTTAAAGCATGATGGACACACAAATTTTCTACTGTAAAAGGTCTGTTAAAGTTGCTTTATTAAACACTTTTCAAACTTCTGGGAATTATTGTTCTGGATAGCTGTTTTCAGTTATTCCTGGTGAGTGTATTCTGCAGCCTTAAAGACGATGGTACTCCTCTAGCTATTTATGAAGAATATACAAAAGATTCTTGTGGGATTAAATTTGCTCACCAAACAAGCAGAAGTTATGATAGCCCAAAAACCATTTGTCAGCCTTTCCTGTGCCGAAACAACAAAAAGCGACAAACTGGGGGGGAGGGAGTGGAGAAGGAAAAAAGAAAAGGAAGCAGGACATCAATTGTGCAACTAAATTTCAGCACCATGCTTATTCTAGTCTTGGCCTTTTACCAATGTCTCAAGAAGAGATGAACAACAGAGATTTAAGATGCAACCGCCAACTGGTTGAACCCTCTCTTTTCCCACTTCTCCTGGAAGTTCATCTTCCTGTAGCAAAGCTGCCTGTTCTTTAGAGGCTCCAGCTGACAGCCTGGTATATTAATGCAACGGCAATTGAAGCAGATACGTTGGACTGTGATCTGCAGTAGCTGAGAAGCTGATACACGCTCCCTTCTGTTATTTCTGCTCTAGGGCCCTTGTCCACTGGAGGATAGATGGCACAGACCACAGGACACTATAACCTTTTACACCGCTGGAGCAAGGTTCAGCAGAGCTTGATCCACTTGTGACCTTATTAGATTTGTCATTTTAAGCATTAAAACCTACAGCTGGACCAATCGTATCTAGCAGTTTGTGATGGTACCCTCCAAAAAGAGGAAAAGCCCCCCACCTTGAGGAAGCCACAATTTGTTGGCAGAGGCTTGAGCAAGTACTGACAAATGGGTTGTGCTTTGCTTTCTACCAACTTCTCAAGGAGCTGTGTTTGCTTGAACATGTTATAGTTTGCTACTGGCACAGATCAGCATGGCATTATGACTCCTCAGAAAGCAAAAAAGAAGTACAAGATGAACTAAGCTGACAGGACACATCAAATTCACACTGACTGAAATTTCTCCCAATGTCTGCCAAACACACTGACCCACTGACAACAACAACTAGTCTTAAGCTCTTATCATCCTCTTTTCTTCAGTCATCCAACCTTTTCTTTTAATTTTAAAGGGGTATTTGGACCTGATTTGTTTCTTAACACTGCAACACTAAAGACTATTCACACTCAGTGAAAAAAAAAACCAAACAAGGCAAAATACTATAAACACAAGGCAGGCTGTGTGCATATAAATGTGCTATTTTATTGTTAGACAGAATGAAAGACCATCCCACTGAGGAAAATAAAGATATTCCTCAAAACCTCACAGTGATTTTTCCAAGATAAAATTTTCAATGCAATGTATGAGCATCGTATGATGGCTAACTGCTGTACAGGGAAAGGCAAAGGGGAAAAAAAAAGAAGAAATTTGGTTTTTTAATATGATTTGATTAGTCTCAATGGCCCACATGAGGACATCACATTAGAAAGACATTTGCTTGGTTTTGCAACATGAAACAAATCTGTGTTGCAAAAATAGTCAGCATCTTTAAGCTATGCTGCAGAGAAACCTACAGTAGTATAGCCATCTGTTTTAATTCAAAGGTATTGTTGGGTACTGCACTACTGAGAATTCATGGAACAACTGAGTATATTGAAAAGAAAAACATGAGTCAAAGGATGATAACAAAAAGCTCGTACATTTTGTTAAAATGTTTACCCTCTTTGGGATACCATGTCCTATTGGTAAAATAGCACTGCAAGCTTTCTTCATTACATTCTAAGAATTATTTATTTTTGGCTGATTTTTCTGCAAGTCAGCAGGAATAAAGGCATTTGTCATTCAGTACTTTTTTTTCTGTCTGTCTCCAAAGTGGTTCAATGCCCATGTAGCTGTGCCACTCATAAAAACTCAAGAAACAAAACATAAATCTGCTTGTCTAATTTAGTGGCTCAGAGAATATTTTGAAGTTTGATTCAAAAAGGAAAATAAAACGTTCACAGTTCATCTTCTGTTTTCTTTTAAATAATTCAATCTTTCAAGCATTATATTCCACTCACTTGCTCTAATCCATTCATTTACTTTTCTTATTTTTATTGCTTATGAATGTAATGATCATGAACTAAGCTGGTATGAAAGCCCCAGTGAATAAAACTCACTGTTTGGGTTTTCTATCAGTGTTTGGTGCAACATCCTCTTTTTATCCATACTGGACACATCAAGGGCAATGACAGCAACAGATCGCTCTACCCCTGTGACCAGTCCAAATCCAGCAAGAACTGGATCTGTTTCAATTATGCCTTTTGCCCTTTGGCGTCATTTACCAAACAACGTACCATTTATCTATGCAAAATAATGATAAATTCTTTCTAATTATACTTTTTATAGCTATCTGCTAGCACAGATGTAAACACTTGGGCCAGATACCAGAGAATCAGGTAACACCAAAGCAAAGGGGAATCAGGCTCCCATCTCTGAGCACAACGGAGAATTCAGGCCCCATAGCACACAGCATGCTCACAGGTCCTAGCAAGAAGGCTAGCAAGGGTACTAATTAGTGCTAGGCGTAATCCCCTTTCTGTGGCCTGGGTATCTCTGTGTTAGGAATGGGAAGAACTGCGTCAGATTCCACAGGCCCACTTTTCAGAAGAGCTCAGCACCTTGCATTACACGCTCCTGGAGTCCAAAGCAAGTTCATCCTCCCGAGCATGTGACTGTGTGAAGGACGCTTTCATTTAAGCAGTCAAAGGAAGGGCCTCCCTCTGCTTCCATTACAGCCGCTATTCACCCACTGGAACCTATTCCCCTGGTCTAAGGGGGGAACAAAGCTCGCTTATTCACATTTCATCTCAAAAGTATTATTTTTCCTTAGGTACGGAATACATTTTTCAAGGGTTGAGGGCAGCCGTGACATTGATCAGGGGCTATACTGAAGAAATGAAAACCTAATCCTCATCTAGTGATGAGTAGGTGCATGCCACAGTAGGCAATGCTAATAGGAAGCACAGATGGTGTATGTCCAGCCCAGAAACAGCAGTGGGAAGGTTAACATTTTCAGCTATCAGACCATTCACCTTCACTACAACATTTTTACAAGCCCATGATCTATGTTCAATAAGAAAGGCATGCTGTCCCCAGCATTTTGCCAACACGACCAGCAGTTTGATATCTGCGAGGCTATCTAAAAATTGTTACCTTTCACTTTTATTTAGAGGGAAAATATAGCTTCCTTTTCTAATTTGATTTAAAATCAAAGATTTTGTGCAGCATTACTCTACTCAAATGATGTCTTAATTGCAAGTCTTTTGATGCAGTATAATCTCCCTGAGAGTACTTTAAAATGTAAATGATGAAAAATCTCTATCCGTTTCTAAAAACTAGAGACCCACGGTGCCTAGCTGGTGTAGGGTTTCCCTTAACACCTGATAGATAAATGAAGTTTTAAAGTCTTCCTTATTCTGATCAGAGGACACACCATATTTACATTCAGATAATCCTGAATGGGAGACTTACTTGCACAGAAAAACAATCTGGGTCATCACAGTTAGCTGTGTGCTTCCAATTTATATCCCCCAGTGAACATAAATAATGCTCACAATATATTCAGGAGAGTTACCCTAGAAAGCGGCACAGTGGAGGGCAGAAGAAAAAGCAGTGCAATTGTTAAAGATGCCTGGCAGTTGCATCCTCATCCAGGTGACAACACTTACTCTCTTTCCCTCCATTTAAGTCTGAGAATGAAAAAGGGTATGGCTTCCAAACTGAGGTCTGAGTCTCCTCTTACCAGTATTACAGCTCTCACCTTACCCTCTGATAACATAAGAGGTAACCTCATCTTGGTATATGGCTTGACATATCTTGTAAAATGAATCCCTGACTGACCGAAGACACTGGATATCTGGTAAGGTCACCACACTTACTCATGGAGCTGGAGTGAATCAATATCCTCACAGGAATACACACTGTGGGGCAGCAGGAAAATCCTATCCTGGTGGTCTAATACAAAGCGTGAAAGGATTAAATTAGGAGTGAGAAATGGCTGGCAGGAAAACCACCCATACAGTCTTAGAGAGTACCAAGGTGGTTTTGGAAGTTCTTGCACAAGGGACAAATTAAACTAGTAATTAAACTAGCAAACTAATGCAAATTGCTACATCTCCTGCAGTTGGCATTAATTGTCCTGTCCAAAAAAAAGCAGCTTTTACAGATGTGCAGGCCAGGACTTCACTGCAATGAGCACTCCATGAGAGAACTGTATCTCAGTGATGATGATTTTCACGTGTACATAAAAGCTGGACTCCAAAGGTGATTTCAGACCCTAAAGATGCACATAGATGCATGTGCAGTTTTGTGCCACTGAAATCTGCCAACTTTTTCTTCCCTATGCACGCAGCATGGAAGCTTAATTTCAAACAAATTTGCATTAATGGAAGCTCTTTAATTAACTTAAGATGGGGAAGCTTTCACATCTCAGCTGAGCAAGACATGAGAGAGAAGTGCAAATCCAGGGATCTCATTTCAAGCCCAGTGACTCAGTGAGTTGCAACACAATGAGAATAAAAATCTACTTCCTCTCGCATACTTTCACCTTTGCTTTTTTTTGTTGTTGTTGTTGTTCTTATCCCTACCTCTAGGGTAATCTGGACACATCGTTACCAGCACTGGCATTAATGGCACATTGAAAACTCTGGCAAATGAAATGATAGACAGGGGGATACTTGGTGCACCCTAATGAAATAAAAGAGTTATTATCCAGACATGAGTACTCTTCTTTCCAAGGTGTACTTGAATGTTTATGTCCCTCAGTGCTGCCTAACAAATAAATGGCATCCTAAAAGCAAGTGCCTGGTAGGATATATGGAAACCAAGTGATATCCTATACAAGGTCTATTGTCCCTCTAAACTTTCAAGATGATGTGTGCCAAGGTGTCTTGCGAAGCCTTATAAACCTAGCTCCCACACTTCCTATAGATCTGGCAACACAGCAAGTCCCAAACATTTAAGTCCTTTTTGCTTATTCATGATGAAGCCGTGGACTAAATTGTCAGTATTGCACTTCTTTTCTACCCTGTCTTATTCCCCAGAATTCATTTAGAATGAAGAGGTCTCTTAAGAATTAATATTTACAAATAGTGGAGAGCTCAAAATGTTAGAAACCTGTTATATTAAGCATCTAACCTGTTATAATAAGCATCTAAAATGGTGGGTAAGCATATAACATGCATTGCTCTTTGTGTTTGGCAACCTGGGAGCACACCTCTCTTGTGTTTGCAAAACTTTCACACACTGGTATGAGAGGACCTCCTTGTCGGTATTTGTCCCCAGTCACCAGAAGTCACCATACGTCCACAGCAGTGGAATTAGAGTCTCAGTCAGCAGTCACAGTCTGCAATTATGTCTCAGAAGTAGCAAGGAGGTTAGTTGTTCTCCAAAATCCACCCACAGGCAGACTGCAGCATACCTAGAGAAATGCTGTAGACATTGGACTGCCCAAGCCAGTCTATATTCTGGGTCCTGCACACTCTGGAGGGAATATTCCTCAGGAAATATCTAAGACCTTGTCTAAAAGATCACCATTTATCTGGATCGACAAATAATTTGGCAATACTGTGTGCTGACTCAGGGCAACTTTCAAAAGGCAGCATAGGTGTACATATTCTTCTTTACAAGATATGAGGAACTTGACAGTAATTTAGTGGCAAGTACAGTTCCAACACTTCTCATACAGAAGCAATCTTAGCTGTAGGCTAAGGTATAAATATAAACTATCTATTAACAGCTGAATGCAATTTTACACTCTCTTTTGTTTCTGGGCTATCTGCTGCAAGATGAGATATAATTCAGCAAACAGATTCATACAAAAAGTAACCATGCCTAACAAAAGAACTGGACAACAAATAGGTCTTTTCATTTGTCCTCTCAATTTTACGTGGGCTAAGGTTGGCAATGCAAGTGAGGACTAATGAAATAAAAGATTTAACATTTAATTAATCAGATCCATGTGGTACTTCTGTTAATGAAATGGTGAGCTCAAGCTTAGTGGAAAAAAGAAATAATCAAAACAATCTATCTACTCATCCATCTATAGAAACTGAATGCTAATTCTCCGGGTACAATGCCCTGATTTCAACAACATCATGATACCCTTGTGCATTTGTCTCCACAAAGGAGTCACACAGGTCTCTCTAGAGCAGCACCAGACTCCAGCTCTGTCTTGGCAATACACTTGCTGAAATACCATGTGAGAGTTCTCCCCACAGCTAAGGTAGCTGGCAGAGAAGAAGCATAAAGAAGTTACAGAGAGATACTGTGGAAAGCAGTGTATGTCTAGAAGGAATACATAAAGAACAAACTTCAGGTTTTTATTGTTGAGGAAGAAGTTCAATACACATTAACAACAGATGCAGAAAAAACAAACAAGAAAATTCTTGCCCTGAAGATAAAACTAGGAGAAAAACTAGCCCATGGCCAAAGCCCAGGGGGCTATTTTGAAGCCTGATGTAAAATATATAATTTTCCAACAATCCAGAGTCAATCGGAATATTCTTCTGTAGATATTGTGCTAATAAATATTCTGATTGATCTTTCTAATGCAAACATTGTGCTAATAGAGAAAGAACATGCTGTTACTTCAAGTCTGGAGCACTTTCCATTAGCTAGCTGATCATGGGTGGAGGATTTATTGAATAATAAATTGCCTACTGGCAATAGGCTTGCAAAAGCTCAATACGTCCTTATTAGTGTCTCAAAATTCTGCAATACAATAATTAGGCTTTGAGTGGAACAGAGATATTTTTCTGCATTCTGCAAAGTGTTGACTAATGATTTTGTGAAGTTCTGACTGTTCTCAGTTGCAATACATTCTTATTTGTTAAGATTCACGGGACTTACACTTGCAAGTCTTGACGAGTCCAAAATGTCCTCTATGGGAAATTTTGACTGAGTAGAGCATGCAGAATTAAGACCATATGCAGTGTATTACAGTGAATATATAAAATAAACAAACAAAAATTTCTCATAAAAATGTAGGATACCTCGAACAGTCTCTTAAAATTATAGTATTTCTCAATGTCTCTCTGCCAGGGAATAGAACAGCACATTACATGGAGCTTGCATAAGCTGAATAGGTCTGAAAAAATTGTATTAGCCAACAGAGTGAATGCGGACCGTAAATCCCATTTCTAGCTACCTCATAATTTTTAGTGAGTGGTCCTCTCAAAAGACCCAAAAGGGCAAAACTGTACTTTAGGTTGGAGGTGTAAATAAATTTAGCACACAAAAGAAATCATTCCAGTATTACAAGCATGAAAACATAAAATCCAACTCAGTTCCAAATTTCTCTTGCACAGTACAGCTATAGATTACTTCAGCTTCTACAAGGATTTATATTGGAGATGCTGGTAGATGCTGAACTGATGTGTAAGGACAAGACATAGCTGATTTAAGCAAGAGCAGATTACTTCTTCCTCTAAAGATATAGAGAGCATCCATAAGCATATTCTGACTCAGATAGTCTTTCTACTGATATAACACGAACCTAAATAATGAAGAATATTCAGACTCAGCCAGTAATTAATTGCTTTTTAGGGGGTGGAAAAATGTCTCCAATTCCAATATCAGCCAGAAGAGAATAGCGACTGGTGATCTGAAGACAGTTCCTGCAGGACTCTTGCTCATACCTTAAATCACCACGCAATGTGATACCACAGAGGCTGTGGTCACTTCTACCTGAGATGCACTACCACTCTGTTGTGAGAAAAAAACCACTCCACTCAGTTCCTGGCTGTGTTACAAGTAGCCACAACCACTGCCATCAGTCCGCAATTTTAATAAAAAATTCTATGCATGTTGACACCACATCCATCCCAAATCTAACCACACCCTTCCGCCCTGATTCTGTATCTCCATCAAATCATTTGCAAACTATTAAAGGTTAAGGGATGGTGTATCTCTTTTCCTAATTACTGAACCCTATAGCATACTACATACACACACACACACAAAGGCATGCGGTTCTGGGTTAGATGATTTTCTTTCCTGAATTTTCCTCTCTCCCCTAGATTTTCACTGTTACTGTAAGGATTATAATATCTAAATAGCTTGACTGGGTAGGCAGTGTATGCAAATTAAAAGACGTGAAATCTTTTGCTGCCTTTAACCTCTACATCACACAACTCCTCTAAGCCTTATTTTCTCTAAAGATACAATGTCATTCTTAGTAAACTGGTGTGACAGCTACAGATGAATCATGCTATTTAAAAAGCAAAACACAAGGAATGAACTGTAGAAACATGAACAATACAGGAAAACGATGAGCATGACACACACAATCTGAATAAACTACTGCAAGATCAGAGTAAGTGGGCAAAATTGGTTGATATCCAATAAAACTGGGGTTGCAGGATAATCAGGGAAAGTACAGAAGAATGTGTTGTTACAGCTAGTTTTATTTACAGAGATGAAACTGTAATTGTGACTAGGTAAAAAGCCAATGCTGATACTAATAAAAATAAGCTAATCTTATAAAATACGTGCCATGCTGCATAAATTTAAATCAATCCTGAGGCAATGAACACTATGAAGCTATTCTTTCCAGCTTTATCATTTCCCCATTTTATCAAAACCAGGTCAAATAGACTATGCACTGCATGCCTCATATCTGTAAGTAAAAGGTCTGAATTACCATTTATAACAAATGCTCTGGCTTCCTTTTAACACAAAATTGTTTTCGAACTGTTCTCTTTCCAACTTTAAGGCCTTAAAATAGGTAGCGTAATAGTAGTCTGTGTAACATCAACAGCGTTAACTTCTATCCATTTATCCATTAAATAGCATATTTATACAGACTTGCTCTAAAGTACAGTTTCTGGGAGAGTACATGAGTAACCACCAGAAAGGGTCCAGTCCAGCAGATATTCCACAGAAATAAAAGGTCTGGTTTGTTCACTTCAATGGCAGAAAGACCCACTGAAAAATGTAGATTTCAAACTGCATGGATTATTATCAGTGGTGATTCGTTTTGAACCAATCATAACTTTTTATTGTGTTGTATTTGACACCAGTGCAGTACAGTACCTAACCAATATGCATTGTCCACCACCTGAGAGGCAAAACACAAATGACAAATCCTAATCCACCACATTTTAAGAAACCAAACTACGACCAAGGCTGGATGTGCAAGGGAGGCAGGGAAGTTTTCTGCAAAACCTTTTAAATTGGATTCAAAGTTATTCTGGATGCCCTCTAATAAATAAAGACCTGCCTGTAAAGGGGACCAGCAAAGAGCATGGAATTGGGCTGGTATTTTGTCCTGTTTCTTTGCCTTGTGTAAAAAATCAAGGAGCATGAAAAAATCTTTTTTTTTTTTTTTTACGAAAAATAAGTTCTACTTTTCTACTTTTTTCCAATTAAAATTCAACATTTATTTACCTTAGTAAACTACAATGACAAGGCAACTCATGAAAAAAAGGACAGTATGAAAACCAGTAAACAAAAGTTGGGTAAATAAAAGCATTTGTTGGTGTTGTTGTTAGATACACAAATTCTTTGTTTCTTTAAAAAATTCTACAACTCCAATGATTGACATTTTGGAGAAGAGATTTTTTTGTTAACACTTTTGTCTCTCAGCTTAAAGTGTGAGAACTTGCAATATACATCTTTAAGATTTCCACTAAGTATTCCAAAAATAAGAATCAGAACAAGTGTTTCTGACATTTCTTATTTTAAATAGCGGGGGAAAATTCAACATTTCTAAGAACCTTTCCAATCTGTCTTATTCACTGCAAGAGAACAAAGAGGGGGAAAAGTTCAAATGGTTAAAAATCACCTGGAGGTCACCTTGTATTGAGTGAGCATTTACAGAGACAGTAAATGCATTTTTTTCTGTTATCCTGGAAATGGATTTCCAGAAGTATGTACAGAAGACCTGGGTTCTCATCTGAATTCTGGTCCTTAGAGTAACATAGCTACAGCAGAATTAGACTCTAAATAGTAATTGTCAATATCTGAATATTCTGTGAAATAAAATAATTACAGTAGGGTCTTTTAAAAGAGGTGATATTTAAAGTGCAAATGTAAGTAACTGAACCAATTTATCCTGTTCATAACTCATTTCTAATGTTACATGAACTAATACTTGAAAACAGGGAAAAGTACTGCTTGAAGTTATTAACATGTCCATCAATCCGTATGAAACTTCTGAAGCCTTGCTTTCTATCACTGCTTATCCCAGAAAGTGGTGTCAGCAAACATGCTGGCGTACATACGTGACCACATAAGCTGACTGTACATCACAACGGTACATCTTACCTTTGCTCTACATAACAGAATTTTGCCATGTTGCCACGTTATCCCCAAGCAATAAGCAGTATTCCTTACCACCCCCAGAAAGTCCAGATGCTCTTGCCTGTGGTGACCAGATTAAGTTCTTGCACCTACCATTCTCTAATGTGAATGCAATGTTTCCCTTATGATGCTTTATGGCAGTCCACGGAAAATATGTGCCTACGGCTTTATTTGTTCTGATAATGTTGGAAAAGTGTGTCAACTTTCCCACACATGGTTGTGATGTTTCCCAGTTAAGCCTTTTAAGTATCTATGCCATATTTAAAGAGGCAATTGATCTTAAGTGGCAATTCCTTAAAATCATTGTTATCTACAATGCGATGAGAGTTCCCAGCCCTCAGGAAGCTGATGCAGGCTTTGGCACAGACCTGAATAAGGTCAGGAGATTATTCAACGTCTCAGTTTCATAGAGTATCCATATAAAGCTTGATTATTTAACTCTGAATACAGATTCGTATGCCAAAATGCACACTGAAATAACCTCCAACAATCATTGTTACACTGAAGCTACTGAGTCATTGTTGATTCAACTGAGAATCAAGCAAACCAGACAAAATTAATTAGATATTCAGCCTTTGCTTGCTCAAAATCATACCACCACCCACTGCCACCACCACAAGCCAGTACAAATATTCAGCAGAGTTGGTCTATGGCCATTTCTGTGGCAAAATGCCAAGCTATGTATTAAGGCAAGCTCTTAACTCTGTAATGGATGTACTATCATCCCACCCAAATCAGATGGAAGAAAAACATGATCAGCAGTTCTCATCTCAATGTTTCAGTCTTTGATGATCTACTATGGGAAAGGCATTACAGGCATTTCTGGAGTCCCTGTGGCGCTGAAGCCAGCTTCACAGTAAGTCATTGAAGACCAATGGACAGGGCTTGGGAAAAAAATAGTCTAAAATTCCTTATTCAATAAAAGGGTCTTATTTTAAAAAGCCTGGACAATATCCTTGAATTATTATATTTCAGCTGAATGACTGAAAATATGAAGTCAGTGGATGTTTCTTCATTTTCGCTTTCTGTTATTACCTTGTTCTTCTCTGATAAAAGGAAGGGACACAGTAAAAGGGAAAGAACAGTGAACAAGAGCTACTATCATTATTTCTAATTGAAAAAGTGAAGAATTTTAAGGATCTGTAAGTTTAAAACAAATACATGAGAATGCACTGCAAGTCCAACTTACCATTTTATTAACTGCTCACAACCATGAGTGAAAAATTCATCATCTAGTCCCATACTGATAATATACAGTGACTGCAATTAAACTTGACACTTGGCTGTAGCCCCACATGTTGAAAAAATGACCGGCAATGTGATATGTTTGAAATGCTAGGCTGTGAGCACTATTTTTGTCTGCAGGTTATTCTTCCATATCCAGCTATAATAGTTTCATCTATAAACTTAAGCCTTCCAGGCTACATATTCATAACCTTTAAAAATCTCTTTGCCCTGAAGGTAGTTTTCTTAAAGCCTCTGCTTCACCACAAAGGAAGATGCGCCAGGTCTGAGATGCCTAGAATCAGTAAAATCATAGCTTTTCATCCTACCAGCTTACAACTGATGAAATAGATTACATATAGCCTGCCCATGTGTGAATGCATCCATATGTATTTAAAACTGCATTTCTTGCTTGCTCTGCAGCATTTTTCTTTAGAGGTTTATGTCAATATCTTTGGCAAAATTCCCCCTCCTTCCCACTGTTTTGCAGTATGCTATGAAGCTGTTACCTACTGCCCATCTGTAAGGTGGCTGAATCTGAGCAAACTTGCAAGCACAGACAGAGCAATGTAAAGCAATGAGTGTGCCAGGAATTTGCAAAATGGTATATAAATTAATGATATTATTCTGCATTTTCATTTACAAAGTCACATGATCCTATTTCAGCCAGTAGAAGAGCTTAAACATTGCTTTATGACAACTATGTGTAATTTGCTATTCATTACTTCTTTATACTGCTGATCCTCCGCATTTACTTTGCTCTTCAGATCTGATTGAGAACATCTCCAAGTCAAATCTTCTGTTGCCTTCTGGCATATATAAAATTATATTTTTTGCCTATATGTCATCTATCTTCAGTTCCCTATCCACAATGCTGGAGCTCTGTTTTGCAGCTGAAAAGTCATACAGGCAAAAGATAGAACAAGAACTGTAATTCGTGAGCCGAGTGAATCAAATGTAAACATTTCAAACAGACGTTCCCAAGCCATGCTTAAACTTCAACTCTGAAAAGCTTTTTTTTTTTTTTCAGGTGCAACGGGCAGAGAAAGACCTTTCAGTGACTACAAGGAACACTGAATATATTGCAGATGGCACTGCAAAGGAACTGACCTTGTGACAGCAGGAGTAATTTTTCATAAAATAAAATAAAAAATAAGCCTAGTGTAATCTTAACAAACAGGCTGCTGCATGAGGCTTTGCCTGGAAGAGACTATTCTTCTACAGCCTCCTACAAGTATGACCCAAATTCCGCCTGATCAATACCTGCCTGAAAATATCAACTTTCTACCATTCATGCAAAAGTGCTCAAGGCCACATTATTAATTACTAAGAACACCTAGTGCTGTTAGAAATCTCCATGTTTTCACAACATTATCTAGACATTATAGGTAATAACTTGATCCAGATCCTGTATCAGAGAACAAAATTCTGTTAGAGATCAAATTACTCCCAGGGAATAATTTTGCCCCATTCAAGGAATTAAGTGGGGTTTTTTCCCTTGTTTTCAGTAGCTGGGATTTCACCTGTAACAGTTGAATGATTGCAATGGTTAGAATACAATGGCATTTGATTTTAATAATTATTACTGTTAGCCTCCAGTCAGTCACTCTGCATATTTAGAAAAAAACAAAACCAGTTCCTACCTCTGCATATAAGACATGGCTTCAGACTGCAAGTAATTTGTTTTATTTTTATCTTTTCAGTGTCACACACTTTGCAGTTAGGGCATACTACAGTTAGGAGTATCCACACACACCCCCGCCCCCCCTTCTCCTCCAAAAAAAAAAAAAAAAAAAGAGAAATTAACTTTCTTTGGTATTAAAATTCCTAGTGGAACTCTCTACCCCTTGACAAGATTTTGTTTCCATGGAAGAATATGAGTTGAAGATTTTCCGAGATGCAATGATCATTTCACTTGCATGAACAAAATGGAATTTACCCATATCATTCCTTGTGACAGTATTTCAACATTTATTTTAGGAAAATTAACAACAGAGAACAAAGAAATATGTCCCTGATGCAGTAATGGATGCACTACATACAAATCAAGGAAGGTTAAACAAATGCATATACGAATAATCAGTATTATCCCCTACTGTAGGAACGTGGTAAATTTTACAACATGGAAACATAATTTGTTACCAATTCCACTAAAAATTTCAGTAACAGAAGGATCCTGTCCAGCAATAAAATAAAACAGAATGTGGTTCGTAGATTAAACAACTTTAATAGAGTAACTACTACATTATACATCAGATTTGGTTAGTTTAGTAGTAAACATCTTTATACAAAACACCTGCTAGAATTGCTTTCATTTTAGCTTTCCCCTGGGTTCTTCTATAAGGATAACGCTACTAAAAGGATAAACTGTATAAACCACAGTTTTCTCATCGGATTTGGACGGCAACATGACCTGAATTAAAGCTTTCTGTTGAATGCAACTTGCAGAATTCCCTGTTTATTTTCTTGATGGACATGTACTCTACGTATGCATGTGAGTCTCATCCCATCTGCATTAATTCCCGTTAAAGTGTAACTAAACTCCACAATTGGAGACCAGCTGGAGGACGGGACCAGCTGCTCTTTTGTCTCAGGGCCCCCGGGGGGGGGACGACCTTTCGCTGAGAACCCCCAGTGAGCTCCTGTTGCAGTAGTCAGCGCTGGGCAGCAATGCAAACCCACCAGGCAGATGGGTGGCCGAGAGCCTGTGAAGGACCTGCCCAAGACCAACCAGACATGGGGCCAGATTCGGTCCCTATCCCCCACCGTCACCCTCTAACCTCGTGGTCTTTGGCAGAGGGGGCTGGTATAGTCTCCTCTGAAATGAACATGCAAACGGGGTATGCACGTGCACCGCTGGCTATGGGGATCCTGAGATAAGTGTGCATATTTACATAAACAATGTCTTCTTAAATTTTTGTCTTTTCTCTGTAAATATAAAAGTTTTGAAAGGAATAGCTCCTTCCTGAGTAAAAACTACCAGCCCTCTATTTTACAAATTCACACATACGTACTACTTAAAATGCGCAAGCTCATTTTGGAGGGTAAGAGTGTGTGGTGCGGAACGGGGGAAAAAATGGGCATATTTGAAAATTATTTCACATGTTTCCTTGGCTATTCGTCATGCCATTACATTCATTATCCACAAACTTGTAGTCATCCTTCTTTGTCATTCTAGGCTGCTCACAGATGTCACAATTTATTTAACATTCTACAATGATTTTGACAGTGCACATACACATCTGACAATTTCAGTATGAATACTGAGGTAATATTATATTGCATTCCGTAGACCAATATAAAATGAAAAACAAATACTTTGTTTTCATCAAACTAAAAAAAGTATTCAAGCTAAAGTATTACCATTATATTCACAAAGTATAGCAAAACTGCCAAAGGAAAAGAGCAGGTTGCAAAAGTAATCAAAACAGATGCAATGAATTACAGTACTTGGGGGAGGGAAAAAAGGGTTCTTAAGATCATTTAAACATATAGTTATTAGAACCATTTCTTCTTTTTGGTAATCGGATCACTTAAAATCATTGAATAGTGCTAGATTACAGTTCTTAAGAAGAACACACCACCCTCAGGAAGGTTTTTCCATCTGTTTCCAGCTTCTGGTCTTTTCAGACTCAATTTTCAATACTTCGTATCTCCAACTCCAGTCATTATTCAGGAGCAGCATTAATATAGCCAGTGATAAAACTGATTAGAAAAAGTGGGCAGGGTTGGTAAATACATTAGGAGTGAGCAACAGAAGCCATGGGGAACCAAGTTGCTTTCGTTACACATGCCATGGGAGTTAGGACCGTACACCAAGGAGGATCTTATACATCCAGCTCACATTAATGCAACACTAGTGGCTAATGGACGTGGAACAGGATTAAATCCATATGGTAATGGCACTGAAAAGGGAAAAAAGGGAGTAATAAGAAAAGAAAAATCATGAAAAGGAACAGTCATCTTCTCTCAAACCATTTTAAACCTAAGTCCATCTTCTGATGAAGTAGACCAATTTGCCATTGGTTTTGATGGGAGTAGCACTGGCCTCATTATTGGTATCTGGCATATTTACAATGTATTACATAACCCTCCATAATGCACTCCGAGAAAAAGCGACTACCCAAAAAAACCCCCCAAAATCCATTAAGGGAAAGGCTTGTGTCAGTGCCTAGTGTACAAAATGCAGCTCAGTTCTTATGTCGTCTAAAAGGCAATGGTCAGGGGCCCTGGTCCAACAGCTGATCTCTCCTTTCCATTCTTCCTTTCAACAACAAATGCTTGGATTACTCTCACATCCAAAGAGGGTGCTGCCAAGTGAAAAGAAGGATTAACAGAACCCTCCCCATGGCACTTTCGTGGTCACTTAAGTGCTCATTCAGGCTTGATGCTCCTGTACTTTCCAATATACCTAACGTTAATCAAGAAAATTCCTCTGCCTGGATGAACATGACCACTACTAAGCTTAAGAGTTTAGTAAATGTGGAATTAATAGTAGGACTGAGACAGTTCAGGCTCCTCCTCTTCTCCTCCTTGGTCAAAAAGTTAATTTTCCCATTTTCTCACAAATTGTGATCTGCCAGAATGGAGTTGCAATGCATGGAATTTACAGGATAATTTCTAAAGTGATTTTAAAATGTAAGGAAGAAGAGCATTTGCAGTGTATTCCCAGTGCACACAAGAGCTACTGTTTACAACAGCACTCAAGACTGGGAGTGCCTGATATTTCACTTCCACAGCCCAGAAAAATATTTGAGTGCCACCCACAAACAATTAGGACCTTGAATCAACTGAAATCCTACTGCTCTACATTAGGAAAGTTTGGAGGCACAGCACTTATGACCCCCAATGGTTTCACAATGTCACCCTGAAATCCCACAGATAATCTTGTACTGTTTCTAAAGGTAGTGAATTAATGGCATTAAAAGGAATGAGGGCATGCATTTCCCTGTAGCGTTGTGTTAAATGTAATATTGAAACAGAGGGGACAGGAACAGGAGACACTTCTGCTGGGACGAAGAGGAGCACTGCTACAAGTTATGAAGAACTCTCTTTTTAGCCAAGGAGTTTTGCTGAGCTCTCTGTTGCTCCCACTTAACTAATCCCCTCTCCTGACAGATAGACAGTAAGTTCTTCTTTTTTAATGCAGCTGCCAAAAAACTGATAGGTCATTTCCCTTAAAGGCTTGAGATGGGCACTGACAAAGAGAAGTCTTAGTCCTAGTCAGGGGAGCACCTTATGAAACAAAAACGGTGGCACACAGCCCCATGGTTCTTCTGTTCCCCTAGGACTAGAAGCCTGCTTGTCCTAAGCCCCACAGATGTCTGAAAAAGCCCTTGTTGCTCACATAGGAGAACGACAAAGTGAAAGTGGAAAAACAAGCCCAAAATGAAATATCTGGATATCAATTATTTCAGAGCTTAAAAATATTTGGAGCTAGGACTTTGATTCACATCTGCCCATACTGAAGAAGCAATGTGAAACTTCTTGTATCAAGGGGATGGCAAGTTTGCTGGACTGAAATTTGCCTTTGGCTTAGAGGTTTGTAATGACTGACATGGCAAAATGCAAACATTAGTTATAAAGCAAGCATAAAGAATCCAAAACTTCAAGCAATGACTAAAGAAGATCACAGAACAAGTGTGACAGGACACCTAAATGTCAGAAGTATCAGGCACTTACTATGCCATTGAATATTGGTACTGATTGATGGCTAACAGATACAAAGCTGCTATCTCCAAATGCTTCAGAGATTTGGGAAAGCTCTTATTTTGGGAAGGTTTCTGCAGAAAGAGCAGCAGGTTCTGCACAGTGTTGTCTTCCTGACCTGAAGCTGTACCACCAGCCTGGGTACAGAAGCGCATGGCTACCTCCACCGATACAACTGGACTCTGAGATGTACCAGGGCTGATAATCTATGGCTTCTGTAAATATGCTCACAACTCTGTTCTCCTGTCCTGTCCTGCTCAGTATATTTTACTGCTGAATCTTTCTCTTTTTGCCCTCTAATGAGTGCCCAGTTTGGCACACTCTGACAAATGTGTCCTTGCTTTGCTTTTGTGATAAAAAGGTAAGTGAAAACCGACACTTCCATCTGATTCTCAGCCACAGAGATAGTGTTAAATTTTCCTCAGCTGAAAATCACACTTACTATACTGCCATCATACCCACCATATTCTGAGACCTCCTGCCAAAATGCAACTCTGACTCACAAGACCAGAACATAAATATTTCTGTTCTTTAATTTTCATAACACACTTTAAAATGCCTTTTTTTTTTTTCTTGATACAGTTCCATGGCCTGTTAAAGAAGCAAAAGTTTGATCTATCACACTAAGAACATCACCACTTGGGCTAGATTTATAAGTAGCCTACTCAGCCACTCTACTGGAACACAGAACTGCAGGAAAAGACACTCTCTCTCCCCAAATCCATGTATTTGGAGAGGTTCCTCAGATGGCTGTCAGCTGCTCCCCCTTTGGGGAATGGTGTCAGCAGCTGTGACACTGACTTCTATAACAAGATCTGGTGCAGCTACACTTTTGCTTTAAATGAGCTTTTTGAGTATCAGAAGAATTTGTACTAAGCAGCACAGACTCCACACATGCTGAAAATGGAGTTATGACCCTGAACTGAGCTCTGTGCTTTTGTGATGAGACTGCATTGACTATTCAAGCTAGCTATTTAAAATTCACTCTGGTATCTCTACACAACACTAAAATCTATAGCACAGATGTGTACTCAGGTCTTCACAGGGATCAAGCTCTTCCTTACAGGTAAAGCTGCTCAACAGAAACCAATTTTTTGCACCTGTGAGTAAATAACTATTTAAAATCATTAAAAACCCACCCTAGAATATAGGTTTAATCTGCTTGTTTTATACAGGAAGGACTCCCAAATGAAGTAAACAAGGGATACTAGTCTTCCTTGCTGTTGAAGGCAGCCCAGAAAATCTGAAAAAAACCCCATGGTAGGGACTTGTATGATTTATGCAGCAAAACCCAGCAATTTTTTAAAATTATGACACAGGGAAAAATATGTACGGCAGGCAAGATTTTCCATCACCCTTCAGCTTATATGCTACTGTAATGATAGAAGCTAGTGAGTTACTCCTGAGCTATGGTGGTGTGATTGAGCTCAGCATCAGGTACTCATGAAGTGAAGACATCTATGCTCTCTATTTAAAATAAGAAAATGTAGTAGTTTTAATATTTTAAAAACCCCAAACAAACCACCCTCATGTTTCAACGGTATGCAATAAATACTTCAGCAGGTCAGCACATTTTAAATGTCAAGTGGTGACATGCTCACTAACAGGAATAACAGGAACAATATTACACCATTACAGAATCACAAGACTCACAGCATTGCTAAGGCTGGAAAGGACCTCTGGAGGTCATCTGATCCAACCCCCTGCTCAAGCAGGGCCACCTACAGCCAGTTGCCCAGGTCTAATCCAGATAGCTTTTGAAGATCTTCATTAAAGGCTTACTAGATGTTACACTGTTTTATTCTGTAACACATGTATAGCATTTTGCTAACTGACAGAACAGAGGAAAATTATCTCTGAACCTCCTAAGGAAGTACTTGCTTATTATAATTATCACTGTGTTTGGGTGGATATCTTAAATTATACCTGTGAGTGAATATTAGAATCTGCAAAACTGTGTAAAACAATGACAAAGTTTATCCAACAGACAATTTGGATACTGCTGCTCATTTTTAAACCACATCTCAACTGAGCAAATTGACTATTTTAAAGTGTTTGCTAACCTAGCCAAGAAACTTATAATTTTGGAAAAAAAATAACGATTAAAAAATGGTGGTAGGAAGTTGGTTGAACAGAAAATTTCAATACCCACTCATTTTAATAAGCGGTATTTAAACAGACCTTCAAGTCCACTGCAAGGGGAAGACATAGTTTTAAAAACCCAAACAAAACCAAACGTGGGTGGGGTAGGACTTCCCAGTTAAATTACAGATTAAAAACATGAATAGTCAGTGTTGAACCTTTATGTCTTGTCTAATAGTTTCTTTAATACGTACTGCTTAATAGATGAGAAAATGTGTTTTAAAACATTACTGATTTTTCCATAATCTAAACATAAAACCACAGTCTGGCCATGGAAAAGTATGTCTCTGGTTGTCACCATTCTTCATCAGATGCAGCTCTGGTGTTTACATTTTCTGTACAGTAGTTCTTTAAATGGTCTACTCCAGCATAGGAAGCAATTACAGCTACTAATAATGCCTTTCTCTGCAGGATCTGCACATCTATAGAAGATAGCCTGATAAGTAGCTGGGACTGAGATAAGGCTGCAAACAGATTGCTTGCGGCTCCACCAATACGCTGCCATATGTTGTACCCTTTTCTCAGGAACTGCACTGGATCTTACACATCCTGCTGGAAGTACTTCATGCCATCTTCTATGTAAAACTAGGTGATCCCTTTATGATTATTGCCTTTGAAAGTATGTATGTCTAGGAAAGCACTTAATTCCTCCTTTGGTCTGGGAACAAATGCCCAAAGCAAAGCTTTTGTTTTCTGTGCCTCCGGGGTATCGGGTGTATGTGCAGACAGATGACAGTGCCAGGGTAGTGAAAGAGAACAAACAATGAAGACCATCTCCTGAATGCCCTATTTTTGTTAAGACATGTATTTATAGTAGTCTAAAGACTGGGCTAAATCACAAATTACCTGTCGTATGCAGGACTTCATGACATGGGGCTGCAGTACCATCACCTGAGATTAATGGTGGGGCACGGAGCTGTTTCTCAACTTGAATGCTGCAGTTGCTCCGAGAAAGAAAATACCACCTCCTTTTCCCAAGCTTTTGCATTTCAATGCTATCTTGTCCCAGTTACACTCAAATGTGTTAGGCATGCAATAAGAAATACGGAGTTGTTGAAACTTTTATTTTGAGATGGGCAGGATGGCAATTCAAAGTCAAGTTTAAAATAGAAAGCACGTTGATTCATTCAGTGTGGAAGCATTCCTGTGACTGTAACAGAGATTGCTCTTATTTGAACAAACCTTACTGGTAAAGAGCCAAATTATGCCATTGGTTTAAAGCAGACTCCCCGGTGAGATCAACGGAGACGTCTGCTTAAAAACCAGTGGTACGACACGGCAAAGATATTTAATACAATGAGTTTCCCATCTAAGTATCAAATCCCCTAACGGGGTGTTTCTGGAAAGGTACTTGCAGTTTGAAATCAATGAGGTGGAGTGCCTAAGGAGAACGGGAAGATGCTGACTGGCTCGGGAATCGAGTTTTTTCTGAGCAGCAGTGCAGCGGCCTTCCAGCTGTGCAGGGTGTGCTGCCAGCCTAACCTTCCTCGCTTCTGGACAGAAGATTGCTCGCAAGCGGTGTTCTGTGGCAGCTCTTGAATATAGATACAGCGGCTGTGGTTTAAATAAAAAGAAGCAGCACCGTGCTGGATTGCTTGCTCTTTTGAAAATAAAATTGGTGGTCTGAAGCGACTCCAAAGTCCTGAATACTCAAATTATGCTGAGGAAGATGAACTGGTAATACATGAACACATGAGGTGGCTATAGTAAAAAAATACAGTCTCTTACATAGGTCTGTAATTCATCACCTGGACCAGCACCAACTTCCAAGGTGTTCAAGACACCATAGAAGGAAGGAAGAAAGGAAGGAAGGAAGGAAGGGAGGAAGGGAGGGAGGGAGGGAGGAAGGAAGGAAAGGAAGAAAGGAAGGATGAGGATAGTATCCAACACACCCATGCTTAAGGTTGCTGTTCTCTCTCAGCTGTCATCCACAGTTAATGGGGACAGAGACACTTTTCCAAAGGACTGTGCTGGCCACCCGGTTAAGTTTCTGCTCTACACGATAACGCAGAAGCACAGAGCACTGTAATTTAAGCAGTGTAAAATACCCTGTCCTAATTTCTCTTTCTGCCAAAGAAAGGGCAAGGGAGTGAGACATAGCCTTCCACACTTCCATCAGAAGCTCTGCTCTATTTCAACAGAGTCGCTATGGAAAACAGTGACTAAAAAAAAAGAAGCGATTTATTACTATGAATCCAGCTTCTGAAAAGACCTCTAGTTATTTTCCTGGACTATATGCCACCCCAGACTACTGCTATAACTACATAGCACAAGTAAACCACAAAATAAGACAGGAATGCCATGTACCTCTGTCTCTCTAGATACAGCAGTGATATTACTGTGATTCCACATTATTCATCTTGACACCACATAACATTTCCAAAGTAGCAAAAAGCCACAGAAAAGGAGATAATGTCTTGAGCTGTAAAAGACATTTTTTACTTCCTAAAATAACATTAAAAATATCTAAGAGATATCTAAAAATATCTAATAGATATTTTTATGGTCTTTTTAAAAAATGTATGTGGAATCAGTTTTCCAAGCTTTTTTCTGTAACAGGGATGGCTAGAAACGTGGTTTTTCTAAAGAAAGCTGAAGTTACAATGGACATCTGAGGAAAAATCATGAAACATGGCAATACTATGTCAGTTTACAGGACTTAGACACCAGTGTTGTCAACAGGAAGGTAGGAGAACAAACAGAATGCAGTACCTTTACAGAAGATGCAGACAGGAGAATGGTAATACAGTAAGAATGAGGAAAAAAAATCAGAATATAACAGACAAAATAAGCTGTTTGGCATGGGCCAAATATTTTAAAATACAGTTTGATTCAGTTTAATTAGACAGAATGTTTTGAATTAAAATGCAATGATTTTCTTCTTCCCATTATGCCAATGGTGGGTTGAAAAAAAACCAGAAACAGCAATTTCTGGCTGAGCTGAGGTCATGTTTTGCCTTTGAAATTTTCTGGTTGGAAATGCAACTCAAAAGAAAATCTCTCTTATCATAGCTTTCTAGTTGATGGCCATGAACGAGACTTCCAAAGGTAGCTTCTCTTGACCCTGTCGTATTTCCTCACTTCCCCTTATCTTATGCTCTTCAGTGCATACAACAGTGTTCAGTATTCAGCCCTTACACTGTTAGAAAAGATGCTTTTTTACTTCAGGATACAGAATTTAATTTATGTCATTATTCTCAGTGTTTCTTTTACAAGATAATCTAATGATTCAGCAAGTAAGAGAATCTGTTCCACTGTATGTCACAAAGAGTAATATTAGCTATTATTGTTTGTGATATGTTAGGACTTTATCTTACTGGATGTACCTAATTCAACATCAGGCTGCTGCCTCTCAGGAATTCTGCAGATCTCTTCTAAACATAACAAAATAAGTAAGAATGCTTCCTAAATCAGCATCAATCCAGTAGAACATACATCTGAGGCTTAGGCTATCTCTGGTAACTTTTTTACTTGCTTTTCGTTTTATCTACCCAACTTACAACCTTTCTTGGGAGTACAAAACAATTTTCTTTCTTAAACACATAATGAAACATACAGTTTATGACAAGGCTTTTTTCACCTTATTCCAGAAAGCAAATATACTCCAAACTATATACTCCAGATACGTGAGTGAAGGACTAGCTGGAGTGTAGATAGGACTCTTTGCTCCATGGTTTTGGGGGAAAAAACCAAACCAAAACAAAACAAAAAAAACCCAGAAAACAAACCACAACACTAAATAATTTCTAAATCATAGCCCGTGATGCTAGTGTAGTGACAAGTGTTGGAATTTGCAGAAATTCTGGAACAATTGCTTTGAAGTCTGAATGTCCTAAATTCTCTTAATAGATGCTAACTCAAGTGTTACTGATGCAAAGCAACCTCAGTGCTTTTTTTCATCTGGGACTTGTACAATGAGGTGTCAAGAAAAATAAGAATGGCTAGTATTCGTACTCATACATAGAGCACTGAGTTGTCTTTTCTTTAGATGCATCTTTTTACAAACTAGCAATAGCATGATTTTTAGTACTGCAAAGTATTATTATTTCTCCATATTTTCCTCGTTACCCATGTAGGTGATTTTGGATTGTGGCTCTATCATCATGACAGCATTTTTTCCTATGTATCCGGTATGTGAATTCCATTTTGTATTATCACCTTTCCTTTTTTTTTGTAAAATAATCACCTCCTCTCTGTCACAGTTTGTTCACACCTGCAGGGGTTGTAACTCCCAGAAAAATGAGATTAACCCTAATTACTAGAGTTTTTAACAGAAGAGAGTTTCAGAATTTGAGTCCTTCTTCTGAAATCCTTGTTTAGCTGTGGACCACAGTATCTAAAAGACAAAACAACTATAACATATTTTATTCCCCTTCTGAGGTAGCTTTAAGTGAAATTGCAATAATCTTTTTGGACTATATAAAGTCTTTTTGATCTACCAACAGTACTTGAAAGCTGGCTTAAATCAACAAAGTCTTTTTACGTCTCAGAAGGTAGTCAAAAACTGGGGTATACAGTGTGGAATGCCATTGGGTTAAGATAGCTTCTGAGCAACTATTTATTTACTTCCAATGTATAAATGAAAGAGAAAAAATAACAAGGCATCCAGGAAGATGGAAGAGAAAAGAAAAAACACGGGTAAAAAAAGAGAAAAAACACAAAATTTTACTGGGAGGAGGGGGAAATATTTTAGAAACTGTAGCTAGCAAACAGCTACAAGGCAAATGACCAAGGCAGATCCAAACCCTGACATAGCAATTACAAGATAAAATGATCTGCTGGATCTCATAACATCTTTTAGCTGATGAACAGACTAACTTCTTCGTGTTACACATAACACAACAGGGCTCCTACCAGTGGTACTTCAAGCATGCCCAACACCAAATTATTTCTTCAGTAGAAACAACTGAGCAATGACTAGATTGATCAGTGACTAAAATACTTACAGACCATGGATGGGACATGCCAGTAGAACACACTAGGGAAGCCCAGATTACATTCATAATTTTCCTGGGAACTCGGTAGATGATGATCATGCAACAGGCAAGCATAAACCTTGAGGTCAGTAGTCCTAAATAAATGCTATAAATACAGATTCTAGTGATGAGTACGTATACAGACATCCATCAAATTTAGAAATACTCACTCTTTAATAATTGCAAATGTGCTAAAACTAACATACTAAAATTTAGTTTTAGCCACTTAGAAGTTTCTTCAAAAAATACATTGGTTGAAATGTGTCACACATTATGATTATCCATGTTGCCTTCAACAACAATGACAAAATAACAATAATAACAATAACAACAAGAATAATAATAACAATAATAATAATAATAATAATAATAATAATAATAACCACCACCACAAACAGAAAAAGTCTATCCATTTTTTTTAAATTAAGATGGGTTAGTGTTTAAGGAGAATTTTGCTAAGAACTGATTTTATTAACACTTTAAAGCCTATGGTATAGTACACAAAGTACTAAAAAGACCTCAAGAATTAAAAACTCTAAACACCTCCTACTTCTCCCCTCCTGGGACATGAGTTCCACCCAGTAACACCAGCCCAAGCCTTTTATAAACACCATAACCTCCGTGTTAAAACTAGCTGGGCTTTTTCCTGCTCATATTGGAAGGCTTTTGCAGAAACCCATTCCTCTGATAGTTAATAATCTTTAAATTTGTTTCCTGTTCATACCCACTTTTTCTTTGTGCCAATGCAGTCCCTTACTTAGTTCATTCATCTCAAAAGTTTACTTTCTTGGTGTTGTAACAGAGAATAATAATGTCTGCTCTCAGCCTTTTGTTCTTCTAGACTAAGAAGCCAGGCTCTTTAAACCTCTCCATAGAAAACAGCTTTTTTTTTGCTGCCACTTAGCCTACTATCTCTTCCAGACAAGTTCAGATCTTTTTATGAGGCCCTAAATGCATAACCTTGCAAATCTCACTGTTAAATTCCATTCCACTGATATTACTTCACCCCGCAAGCTGATCCCATTTTCCTCCTGTATTGTGAGAGTATCGGGCCATTTTTTCTGTCTCTCTTTTTTTTTTTGCTAAGGTCACTAATAAAAATACAGTAGGATAGACATTTAGACCATTCCTTAGCAGTTTCTAGCATGATTTTAAGAGGTATTTATTTCTGCCAAAAGAAGCATGTAGGTGCTTGCTACAATTTTTAGCAGTATTTAGATACCTAACCTGGACTAAATTCTGTGACTGTTGTACCTTGGATTCCCATTACAGGCCTACCAGCATCTTTAGGTACATAACATATCTTTACAGTGTGACTGGTTGCAACTTGAAGTTTCTCTACAAACAAATTTTTAGCGGTTGATCTTCTATCGACTTATCACCAATCTATCTGAAAATCTGATCCTGAACAACTGGAAAACTGTCTTCGAGTATTTTCTGAAATGTTTTGGGTTTTTTTAATGCATTCAAGTACACTATAGCAATTTTCCCTGTCACTAGTGTGTTTCATAACCTGCTCATCCAAGACTTAACATGTACAGTTTTCAAATGATTAGCCTGTCGCATGCAGCAGCCAGAAATACAAAAATTAGTTCTCTCTCCAACAATGTATGTGTTCTGAAAGGAAAACCTTTCCTTGAAGACTGCAGCATGCAAACAGGGGGACTACCACAGCTACTACTCAGAAGCAAGGGGAGCCCTGACTCCACAGGGCCAGAGCAGAAAAGACAGCATCTCTTCCACAACTGAAAGAACAACCCTCTTCTTCCCTCTATGTTCTCGAGATTTTTCTGTGAAACTAGAAATTGAGTCCCCTTGCTTTTAGGTGTCAGAGTGCTACATCAGTCTTTGACTTGCTAAATGGATTCTAGATTTAATGTGAAAGACGACTAATTTTTTTACCCAGCAAACATGTACTCTTGTTTTATTAAGAAAGAAATTGCCTGAATTACCCCTCAATAGAAATATACTTAGTTAACCTATCCAAAACCCAAAGGGAAACAGTCAAAGACTGAAATAGGAGAGCTTGCATTCCTATCGATATTTTTCTTGTTAGTACCATTGTTATTCCGATGGTCATAAAAGCGAAGACTGCTAAGGCCCAAGCTGCCACCAAAACCTGCAACTGTGATAAGGTACTGGCTTTTCACCTGCTTTGAATCTGCCACATTACAATTGTTTCCTACATTTTCATTCATCATCTGTTCTTCACTTAAAGACAGTGACAGACTTATGAAATTTAATGAATTTTCATATAGTATTATTTGCCTTTTTTCTGTTTGTGCCAGAGTGCACTTATCAGTGATGCTGACAAACTGCAATCTTGGAATGATGCCAAATTTGAGTTTACAGGGGAGTTTTTTTAAAGGCTCACTAACAGATAGGTAACATGAGGGGGTTAGACTGCTACTCTTCTTTTTGGCAAAGTGAATTTCTTTGGCTTTTCATCTGGCTGATAAACCAAAATGGTTTGAACCCCGTTAACTCTTGGGCGAGAAGAGCTGTTACTACAAGGGTGCTTGCGCCTGTGTTACAGTCATGGCATTTGTCTTTCATAACAAGCCTTCAGCACCCTTCAAAGAAGGAATGAAGAACGTTTCTTCTATTTAATCCTATCTCTGAGTTACTTTGTTGGCCGTGGCTTTGACTGATAGGCATTTGAGAGGATAGCAGTGGTGGGAGGGGGAGAAGCATGCGAACAGAGGGTCGATTTGTTTTCATTTTCCAGTCTGTATTGACTCTATTTGGTCTGCCACCTTATTTGGACACTTGTAATTTTGTTTGTAAAACACTGATAAAGCCACAAAATGCCTCAGATATGAAGCAGCAAGAGGGGGAAAAGTTTATTACAAAAATTCTTATTTTCTTGTACGTTTTCTAAGGAAAATTTACTCATACACTGTGTTTATTTTGTTTTTCTCCTGACAACCCAGTGCCAGTGCTCTGTAATGTTATGTACTTGACCTGGATTTTATTCCTCCTTCTGTTGTGTCACCCCCAGAGGTTTCAAGTAATACAGTTTAAAAAAAAATAAATATATCAGTACCAACCAAGCATACAAAACCAATCTAGGCTTTAATCTTTTCAGCTCACACAAGCAAGGGAAGGTTGTGTCTGACCAGGGCCTCAATAGAGGCCCTGGAAGGAAGAAAAGGAAAGGAGATGTATGTACCATCATTATGCATCCCGAAGGAGATGTTCTTTGCCCTGCAGATTCTTCCTGCAGTTTTGGCAAAACTGCTTTTTCTTTGCCTCTCTGTTTCCTCACCAAAAAAAAAAAAACCAAACACCAAAACCCCAAACTGGTTTGCAGCTCCCTCCTTCAATTTTAGTGAAAAATTAATAGATTACATAGGTTGCGTACAGACAACAGTATACTAACAGTATCTACAGTAACTCTGACTCAGCCACACTGGAGAATTCCTGCATGAACTTCAGATACCTAGTTTAGATTGATAAATGAGGTTCCCCCTGTGGCCAGTGGAAACCCATAGGCTCCTCCAGAAGATTCAGAACATTTTGCATGGAGCTTCTCTCTCTCTTTTTTTTCCAGTGACTGAAGAGATAACCTAAATGTCGACAGTAGCAATGCTCTTCTGTCTGTGTATGTATCAATCACAACAGCTCTTTCCTTATCAGGCAATTCCCACTGATCATGACCAGCCTTGTGGGGTAGCTTTCACAAAGGACATCACACCTTGGTGATCAAAGAGGCTCCCTCCAGTATGTCAACAAGGCAACTCCTGAAAGGCAACCAGTCTTTGATATTGCTGAAAGGAAAAGGATACCAATCGGCCACCAGCCTGTCCCTACTACATGATTTAAAACAGAAGCAAACTAAAAAGTCCCAGGCTCAATCAATCTGTTTATGCCTCAAGCTCGAAGGGGCCTGCAGCTCTGGGGAAGTTGGAAAGTTAAGAAAAACATCTGATTACAGCTGCAGAAACCATGAGCTGGTGCCTAATTTTAAGATCAGTATATCTCAAGCAAATAAAGGAACTCCTGGGAGCCCAGCACTTTGTAAATAGAGCCATTAATTTAGATGCTTAATTATGAATTTGGAGTCAACCACGGGCACACGGTTCCAAATCTGCTGGACTGCAAACTGCTTCAGCATTTCTAATTCCTTTTCTAGGACTCTGTAAGTGTGTGCAAAAGTGGGTGACATAACAATTATGTTATTCAAACAAAATACTGCACACATGTAAATGAGCTCTGCCAGGACAGTAGGCAGACATTGGAAATCCAGAGCTTAAAATGTAACAGCACGACTCTGTCATTTATAAAAGGAATTTTCCTTTGCTATCATTATCCATGGTTACTTGCCAACAGTCACTTGATAAAAATCTGAGGTACTAATGTATACATAGCTTGATTTAGAAAATCTAGCAAGTCATTAACCCTAAGCAATATATGCTTATCTTTGCTGGTGATGCTGTCAGTGTTTAATTTCCTGTAGATCATAAATTCAATAGAGAGTTGACAGTGCTGCCTGGAGTAAGTAGGGGAAAAATTCCCTTTTTAATATCTCATCCTATTGATTATTTTCTTTACTAGTGAAGCGCTCTGTAAGCCATTTGGACAGTAAGATCATTCTTGAAAGTGTCAAGTGGCGTATGATATATAGGGTCTCTCTGGTCAAAATAAGTGGGGGAAGGGAAGGAAAACAGTTTTCTTTTCACTCATCCCCCTTTCTCAGATTCCTTGAGTTTTCCAGTATTTTTTTCTTATGAGCAAGTCCTGCATTCTTCTGAAGGATTTACCTGTTTATGAAATGTTTTTCTCTGAGAAATCAGCTTACTAACATAGTTTCTCCTTCATTACTGGGAATTTAATGCAACATTTTTGGTTCTTTCTTTGTTTTATTCAGACTGTTATCCAAACAATCACTTCTACTCTGCATATTTTAATGGCCCCTTAGATACACTACAATATTATGTAAGACCTGATCCTGTTCTCAAATAATCAGATGACTACCACCAAGATGGGGAACAACCCAGGCAGATGGTGCCTGAACAGTAGTCTGTGGAGGTGAACAGAAGTCACTCCATTGACTCAGCCCCCAGGAGGCACGAGCTGCAGCCTCCTATCAAACATGTGCTCCACAGAAATATTAGGGAATGGTCCATATGTCTAATGCTCTTGTGCTGGAGATCTTGGCATATGGCTTAACATGGAGAGTGGATTCAAGTTTTGCACAAAGTTATTTACGTATATCCTGTAAAGTCTGGCAACTTCAGAGCAAATAGCTTTAGAGTAACTTATTTTAGACTTTTAGACTAAGCAATGTGCATCAGCCCTCTCATATTCATATTCAACTGGGAACCGTCTGGCTACTTTTGAGTTGATTTATCTGTCAACTGAAAAGAAACATCAAATAAAAAAATGCTGTGTTCAGAGACATCAGAAGTATTGTCACATTCCTACAGGGCTATGTTTATAAACCTATGAATTGTTTATATTTAGCAACATATGCAGTTTTAAAATTTATATAAAACAGCACTCCTACTGCAGCAGTCTACTTCAGTATTCAGTACCATACACAAAAGATCTCACAGATTTTGGAGCGGTTCTGTTATGCTGAGGCTTAGCATCTCCAACATTCAAAGGCTTGCAGGTAAAGTAAAATTCTGTCTGGATGGCAACAGTCAGCTGTTCTCCATGGGCAATGTAGCGCCAGGTAGCCTTATTAGTTATGGTCTATATTCTTTGTGTTGCGTGAAACGAAAACCTTAGTAGAAATTCATCGAGAAGAGGTTTGGACCATTTCGCAGTTTGCTACAAAAGCCTACAGTCCAGTTATACTCCTGGGGAGAAAAACGTGTATTATAAGCTTCAGTGGCAGGACAGCAGTGTTTAACCAAAAGCAGCTCTTACTGCATCATCCCAGTGTGATTAGTAGTTACGAAACTTTTAGACAGGATCAAGATTTTCACTGTAGGAGAAGAACTGCTATAATGATCCAACCTGAGGATAATATCCTGCAGGGAACCCCAGATCTGCCTCTGGAGCTATGTTTATTATGTACTCTACCTTTGACTAGAACCAGAGTCATCAAAACATCTTTTTCACGTGAGTGAGCACCACACACATGAAATGAATACAAAATGTCTTGAATACAAAATAACTGGTTCTTGCAACTTCAGAGTGATCACAGGATGCCTGTTGCAAACGTAATGAGCACGTCCTGGGTAGCTCTGCATGGATCTTGCATGGGTCTAGCCGTTCCAGTTCTACAACTGGTATACATTGACTAACCACACTGATTAGAAAATGTTGACAAATAATATCCATATGTGCAGCTAAGAAGAAAAAAACCCCCACTTTTAAAAGATCACATCATTTTGGTTTTTCCATCAGAACTCACAAAGCAAACGTGCAACTGATCCACAGGAACCTGAGGATCAGACAATCTGGAAGAGAAAAAGACTTCCTTGGCAAGAGGACATACTGGGAGTTCTTCAGAGTGTTTTTTTCCTCCAAAAAATTACTTCAACAAGAGTTAAAACTTTTTTAAAAAGGGAAGGATTCAGGAGTCAGTCTAAAAAGGAAGAATATAATTTCAGATTTCCAAAAAGCTTATTAAGTAAAAAGGGCAAATGCTATTTATGTTACTCAGCTGCTGGAGTTGGGAAATGAAAACCATAAACCTCATCGCTGGTATAGCTGGGTAGTGGGGGAATCATCCCCTTTATAAATGCTTCTTGTTTGTTTAGGCACTACAGATCTAGGGTCGCTGCTTTCAGAGGAACAGCAGAGCAAAGAGACTACGCTCTATGGGAACTCTCCAGCTTGGAAACGGTTGCGAAGCTGCCTGGAAATGAAGGACAGGTTATGTCAGCCAGGAAAACGTCTTTCTCTGAGGACTCTCCAATAACAAACAACCTACCATACAGGACCGAAAAAAAATTGATTGTGTAATCCCTATTCACCATTACTCCTATTCATCCGCCCATGATGATGGTGGATTGTGTGTATTGCCCTCCGCAGTGACTCTTCACAGATGGCTGGTTATGAAAGAGCTCTGTTCACTGCTGCAAGCCCCACTGTCCTCTGAATCATGAATGAAGACAACAAGCTTCAAAATCCCAGAAGCTAGAGGAGATAACCTCTAGCACGAGAGATCACAAGGGCAAAGATTTACTGCCACAGCAACAGAAACATGTGCAGAAAGAGTGATAAAAATTAAGGTAGGAGTGATGCTGCCCCTTGGTTTGTAAGAAAAGTTATATCCTTCATTTTTTAAACTGATAGGTTAGGATATATCTTGCTGCATGGCAATTTGTTTTGGTTTAGGGTGATTTTTTTTTTTCTCCTGCTGTTTTTAAGATGGTAAGGTATGAAAAATGGAAGTTATGTAAGGAAAAACATCTTATCATGGCTTCTACAGCATTTCTGACAAACAGATTTTAAACCCTAAAGCAGTCCTGAAAATCTAGAAGGGACCATCTACATTAATACAGAACAACTGAATAGTTCCTGTCAAAAAACCCACAAATCCTCCATGAGCTGTAACAGATGTTTTTAGGACAACAAACCTAGCTGACCTTAATTAAAGAAAACAACACCCTGCCACACCCACAATAATTGGTAGCTCAGGATTACTGTGTTCTCGTATTATCTGGTCATTCTGTATTTCTCTTCAGCCTATGGAAAAAGTCACCAATGCTCTGCCATGATGCTTACATACAACGAGTTTGTAGATGGTGTGAATGATGCCAGCTGAAATAAGTAACCATAATAATAAGCTGTAGACAAGCGTAAACCACTGTATTTTAACAGAATGAGTGTGCAACACTTTCTCTACTTGGTGGCACATGCAGCCACTTCTTTTACTTACGTATGGTTTCCAAAACTGACACTTCTGTACATAAAAATACAAGAATTCTCCTTATCCTGTGAATAGTTGCCTCTTCATAAAACTAAAGCAAGCTCAGGGATCTCATATAATTGTTACTAATTTTTATGAGTGATTTTGGTACATCAGGGAGTGTTTTTTCTTCACAGATTTTGAATGAATTTAATTATAATTTTATGATTTTTTGTTAATACAATTATAACTTGGTTATGCTTTATTTCTTTTGAAAGAGTCTATTGCTAGAAGCAATTGTTTGAACTCCCTACTTTTTTAATGTGTCCAGTTGTTTTAGGATCAGCAAGTTATATTAGTAATGCTCTCATCTACAAAAGAATTAATCCTCCAAGAAAAAAATTGTTCTAAACTAGTAGTTTAACAGCTAAAGAGTCTGTAAATTAGAACACACGGGAGTCTTACCCAGCTATCAACAAAAATAATCTGACCCACTACTGCTTTATGCTCTTCTGGTAAAACTATAACTCAACATGTCTTGAGTTTTCTTTGCTCCATAATCAACAAGAAACAAGTGAAATAGGAACTGAATTCCATCCTATCCAAGGGATGGCAAGGGGTTTTTTTTAATTAAATCAATACTGTCTTTATTAATTGAATTTGAAAAAAAAGGTTACTCTTTCCATAAAGAATGCTGACTCTTCATCCTACTAATGATTCATTTTTTTAAATTCAGAAAACTGTAGCCCTGTCAACCCATCAACTGATTAGCATTGATTCATGGACACCACTGAACATAAGCTAAAAATACTACATTCAAAGTTATTATAAAAGCAGCAAGGTATACTACTATTATTGTGATATTTAAATTTTTAAAATAGCACAAGCTAACTAACCCCCCACCCCATGGCTCTGTCTTCACCACGTATGAGGCCTGAAGTATGCCTGTAGCTTACATACAAACAGCAATAAAGACGACATTATGGGATATATTCCCTAGGAGTAGATTCCAGTAAATCTATTTTCATACTCTCCTACTCTCCAAGATGGGCCACTGAGCTGGAAATGTCCCTGACAGAAATGTGGGTTTCTGTCCATAAGATTAACTAAATAAACATATTGAAATGTAAATAAAATCTTTCTGGATGTTTTGAAGAGAAGGGGGAAAAAAGAGAATCAATACATTCTGAACACTCCTTTTAAGGGCTTCTCTAGTACAAAAGTAGCAGTGAAAGACTAGTAAGGGTTTGAGGAGGAATGGTTCTTACTGAGCACAATGGCTCTGGCTTGTCTAGGGGTTCTGAAAAGAGGCAAGATACTGCAGAAATCTTTGACAGACTCAGGGGCAAGCCAAGGTTTTTAACAGAGCAGTCGGCATGTCTATTATTATAACCTCTCAGCATGCTCCCTCTGCTTATCCATGGGCTTGAGGACTGCTGCACAGCTTCAGCTTACTCCACAAAGGCTTGTGTGGGGCAGCAATTAAGTGACACATGGAAAAGATCAGCAAAAGATACAGAAGACACAGGTTCAAAAATGAAAATCCTCAATCACTAAGAGAACACATCTTTTTCTATGTCCCCTACATGGTCAAAATGCCAAGAACTAATTGCTTTTTTAAATGTTTGAGAAGATCTAAATTAAGTATTTATCTCTACCTTCACATTGTACCTTCCTGCAGTTGTCTATGGCGAGACTACACCTGAATAAGCATGGCACTTTGCTCTGAAGGCCAACCATCTTGAGCAATGGGGAATGTCACATTTGCAGCCCATTTGCAGAAAAGAAGGCATGATGGCCTCTGCCTACCTGAGGCTCATGTTTGATGGAGTTACCAAAACACACCCTGAGAAAAGGCTATGATCACTCAGGAACCATGTTACTCTGAGTAACCTGGGCCTGCTCTGTGAAGGGTTTTTAGATCAGGACCAATTAGTACTAGAAGACCAACGGCTATGACTTTTGTGTATTACCCGCCAGCCCTGGATCTTGGCCCACTGAGAGACCAGCACAGCCAGCTCCCAGGTCTGTGGTCAGCCAGGACTAAGTCAGCTAGCAGTGGGCCTTCCCAGCATCCCATTGCCAAGAAACAGTCCTCCCCACCACAGATAGCAACCTTCAGGACAGCTAATTGTCTGTTAAAGACCCTACCGGTCAGAAGGTGGCTGCAGCTGAGGCATGTGCCTCCATCCCTTTGAAGATTCTCCTTCATGACTATGCTTGATGAAGCACAATTGTCTGGCTTATCTGTTTTAGACGGTCTCATCTGCACCTCACACAAATGTTTCTACAAGCTAAGCCTTGAAGTGGAGCTCCTAGGATCTTATTAGAGCTTTTCTACATATATTTTACAAATTCAATATTTACATATTAAAAAAGAACATTTTTCTCTCATGAATGCAAAAGCATCGCAACAGGAACACACACTGCTTCCTGCTGCTGTATGAAATATCTCCTTAAGCACTTTAAAATACATTTGGTCTAGCCATTTAATGACAACTTTTTGAAATCATCATAAAGGACTACGTTTCACGGGAGAGATTTGAAAGCAAACTAGCTCCAGATTGTATATATTTCATAAATAACCCATGTATTTTTTTAACTAATTCTGGCTGATATTGTTAGACAAATTTAATAAACTTTAATGGCCCTCATCTTGGTACTACATTGGTCTTAGTCCTAAATGAAGCTGAGTTCATAAGCTGTTTTCTCATTAGATTGGCATAGATTTCTGGCTCCTCCTTTCCATCTATTACTAGAAAATCTCTTTGTCATGCACAAAGAGCTTTGCTTGACAAAATTTAGCTTATATGATGCACCTAAGCAATCCACTCAGGAGATATTTTGTAAAGCTACTAGATGCTTTCTGTACATAATTCTTTTTATTTAATATACAGCTGAGTCTTGGTCCTTTTCATTAGCAAACAAACAAAAGAACAGAAAAAAATTAATATTTTCTGAACTTCTTAATGTCTCATTTTGAAGACAGCTCCAGTTTTTGCGCTATTTACAGTTGTAGTTCTAATTGTGACTTTGACTTTAATGCGGTAACTTTTGCAAATTGCCACGTTATGTATGCTAATTATCTGTTAAAGACACAATAGCCCTTAAGTACCTTCCCTGCATAGGTATAGAAATGCTAAATCTTTCTTTTGCTTCCCCACTCCCAAGTAATGTATTTGAATTTAAAAAGTACTTTATCATTTCAAAACATTTAACCCCACTAATACAACAGAATATTCTCTTTAAAGGTTTAACAGGGACAAATTTACTTTCCTTTCTAGTAAGGAATCTGCTGAAAAGATAGCTAGGTAGAACACCTAGCTCCTCCATTCCGCAAAGTAAATTGGCCACTGATTTTGAATGCAGACAATGCTCTTGAGTAGCACTTAAAAATGCCATATGACGTCTTTAAACCATACAGAAATTTGTATTTGTTAGTTTAAAAGTCACTATGTCTAAAAAAGACAAACTCATAAATTAGTTTTAAAAACCACTGCTAAAGTAGCTATTTACTGTAGTTCTGCCAAGCAGTGTCTTTGCAAGCACTTAAGAAAAGTCTTCTTCCCATGCTACCCATACATAACCAATTATCCACAGTGCGAGCAATGTGCATGTCTGAAAGGAAAAAAGTCCCTGAACATGGATTTCATAGTAATGACAGCACTGCAGCAAAATGGACAGAAAGGTGCTGAATGGATCATGCTAAATTTCTCATACCACATGAATCCAAAGGTTGCTTTGCAAGACCAGAACCAGGACGAAAATTACAAGTCTTTTTTCTCCAGTTTTCATGCTCAATTCAAAAGCTCATTCAATTGTTTGACTTCTAATGAGGTCCTAACTATGCCTTTCTTTAAATATTCTATGTACAAGACATAATGAAAGGCAATGAAATTTGTCTGTTAAAATACAAACCAACTTACTGTAATGCAAAAGATTTATCATAGAGTGTGTTAAATATACAGTGACAGCAACCATTTTTCCAAGACACTTTTCCTGTGAATTCCTACAAGAACAATAACTACTTCAGCACTAAATGACTCCTTAAACACCGAAACACCAGATTGCATCACAGAACCCTTCATGTACAAACACACGAAGAATCTCTCAATGGTATAAAACAATTAGTTAATAGCCAATAGCAGAACTGAGCTGTTTCTTGCAAGACATACCAGTCATCACTTATCCCAGTCACCTGGTAATAGATCTTACAGAAGAAGGAAGGCAGCGAAAGAAAAGCTCTACTAAATCTCTTATATAGTCCCCAGAAAGTGTCAATACAAAAATCTTCCCTTACAATTGTTTTGATCCTGAAAGAGATTAGGCGAAGCACATGGGGCAAAAAAGAACAAGGCTTCTACTTTTCAGTGCAGTGTGACAGGAGAAGCAGTACCACTACAGCTGGACATCCGGCCTAGCGGGATGTTGAAACCACTTGCACATTCAGTCCTTTGGAATCCGGAGTGCAAAGCAAATGAGCTGTAGTAGGGCTACTGGCAATTAGTGGTGCTTCTGCATCTCAAGAGATACTAGCTGTAGTGCAATTCAGAGCACGAGCCTTTCTCAGGCCCCCTGGGAACTGAACGGATGATAGCAATTTCCAAGGATTTTATACTCTGGCTTTGCTCCAAATTACAGCAAAACTGAAACACTTCAAATAATCTTGGAAGGAAAATTCCATGGCTCTTTTGTGTATTTGTTTATTGTTTGCACTTATTTCTAAAGAAATCAAAATAGATAAAAAATGAATCGAAAGAATCACTTCAAAACTAAGAATTAAAAAAGATGTATTCAAAAATATTAAAATGTGTTCTGTCTGACAGTCTTTTTTATTTTTTTGAAACAAAAGTCTACTGCAGTTGACCTGCTTTTGTGAAGTATTTTGATTTCAACAGAGCTGCATTTTCCAGGAGAGCTTTCACACCCCCAAAATTTGTAGATTTCTTCCATCTGTCTCTCACTTAGCCAAGATAGGCATTTAAATTTTATTCATTTTTTATCTTCAGCTCATTAAACAACCTTCATCATTCCCCATCTGATTCTCATTTTTCCCTTACCCACCGCCAATCTATTTAACTCTTGCCATGTGAAAGTGCACAGGTACAGGGTCTGCCAGAGGTGGTTTCAGTGTGATACCACACTTTGGCCCAATAAATACAGCAATATATGTAGCATACTTACAGTTCTGCAAACTTCTTTATAAACAAATATCAAGGGTCCAGGTCACACTTACCAGTCTCAAATAACTCCACTGCTTTGTCAACATTGCAGCTGGCATAGTACAGGAGAAACCCCAGTGAACTGAGTTCCATGTGTACTGTCCACTGCTACCACTGCTCTCCAGTTAGGCAATTTCTTTTGTTCCTGTCTGCTATTTACCCATCTTATCGAACTCACAGATCTGTGCACAAAATGTGATGCTTTTCAACCACTGAAATTGATCTGAAGGAACAATTTCTCAGATCTCCCCCATGACTGTGAGTGTGCAAGGATTCTTTCCTGGGGGAAAGATCAGGCACCAACTACAGAGGGACTCAGATTTTTAATAACAGCACATGCCATCTGAATGTGGCATTCCCTGCCACTAAGAGGAGTTTGTGTCTCTTGGGTATCTCAACGTGCTGTTGAGCAGCAGAATACGACTTCCCTCACCATCACAAGCTTGTTAAGAAGTCACAGGAAGCATATAAAGTTAAGGACACCTTTGATACACAGAAAATGAATGACTAATACATGATGAATCATAGAAATGATGGTTGGAAAAAAACTCTGGAGGTCATCTAGTCTAATCTCCCACTCAAAGCGAGGACTATCACTGACATGAGACGATGTCAGTTGTGACCATGCTTAGCTAACTCTAAACCTCCAGGGACCAGAAAAAAAAAAAAATCTGTCAGACGACAAAACCATCAGACAATTCAGAGTTAAAAAAAGGACAAAATATGGAAAGCATAATAACGTGCATTCATAATAAATATCATACAATCACATTTGACACAGCACTGCCAACATTTACAATTAGGCCACTTCATCATCAGCACACCTGAAACCCCACCGTGCTAAAACCAACATGCCTCTAAAATGTCTAAAACCAGGAGATGTCATGGAGGGAGGTGGAAAATGTCCAAGAAAATAACAAAAGCAATGAGAAGGAGACTGGGTGGCTTAGGTATTGCAAGATGATACGTACCTCTTTTTATCTGGGCCACCAGTTTAAAACCATATGAGTATCAACACATTCCTCACCGTGGAATAAAGATGTGATAAAATAATCCTGAAACACGGTGAGCAGACCTTCCTTTCTTTTTGCCTACCTTCAGAAATAATGTGCCTCATGGAATTCACTCTGGTATGGCTACACCAGTGCTCTCTGCATACAACCAGGACACCAAAAAGTTCAGTCTGGAGTTACATCTTCCATAAATCTGCCTGGAAAATACTTCTCCTGGAAATAAAAGGAACTGTCTACCTCCGTATCTCAATCCACAGAAATTGACCCAGATGGGAGAAGGTAAGACACCATGAGCAGGGCTTCTAGCTTGTCAAGTGTCTTCTCTTTGCAGCAAGATCATGCGTGTGCCATTGTTCTTATGTGGAATTCTCCATTCAGAGGTTCCTTGCATTTCAGAGGTGTTTTATTTGTCCATAGGTTTATCTGTAGGAGGGTTGCAAGCAAACAAAGCCCAGAAGCAAGCTGTCTGGTGGCTACAGATACTCTCAGAAAAAACTCTATAGGTAGCTGGTGGATGTTCATTTGACAGTGAATTGTAGATCCAGTGTAGAAAAACACTTCATGAAAAGGTGCATAAAGGAGTTTCGAAGATAGAAAAAAAATGGAGCTTATTAGAAAAGTTTAAAACATGTTACTGATAACCTTTCACATTTACAGAAGGATCTAAGTGTTGCATCTTGCAAAAGAAGATGTGAACCAGAGGTCTATGCATGTGTTGGGAGACTGGAGGATCTTCAAGCACCCAGCAGCCAATAAAGATTGCAATGGGCACCATAGTTTGCAGGATCTGCTCCATTCTGAAACCTTCAAAACTACTTAATTCTGTTCCTCCTGTTTGGTTCACGCTGCAGATGAGAAACACTCAAATCTTCACATCCACCTCTCTCCTAGAATTCCAGCCCATTAGCCATATTAACAAAGAACTGGTGGCCACTCCATGTCCTAGCAGGCGTTTCCTCCTGCTTTGGCGTTACGTGGCCTTTAGTCTTACAGCTTATTCCGAGGACAAGGCCTGTGAGCAGACAGCGACATACCCACTGGGCTCTGGTTTGGGTTTGCGTGGCGGGGTTTTGGTAGCCGGGGAGGGGGCTGCAGGGGTGACTCCTGTGAGAAGCTGCTAGAAGCTTCCTCGGCTGCAAGTGGGACCCGCCTCTGGCCAAGGCCGAGCCCATCAGCAACGGCGGTAGATTTAAGAAGGGGAACCTGCAGTGAGTAGGGGGATTGGATTGTGAGAGGAACCCCTCTGCGGGTACCGAGGTCAGTGAAGGAGGAGGGGATGCCCCCGCAGCCCGTGGTGAGACGGCAGGCTGTCCCCCCCCCAGCCCACGGAGGGGAGCGAGGGAGCCGAGGCCGCCCAAAATGGCCGTGACTCTGTGGTAAAGCCCGCGCTGAGGCAGTCTGTGACTGAAGACCGGCCCGCGGAAAGGACCCGCGCCAGGGAAGTCTGTGAGGAACTGCAGCCCGCGGAAAGGACTCACGCTGGAGAAGTTGGTGAAGGGCTGTCTCCCGCGGGAGGGACCCCACGGTGGAGCAGGGGACGAGTGAGGAGGAGTCTTCCTCCCCCTGAGGAGGAAGGAGCGGGAGAGACCAGGTATGACGGGCTGCGGCCCGTCCCCTGCTCCCCAGCGCCGCTGAGGGGAGGAGGTGGAGAGAACCGGGAGCGGAGCTGAGGCGGGAAGGAGGGAGGGGTGGGGGGAAGCTGTTCTAAGGCTTGGTTTTACTTCTCATTACCCTTGTTTTGATACGATTGGTGGTAAATTAAATTGATTTTGCTTCTTCCCCAAGCTGAGCCTGTCTTTTGCCCGTGACCGTAAGTGGGGAGTGATCCCTCTCTGTCCTTGTCTCGACCCACGAGCCTGCCTTCATATTTTCTCCTCATCCCACCGTGGCCGGGGCGGGCAGTGAGCGATCGGCTGCCCGGTGCTTTGTTACCGGCTGGGCTGAAACCACGACAGGCTGCGAGGACAGTTTCTCTCAGTTAGAGCCATGAGGCATCAGTGAGGCATGCCTGGGTGAAAGCTTGTAAGGCAGCTGGTGATCCTGTCCTATCAAGAGATCTAAGATCTCTGCTTTAAGGGGGGAAAAAAACCCATCACGTTTTTAATCAAAAGCATGTCTTTTAAAGAGAGTAAATAGAACAAACTTTCAAAGAACGAAACAGAACCTGATAACATCGTGAGCAATTGTCTTGAATGTGTTAGCACGTAGGGTATTCTGTTATTTCTCACAGCATTTTGAAATGTATTCCATTTTCTTCTGGTTAGAATAGAAATCTTAATCACAGGACTGGGAAGTGCTGATTGTGTGATATCTGCAAAACTGCAGCCATGCTCTTCTGCATAATCTCTCAGTTAAAAAAAAAAAAGCTTTCAAATATATATTAAATCATCTTTAAGAAACACTAATGTTAACCAACATAAATGAAGAACTGTCCTGAAGACACTGAATTGTAATGACATTTCATTTACATATACAAATGAAATGCTTTTCTCCTCTCTAAGCTTAAGTGTTATTATGCCTGATTACATTTTCAGATTTTTTTTCCCCTCTTTTGTTCCCCCATTGGACTGTCTGTTTTACAAACAGGTTTAAGCAAAAACAGTTAACATTTCCATCACGTGGACGCTCATCTCACTTAATTGTGTGGAGTTCAAACATTTCTGGGCTAACTAAAATACATATGGCTTTGCTTAGCAATGCAAACTTCCTTGATCTGCTTGAGCACAGCCTAAGACACAATAGTGTTTTTGTTCTGTGCTTTTAACGAAGACAAAAAATTAGACGGATTTAGGTCAAAGAAAAAAGAGCATGCTAAAATGCTGTAGAGTTAAAATTCAGCTGCAACGGTAACAACATATCCTAATTAATTATAAACTTCATGAATACTAACTCAAAAATAATGCCAGTTATCACAGCATTTGCAACATTTTTCTTCAAAATAGTACCTCACTGTTCTTGTTGCCTAATGCTGCAGTGAAATTTCCTGTTTATCTTACCTCCCGAGAATTTTTCCTTTCCTCTTTGTCACAGTGAGAAGTGAAATTATCATTGTGGTGCTGTGAAGATGTCCCATTTTCTGCTAGTAACAAGGAGGTTGACTTCAAACATCAGGGGCTATATATTGAAAATATTTATCCGCTTCCTGTTCCATTACTTTACTGTCAACATGTAGTTATTTGCCAAAGTATTTAACAACAAAGAATCACTGTACATGCCAACTTTTACACTGGTTCTCCCACAGAAGTTTTTCCTATTCAAATTCACTTAGCCAACGACAAGTCCAGACATTCCATCATACAAAGTTTTGTTACACGTAACCATACAAATGATGGTGACAAAAAGAAAACTGAAAATATTTTCCTGACTTTTTGATTTGGGATTTGTTTGTGGGGGAAGGGAGATACAGCATTTAAAAAAAAAAAAAAAAAGGAAAGTAAAAGAACATTGATTTCTGCTGGTGTTCATACTGCTGAAAATTCTATTTTCGAATCAAACCAAAGTGGGAGGAAAAGTGTTTATTCAGAAGCTTTTTCCTGGAAAATACCAGCAGTATTTTTTTCAAAAAGAAAAGAAAAAGCCATTATGGGAATGGAAAAGAGCGTCATGCTCTGTGCGATACCTGTAAATCATACATCCTCCAGACACGTCTGTGGGCAGCCAGGTTGCCAGCAAGTGGCACAAGAAACAGAACAGGAGTTGATAAGCTGCATGGCTTATCAGTTTAGGAGCCAGGTTGGGGTTAGTGCCCTGCTGTGGCCACAGGCAGGCAGCTGGAGAGGCAGGAGGGAGAGCACACCAAAGCGAGAGGAGCCAGCAGCAAGGCTTCTGTTCTAGGGGAAACTGCAGGAGAGAGGAGCTATTGGGGAAATATGTGGTGGGATGTACTGCCTTCATCAGGGCAATGATGACTGTGCTGCAGAGGAGACCCTTTCTCTCTGCTGGTGAGACGGTGAGTGCTGCAGAATCAAATCACTTCTTGCCCCCGTTACCCAAGTGCACTGATTGACGGGCCAGCCTTAGTCCAACCAGCTAGTGAAAACGTGACTAGTATAATGTTCTGGCCATAGCAGAAATTGTACCCAACCTGTAATTCCATATTTTAGCACTAGGAAATACATAGAAAATCAAAATATGCTTTAGTTAAATACAGTGAACATTTAGAGGAAGAGCAAAGAAAGAATTCAGTGTTGTTCCCTTCCCTCTCCCAAGATACTCTTCAGATCTCCAAAGACAGATTCACGCATGGATCTCACATGTGACATCAAGGACTGCAGCATGCTCTTAATCAATCCAGCCGACAGTGTTAAATTCTGGACAAATCAAAAGGCAGATAGATTTCACGTTATGCTACACACCTAGGAAATTAAGTTGCTAGTGGTTACAGTAAGTACTAAATCCATGAGATAGGAAGGTGTTGTTATTAACTATACTGCACTGTGATGCTCCTGAGTTTCAAAAGCATCACTGGTGAGTTAAGACATCCCCAGAATGGCAGATGAAGAAGTGCTCTGAGTAAAAAGCATCAGCAAGCAAAGAGATAGGCGATGAAGGATAAAAGGGAGGCTACGGTTAACATTCATTCATTCATTCATTTCAGCAGATAGCTAAGGTTTCAGAGAAAGGATGGAATTGAAACTCCTAAATCAGTCAACAACTCTATCCAACAATACATCTCACAGAGGCTTCCTTCAAGAAAAGGCCATGCTTTCTACATCATTTAAAGCACAGGTCATTAGTAATAACTTGAGCATAGTGGGCAGGAAGAATGAGTTTGACAAAGCTTGTGTCAGAGGTTCAAACAACAATTTAATAGTTAACTTTTGTATTCTTGACAAATAGGATACCAACTTCCTCTTGCAAGTTTTAGCTCCAGTATATAATTTTCAGTATTTCTCAGAAGTAGATGAAAAAAGGAAGAAGAAAATCAAATAAAAAATACAGGAAAGTAGTAACCCTATCTGGCTGCATTCGCCAGGGGAGTCAATGCAGACCAATACAGAGGTATTATTAGCTAGCCACATGAACGAGGTTAGTGAATCAGCTCATTTATCATTCCACTGTTCTAGCCTCTGGTTCACCTAAAATACTGTTTTCCAGGATGAATCACTCAACCTAAAGTATCACAACTCTGTACTGCAGCAAAAGCTTATTCTTAACCAACAAACCCACCATAGGTAACTGATACTGTCACTACACCCAATAAAAAATAAAAGCATTATTACACATAAAAATAATTAAGAAAAAACTTTTAAAATAAAGACACACTACGTCTTTACACTTTATCTCAAATATCGTACTTAGTTGGACCTGATCTCTTGCTACATTAATCTGCTGTACACTGCAAAACTTCTTGGAGTCACTGAAATGGTATCTGGTAGCACAAGACTAATGCAGTACGGAGACAGGTTGTAAAACCTCAGATGAGGTACCTGACCAGAAGTTAAATAAAACTAAATGAGAGTAAGAACCCTAAAAGCCGTATCTAACAGCTCTTCTTGAACTGCCGGTGAAATCTACAGCCTCAGCATCACTATCACTACGTTGTGCTACTGAGCCAAATGTACACAGAGAGAAAGCATGCTGGCATGAATTATTCATAGTCAAAGTGGTGTCCTAATATACTCTGTAACCATTACTTTGCCTAAAGATTTGGAATAGTGTAAGAATATGAAGAACAAATATTTCTCCTTTGAATAGAGGGTGGACATAAATTCAGGACAGAATAATACCTAGTCAGGTATACAAGGAGAAAGTCACTGTTACTATGAAAGTAAGAGCAGTAATAGTAGTACGGAAGATGGAAGAGAAAGCCCATGATGCAGAATTGTAGAAGGGTTAGTTTGGGAAGGGTAATAACAGCTTAAATTTACATTCATTTAAATTAGACTCTTCTTAAGATGTTAAAAATGAGAAATGTATGAACAGAAAAAAAAATTATTCAAGCCAATGAATCATTTTGAAATGTTTTTAGCAAAAAAAAAAAATTATGATTCCTATCACCACCTTTGTTCTGACAGAAACAGTCAACAGGACACATACTTACCAGCTTGACTGACAGTTCAAGACTGGACATGCAGATTTTGTGCATTGCAAACATGAGCTATCTCGATTACATGGGGTTGAACATGTGAAAGATTAATGTTCTGATGTAAAGCAAAAAAACCCCAAACAACCCAAACAAACAAAGCATCAAAAACCACCTATATCTTCTATAGGTCACCTCAAAACATATTTAACCAGATGTTTTCTCTGCTGTGTTCCGCTTTATGTTCCGTACTACCCTTTGAAGACTTCAAGACAAAAGTTTTAACCTTTCCCTCCAAAATAAGTTTCAAAACTTTTAAAAGTTGTGTATGTACACTATCTCATGGTGCAAAAATATTCACTATTCTTGAATTTGCCATAACTTTTCTTTTTTCAAAATTCTATGAAGGGACAAAACAAAGCATTTATAGGTAATAAGTTAAATAAGTATCTGAGTCTAGGTGTTATTTTTATTCCCATATGCTTATTTTACCAGGTAGAATAATTTCATGGTTCTCATGAACTAAAATGAAAATTAAGTGTGAAAGCACCAAATGAGAACCAACATGAATTCGTTTGAATAATGATGATAGAGTAATAATTTTCTGAAGACAATTTACTATTTTAAAAGACTGTGCTGAATGTGTTTGGAGATAAAACTCTACAATGTAAATGTAGAACTAAGGACTGAAATGCTGCCTTTCTTCATTAATTTCCCCATTCAGTTTTGTTTCATTGGCTTTTTAAACTTACTTCTAATATTTATCTCGGTTCTGACACACTACTTACAATCATGTAATCCAAGCCATTCCCCCTAAAAATAAATCATACAATCATTTAGGTTGGAAAAGACCCTTAAGATCATCGAGTCCAACCGTAAACCTAACACTGCCAACTCCATCACTAAACCATGTCCCTAAGCGCCACATCTACACGTCTTTTAAATACCTCCAGGGATGGTGACAACCACTTCCCTCGGCAGCCTGTTCCCCAGTGTTTGATAACCCTTTTGGTGAAGAAAATGCCAATTACTATTTTATTGCTAGAAAACTAAGACATGACGCTCATACAAAAAACAACCTGTGCCAAGAGTAGACCTCAGACCAGTAATCACATCTGCCAAAACTCAGAGTCTGAACCATGAAACCATCTCTGGTTATTTATGAGACATCCCTGATGCACCCTCCATCCACTAAAGAAGCAGCAGCACCGCCACTATCATAATTCACTCCTAAAGAGTTCTAGTGATGAAACATCTAATGCAACGGATTCATAAAGAACTTCACTACAAGTGGGAAGATTCAGTGCTCAGAATGGTTAATGTTAACTAGCATTGTCAATGACCTTCATTCAGTGGATCCTGGAACTGCTTACTGAAGTGCCTCACTTGATTGAAATATACATATTAGTTGTTTGGTCTACAGTGTGCCTTCCCTGTAAGTGAAACCGATTTGGAAGGGGAAAGAAAAAGCTTGTCATTTAAGATGTCCATTGACTTTGTTAATACCTGTATACAAACCTACACAGGTTTCAGAGGAGACACACTAGAACCCAAACCAGAGTAGGATTTGCACAAGAACAGGTAATCTCCAGTGAGTTCATCATTCAAAATGTTAGCATGCTCCTGATGTCACCTGAAAGCTTGCAACTGCTGCCATAAATGCTGACAACCAGCAGCCCAGACTTAGTCTTGAACCCGAATGTGGAACTCCTTGCCTATGTAGGGATCATCATGCAGCAGAGAGATCAACTATATTTTTTTCCTGCCAGAACTTCAGTGTAGCAGCACAGCTATCCAAACATTTCTGTAGGTTTAGGATAAAGAACTGGAGAATCATCTCACAAGTAGGGAGATTTCAGAAACTTTCTGGGGGAACAACAAATGACTGCAGAGGTCACATCTTATAATCTATAGACATGGGGATAGAGAAGAGGTGAGCCACATGAACTCTGACTTTACTGTTCTCTTTTTATTCTAGCATTACACATTGATGCTCAAAGAGAGGTCTCCGAGAACTGAGAAGGGAAATTGGCCAAGAACAGTTCGCTGATTTAATAGCTTACAGAAACCACTTCCATGAAAATCTAATGGCTTGCTAAAGTGCCACCCTGGAGGGAAGTATCTGCCTCATGAAGTTTTTCCTGGGTCTATTTCTGCAGAATCAATCTATGGAGCATGCTTTCATACCAGGTGAGACCCCAGTTTGACTGCTTTCTTTTATGTCCAGCTTTTTATAAAAGCTTACCAGAGTGAGCCCTGATCTTAGTCCGTGACACATAAAGAGGCTTTAGGTCTTGAGCTCCTTTGAAGAACTGACCACGTGCCCTTCAACCTTGCAACACACACACACGCACATGTGGTTAATGACTTGCTCAAAATTCAAGCCTGCTGACTACTTGTATGGCAAAAGGAAAGGAGGAAAAAGTCACCACCAAAATGACAAATCTGTCACTCCCTATTTTAAGAAAATTCGGGGGTTTGCATCATTCTCTTTCCTCCATTAAGTCAAACTGCTCACACATAGCACAGGTTTACTCCCAAAAGTGATTTCACTGAGGAAGTCAGAGTAGCTGATAAACATTTAAGAGAAGAGATTAACAACCTGAAGAGGACCTGTTCCAAATGACCAATCTCATCTTCCTCCACATACTTTTTCTCACATAATTAATAAGGTTTTATAAAAAATGATAAGACTACTCCATGGTGTTTGGTTATTATCAGATTACCATACCCCAAGAGCATTTCATAGCCAAGGCAGTCTGCAAATTTTTGCATAATTTGAATGGCATATCCATGTGCTAACAAGATATGAATTTGAAGGTCTCCATTTATTTCTGTACAACTAAACAGCCATTTACAAAGCATACACAAAGCCTGACTCAGACTATAATATCAAATGTTCCCCATTTTCCAGTTACTAGATATTTGACCTCTTAAGACAACTACAGTTGCATCAGAAATGTTTTCATGCCCCTGAAGAAAAAAAAGAAAAAGGAAAGAAAAATCATAGACCTTTTCAAACTTAACACTTGCCATAGTCTAACACTGGAGATGCTGGGTCTGGGCATGCTACCCTGCTGACCACCTAAGAAAAAGGCCCATGGGCCAGCCCTGGCAAAATTCAGCCTGAATTCAGTACAAAGGCTTGGCTTTTTTGGCCTGTGTATGAAAAAAAATCTAGGCAGCTGTAAATTAACCATTCTAATGTTTGTTTCTGAGTAAACTAGCTGTATTTCTATCATATTTTTATTTGTAAAACTAGCTGTGTGTCTATAGAGAAGTTTAAAACCCCAAATGCTGCATAAGCACAATTTTCACTTCAGATTAAACTAAATATTGGGGTGGGTGTTTTATTTCCCTTTATAGATTTTCATTTTCTGAACAAAATCCTTTTGTGTGATTTTTTTCTTATTCTTCTGATTCATGCAGTCAATAACATAAATTGACTGCCTGCATCACTCTACCTGCACAGTTCTCTATAAAGTTGCTAATGTAAATTGTTCTTCTTGGTTAGTTATGAGAACCTCAGGCAGGGCAATTATGCACAAATCTGAATGAATACAAGTAGGAGAAAGGGGAATACTCTCCAAATGCTGCTGGACAGTAAATAAAGGTGAATCAGTGCTCCCCTCTCTGACAGTATGCCCTCAAAATAAAACCTCCTGCAATACTTGTTTAAATGTTCCTGTTGCTTTCACTGGCTGTGGTCTTCTGAGTTGAGCTGCTTCTGTCTCTTTATATGGCTTTTTACTTGTATTCATTGCCATCAGTGTGAACAGAATTAGCTCAAAGAGTCAACCTCCTGAAAAGTTTCACTCTACGTACTGGACAATCAGATGCTACAGGCAGTCTTTTGGACAATTACAGCACCTCACTTCAAACGTCCTATTTCTCATAGATATAAGACTGGAAGAACTGACTCAGAATCACAGACCTATTTCAGGACAACTGGTTTTAGGAGAAATGCGGCTTCAGTTAGCCCTGTGAAAATGTAGTCACATAGGAAATAGAGCTCCCAGGAGGAAATGGTGTAAGATCATTATTGTCTATAGACATGTCGACAGGACACCTTATCATTTTGAGATATCTAAGGAATATCTTTGCATCATAATTTAGCATGTTTCTTCAACTGCTAATATCATTTGGCTCTGATGCAGCAGCTCTCTGTTTTTCAATGTTTTTCTGTTTATATTCCCCAATAATTTTCTGATCCCTAGATAACAGAATAAAATTTGCTACCAGTGGGTTGCTGTTGTTAATTACCTTTCAGAGATCCCTCAGGAGCAGTCCACAGATGCCTGGGGGTCTGTAGGATCATATCTGAAAACTATTGTGATCCATGTAACAATTATTATGTATATTCCCACAGAAACGTTACTTAAGTCTTTGCAGGACAAATTAAAACACTTCATTTACCAGGGGGTTATCATCCTCTTAAAACTGAGGGTAACTCAATCCATTTAATAATTGAATGGCCCTCTGGAAGTTCCCAGCTCTCTACATTGACTAACGGATGTGCTTAAGGCAGCTGCTCAAGAGCTTAAAGAAGGGAAATACATGATATTTATCATCAATGGTTGGCTGAAGAGGCTTCCGATCCTAAGTTGCATATTTCATTGATGCTAAAAGAAGCCTTATTGTGATAGATGTTGGTTCACAAAATAGTATTTCAATGCAGTGCTTGCTTCAAAGCTTAGGTACATCAGTTCAGGTTGGGTTATCAAAAGGGCAAGACTGAGATCCTCAAAGGTATTTATGTGAAGGCTCACAGAAAACTTTGTGGGAGTTTGGTGCCTTTGAGAGCTTGGGTCCTGTACGCATCTTTCTAAGTCACTCTAAATGGGCAAAAGATCTGCATTTGTCACATGGGTTATGTTCAACACAGGTTCCTACACAGATTTCTGTGGGCATCATGGTAATCAAAATAAGCAGTTTATTTTGTATCAGAAAGTTCAAAATTAATCAAGAATATTGATGGTTGTACATCAGTCTCTTAGAGAACTGGCTGCTTGACTGCTCATGGCACATCCTTTGTGAAAACACTGCTAGGAACTGTGCTTTTACCTGGGAGGAGCACAGAGCAAGAGCAAGGGTATGAAAAGCTACAGCCTTATCAGTGGCCCGTGTCTCCAACTGTTCATGTTTAACATCTTAAGTCTGGGTTGTTTGGGGTTTTTACATTTGTTTTAGAATATTAGTTTTGTTTTTGAAGAAGGGAGCAAAGCGCTTTCTTTTTCTAAGTGTTTTCTCCCCCTAATTTCCTCAGATGCTGAGCACCAATACATAGCAGGAAATGGATGCTGAGCAGTACCAAGCCAAGACTTTGGAAAGGAGGAGATTGGGGTGCACACGTGCTGAGAAGGTTTGAACCAATAGTTATCAGTAAGTCTGCTTTATGTATATATATTTTGGTTAGACATTTAATTGCAAATATTGTTTTAAAATGGGAATGAGAAGCTGCACTCACTTATACTGCAGCAAGGCAAACCTTGCCCAATGTTTGTCAGCTCAGTAAGTATTTGCTTGTGGAACTAACAGTATGTGCTTTGGAGCGCTAATGTGTTCTCTCAACTGTTTTTCTTCCTACTAGCTCTATTGACAGGAAGATTTGTGTAGTACTGCCATACCCCAAAGGTCATTATTCAAAACATTTTTACACAGCCCCTACCTTCAAAAATAGAAAGTTATCTCAAATAATATATGCTGAAGCAGCTGCTTTGCTAGCTATTGTGCCACAAATAAAAGACAATTAAAAAGTTAAAAAATGAATAAATAGTGGATGGAATCTTTAGCTGCAATTATTTTTTGTCTATAGCCACACAAGTATTTGCAATGAAAACAAGCATCACAACAAGGTTACGTAAGCTAGCAGCACTTCTCGTATATGAACCCCTTGGCTTCTTGAAGGATTAGTTGCCAGAAATAATGCAAACAGAAATGTAGAATCCTAACTTCAATATTTATACAACTATTGCATTATTCAGAGACCGGACTGATAACTGTTGTAAGTTGTTATCCTAGATTTCTTGCACTCCTACGAATTTGACAGGAATTTGGGTTGGGAAAGGCTTAAAGGATTAGGAAGACAGTTATGGAGAGGCAATATCTTCATCTTCTTTGAGATGGCTAGCAAGGTGGTGTTTCCCTATAGTAAAGTTGACACTTTCAGTGACCAAAGGAACTGCAGTACATTAAACTATAAAAGAGCTGTGAAAAGTCAAGCCTTCTTTATGTCCAGGTACAATCCAAAGGGAAAGATGTAAGACCCAGATTCTGACTAAATAAATTGCATAGCAAGAACATTCGCTCCTAGCTATGGACTAAAAGGCAGATAAAATTGCCACCACTGCACCTGTGAAGACATGCTGCACAGCTAGAGTCAGATTGCTGCCCCAGACAAAGCCTGCAGTTGAGTCACGAAGGCACTGCAGCTGAGTGTGAAATGCCATGATGACGATGAAACAGGAAGGCATGAAAGCCTGGCAGAGAAAGGAGAGAGCTAGGAGTGGATGCCCTGCTGCATAGCTTCAAAAATAAATATGAAAGGAACAACATTAAAAAAATAGTGGCTCCGAGCAGGGTGTCTTGACTGCCTTCTTGCAAGTCTGAAATACTGGGATTCACTAGTGCACGAAAAGCTGCCTGACAGTAAGCCTTGAGCTGGCATTCTTCATGTAGGCAAGACTGTGGGAGTTACTGGGGAACCCTATGGATAAGCTTCCAGGGCTCACAGGGTGAAAAACCTTACTTGGCATGGAGTGCTTCATGAGACTCTCCAAAAGGCTGTAGGAGGAGGACAAGTGCAGACACAAGAATACTTGTTTCCCTTTCATTTCCCATTCCCCCCTTGCTCTTTTCTGTGTTTGTCAAACTTGTGGTATTTGTGACAAAAGCAGGAGATATTATTGGGTGATATGAATTGCTGTGTTCACTCTCCCCGAGTTTCTTTCCACAACCTCTTAGGAAAACTCAATGCAATGAAGACAATGTCTTTCTTGTATTTGCTGGGGAACACCATCAAGTCTGCATTCATCAAGTCTGAGGCAGAGAATACCTGCCCAGTGTAGCTGAAATGTTGCTACCTGGTTATATCATATGACTGGTGGTACTCATCAACTCTCATCTGAATGTACTTGAAAGAAGAGAAGAATTGTTGGTAAGTCAGAGGTGGCTTTCCACACCTTACTATCAATGGAGGAGGAGTGAGACACACAATGCTTACAAGGAAAAGGAAAAAAATTTCTCAAAAATAAAAAAAAGGAACTTCCTAATCTATGAGCAAACCCCCCCCCCCGGGTTTGATCAGAAACTTTTCCTAGTATCAAATAGCGTTGGTAGAACTGCAGACATAAAATATGCAGACCTGAAAATTCAGACCATCTCCAGCTTTGATGTGGGTTTTTTTCTGTAGTAATCAAGCATATATTTGGGACAGTAGCAGTTTCCCTGATTTATGAAGCTGAGGGTTTGGTCCACTGGTTTCAGGAGAAATTAATGGTGGCTGAGCAATGCTCAGCAACCTGCAAAACTGAGCTTTCAGAGAAGTGTTGAAATATACACCAGTAAGGCTGATTTTTCACATTACCAGGTATCCTCTATCTGTAATCTTTGCAAGCCTGAGGCTGTTCTCATTCTGGTTACAGAAGTGTTTTCCAACTGGCTGGAGTTCTGAAGTCAGGTTCACAGGAATAGGAGCAAGGGGTTGGTCACCGAGCCACGAATGTGGCTTCTAGGAATCAAATCACACAGCTTGAGCCCAAGGTTCAAAGTGCAGTTTTTCCATGGATAATTAGCTTTAAGGCCTTTTTATGAAAAGCACTTTCACTGGATCAAAGCATGGGACCCTTCCCAGGTTCTAACTCATCCTTGGTTCCTAATTTCTTGACATGCTGAAATCTGAAGCTGAGTGGGCCCTGCAAAATCCAGTACTTTCTAATGAGCAATAATACTTATGTTTAATCTAAAGTTACATTAAAAGAATTGAGTAAACTGCTATAGGAGATGCATCAAAAATAGTTACACATATCTAACAGAATCAAGTGCTTTGATGATTTTAACTTGAATCCGTATGTAAATTTTGCATAGCTTGATCATAAACAGCCATCTGTGGTCATTTTTGAGGATGGCTTTCTTAAGTAACAAAACACATCACATCCAATCCAGAATACCCCAAACAGACTGCAGTTAGCTGCTGGGATTAAATGGTCACTTTATGAAACAAGCACATAGTTTTTAGGAAGGTACAGTATTTTATTTCCTTAAAGACATTTATTCAACAAAAATGCTATCACCTTTGAGTTAACTAACAAAACCAGTGAGGTACAAAATCAATATTTATACACTGAAACTGAAAACTAAAGGGTTTCTAGTGTGCTGAACAGCAGAATATAGGTCCTTTTTATAAACAATCCCTACTGAAAAAATGACAGCTCTGGCACAACTCACAGTAGGAAGGTGGAGAGGTAAGACATTTTTTTTTTGTTGTGGAGAAATGTAGTCTTGCTTTGAAGAATACATGTCAGAGAGCTCATCCTTTGAACTTGCTCTAACAGAGCCATTTAAAATATTTCTGTGCAGCAAGAGACCTTGTGGTGGAATATGTTAAAGTGTTCAAAATGGTGAAACAAATAAGAGGGATTTCAACACTGAGTTTAACACACAGTCACAAACCTCAGTGCTTGTGCGTTTTAGCTACTAGGACGGACCCCAAAGCAAGCATACCAGCTAAACTAAATTACACTGAATGGCAATATCTTAGTAATGCTTTATGTTTTATCCCACTGGTTAAAATTTCAGTAAAAAGGAAACCCAATATTATTTTAAAGTTTACAGATGAGATTAGGCAGAAACAGATGAGACTAGCAGACTACCATGACTCATAATAAAACCCCAGTAAAGCTGTCTGTGAGAGAAGTTCTACAACGAAAATCAAAACCACAGACTATAACTACATTGAGGTTTGAATAAGGAAATTGAAACCTGATTCTCTACACAGAAAATACAAGTGTATTTCCATGCATAAATAAAATACACAGTGCCTGTACACTATGTGCATTTCTCAAGCTTGAGTTTTGTGAAAACTGTGAATATCTAGGCAGATAGCAGATTGAATAAATCTCAGTTGTAACAGAGCAATTACCAAATACTGGCCTGGATTATTCTTCCTCAAAATAATTCTCACAAGAGTGAGGTCAGGAGGAGGAATTTTCTCTAAGCATCTACATGAGGCACTCTTATTCATTAAGTCCCCACTTCATATGAATTTGACTACCCAACCTACTCTCCAACCAGCAGAAAATATGCTTCAGGTATTTGAGGATATCTCTAGGATCCCTGGCAGGATGGCAGCCCTCCTCAAAAGAAATGCTAATGAAAATATACTGAGGTGACTCCTACACTCTCCCATACCCTACTGTATTCTTACACCAAAAAGGAGGGACATTGCAGATAACGTTGCTTATTACACAACAAATATTTGAGACCAGGTTGTCTTACTATCTGCTTTCTCAACCCCAGCATAAGTATAATTTGCATCAGCAGGTGAAAATAGTGATATACAACTAGATTTTTTGAGTGATCTCTCGTTTTCTGCATTTCCTTCTACTATTTCTGTTTGAGAGCTACTTAATTAAGAATAAGATCTTAGCCATTTTCTTAGTGCTTATTCCAGTTTGTAGTCCAGCTCTTTAGCCTGCAGTAAGTTGCACTGCAACAGAGTGACAGAGCTTTAATAGAGAACTGTACATTTGGCACCTTCAAACGATTATCAAAAATCGGTACCTTCAAAATTGGTACTGGATGAGAAAGTGTGCCTATAAACCAGCTACTGTAGGATCCTTTCAGAGTCACCTGCCAGCATTTTTTAATTTTTCTTCAGCCAGTCTTTAGGTCATGTGGCATAAAAAATAACTAACTGGGTTTTTTAACAAGTGCTGTCCTCTTTTCTGGTAAGAACACCATATAAATTCTAAGCTCTTGTATTCTATTTTTCATATATCCACCTGTATGAACACATATATAATGGCTTAACGAGGGATCATGTTCTGTGAACCCCTGCTACCTGCTGGCATATAGTTCTATTACACTCAAAATATTTAGTGATTTTTTTCCTTATTGTTCTCAAGTATTGCACTTGATTCAGCTCTCTGTTGCAGCTACAGATAAGATCCAAGGAACCTTTAGTGCCTACTAACAAGTGCCCAAAAAGATGTGTAGCTGGGGTTTTGGCTGCTCATCCTTCCTATCAGGCTCATGTGGTGCTATGGCACATCCTGCTCGTGTGGTGCTATGGCACAAGGGCTAGACTGAACACTTTGTATCAGAAATTCATTTCAATAGAAAAATACTTTGGTGTTGCTTCCCATGAAAAAGTCCGACAGAAAAGCTTTTCCAATGTTAGTCAAAGCTGGAACACTTGCACTTGGAAGTGTTTCCCGCATGTGGTTTGAAATGTATGTACTCCCATTCCTTTCTCTAGCTTGCCTAGATCTTCCATGATGCTGTTGGCCATCAGATTCCCATGATCCACTAAAAAAGGGATAAGGCTGCTCCTTATACCAGGGGACACTGGTTGGTCAGGAAGTCAAGTTCATTGAAAAACGTAAGTCCCCGGAACTTCAGGCTATGGAAACAAGGTCCCGTGCAAACATCTCCAACCTGCCACATTAGGTTTTAGCCACATTTGCACTTTTTGACCATCAGCTTCTGATTTTCAGTTCTTTTTTGAAGAGTGATCATTTCTGAAATGGAGGAAGGAACTTGAGCATAAAAACTGGCTCCTGTTATCCTTTTGGTCTTGTACCATTGTCTGGGCACTTGAGAAGGGTAGAAAAGAAATTGCCTGTATATATGGTCTTTTGTGCTGATGAGGCAAGCAGGACAAACAGGAATGGAACACGTCTTTGCTGAAGATGGAATATCATTCTATAATTAATTCAATTTCACTTGTGTATCAGGAGTGATTTAGAAAGGATATGCAAAAAGTCGTGGTGTATGCCCAACATGAATAAGCATGTAGAGTACCAGTGTATTCAAAACAATGTTCTTCATGCTTTCTAATGTTCTTTTGAGCAGTGAAATCATTGATGAAACTTGAACACCAGTCACAACATGAATAATACATGTCAAAAGTTAGTCCACAAATGAACATAGTATACTGCAAAAAAGCTAATGACCCACTGAAGAGCAGAATCATTTAGAAGGATAAGAAAGGAATTTTATATAGTCCTCCTTTATGAGATCCTCCCTAGAACCATATATTTCAGTTCAGTGGAAATTAAACTTTAAAAAAACCTCAAATACCCATAAATAGAATGCTTTAAGCATGCCTTACAGGGAAAATAAACTTAACTTCAACACCAGGTGATCTAAAGTCTCTCTCATCATTCTAATCAGGTTTCTTTGATTTTTAGGTGTTTGCTGCTGGGGGAACAAATAAATGACAATTTGTGGCTTCCTCTCCTCCTTTCCTTTCTAATTCCTCCCCAAATCCTGGCACAAAACCACTATCTTTTCATTATTTAGGAAATTTCTGATATTTCATGGAAATAAGATAAAGACTTTATGATACTTATCCACAAATTTATTAATGTATGCATATTCTAGATACCATTCTACCATCATCATCTGTGATCTTGAAAAAAGATAAATAATAGTTACACTGACCATAGAGTTAACAACATACTTAAGTACTTGGATTAGCTAAAGCCTAAAACTGTAAAAGAAAGAAATTTAAATCCAGCTGTATGTCACGCAGGATGCTCTATAAATGAGATCCCTCAGCATCATACTGCTTCATCCTTTCTGTCTCTTTGTAAAGAAATCGATAAGGAAAATCCAAAAGAACAACAGATATTCAGAAATACACCTTCATATCAGGTTACTACATTTCTCCAATTTCTGACATCTGATTTTGCTTTTACAAACATTTCATCAGCAGACCTGAAGAGCTGCTTTGCCTCTTTGCTGTTCCACAGTGCCACACTATGAAGAGATAATTTGACATGTAAAATAGAGTTGCGTCTCCCGTAACACCTGTACATGCCTTTAAGACATTGATCTACTCTCTGAAACATTTGGATTGGTTGATAACACAGAATTTCACATGGTTGATCACATTTCACTTTCTCCAAGGCATAAATGTTTTTGGGGATAGTTCCTTTTCTTTAAATCAAATTCCACTTTACTTTCAGCACCCTTAAAGTGCCTTGTACTGGAATTATTTATTAACTTAAATGAGGTCTAAGGAGAACAGAACCTAGCTGCCTATACTCTCCACCAAGCCTACCAGGTTTCTCCAGAAAGCTGCAATAAATTATAGTTCCATGACAACAAACTCCTGCTGTGTGTTTAAAAACAGGTATTTGTTGAAACTGATCCTTTCCCAGGAAACATTTGGTGAATTGGTAAATTAAAGTCAGCAAGCAAGCAAAAGCCTCTCTTGTACACTTCTGATTAATTCTCCCCATAACCACAGCTATTTATTTTGACCCGAATGCTGTTTGACTGGATGAGATACAACCGCTTTAGTAAGAAGGGCTTGGTTTCAAGTGGTGTATGCTCCCTGGTTAGATGAGATGCTCTTGATCACTGTCCCAGAGCAACTGCTTTCGGCCCCAGCTTAACAAGTTTCCCCCAGAAAATGTGTGGCTGTCGCTGGACTGCCAAATCTCCTTTTATGCTGTTACTCCTGATTTTCACTGCCTATGTAAAAAAGCATAAACTGAAAGCTTATCTGCAATAAAGGGACACAGCACCAGGGAACTGTAATTGCTGGTTTATTCTCTGTGCTGGAGCGGCTCAAGGGCCTGTTAGCAGACTTCTGTAGAACAGAGCAGCAACGGTCTTTTGCACCACGGACCAATGCAGTTGCAGGCCCTAAATCTAGCATACAACAGTGACATTTCCAAGCAGGCAGCCCATTCAAGTAAGGCCAATTCAGTACTGCCTGTATAAAATTTGCTGAAATGGCATCTGAGTGTTCCAGCAGAAGTGAAAGCGTTAACCAGAAATCTTGTATAAATCACATTTTGCAGGAATCACTCCGTTACAACAGATTGTGCAGCACTATTTTTTCCCACTCTTTCTGATACAAGCACCCTAGGCAAACTTTCTAATTAGAGCAGCAGATGTATGCAGTGCCATGTCTCTGTGAAGTTATTATGCCCAAACCAAATTCTGTCACTAGCAGCCAATAATTCGTTTGTCTACTAAGGGCTTGAAGTGGCCGTATCAATTATTTAAAAACATACTAAGAAGAGGAATCCATTTAAAATCTTCTGGGAAGGCCAGTTATAAAACAGTGCATGTTCAGATTTCATTCACAATATTGTCTTTTTAAAAATACAATATTACTAATTAAGGCTTAGTGCATTAGGCCATTAGAACTTGAGTGATTCATGACAGCATAACGATCTTGCTTATCATTTGTGCTTTAATTTATGGGGTAGTAAGAAAAAACAAAGAAAAAAACCTAAGCAATTTGCAAAACTGAAACTCATCCAAAAATTGCTTGCAGTAATTTCTCCTGAAAAGTGATTTCACTGTGTGTAAGTGCTATGCTGGTAAGAAAATGCTTCCCATCAATAATTAAAGTATAATGAAAGTTTCATGTGTCAGAAGACACCCTCAAAACAGGGCTACGAAGAAGAATGTTGCTTTTCATTCAGACCTTCCATACTTTAAACCTCACAATAACACCCTTCTCAAAGAAGCATTTTAAATAAACTATTTAGTGAAATATATGACTATTCAAAATGCACCAGAAGTTGTAACAACAGTGAAAATTAACACAATTCTAACAAAAGTTGCAGCAGAAAACAAAGGTCTGCAGAGTGCCAAGCATCCCTAAATGCCAAGGGTACCATGAAAGATGTGGATGGTTACCATATGTCAGGGTTATGAACAAAAGCATTACAGAGAGGGCATTAAAGAAGCCTAGTTTTCTACAAACTTGTGTAGATTTCAAGTGTCTTAGTTGTCTAAGAAGGTCCAGCCATTGACTGACTCCTATGGTTGGAGTATGTCAAAAGTCTCCCTGGGGCCCATCACAGATAATCTGTGGTCTCCTCCTCATGTTCAATGTCCTCCTCATCTGTCCAGGCACATATTTGGAAGAAACTTCTAGGGACTGGATTGTATTTTAAGCTTTTCAGCCCCATGGCAGACATGGCTGCTACCAGCAAATGGACACAAGAGTTGGAGATAAGAGGAGGAAGGCAAGCAGCAGACTGCCATCAGCCTTTCAGAAAAACAACAGAAATTCTGCACACTGATTTAAAATATCCACATCTAATACTGACAAAGACAGAAGGTTAGCAGGATTTTCAGAGAGGTCCTTGGCATAAAATCCTTTTTAATATTGATAGAAGTTAGAGACTGAAACCTGTTAGAGGGGGATTTTCCAAGGGGCCTAAGTTTTCAGCCAGCTGATCCCCCTGCTTCCTCACTCTAGTTATTCTTGAACTCCACTGTCTTCACACTATCTGAAAGCACTTATACTAGTAGTCAGGAGGACCATCCAAGCTCAGGATGGCAAGGATTGCTGGCCTTCAGCAGCATCCCTCAGGAGGAATACAGTCCCTCCTCTGCCAAGGGAGGCACCTTCACCATGACTCTGCTGCTTGGGAAGTTTGCAAACCAGCCTGCGAGTGAGATCTGGTATGTTGGATGAAAATATCCAGCAGGCTCAACAGCAGAAAGCTAACCCTTGAAACACGTAGGTGGGTCTGAACAAGGTTACTGTGAGCAAACTGCAGCCAGGACATTTGAAGGCAAGCCTGCCACACTGCTAAAACACTGGAAACACTATTGCAGTGCAAACTCTGCATGATTCCGAAGGGATGCTGGGCTCGGCGTGAGGCCACCAACTCTGCAGCTGAGGAGGTGCCTGCTTCAAAGTAACTGAAGTCATTGTAGCCTGAAGACTTAACTAAACCTCTAACTAAACATTTTTTTGTACTTTCCATTTTAAATGGTTTAATAGTACAGAGCTACTCTTCTACGTGGCATTTAGGTGATAATTTAGAGCCACATCTGTATTGATGGGACCATTTATATAAAAAACCCCTCAGGTCTGTGGTGAGAAACATTAAATTTGGATTAAACTCTCTTGGCCAATCCCTCTAGTTCTGGCTATCTAATGGACAGAGATCAGACTGGAGTCTCCTATATTCAAAGTCCATAACTCAGGAGGGGACCAGCAGTCCTCTCAAAATTTTTTCCCCAGCATCCTGCTGCGGGACTGGGAGTTAGCCTTGTCACGTGGCAAACCCACTCTCTTCCAACGCTGAGTAAAGACTCTCTTTGATCTCCTGATCTTCCAGCAGAGCCACTGCCTGTCATCTCCTGTGGCTTCAGCTACTCAGACAAACTTGGAGTCTCCGATCCCCTCTCCACTTCTTCCCATGCATATAACCAATCTGTAACTACAGTTACTATTTTAAAAGTGTACTAAGTAGAGCTTCATCTCATGTGATAAGATTAGTTCATCACATTTTGAAATGTAGGTAACTTCTGTTCAGTAAATTCAAAACTCTTCAACAGGATCTCTGTTTAGCAGGCTGTGGTACACAAGTACACTCGGTAATGGCGTTGCAGCAATTAGGTCTGGAACCATCTGAAGATGCCACCTGTTTTTCAATACTCAAATACTTTGATCAATCTTTACCATGTAGGAGCTTGGCATGCCATTATAGGCCACAGCTGGTATTTCCAAGTTCTTGTACTCATCCAATTTTATTATGACTTGATTCATAAAAGTCAAATTGAGTAAACCTTGGGCTACATCTTCCCTCCCTGCCCCCCCGCAAAAGCTGGAAATCTCTAATTTTGCTTTTCTTAGCTTCATCTCCATCTCCATTACCCCATCACATTTCCTTCTGGCTTTTTTTCTTTATATTTTCCCTCCTGATTTATAAAACACCTAAACTTTTCTAAAGGAGGTGAGAATTTGTTTGTAGTTAATAATAACCTTATTGATAAAAAGGTTGACTTTCTTGATTTGTTTCGGCCATGCAAAAGTAGTCCATGAATACAAAAAGAGAGATGCTACCCACAGTTTGAGAACTCTTTTGACAGGGCTTCACTTGAAAATCCAGACTGACTCTGTGCTGTCCCAGGAAATGCAAAGCTCTTACATGTTATTTGTTATGATATTATTTGTTATGATACCTCTCCCTGATGTGTTGATTCTTACCATAGCAACAGCATGTGGAAAAAAAATTTGAAAACCAAAAAGCATCGAAAGCATCCTAGGAAAACAGGTCACACACTGCCATGACATATTATTATAATATTTTTTTTCCAGATCAATAGTTCATTTTTTAATAAAAAAAAAACTGTTGGTTTTTTTTTAATAACAGTAACCTAAACAACACTTCTGCGTACATTGCTACATTCTTTTCAGCTAGCATAAACATTCTGGTTTTCTGAATAGAGTTAGTGCAAAGGACTCCAGGCTTCTTCCCAGCCCCAACCTTTGTGCAAGCACATGCTGGCAGTCTATTCCCCTACAGATCTTGAATCCCTTCCATGCCCAGGTCTGAAGGACAAATATGACTCAGAGCTTACTCCTACAAACAGTCAAATGAGAAACTGCAGCCCCGCTAGGTTAAATGGGACAAATCCAGTGAGTGAAGTTATTTGCCCATGTAGGTATACTTAAATCTTAACGGTGTGACACACACCCTTTTCCATGAAAAGGATGCCTACACCAGGATTAAAGGTTGCTCATTACTAATGGACTAACACCTTGTAGATAACATGCATAGTCATTCTGCAGGCAAGGCAAATGTCAACAGGCCCAGGAGAAAGCAGAAAGGAGTGTCTGGTGTTGGGCAGCTGATAGGAGTTACAGTTCCAGCTGCTGCGTTCACTGTGAGATTTTACTGTTTTAGATAGTGCTTATTGTAGTATTACTGTAGCATTGTCATTTAGATACTACTTATTGTGGTACTTTTAAATATCTAATAAATAACAGAACTGTATCTTATCTACCCATATTAATCTTCCAACAGAAGATTAATGACAAGTAATATAGGTAGGTGGGGTTTTTTTAAATGACAGATGCAATAATTCCACATTAGGGAAATACTAACCTACCTGTATAACACAGTAATGTATAAAATAGTTTCTATATACCTGGATAAAGACAGTGACGGTCATATCAATCTAACTATAGAGCATTCACCCTTCCAGGTGAAATGTTGGTTAAAATATTTCACACATAGGGGCAATGACTTTAAAGCTGCAAACAATTTAAAAGCTTCAACATCATTACTTTACTCCTTGGTTTTTGAGAAAGAACAGAAAAATCAAACTGAAAATATCGTGAATTAATAGAATAGAATATTTCAGTTGGAAGGGACCTACAATGATCATTTAGTCCAACTGCCTGACCACTTTTCAAAATAAAGCTATTTCAAGTAAATTCTTGAAACATAAAAAGGCCAGCCACTTTTATTGCCTGTCCTCTGTTTACATTATACTTCAAGGAACAAAAATAAAATATACACGTTCCTTTTCCCAGTAATTTTAAAATTAGAAAATGAGTCCAGAATCAAAACTTACTAATTTCTATCTTCCCAAATGAAGTACAAGTGGTAAATCCACATGAAATCCAATGCATTCTTGATTAGGACTATGTCGTGGTTTAACCCCAGCCAGCAACTAAGCACCATGCAGCTGCTCACTCACTCCCCCACCCACCCAGTGGGACAGGGGGGGGAGAATTGGAAAAAAAGTAAAACTCATGGGTTGAGATAAAGACAGTTTAATAGAACAGAAAGGAAGAAACTAATAATGATAATAATAACAATAATAAAATGACAATAATAATAAAAAGGATTGGAATATACAAAACAAGTGATGCACAATGCAATTGACCGATGCCCAGTTAGTTCCCGAGCAGCAATCCCCCCCAGGCCAACTGCCCCCAGTTTATATACTGGACATGATGTCATATGGTATGGAATACCCCTTTGGCCAGTTTGGGTCAGCTGCCCTGGCTGTGTCCCCTCCCAACTTCTTGTGCCCCTCCAGCCTTCTTGCTGGCTGGTGATGAGAAGCTGAAAAATCCTTGACTTAGTATAAACACTACTTAGCAACAACTGAAAACATCAGTGGGTTATCAACATTCTTCTCATACTGAATCCAAAACATAGCACTATACCAGCTACTAGGAAGAAAATTAACTCTATCCCAGCCCAAACCAGGACAGATTATTAGACAGTGTGATCTGAAAATAATTTTGCTTAGACCATAATGGCTACCTCCTATTTGAAAGATTAATGCTTAGAATTTTGTATCTGTTTAAATGTTAAAGTATCAACTCTCATCAATTGAAATTTAATCCCAAGTAGAAACAGGATTTTTTTTTCAAACTATAAACAAAGGTTCCTTCTGTCTTACTTGAACTATTTATAGTGAGAACTCAGAACTAAGCCAAATGAAAATGAGTCTGCAAAAACCCCATAGAGCACTATGCACTGGAAGACCAAACCTACTCCCAAAGAGAAATGTGGGTAAGGCACTTGACATATCACTCACTCTCTGAAGGTCAGTACTGCAGACTGGTTTAAGGTTAGTCATCACATGAACGAGGAGCATGACCAGAACCCTATTATGTCTAACTTTACACCATTGTCTATCCTTTACAAGAACTTAGCAGTCCTCACCAGAGCTGAACTCTCTCAGGCAAGAACTTTGCTTTTTAAGCCTAGCACAGGAAGACAGCGAGCAGGACGGCTCCGTACTTTGGGGCAGTAAACACTGTGCAGAAAAGGCCACTGAAGCTGAAGTACAAGATTAGACTGAGAACAAAGTAATATAAGCAGGCCACGAACATATTTAAGGGGAAAAGAAACCAGAATATCAAAACAGCCTCCAAATGGTAGTATGGGAACTAAAAAAATCCCTGAGTAGTTCTAAGAAGGAGTTTGATCAGCACATGAAAGGAATTATAAGATATCTTGGCTGCAAGAGCAAGGGACTGAACTTGATAACCCAGAAGAATCAGTCATATCTTCTTATGATTATGCAATTCTCCATAGGTATGCTTAAAGGGAAAAAAAGAAGCATTTTAAAAATATGTTACGAAAAGACACCAGAACCCATAGAACATGATCAAAGTAAAATCTAACATCATCACCTAGCACTTCTGATTTCTTAGAATTTTGAAATATTTTATTTAAATAAGTTAGCTAAGATTTTTTAAAATTCAACTTTTATTCTAGTCTAGACAGCATGACATCATCTGCCAGCATCTTATTTCTCACAGGGCTGGGTAAACTGTTCTTTTTCAACCCTTTCCTTCAAAGAGTGGAATCCATAATGTGGTTTTGTGTGTGTGTGTGTGTGTGTATTTGTGCATAATCTAATTTCCCCATTTAATATTTTTAAAAAAATAATCATTAAAATATAGCCAAGAAGACCTAAGAGCTTTATATTTAATTTATTACAAAACATATTCTAATCTTTGCCTCCTTTTCTCTGAAGGCATTTTATAATTAATTTCTTTTTATTTTTCTATATTGTTTCTTCTTATTCCAAGAGAAACTTGAAGCATACATTACCATTTAAAAGTAAGCTTAACACATGCTGCACATGTATAGCACATTGCAGGTGCAGCTATGAGGCAAAAAGAGGTAAAAGATGTTTTGTTTGGGAGCCATAAATACTGGATTAATAAAAAGCAGTACAAGTCAGTATGAAATACGCTGGGGCCCATGAAGGAGGTACATGAAGGATGTGAGAGGGAAGCGTGGAGCTACCGGTGGGACTGCTGAGCACTGGACTTTGTCATTCATGATCCAAAGAGGTGAAGTAAGCCCCAAGTCACAGGCACTGCTCTGCTCAACAGAGGTCACGAGGGACAGGGTAGCCACTCGTGAAGGGTATGGTACTCCTGGAGCCTCTGCCACCCTGCCTCTCTGCAAGCTGTCCCGAGGGAAAAAAGCCCCACTTGATCATGTAATTAAAGACTGCATCAGCAGGCGTGCCTATAGATGCTGAATTAAATATACAGGCAACAAAAATACCGGCTCTTTGTAATTTTTAAATGCTTGATTTTGCCTCCTAAGTGTTTTGAGCATCTTTTTTTCCTTTGCATGCAGCCGCCTAAACTGCTCACTATAAATACTGTCCCAGGGGGCTTCTTACTTTCTTTGTGTTACCACTCCAAGTCTTCCTAGCCAGCCTCTCTTCTAAATAATTTCTAACTCAGAATCTCACCGGGACTTTCAGACCAAGAGCACAGATCTGTCATCAGCCTAAGTCAATTTTATGCTGCCCTTTCCTATGTCCACCCCCCCAGCCTCTTTGCCTTGAGGCAGCTGTAATGTTAATATGAGCAGTTAGTCAGCTGGATTAAGGATCTGTTCTGGATGAATTTTTCTTTTTTTCATATTACCAGTTGCAGCACATCATTCGGAGGAAGGAGTGAGTGTGCAGGACTCCCTTTGCAGAAGCAGCTGGAATTTAGATCAGCTTAAGCTGATCTTGAAACTATACTTTAAATTGATAGTGTACAGCTCCCTTTCAGCCTGTCTTTTCGCCTTCTACCATTAGTTGTGCTGTCTCTCTTCCAGTCCAGCCTCCATCTCTTGATATTTGTCTTGAGCTTTTTATCTCTCGCATTCTGTTAAATCTTATTAATTCCATCTCTGTGCAATGCCTTTCTCTTCCATCCTCTCTTAAGGACACCCCCACACTTACCTTTTCACATTTTTGCTCATAAATGTACTTTATTACCCTTTTGCTAAATCCTGTCCTTGATTCCAGCTACTTTCCTATCCCTGATTCTGCCTCCCATCGCTTACATCTCTAGGCTGCACACACAGGTGCAACACACAAGCAAAATCTGAGTGAGAGTGCAAATTTAGAAGTTGCTTTTAAGATTTTGGCCTTGAAGATCTAGCCTGAGCTTGCCTTTGCAATATGTACTGGAAAGATCTCAGAGGAGTGGATGATCTGATATTATCCATATGGCACTGCAGATTTTACCTTCAGACTTGAAAGAATCACAAAATCCTCCCCTTCCCAGATTCTTCCGTATTGCCAGGCAGGGGAATCCTGCCAATCCCAAATGCTAATACAAGCACCGATCCCCACTCAAAAAGATGTAAGGAGCCTTAAAACTAAGCCAATGGCTGGGAACAGTCAAATCTACAATTCTTTTCTAGTCTCTACCCCACATTACCACTGAAAGCTAACTATAAAAAGAGAAGGAAAAATAAATTATGCTCTCATGGTCTCTCATTTTACTATTACTGCTGCTTAAAATTTTGTCTATGTACTACAAAACCCAAGGTGGAGTTGCTGTAATGGCTAATTAGTTGAAATCTGTAACATAGAATCATAGACTGGTTTGAGTTGGAAGGGACCTTTAAAGATCATTTAGTCCAAGCCCCCTGCAATCTGCAGGGACATCTTCCACTAGATAGTTTGCTCAAAGCCCCATCCAAACCGAGCTTGAACACTTCCAAGTATGGGGCATCCACAACTTCTCTGGGCAGCCTGTTCCAGTGTCTCACCACTGTCTCAACTCTGACATGTCTAAGAACTACCTATGAAGTATTTATCTGCTTCTAGAATTCATGAGGTATTTTTATATTAGGTGAAAATCCAAAAATAATTTCTTGCACATAGATGGACATCCAGAAACATACAGCTAAACATTAAATTTGAACTATCATATACAATTAATATATTTAAAATGTTCCTATATTTAACATGTCCTTTATTTAGATCTCAGATTTTAGAAAGGACTTTCAATTAATTTCATCCTGCCACAGAATTAGCAGTGATGCATTGCAGAAATCAAGTGAAAGTGCCAAGGAATTTTGGTCTAGTGATGCAGACTGCCCGGAACATGAGCCATCTCATACAAGCGTCTCTGAGATAATAATAATGATAATAGTAATAATAGTAATAGTAATAATAATAATAATAATAATAATAATAATAATACTTCACACCTTCCCTGTTGTCACTGTTCTATGAGTCTCTCGCTTAGGCAAGCAATCCCACAGAAGTTGAGGAACTATTTAACATGAATAGGAATTGCTGAATTTAGCCTTAACTATGCTATCCCATTTTACAGGTAGGAAAAGCATTACACAAATCCCACCTTCAGTGCCACTTTGGGAGGTGTTTGTCAGAGCTGCAACAAGCACTCCCAAGACATAGACCATGCCTCTGTAATGGTTAAGTGCAAGATAAGCCTTAACTATGAATTTCCATATTCTTCTGGTCTAAATCATTTCCCATTCATTACTATAAGTTAAAATGTATAAACCTTTTCAAAAAGTACACAAATGAAACAGAGCACACTTCTCCATTGGTATCACAGCAGGAGAAAGAACCATTTACATTCTTATCTAAATATAAGTACTACACTTGCGAAGTTCTCCGTTTCTGCTCCCGTTACAGCCTCTGCTGGATTATATAAATTTCATTAGGATTCTGCACTGCTGGTAAACCACTGGGATTTTGTCATGTATAGAAACAGCCCTTAAGTCCAAGGAAGCTTAGAAGTACATCATGGCCACATGCTGACTTCTCCTCCAGAAAGACAGACTTTTTTGTTTTTCCTGAGGGGCTTTCTAAGCCCACCTCAGGGCCCTATTTACTTCCCAGCTGATACTCCCTCTCTTTCACCACGTTGTCATTGAATACTGGTGTATCTCTGCTGGGATTACTGAAGCAGCCATCATGACCTAAAGGTATTGCCCCAGATTGCTAAGGCTGGCTTGTAAATGTTTTATACTGAACTCACCCAGGTGTAAAGATAGCAATGGTATGACTGATAAGGGAACCATACATTCATGGCTGTTTTATTCTACCAGAGCTCAAATAACTACTACTTTGATTTGCTTAAAATTTTCATGCTTTCACTGCAGATCAAGAAAAAAATAATCTTTATGGGACCTCCAGATGACTCATTATAAAAGAGATTGTTGTATGCAAAGTGCCAGTAAGTTTGAAAAAGACCTTGTCACTATATATGTCATTTATATTAATGAAAGTATGATAACAACCAGTCATTAAAAGGGCTAAGTTCTCATCACACCTCAGTGGCCTACCCCAAAACCTCATTATGAAACTAAACATTTTTTTAAATGCATACAGAAGAGACTGTCTAAAATTAATAATAATAAATCCTTTTGTAACTATTTTTAAGCAAACTAAGAGACAAATTTTAATCAAATAAGGGGTAGTCCCGAACCATCCACACCCCCACAATAACAAATGAAATAACAAATTAAGGATTTTATCTGTCATTTACAGAAGATAAGCATTTTGCTTCCTTAGAGCCTATAAGTGTCCACAGCATTTTAATATATCTAATGCGTAGATGAGAAAGTCACGGATGCTGCAAGGTAAACGGATCCATAATCAGAATGACTGGATTCATAGACCCTGTTAAAAGCATTGCCTGTTAGCAGAAATCAATAGTGCGTTATATATTTTGCCCTATAAACAAAGCTTAAATTTTGTTACTGATACCACTGCAGCGCTGGAATAGGTACCCAGTTACAAGCATGGAGTTACAGTAGTGGATCGAATGGGAGAAACTGGCCCCACCCCACTTTAACCAGGAATTAACTGGGCTGCTCCAAACAGATCCCACAGGACAAGGGTGGACATAGGGACTTACTAATACCAAGTCTCATCCTGAAAAGAGCATTCCTTTTGAATTACGTTTAAAAATGTGTCTCCTCTCATGAAGTGTGAAACCTCGTATTCATGTCAAGCAAATTCTGAAAGTTTTACCTACAAAGCCACAGGTATTCTTGCATTTGGTTGGACTTGGTGCAGCTGTTACATTGTGTTGTCTGAAGTTAACAATAATATTCTTTTTCCCCTTCCTACAAACACTTTCTCCACACAAAGCAGCCTCCAGCCTACGCAGGCAAGTAGGGTATTACAGCTGGATGCAAATCCAGGGAAAACTGGTGTAAATGAAAACATACCACAAAGAAGAAACACTGTAGCTAGGGACTCCCCTCCACAATTATTTTCCATTTGACCTCCTACAAACAGCTGTCATCAGAGAGCTGTGTTAGCACTACCAGACTGTAATTAAGTCTTCCATATCTACTCTAATACAAAGGGAAAACCAAGCAGATCACTGAATGCAAACCGCAAGATAGAGGAGTTTAACACCGTTAAGGGTGGGGAAGCGACTTGCTATTTTAGCCCTGGAGCACACAGCCACTCCAGCACCGGAGAGTTAGATAGTCTGCTTTCCCAAGAGCCACGCTCTTCCTTTCCCTGCCATGCCCGAGCACTTGTTACCCCTGACACTCTTCCACATTCCCCAAGACTGGGAAGGTAACGGCTTGTAGCTCTGTTCGGCGCCTGGCTCTTCAGAGTTACACATGGTTCCCAGGAGGAAAATACTTATTTGCTTCTATGTGTAATCAAGTACAGCAGAAAAAAAAAAACCCAAAACCTATTTTGTCACAGAAAGTATATTTCTAGCAGACAAAACGCAAATAAAAAGTCAGCTTTGCATAAAGTAACCTCATTCATCTAAACATTTTAAAATTACAAATATACACTCAGATTGAAACACACACGTAGTACCATTTAAAACTAATAAAGAGGGATTTACAGAGAAAGACGTATTCATTTGTTTTCAGATGGATTATGCTACTGCTTTTTAATGTATATTGTGATTGCATTCTGCATGGATGTAGATAATACCACTGGACCCCCAAAATCCCAGTCAACACTGTGATAGTTTTCGTTTCCTTTGTTAAAAACTTAAGAAAATCCGGGATCGAGATAGCTTCCTCAATAACTGATGGGTTAGTTGTAGTTTAGGACAAGACAAAATATACACATTCTTCATTTGTGGAAGCACCATATCCACAGAATAAAAACTCCTTGGACTAAGTATTTTAGACTGATATTGCAGGATAATAAAGTGCAATAATACAAGAAAATCATTTCAGTTGGCTAACAGTAGAGAGAAATCCCACCTTACTTTTACAGCAATAAGCTCCACAAAGTCAGAGTGACTTCTGAAGTCTCCCTCCATTACTTTGTTTATAGCAGTTCACAGCTTTATAAGGCTTGTTTCAAGAGCAAAAATGGCTTTAGAGGGGAATAAATCCAAGGTTTGAGGTTTTATCCAAGCATCAAAACATAAATGAAAGGGGCCTTTAATCTAGGTTAGTACGTTATAGAATAACCTAAGTGTTGGTGTGCTGCCATTCGCGTCAGTGGGAACGATCACCAGATCAAACTCAGTGTTAACCTTGCTTCAGCATTTTCATATCCAGCTGAAAGCACTCTGGTCTTTCAGTTGTTAACGATAGAAAAACACATGACTTGCTCTTTTTTTTTGGTACAAACATTCCATCCATATTTTTTTTTCCTTCACCAATGTCAACAGCTAATCAACCGGCATAAGGAACTTAGGGCATAGATTTGTGAAGTGAACGCTGCTCTTTCACAAACAGCTAAAGGATACCAAGAGAATTCTCTTTAAAAGCCCAGGAGAAAAACAATGCTAAAAGTTTTCCATTTCCTGACACATTTTAGTCTTGCTGCGGTAAAAGAAAACATTGACTTGTAAACATACTATATGTACCCAACGTAAAATCTAAACAAAATGAGACATTACAGATCTGTTGGCAATTGTATCCTTTGGAAATATCCTAAATCCTGACACGTTGACATGAAAAATGCTAACGAGCGCTGAACACAAGTGACTCCTAGTGACTTCAGTAGTTGTGGATATTTCAGCCTTCTCTGGATTAAAATGAGGAGGCATGATTTTTATCAACAGAACAAGACCTGTCCTGTGCCACATGTGATTTTAACAGCAAACTCTGTCAAATCAGAAAAATTGTATCCCATCGCAGTGCTTACCAAGAAAATGCGTTTAGCCAGTAGTCAGAGTTCAGCAGAACAGCAGCTGACAAGCTAACATGCATCACCCTTATTTATTTATTTAAACTGCTAGTGCACTGTGCTGGTTTTCCATCTCGTTTTCTCACTCCTGCATACCTTCAGGGATGATGTACAAAACACATCAGGTGTTTCTCCCCTCACTGCTATCAAGCATTAGGAATGGCACAACTCGCTCAAATCATGCTTCCTGCTTTCACAGCATCAGCCAGCCACAGCAGAAAAAAAAAAACCCAAGGCAAACTTGTGTAAAATATTTTAATTTAGGCTAACAAGAAAAAGAAATGATGAAATGACCCTTGATAGCACAAGACTACTTCCGTGACTGCTCATTTTTGTTGAACGTCATCTACGCAGCATGTGAAAAGATCTGTTATTTTGGAATTGCATTAACTAGACAGGCAACATTAATGTTCCTGTATCCACAGAGCACGAAGGCCTCCAAACACAGACGATAGCAACCTTTTTAGTGCATTTGTAAACTTTTAGATGCAAAAATGATTCAACCTGTTAGAAAACTATGTATACAAAGTGCTCTTTCGTGTACTTTGGATCCACTAGATTTCATAAACAAATTCAAGTTTCACAGTCAGACAAGTGTAATAATTTTGAGCTCTGAATATTTGAAACTGTATCATTGTGAAGTCAGTTTTCCTTCCAAGTTCTTAAGCAAAATCACCTGCTTGTTTTGAAACAAACAAGGGAGATGCGAAAAATCCATGAAAAAGAGCTAGGGGCTGTTATTTTGCTTTACAATAAGTGACACTTTGCAAATGGCACCCTGCAAGTTATGCCTTAACTCCTTGGTAAAATGCAACTAAAATCTATATTACCCCACTTCACACACATAGGTAAAATACATAGTTGAAAGCACACTAAGAGACTGGGGGAAATCTATGAAACAGATAAATTACTTGATTGTCTCTGAACAATAAATCGTTCCCCAGCAGATTTATAATAGACTGTTCTACTGTAGAAACACATTTCTGTTGTCAAAAGGAACAGTTAGCTGAAGAGCTGAAGAAAGAAAAACAGTCCAAAACAACTTTGGAATTGGGAAGTAAACCGGGCTGCAATGCTTCTGCTGGCTGGCCAAACTAATAATGTTTCATCTCTCTTTTTCTCACTGAACACTAATTTGTGACAGCAAATGATCCATTTGCTCTGGATCACAGTGCTGTTTTCCCCACTTATCCCTGGAATAACACTGTCTCGGGCTGCTGAAGGAAGAGAAATGCTATCAATTCACGTTAGCCCTAAAGTTTTCCCTCTCAGCACTCCTCTACTGAGAAGCCAGGAGAGGAATGAGAGCCATCACCTTGAAGGTGCCAGTAATGATCTATGGAAAGATGTCCTGGAGCACAAGGGACCGAACTCTGTGGAGAGCTCTGTAGCTTTCCTGCATCCCTGACCGATTTCTCCATCAGCAGTCTCTGCCGTGCTCCTCACCCTATGTACGGTGGCTGTTTGGAAGCTTTATCAATCATCCCATGAACACAAAATACAAATGCACTTCACACATACACATGCACGCATACACACACACTCAAGACACACGTGCACACGCACACTTGCTCCCCCGACATCACATGCAATTCTTTCCAAGTCCCCTGCGTATTGCTTAAAAACAGAAACCAAGCATACACACACACCAAAAAAACCAACCCAAAACAAAACAAAAACCCCCAACCAAACAAAAACCACCCCACAAAAAAAAAAAACCCAAACCACAACAAAACACAGAAAGGAGGAGGGAATGGGGGGGACGGAGGGGGGCGAAGGAAAAAAGAGAAGGTTTTTTTTTTTCCTGCTGTTGCTGTGGCTCCCAAGCATGCAGTGCTAAGGAAGAGTAGTTCCCCACTTTCATCAGCTAGCTCCATCCTTGGGATAAAAGGGAGCAGTCCGGAATGATGCTGAGGCTGCAGAAGGGAAAATAAGGCTTTGCAAACATGCCTGACTCCCCACGAAATTCTCTCCTCCACATCCCCTCCTCCCTAAAACCTGCCCTAAAGGGGAGGAAGAAAAAAAAAAAACCAAACCGAAAAAAAAAAAAAAAACAACACACAAGGAAAAAAGTGATGAAAAGACACAACTCACCTTAACAAGGGGTGTTGGATGGGGTCAGAGAGGAGGAAGGGTATATAAAAAGATCTATTTTTAGCAGAGGTTGTGATAGTATTGAAACACACAGACACAGGGTTTGGAAGCAGGGAGAAGAGTATAAAAAAAACGAGGGGAAGAGAAATTATCAAGAAGGTGCAAGTCAGTCTGGCAGGAGAAAGGAGAATCCCCAAGAAAAAAATTAAAAAAAAAAAAAAGAAAAAATAATAATAATTAAAAAAACAACCACCAAATGCCAAGAGGAGAAGGAGGGAGAGCGTGGCGGTGCCGAGGTTTTGTTTTGTTTCTCTTCGCTGGGGGGCGGGCGGAGGCGGCGGGGCGGGAGAGGGGTGTGGGGGGGTGTTCGCTCTTTCGGCGAGGGGCCCCTCGCTGCCTCCCGGCGGGGCTGCCGCGGCCGCGAGCCTCTCCCCGGCGGCTCCGGGCGGCCGGGCTCGCTCCTCGCCCGGCTCCGGCTCCGGCTCCGGCGGCTGCGGCGGGCGCGGCGCGGCGCTCGCCGTTCCCGCGGCTCGCTGGGGCTCTGCAGCCGCGTTCACGCCGCCGCCGCCGCCGCCGCCGCTCCTCGGCCACCCCCGCGCCCGCGCTCCCGCCGCCGCCCGCGGGCGCCCCCCGCCGCTGCGGGCCGGGGGAGCGGGGACGCTCCGGGGCAGGGGCTAGGGGCGGAGCGGCAGCGGAGGGGAGCCGCCCCCGCGGGTAGGAGTCCCGCGTGGGGGGGGTGGGAGGGAATCTCCGCGGCGGTACCGCCGGCTGCCGGCCGCGGAGAGGGGCCCGCCAACGGGGAGAAAGTGCCGGTGCGGGGTCCCCCGGGTGTCCCCGGCAGGCATCTCCGTGCGGGACCCAGGCTCGCTTTCTAGGCTGCGGGGGCCTTCCCCCACCCATCCTGCGCGGAGCCCTCGCGGGGCACCCGTGGGGTAAAGGGAGTTCAGGTCGGGGGAGCAAAAGTTGGGCGTGCTGAAAGGCCACCGGCGTTTTGTTAGCGGAATGCTGCTGCGCAGCGGTGCGCACGTACGCCTCGCGCAGTAGCGTTGAGGAGAGCACCAGCAACAAGCTGGGAGGCTGAGAACCCTACTTATTTTCATTAAAAGGAGTAAAACTGCATCCGGCCTTGCCTTTAATACAGAAGCGTGGCTCGCAGAGAGCGGTGCCAGCAGACGATGTTCGTTCTTGATCCAAATGGAAGCTACTCGCAGCATTTTGTTGATGAGGGCTATCGGAGGGTCACATTTGTCTTAAACAGCTGACAAAATCCGGCAAACACTTAGATGTTACAGAAGCAAGCTTCTACCCGACTTATCACCCCCAGAAATACTCTGCAACTAAGAATAAATCCTGTGAAAGTTGTTCTTAAGCAGATAAATAGAAAAACTTCGGACACCTCTTTACATTTTCATTGTCTAGATCGAAAGAAGTTGGGAAAAAAAGTGGAGAATTTAAGTGCAGAGAAATAAGCGAGCTTTTAAAAAGTGTTTTACTTCTATCTACGGTGCTATTAACAATTGTAAGTAAACATGTCTGTTTATGACTTGTGATTTTGAATTGGCATTGCCCCATAAATGATGAGAGCAAATGCAGGCCAGGCTGTTGGATCCGCAACTTCAACTGGTATACAAGCTGTGCTTCAGCACCACTGTTACACTGAGATAAGCAGGAGTACATATAGTAAATAGTAGAGGGATACGCTCCAGGATGTAAAGCGATGCTAAGACAGACACTTACTCAAACTAGTATCGTTTGCTGATACCTGGCAGTAGACGAAGCCATCTGGAATGAGAGCTGTGGAGGTACCGGGCTTTGTAATGGTAGCTCCTAAACACTGGCCTTGGTACCCACAGGGAGGATGGTGTATGAACCAGCTGTCTACATGGAGACTGCAGGCAGCCTAGCTGAACACGTCATGATGGCCAAACTGCCTGATACCAGAATCATCGGTGTAATACGGCAGGGAGTGTGGAGTGCCCAGTTCCATTCTCTAACATTTAGAGAGCGGCTCTGGTCTTGCAGACACCTTTGGAGCACTCCCACGGGGGCTCTCAGGAGCATACCAGTTATCTCTGTGCTCTAGCTTCCCAATCACTATCGGCTGAAAGAGAGGAGTGGGTAAAATGTTTTGAATCCAAGTGTTGGTTGGAACTGGAACATCTTTGCTAAATTAATCATTCATTAAAGAGAAAAAGGCATTCTCAGAACCAAACAACAATTTCATTATCCTGTATTTGAAATCTTTTTCCTCCTGCAGAGAAAGAGGTGCTTCCTACCGGTTTACAGCAGAGGAACTGGAGGAATAATGAGCTTTCCAAATCTCTCATATGAAGTAGAAATAAAATAAGAGGATGTAGTTCCTTTAGTGAGCTTCTCAAAGGACTCAGAGGAAGAAGATCCTCTTCTCTCTCTGTGCAGGCTCAGCTTCTGCACATTACTTCTCCAGTTTCTTCTGTGAACCGAATTGTTCAGCAGTCTAACGACTGAATCTGAGTTTACAGGATTTGGATCATGTCTCTCATTTTTAAAATTAAATATATACAAAATTATTCACAGCCACACAAAGGGGAGTAAAGACATTAGAAATAAACTCTGTGCTGCTTGGAGCCTTGATTCCTGCAATAACTAAGTTGGGGAAATGTTTTATACATTAAAGTGGGGGTAATGTTTTATACATTATGTTATTAAATATTTTCTTTAATTTCAGTTCATTTTCAAGAAACTGCATCTCAGTTAACATGTATTTACATGAACTCTCATTGGCTTCTAATATTTATGAATCATTTTGCACTCTTGCAGAAGTGCCAATTTACCGTAAAAGACAGGTCCATCCAGTATGCAAGTGCGAGGCTCTGACCACTACCAGTTCCCTGAGCCGATCTATGCCCAGTAATAGCAGGGCAGTTTTTACTGTCAGTTACAACTCTGTGGCCCTATTGACTTTCCCAAATTTGCACAGACCTATTATTTTTAATTCCACTTCTCCAGAAGAAAAAAGCCCTTTGATGAATGGCTTTATAGTTGGATTATGAAAAGCACACACACTGGTGGTATTCGGGAACACCTAAACACAAAATGCTTAAACGCCAGTATGTCTTTTGAAATGTACATTTCAGTTGCCATGTCATGGGATCTGCATATTTGATGTCTGATTTACAAGCATAACTTGGCACTCAAGTCATTTGCATACTGGGAAACAGTTAGTTTTACAGCTTGAACATACATTTAAATGGATGGAAATCATGACAAGGGTTAAACCCAGGATTTTTGTTACTTGAAGAGCTCCCGTAGAAACCCTTTTTCCAGAAGACAGTATATATACATTATAAATAATTGTCTAAATCAAAAAACAAAGGTAGTCAGAAAGGTTATCGAGATAACAAGACAAAGCATCTAAACTGACATAAACAAAATCACTCTTCACAGGTCATTATATTGCTTCAGGGTGTCACTGTTGCTGCAAACAGTTAATGCTGGACAGCTTTCCTCCAGTTTTCATTCAGGAGGTCCAGAGGAAGACATACTTTGTGTTTGGTTCATTATGAAACACACAAATCATGTACACTGACAGAGCAGCAAAGTAATCTTTGAGGCAGAGAGATAAAAACTTCAGTTTGGGTAATGCATTCAATGCCCTTCTACTGCTGACAGGTATGAACCAGGTCACCATGAACCCTTGCCTGCCAGTAGTATCTCTCTAAAATTTCTGCTGCAGGGTGGACCCAGCTGAAGAGCAACTTGCTTCCCTCTCAGCCTGGTGGGATGTTTGCAGATCTCCGCTGCCGTTTAGTACCATTCCCCCGAAGCCATGCTGTAGCCAACATGAGATGAACCTATAATAATGGCCTTGTCTTGAGTACTGTGTGTGGTTCTGGGCCCCACAATTTAAGAAGGATGTGAAGGTCCCTGAGTGCATCCAGAGGAGGGCAACAAAGCTGGTGAAAGGGCTGGAAGGAGTGTCCTGTGAGGAGCAGCTAAAGACTTTGGGCTTGTCTAGTTTGGAGAAGAGGAGCCTGAGGGGCCACCTCATTCCTCTCTACAGCTTCTTGAGGAGGGAATGTGGAGAGGGAAGTGCTGAGCTCTTCTCTCTGGTACCCAGTGACAGGACAGCATGAGAATGGTTCAAAGCTGCATCAGGGGATGTTCAGATTACACATGAGGAAGCATTTCTTTACTGAGAGGCTGGTCAAACACTGGAACAGACTTCCTACAGAGGTGGTCAATGCCCCAAGCCTGTCAGTGTTTTAGAGGCTTTTGGACAATGCCCTTAATAACATGCTTTAGCTTGGTCAGCCCTGAAGTGGTCAGGCAGTTGGACCAGATGACTGTTCCAGGTCCCTTCCAACTGAAATATTCTGTTTTCTCTTCTTTCCTCTTCTCTGTCTTTACCTGGATAGGGACGTAATGAAGAAATCCTTTCTAAATCACCAAGCATCAATTGAATGGCTCATGTTAGTGACATGCCTGAAAGAAGCATGATGCCAGTCTTTCTGTCCTTGCTATTGATACATGCAGATGCTGTTTTTATTAGTGTAAGTTAGAAAGTTAATTTCAGGCCAACAAGCAGATTTTTCTAATAATATTATCTCACAGAAATTGAAATATATTTATTGTTCCAATAATATATTAATTGTCCATTTGAGATCCTCTGACTGTCCCTTTTGTCCAGGCTTTTGTCTGCTTCACCTGGGAATGGTAAAGTCCATGAGTCATGCCCAGGCGTGATGGGAGTCCACTCACCACTTCACAGGTTATGGACATTCTGGGGAACTTTTCACAGAACTTATCAAAACATTCATTTAATATACACTCTTAAATTCAGTACAGATGTGCAAGCAATAAATAGTACTTCAAGATGGTTGGAAAGTCCCCAGAGATCACAGATAGCCCAATGACTTCACACTATGCCTTTTGAGAAATGATTTCCTGATTACCTATTACTGTGTAAGGGCTGTAGCCTTGCAGCTTTATTTTCTATTGTACCACACGATAGAAACCTGTGTTCCATGGGTTTTAATAGTATGATTTACTACATTTGTGAAAGAAGGTATTTCACAAGTGTGTGACGTTAGAATTCCAAAAATGTGACCAGGAAATAAAAGTTAAAACAGGCTTTTGAATCGAAAAAATATCAAACACCACTGAAATGAAACACTTCAGACTAGATGACCAACCTGAATAGTCTTATGATCTTATATATTATCGATAGTTTTATTAATATTTTATGCATTTTGCCAATTGTTATCAAAGGCATCATAATTATACTAGCCCACATGTCTTTAAAAAGCTAAACATTCCTAATACTGTGTGATGTTGAATGAGTTTTGTTTGCTATTTGATTGCAGTTTCATGCAACCGACAGCAATTTTAAATATCTAACTACAAATTAATAGAAATCTGACATGCATTATCATATTTTTCCTCTAAAATTAGCATTGTGATAGATCTGGATACAATTTTACATACCAATTTGAATTAACATAAACCAGGCTAATAATGTGCACTTGTGAGCAAATCTTTTGTTCCACACTGAGGCAGAGCAGCTGAGCTGGAAACCAGGCAGACAAATGATGGAGTTACAGAGGGAAATCCCTTCTCCTTCAGCAGAGAAGTAGCTGTTATCTTAAGTTCCCTATTAATATGAAAGTTTCTACTCTCTATCAGAGGAAATGCCCATTGTGATCACTAGTCCAGAGTCACAGCTGTATTTAAGTGCTTCCTGTCAAAACTGCTCAAAGTATTAAGGATTACTTGTGATACCTTGGCTTGTAAGGGGTTTTGTGGATGGACGTCATACCTAACTTTGTCAACATTCATTTATACTGCAGCCACTTAAGTTGTGAACAGTCCTTTCTGGGATAAATTGGTAAATATGTATCTCTAGATGACAGTGATGAGCACTTGTTTATTTTTTCCAATTAACTGCTTTGTACTATTGAGTAACAGCACCAGTCTATTTCCTGCATCCTTCCAAGGATGTCACATAGGCTAGGAGTGATGGGCTTTTGTGAAAGCCGTATTACCCCCATTGGCTTTCTACATTTCAACAGCTATGTCACAAACTTACCAGGAGCTATGCAGAGTGACTTGTCTCTTGCCACTGAACGTACTTCTCCCAGAAAACAATCAACAAGTTCTCAAAATGACATTCCACTTCAATGATTTCTGAAATTACAGTTACATTTTAAAAAGTGAGCATGCTTCTTATTTTGGTACCTAGTACCATACATACAAGGCTGACCTCTACAAGCTCTTTCCAATGCATCAGAATGACACTAGCTCTTCCCCCATACTATTAGTTTATTTATTAAACTTTGGTAGGCTATCTGTTCAGACTTATTGGTAATTCTTATCTGACTGAGAAGATTACTGACAGGTTCATCCATTTTAAAAGGAGACTAGAATGGATTTCTCATTTGGCTGTCAGTCTGTGTTCTTCATTTGTCAGAAAAAAGTCGAAGCTCGCTCTTCATTTGTCAAGTCTGTGTTTCCCATCATATACAGTGGGTCAGAGATTACAACTCATCTCAAGTACTTATAGCAAATACGTTGTGGACAATAAGAATAGGATTGCTTGACTTTGGAAGACATGTACAGTAGCTCATAGCAAGTGCTACAGGACACCATTGGCAGGATCAAGCCAATAAAATAGAACAGCAAAATGTAGCAGACTCCTGCTCCACTCACAAGTGCACAAGCTTTCTCTTTTTGGTCTTGCTTTCTTTCTCTGATGCTTGTGACAGAAAGACATGAAGTTTCCCCTGTTCTGACATCGTGCATGTAAAAAACTATCAGCAGGATTTTCTTAAGGAAGCAGTTGTTTTTTTTAAAAATTCTGGTGAGCTTTTTAAATTTTTGCATCCCAAGGATATTAATTAGTCAGAAGAGGGGTTTTTGTTTGGTGGGGGTTTTTTTTTAATGGAACCAATTCCTTAACTTCTAGGATAAAGCTAGATTTTGTAGAGTGTAAGAAATATCCTAGACCTCAACAGACCAGGTGTCAAGGAGCAGCAAGGACCAGCAGCTCCCTCAAGGACAGGGAACAAGGAACCAAGGGGGATAACCCCTTCCAACATTGCAGCACTCATCCCACAACACCTAAGTGAGGTGAACAAAACAGGCCTAGAAATCATGGTCAGGTTCAAGCAAGAGTCCCGATCGTCACGCAAGTTTGCTGTGAAATCAACCTGGAAGTCAGGGACAAGATCAAGTCCAGTGACTGCTGGGCAGGTCCATCATGACAGAGCAGGTCCGAGATTAAGCTGGAAGATCAGACTGCAGATCAGAACCATCCATGGCCAGGCATAACTGTGGCCAAGCTCAAGACCAGCAGTCCTACAGCACAGCCAAAAAAAAAAGAGATTTGAAGGCACTGGGCTGAGCTTAAAAAAGCCTCTGTGTCCATGGGCAGTGGTGTGGGTTGAGGCCCCAGGTGTGGCTGGTTAGTAGCAGTAAGGCTTATTAATGCATTCAGAGCCAAGAGGTAGTGGTGGAAGTAACAAAAGAAGTCTCTTAGCTTGCTCCTTTGTGTGGTTTTGTGCTAGCAGGAGGGGTCAAAGAAAAAAAAAAGAGAAGAGATGCGAACTAGGTATGTAGCAATAAGCCAGTCTAGAAATAAGAAAAAGGTGGGGAGGGGGAAGGGTGATTACAAACTAGAGAAAAAGGAAACAAAAACAACCCAAAAAGGTGTGAGAAGTGGATGGAGAAAAGAAAGGATGGCACAAAAAAAAGTAATGTAAGCAGAAAAAATGGGGTTCCCATGAGAACAATATAGTTATAGAATACTAAGGCTTTTATGGAAATAAGGGAAGAAGCTGGAGAATGTGTTTATTTTAGGTATTTTGGAGGCAGCTAGAGCTTTGCCCTTATGATTGTGCCAAAAAGGGAAAAGAAGATTTTGCTAAGTCATTATATTCCATCTTTTTGTTCTCTCCTTCAAGTTGCCTTCATTTTTTCTGTTCCTTCTTATTCTCCTCCATGGTGCAAGGGTCTCTGCTTTCCATGGGTGTCTGTAGGGTTTCCTATGAAGAAGGCTATTTTTCCTTTTGTTTCTACCTTCTCTTTTCCAAATTCTGTGCCCTGAGCTGTGCCAAGAATTACCTATGGCCAAACTAGGATCAGGTCCATAGCTGACTGTATTTTGCTCTCTCTTTACTTAAGTATGTATTTGGCTGACTGTTTATTAGGAAGGGACTACTGACTTATAGTGGATCAGAACTTACTTGCAGTGATGTGAGTGTGGTTTTTCACCAGGAGAGCTTAGATCATATCATCGTTAATTGTGTCTAGTAATTTCTCAACCCATGTACTCAACTTAAAATGCTTCTTTCGGCTTAATGATGTCAATTCCCATTTCGTGCATCTTCAGCCCTTCCATCATCAGCTCTTCTGATGTTTTTCTGTCAACTCGGATTTTCTTTCTGTCATTTTCTTCCTGCTTCTTAATCACAGATTTAGGCACAATTCTCATTGTCCTTGACAACCTTGGACCAATGAGCAATTTCACAAAATGAGAATCAATTGCAATATCATTTTATGCTTCCACGTTCAGAAGTATATTTTAAGATAAATGCAAATTCTTATTACTCTGTTGTGTTAAAATATCTGACAGCGCCTTAATATTTTACATTATTGTACCTTTTTAGTATTTCGTGATCTAAATCCAATTAATAAACAGAATATTAGGAAAAAATAGAAAACTTATCAAGTCCTTTGCAACAGAACAAATTATTCCTAGCTCTGATCAGAGATTCTTTTTGCACTGGATTTCACATCCTGCTTTCCAAATAATTGAACTACAACATGAACAAAAATGTTACTTAGCAGGACAAGCAAAGTGAAAACACGAAACAGAAAAAAAAATATCTCAGTGGAACATACATATTACTTAATGGTTGTGCACTTACCTCATGTCCACTGCATGGACAGTCACTTCTGACTATATTTGAAAAGAGATGGCTATCTGTGAATTAATCAGAGTCAAATTCTGCTGTATTAAGTCTAGTTTACCCTTATGCTTATAAATCTGACCCATAAACTAATTCACTCCCACTCCTATATTTAAATTCATGCATGATCTGACAGATTTGATAATCTAAGTTACCATAATGAATTTCTCCTTTCAGAAAATAATGCATGAAGCATCAGATTTCTGGAATTGACCTAAAAATTTTAAATCAAGTTTCATGTAAAGGTTGTCAGGAAAAACATGCCTTTTTATTTTTAAACTGACATGTAGAAGATGTGTTACTATTTCTGGTATGTGATAACAAGAACAGACAGGATGTAGTCCTTTAGCATGGAAACGGGAGGCACATACTCAAGTTACTTTGATTTTAGTAATAAGAAATTATATTTATTATTTGAAACATTAACTATTGAGTACACAGGGAATTTGCCAAATGGATTGAATTAGTGGATGTATTTGTATTATTTGATTATGTCAGCAAGGAAGGAGCAGATTCCTTCCGTGAATAATTTGCATCTTCCATATTTTCACTTCAACCAACAATGAAAATAGTTCTTGTTTTCCACCTGATATATCAAATTCCATCACTCTTGCAAGAGTCTTTCCATCCTGAGCCCCATTCCACAAGAACCTTTATCCACCAATTTGACCTCTTCAGAAGATTTTTGCTGGCACTCAATACCAATTATTTTCACCTGTGACTCCTCAGCACAAACTGCCTTCAGGCAGGTGGATCAAAAGTCCAGTGACCTTTGAGACAGGGACTGTCCTGTATCATTTAGGAGTACTCCCAAGAGTCTAACTCACACAAATACAGGCTTCCAACCATGTCCCAAACTTCTTCCACTGTGGCCCTGAGCTAGTGGCCTCTCCCAGTCACAGCATGGTGGGACAGGGTGGAGGAGCAGCCACCAACAGCAGTGAGCACTCCCTAATTTGCTTCAGGCAAGGTCAGCTAGGTTAGTGTAAACAGTTTAAATGCATTTTCCCTCAGGTGAGGTAGAGCCTACTCTCGTGAACTCTTCTACCTGTAGATTACCAGCTGTAGCAATCTCTGACAGGGAGGCATTGCTGCATAGTGGGGGTTAGCAAGGAGCAGTTCTCTCCTCCTCTGGCAAAGAGGGGTCTAAAGATAAAGGTTACTCATGAGTAAGTGAATGCACATTGGCGCAGTGTACTTGTGCAGGCTTCTAGATAGGATGGGATGGCTCCTACTCCTCTTACCTTAGATTGTACTAGGGCTCTTGAGTCTGCCTTCTGAGATTTTGACACCCAGATTCAGGGATGGTAAGCAGCAGGAAGCAGCTCAACACACCTTCAAAATCACCACAAAGATAAATCATAATCAGCATTTCATCTACTGAATCTGATAAAACTTTGAAAATCTAATTGCCATTCTAGCTTGCCTTCAGTCTTTGCTCAGCAAGTGGTAGGTGTATTTTTTCCCCTTGCCCTGTGTGGGTATAAACAAGAGATGTTAGCTACCTCCTTTCTTTGGAAAATTCAGTGGTGGGAAAACATCAAAAGCTCCTGAGAACGCACAACACCTCAGACTTGGATTGAATAGAGTGACATTTTCTTATCTGGAAGAACCCTTCGTGGAATTTCTGAATATTTGCATGAAAGCTATTGGGGGGGGGGGGGGAGTAATGAAGCAATAGTGAAAAATTGATTTGAACATTTTCTTAAGACATTTTCTGTGAAGTGTCCATGCCTTTCCATTTCCCATAGGAAATGTATTAATGGTATCAGTGGAAAGGGTAGTATTTGAGGTGAAGCTCTGTATAAGAGTGTTGTGGTTTAAGCTCAGCCAGTAACAAAGCACCACGCGGCCGCTTGCTCAGTCCTCCCCCCCGGTGGGATGAGGAGGAGCAAATACAAGGAAAAGCTCCTGGGTCAAGACAAGGACAGGGAGGGATCACTCACCAGTTATGGTCATGGGCAAAAACCAGACTCAACTTGGGGAAGAAACAAAATCAATTTAATTTACTACCAATGAAATCAAAATAAGGATAATGGGAAGTAAACCCAAATCTTAAAAAACCCTCACCTCACCCCTCCCTTCTTCCTGGGCTTAACTTCACTCCCCATTTTCTCTACCTCCTTTCCCCTAGAGCAGCACAGGGGGACAGGGAATGGGGGTTGGCATCAGTTCATCACACCTTGTCTCTGCCACTCCTTCCTCCTCACTCTTCCCCTGATCCAGTGTGGGGTCCCTCCCACAGGAGACAGTAGTCCATGAACTTCTCTAGTATGGGTCCTTTCCACGGGCTGCAATCCTTCATGAACTTCTCCCATGTGAGTCCTTCCCACGGGCTGCAGTCCTTCAGGCACAGACTGCTCCAGCACAGGCTTTCCCATGGAGTCACAGCCATCTTGGGGGACCTCTGCTCCCCTCCATGGGCTGGGGGGACACACACAGCCTGCCATCTATACCACAGGCTGCGGGGGCAACCCCTCCTTCACCAACTTCCATATCTGCAGAGGAGTTCTTCTCACATTCCAATCTCCTTCCCTGCTGCAGGTTTCCCCTCTTAAATCTGTTCTCCCACAGGTGTTACCACCATCACTGATGGGCTCAGCCTGGGCTAGAGATGGGTCTGACTTGGAGCCAGGGAAGCTTCTAACAGCTTCTCACAGGAGGCACCCCTGTAGCCCCCTCCCCTGCTACCAAAACCCCACCACGCAAACCCAAAACAAAGAGCTTTAAAACACCACCACCACCAAACAGCATAGAGATCAATTCAGAATAGTTTCAGAAAAAAAAGTAATAAAACTGCAGCAGCTCTACTATTACAGAGCTTGTAGGGAGCCTTAGAAGTTTCTGGTATGAATTGGTCAACAGGTTATTGTTTTATGCAGAAACCCATAATATACTGTGCTGGTGTGTTAGAACTTGGACATGGTAAGAAACATTTCTTTGTTAAAATCTTTGGCTCAGAGTGATTGATGGACAGCACGTGGTGCCAGAGATAAAGGAGATTTAAAAAACAATGCCCACCAGTATTGAAACTCTAGAGAGCAGCACTTTACTCCGTATCTCTAAGTAGGGGCTGTAAGGAAGGAGACAGGTGGAGGTAGCCCTATTTCTGATAATAGCAGATTCTGAAGCAGCAAATTTTCTTCATCGTTTTCAGATACCCCAGACACAGGAGGCTGACTGTGAAACTGTATTGCAGAAATCTGAGGAGTATTGTGTTCCGTCTGAAAATGTATGAATACATATATAGAGAGATGCATTTTAGCAGAGATTACATAAAGGAGAGAAAAACATAGAGGACTTTTTGACTGATATAAGACTGAAGAGCTATGCTTGCAATTTTGAGTACCTGTATCTTGGCTAAGAGAACATAACTTAAAAGGAGGAGGCACGGAATTAAGCTATGATTAAAGCAAATAGAATTTACCAAGCAAAAGAAGTAATGTAATACAAGCCTTTAATTTGTGGATGGTTTGCAGTCTGGACATGACAGAAAATCCAAAACATTAAAGGAATGGAGGGTTTAGCTAGAAAGGCATGAAAAGCTCAAAGAGAGAGTTCACAAATAAATACCACAAGAGCAGCGCAAGCTGAAAGCAAATGGGACATTTCTTATTCCTAACTGCAGTATAGGAGACCAATTAATGAGCTGTCAGAAACAGTTACTTCCCAACTGAAAGAAAAGCCATAGGTAGTAGAAGGTAAGGAAGTGAAATTCAAGGCTTGGGGAAGGAGAATTACCCCACTAAGGGAACTTGTTTTCTGAACGTGTGGGTAAATGAATTCACAAAGATACAGATTTTAATAGTACAAGGGAAATTTGATATGCCTTCCTGTATTAAAAAGAGCTGAACCCTCAACCAATACTTGAGCTAGTTCTGAGCAAGATATCCCATATGCCCTGTAACGTCTTTGTACAGCAACAAACTGGGGTCTTTTTTTTGTTTTTTTTGCTTTCGGCAATAAAGCAGCTCAAGGCCTGTGACCCTGAGTTGGTTTGATACGGGTGGGTGGTCTGTGGCATAGGCTTGGGAGTCACTGGATAATTAGTGAAGTTGGGGTTCCTGCTTTGGCAAGTACGAGACCCGAGGAGGTGGCACAGGGCTGGGCAGTAGGAATTACAACTCAAGGCCAGGAGGTGAGCAACGTCATTTCAAGGGAAGCTTTCACAGCTTCTGCCACCTCTGCATCAGTAGCTTTACCTGGATGCCTCTCCTGAGCCCATGGACACAACCAGGGCTGCTTCTCCCCTCCTGCACATCCATGCCATGCTCCCTTCTTTCTCTGACTTTCAGAAGGATGGAGGACCCAGAAAGAGGGGATATTTATAGCTACTTCAATGTACAGGCAATGGCATAAGGTCTTAGTGAAGACAGACCTTCTTAGTCAGTCATTGTTTTCTTTTGCAGAGTTAGTGTTATTTGCATGTTTAATGCTGTTTTCCAGGTGTTTTACAGACAAATGCATTAATAGGGAATAGGATTTTATAAATAGTGGGATAATGAAATCTATGAATAATTCAAAACAGCACAAAATATTTGTTCATGCAGTTTGAAACCAAGCTTCAAACCTATGGCCACCACAGGAGTCAATGCCAGGACAATAGCAAGATGGGAGTGAAGGCGCACATGGATTTCAGCTACCTAGTGCTAGTCTAAATCTTCCATCCTGTATTGCTGCCACAGGATGGAGTTGCTACCTAAGCAGATGTGGGAGTGCCACACTGGTTTGGAGAACATTCAGTAGTCTCAGGTCAGGAGAGAACAGACGTTCCTCAGGCAGTGACCTGTACACAGGAGGGTTGCAGGCCACAGGCTTCCCAGTTACAAATGGGTTGGCAGAAACTCAGCAGGCTTGTCCCACAACCTGCCTGTGCTCAGATGCGAGCCAGTCCTGTGGTCAATGTTATAGCAAGTCAATGGAAGACACAGTCATGGAGCTGAGGAGCCCAGAGGCTTAACTGGGGGGCATCGCTGCTTAACAGTTATTTGTAGCAAACAAAAGCAGTCAGACACAATGCTGTGGGGAGGACAACTTGCAAGGACTGGGACCATCTTTCAGGTGATTAAGCTCAAGAATGGCTTTAGTTAATAATTCTGTGCTGATTTCATTTAGAAAATGCCAGAAGGGCCCAGCAAACTTGCTCGGCTGCCTTGAAAAAAGCCTGAAATCTTGCTAGGCTGCTTGAGGAAGATAGACAGATCAAGGCAGAAAGCAGGTCTCCCATTGCATAGAGCAGTACATTCCCAGGATGTTGACCTAAAATAACAAACTGACTATCTGCATAATAAAGACAATCCAAACTCCGGTTCTGACTCATTACTCTCACTTCATATTTAGCATAGTTGCAACTTGAGGCATTTTTAAGAGCTGTTTTTCTCATTTGGATTCTCACTGTTGAACGAAGGGTGAGGTCCCACTGTCCTCCAGGTCCCCTTGCCTTGTTCCAGGACAAAAGGCAGTGGGCACAAATTGAAACACATGAAAAGCCTCCTGAACATCAGAAAACACTTTTTTTCATGTGAGGGTGGTTGAACACTGGAATGGGGTGCCCAAAGAAGCTGTGGAGTCTCCATCCTTGGAGATATTCAAAAGCCATCTAGACACAGTCCTTGGCAATCACAGCTCTAGGCAGACCTGCTTGAGCATGGCTTTTGGACTAGATGACCTCCAGAGGGCTCTTCCAACCTCAACGATTCTGTGATTCTGTATTTTTTCCCTTGGGGCTTTCTTTCCTAGATGGCTGTTCATGTACATGAAGCTTGTACAAACTTTTTTTCCAAGTTGTCTACATTTCTGTCAGATTTGGTTGGTACTGGTTGGTGCATTCAAAAGTTAGTAAGACAAAGCACGTGAGGTTCCTGTGGAGGAGATAATCACAACAGTGTGATTATATAAAGTGACAACACTTAGGAAACCAGGGTAGTAGACAATCAAAGAAAGAGTCTGCTTTAACCCAAACAATGTTTGCACTTCTAATTTCCTCCCTATGCCCTTGTCTGGTCACCTCTGTCTTACCTGAGTCAGAACGCCCGAGGTCAAGTTAGAAATGGAGCGCATATGTCCAGAGCCCATCACTTCATCTAAGCTGGGAGAAGTGCTTCTTACACCACTGCTGTGCCACTGCTATGAATCATGGGGGGTTTTTAAAATAAATTGTATTCAGACTCGAGATAATGATCTTATAGCTGCAACTGTTTTTTTCAAAATGACGATTCAAGCATTTTGTAACCCACCTATGTATTCTCCCCAAACTACCTCAGCTCCTTCAGTTTATACACCTCAGTCAAGTGTAAAATTAAAACCAGGAAGAAAATTATGCTCAAAGAAAGAAAAACACATCTGGAAAAATAAATCATTGTATTGTCTTAATGCATTGTAGTCAAAGGCTGAGAAGTGGAAAATAGAAATCACATTCCATTTTGTGAAAGCTCCACTGCTGGCAGAGGTGAAACTAATAAGGCTGGTAAATCTTTATGATAAATATTTAATAAAACTTCATAGGTGTATGATTTACTGCATTATCATTCCTTGAAGAAAGGAAATAACTAAGACCCTATACTTGCAAAGACTATGCATTTCCTTTAATACTGCAAACCACAAGCCTCCCCACTGGTCACAATCGTGTGGATGTAAAATGGAATTTTCCTCTAGTTTTCTGTTGGCTGTAACCCATACCTGAACAGTACTTCCTAACCTAAAATGCTGAAAAATAATGAGAATTTCCCCAAATGAGAAAGAAAACCAAAAAATTCCTGAGGAGAGTAGATGCTTTTTGGAATGTGAAGAAGTTTCTCGGTGGAGAGGACAGCTCGCTTGTAAGTCATAAATCTCATTGCTTCTCTCAGAGCAGTCAGGGTTCACGGAGTCAGCACGGGGCCTCATTCCTATTTTAATAGATCTTCCCCATATTCTAGAATGTCATTTGCCTAGATAACATCACTTTATTCATTTGATGTGTATATAAACCTATACACTTTTTTGCATGTAATTAAAGAAATCAGTGAGCAGATTTATTAAAAAAAGCTACAAGGTGCTATATCTCTAAGTAAAGATGTTAGAAGTTGCTGTTTTAAGCTTCATTAAGATTTTTATGAAAAAGAAAAGTGCTTCTGGCATTATACAGTTCCATAGAAAAACTTTGATATGCATGTTAGCATCAATTTATGGGTAGGTTTTAGGTGTCTCTGTATTTAAAGGAATATTTCATATGCTCTTTTGGAGAGGAGAGTCTATTTAAAAGACTAACAGGGAATTTTGCATGGAAGGAAAAATCATTTGGTACCTTTGCAAGACGGTCTGCCTAAAAGGGACTGCTCTCACTAGTGATTAAGTGCATGAATTTGCCAAAAGTGCAGTGATTCATGGAAATGGCTTGTATTGCTTTTTTACCATACCACTCATTTCCATGGATCAATTTATTGATGGTTTTGAGCCCATCATATATATGGGTATGTTTGAAAACTGCTGCCTTGTGTGTATTCGCATCATATGTCTTAAGCAGGGCTGAACTCCCACAAAAAATCATCCTCTAGTTACTTCCCAGCAAGATAAGGTTTGTCACGTTCCTGAACAGCCAGAATGCTGGGGCGAAAGTAAAAAATACTATAGGAAAAGAATAAATGCAACTTACTGCTTTTTTATCACAATGTTCATGGGGAACAAGACTCAGTATTCTGCTACAACCTTGAGATACTGTGAGAGAAAAATATGAGAACTATAAAACCAATGCGAAGTGACATTTTCTCCCAACTTCCACAATAAATATACTGGTTGTGCAGTAAATATACTGGTTGTGGAATAGCTAGGTGGGACAGTGCTCATCTGCTGTTAAAGAAAAGCCTATTTTTGTCCTATAGAATGGAGAAACTGTTCAAGAATAGTTTATCTATTGGAAAATATGACCCAGGAAGGCCCGAGCAAGGTCAGTACATCCTAAAATGATTTGTTAAATAAATTCAGCCCTAGGGAGGCTAAGGTGCTGACAGCTACTTTAACAAGCACATCAGGTGTCTTTGCCCAAGCTTTCTGAAACAGCATGGGATGGCACAGGCCATGAGTAAGCACCAAGTCCTTTCCCTGTGTTTACCTGGGGAGACACCATTCCTATCCTATTCCAGGCAGTTCTGCACGTCACACTGGCATGAAGAAGGAAACAGAAAAGGTGTAAAAGAAATCTTCCAGAAACTTTTCCTGGTTTAAGATGTTGATAATCCAGGCCCAGGTTTTTAAGAGAATACCAAATTAGTTGGACTCTTGACTGCTCTTTTCCCCTTTTCCTGAAGTTTCTGATAGAAAATATGTTCCTTTTGCTCCCATATGGATTTTGCTTCAGCTGTTAAAACTCGCATCCTAAGCTTAAAAATAAATGTCAGCCTATGCTGGCATTTGCGACAAGGCAGCGAGTTTGGAACAATGATCCATAAAGTTCCTTTTAGCGTTCTTTTCCTATTTTAAAGCAAACCTTCCCCAAGAATTATGATGAACAAGTGGAGGGCTGCATTCAGCAGCAGGGAGTTACTAATGAGGATTTCTGTCCTCACCAGTAAATAGCACAGTAGTTAATGGAAATTACTTTTGAGTATTTCTCAAGACAGCTGAATGAAGAAACCAGCCAAAGACGCATTTAAATATCCTCTCCCTTAATCAACATGCATCTGGCAAATATATAACACTGTAAATACCGTATTATCTCTGATACTGTAAAAGAAGAACAGTGAGTGGATTGATATTGATACAGATAGGGAGATAAATTAGCTTGATAGATGGTCTCCTGGTGTTTGTCACTCCCAACCACCATAATTACAACTACATTTGAATACTTGGCAGTATGCAAATCACAATTTAAAGTAAATAGTTTAAAATACATGCGTCTGAAGTAACTGTTCTAACAGCATATTCCAAGAGAGACAGAGAAAGGAAAAGAGAGATTTGATGCACTCACCAAAAATCAATTTGTTTTAAAAAATGGGGAAAAAAAATTACTGTAGGAAAAACAATGAGACAGTGCCCCAAAGTTTTCGGTCCCCTTCCCCTTTTCATTTGCCTCTTTTTCTTTCTTTTTTTTTTTTAAACCATTTTCTTCTTTCTGTAAGAGTTGATTTCTAAGGTAGATCCTCAGTAGTTTCAGAGAAAACTGATTCTTTACAGCCTTTTTGATTAAGCACCTGTAAAACTGAAAACTCCAAAATCATGTCACTTTTGGAAACACAGGCCTATGACTGCTTAATATAAAAGACCTTCAGACATGACCTTCAATGCAGTGTAAAACTGCATTGATTTTCCAGTCCAACATTGCTGAAATGCCCTGGGCTTTAAGAGAATTAAGTATGCCACAAAGTAAAGCTGGGATGGTGCCATTTTTGGAAGACTGTACTGCAGGTTTTAGTTCAGGCATGTTGTGAGGAACTGAGCTGGAAACTTAGCGTTGGCATGGGACTCACAGCAGTGTGAAATCAACTCTGTGTGGTCGGAAGTAGTCCTGAGAAAAGGAAAGACTTGACTTGAAAAAGTGCTGAGCATTTCCAAATCACGTGAAGTGTTGCCTTAGGTGGGTGTAGATGGACATCGCACTGACGGAGAAACTAAAACTCTGAAATGGGACTAAGCAAGGCTATAGGTAACTGATCAACAGTGCACTGTTTAGGAGAAGGAACAGACAGCTTGCAAGCAAATAATTTTAAAAATTCCTGTGCTCTTTGTGGACCAGAAAGGACATAAAAAATAACAGGCTTTGATTTGGTGGTTGTTTAATAATGATTTTTCTTGTGTCTACCAAACTACTCTGGGCAGAGAAGTCCTTCTACCCTTTAGGTATGTGTAGTGTCTGTCAAAATGGAAACAAGATCTCTAGACCTTGGTGTCGTGGGACTGAGGGTAGGTCTGAAGAGCATGTTGGTAGGTACAAGGTGATGACAGAGCCTGTGATGTCTGAGACCTGCTCCCAAGCCTCCATCCAGGAATTCCAGCCAGTGCCTTCCTCTGGCTACAAATCCTACAGAAATCCCTCCGACTTCCCCTTTCTACTGCCCTGCTATAAATGGCTTGCTATTCCTGCACAAGCAATGCTGCCATACTGATGGTCCAACCATTGACCCCCAAGCCCCAGCCTAACCAAATCATTGTCTGGGGCACAGTGGCATTGGATGAGTGCATGAACATCTTTAGGTGCACCGTGTCTTAGCAATGCCATTCCCATTGTATTTTCCCATCTGCAATAACACGGTCCTGATGATGTGCTGTTTTCTTCCACCTTACACTACCTAAAACTTCTTTGTGCCCTGTGCTGGGATTTTTTTTTCCTTCTCCTCAATACAGAAGCTAGAGCTTAAGTCATCTCCATTAAAATAACAGTCTCCTAGGCTACCTCTTCCTCTAGCTGATGTCAGGACCTGTGTAGACAGGTATTTTTGCACAGGATTTGCAATGCATTCACTTTTGAGTATGCAATCAAGCCCTGGCAGATCAAGAAATCTTCTTGGAAAAGGAAAGGCCAAAAATCACAACTCTCGGGCAATTCGCGTGACTCTGATCCATAACTGAAGACCCTGTGTCCCTTGGTGTTCCTAGCTCCTTAGTAGCCTTCCTGGCTTGTTTTCCCAGATTCACATGAGAGTTTGGATTGCTAAGGAGCCAGGCACTTAGCAGTCTGCAGGTCAGTACTCTTTGAACTTCCAGGTTTCTGGCTCTCCGCAATTTTGCTGGAAGGCTAACAAGGCAGCTCTTCTCCAGCTGTCTGCTGGCATGCTATAGGTGAGGTGGGAATGCCAGATCTTACAGAGGTCCTCTCCACACAGCCTGCCAGGAAGTCTTCAGAGAAAACAAACAAACAAACGGTTGAGACGTAGCTCCCAGTAGGAACCTCAAGACAACAAAAATCAGCTCCTGTCTAAAATCCAAGTTACATGGATGTGCTCCTTTAGAAACACCTCACTTAAGGAAGCAGTTAAGCAGCAGTGACCGGAGTATTGGTAGTGTGGGAACTATCGCAGCACCCTCGTCAGCACAAGGCTTAGCTGCATCATCCCACTGCTGGAAAAGCACAGTTCTGACAGACCACTTTGCCTTTCCTGCATTAAGCGGGATAAGTCTACCACCTCCCCCTGCACTGAGACTGCATCGTTGTTGCAGTGTCATTCTGAGTTCAGCCCAGACAGAGGAGAACAGAATTTCTGTCTAAAAAACAATGGACTGACACTGTTTTCAGGATTTCTTTTGTTCCTAGTTTACTTAAAAGTCTCATTTGCGTTGTTTTTAACTCTGCCAACTAGAGGTTTTTCATCATTTCCCTTTTTCCTCCTTTTATATATTTTCTATAGCACTTAGTTTCTAACTTATATTATTTATATTCATTTCATTCTGGTCATAGAACCACACTGCTTCACTTAAAGGCTTACTTTCATTAAGTAAATGCTTATTTCATAAATATTAAACAGAGGAATGAACAGTATTCTTATCAAAATCTTGTTATGAGCACTATGTTGAGAGTTTACCCTGTGTTTATACACATTTAAAAATAATGAACCACAGAATACTTGGAGTAGTTATGGATATATTCCCTCTGTTCCATTTTTAAAATACATATACATACATATATAAAATGAATATAGTTTTGTACCTGCTTTTTTCCCTTACTAAGTTGCTTTTTAGGCAGTGTGGATATTTTTCCACTTTTTTGGACTGTGGATTTTGAATAGAATACGAAATAGTTCCAGTCATCTCTCAGATGCTTCTGTTTATTTTTTTTCTCTTGACTGATTTAATTCATAATTATTTTCAACATTTCTAAGTTGGCCCTATTAAAGCACCAAGTCTAGAACATACTGGTTACATAGTTATATATTTGATTCTGTTTCCACATAAGAAATGTAAATCAGACTCCATCACTTCCATTGAATTAGGCACCTCTAGCCTGATAATCAAGCACTTTCTGTGGTATGCAATGCCCCCAGGTCAAACACAGTTACAGGTCAGGAAATATTCATCTATAGTTTTACAAGTTCCAGGGACAGAAGTGTAGTTTTTGCTGAAACATCTGTCAGTCGGAGAGAAAGGCCCCCTCATAATTAATTCCCCCCCCCCGCACATTATTAAAGAGTACTTTTGGAGCTCACTCTGCACTTAGATTTGATGGAAGGATGAACATGCTGGCTGTATCCATATTGTGATTTTTTCTGTTGGAATGCTGCTGCATGACGATTTAAGACCTTTTGGTCCCAGGCAGTCAATGACTTGGGAGTGGTGGATGAGCAAGAACACCCTTCCTCCATTGTTTTTGCTGTTTCATTCCTTCTAATATATCAAGTTTTTAAACATTTGATTAATATGCCCCCTTCCCGCTTCAGTGAATAAGTGAAACGTGTGCTCATAAGCAAGCAGTCTGAACATCTCTTCGCCTGTATGCCCAGCATATTCTTCATTTCTTCTGGCATTTTGATTCATTTTGTTCTCAACATTTAGATTTTGAACTAAATAGGAGCTGATTTTTTCTGTCTCCTTTTGTTGCCTGTTTACTGTCACTGGCTGTAGCTAGGCTATTCTCCTGAAGATCAGTTTCCTCTGTGCTGAGTAGATCGTACTTGGTTGCCTGTGCTTACAGAAGGGAAAACAATGTTCCACAAACCCCAAACCCTCTACTTTCTCATTTATTAAAATCTGTTAAAATATAAAACCGTGCTGTTTCCCCCCCCCCAAAGTCATAACATATAAAGTACGTTTCTATATATGTCTATTGTTTCTACAAATCTGCATACTTGCAGGGCTCTAGATCTGTATTTCATGTGCTTCCCAAACTTGTATTCCCTCCTTATAATTTATGTATCCAAGGAACAGGGAGATACTTGTATGCAAAAAGTGCCAAGTGAGCTTCTAGAACTCAGTGAACTGAGTATTACCTACGTGGGGCACACATTCAGGACACCAAACCCATATATTTCTTAGAAAACACAACGTTTTGTATTTAGGCTTATTTAATTAAAATCTCCTTCAGACTGTTTACAAAATGTCTTCCTAAATGCAATGAAGTCAGAGAGAATGGATAATGAAGACCAGGGACACAGGCAGCTTTCCTCTATGTTGACAAAACGTTAAGCTAAAACTGATTTCATTCACAATAGCATGATACTGTCTCTGTTCATGAAAACACCTTAATCATTTCACATTTTTGTATTTCCTAATAAAATAAAAATCCTTGCAAAATTCCAATTACTTGGGCTTGAAAGATTTTCATAGCCCAGGTCAGATAGATTAACATTGATGATTTATAAAACATTAAGCTTTAGTAATGAAATGATGTAACAACTTGCAGTCTGGGGGCTTTCTTATGGGGCATTATTTTAAAATGTGTATAAACACAGTAAACTCTTAACAGTACTTAAAATGAGATTTTGGTGACATTTTTACTATACACTTCAATCTTAATATTTATGAAATATTCATTTACTCAATAAAAATAAGTCTCTGGGAAATGCAGCGTGGTGCGGTGGCCAGGATGCAGACCTATGAGTCAGAAGTTTGCGTTCTATTTCTGGATGTGCCAGAAGGCTTTTTCTATAATTATCAGCATCTATATTTGTCTCTTTTTTCTCACTCTTTTTTTGTCATATATTTGGAAACTCACAAGAAAGACAAGAAATTATTTTAGAGAGAGGGTGTTGCCATCCATTTTGGACTGTATCCTGACTTGGAGAAAGTAGTACAAGTTGCCTCAGTACTTTCAGATTTTGAAATATTATTCCGTTTTGAATCCTGTTCATTCAACTCTATCCACATAGAATAATGGTATCGGTGAATAGATACCCAACACCCTGGCTAGAGATACAATATTTATGAAGAAATTTAGCCAAAATACAGAAAATTCCCAATGTTCCTCGTGCAATTCTTCTACTGCATCGCCAATTTGGACAAAATCAATCAATCAATAAACCAGTCAGGCTTCAGATGAGATTTTTTTAAACCTGAGAGGAAAATACTGGGATTTGGGTTTTCCTGCTGGCTCCTGTACCTTCAGCAACTACTTCATGCCTTCAAAATTTTTTAAGCCAGTAAGATTCCAGTAACTGATGGTACAGTATTGCAAGTGAGAATCTAAGAAAGTCTTCTATTCATAAGTCTCATAATAAACATGTTTTCACCACTAGTTTAGAGAGGGAGAAATTTGCATCTATTCTTATTCCAGGAGAGAATGAACTGCTGAAAACTCCAATGAATTCAATTAAATTCTATTAGGGATTTTTACAAAGTAGTACTCATTCACCATAAAGGAAGTCATATGATTACGATTTTTAAATGGGGTATCTGGTGGCAGGGGAACAAAAATCAAAACATCAGCTAAAAGCAATAAACTGCATGGCGCTAAACTGAAAAAAAAATATCTCTATGACATTACAACAATCAAATATCTTTCCAATGATGCCAACACAATAAGAACAACAATGTTATACCCACTGTTGCATGAAATAACACAATTTATTGAGGCAATTTGTCTTCAATCTGTGTTGTATGAATAATATATCTATAAAAAGATGAGCATAGGCAGCATAACTTCAGTTATATTTTGGAAATTTTAAACATCTATACTAGGACTAAACAACCAGACAGGAATAATTTACAGTGAGACGTTCAAATACCTTGGTTTACTTTTGGTACCCTAACCTTCATATGCAGCAAAATTTTCAAGATATTAGTCCTAAAATCAAGCTCAGTTACATAGAGTGGAGCATAGGAAAGATGACCAGAGCCAATTTACATAATCTTTCAGGATTTTGCTTCTCTTAATAACCAACTCACAAATATTTACAGTAGAAGTAGGCTTTCCAATGTAAAATGTTAGATTTACCACCTGTGTTCCACATGACTAGGTTTTCTTTTCAATTTTTAATTGTAATTTTGATGTGGAACTGGACCTGATGTCTACTGTCCAATTTAAAATTAACACATGCTCCATTTATAGTCAAGGTACTATTCAAGTTGCTGGACCTAATTCTTCCACTAGGAAATCTTTAGTGATGCTATTATAATGATCTTGATTGTTGCTGAATCTTTTTCTTTCTGGAGGATATATACACTTCTGTTCTTATCAGTCCATTTTATTCTTGTTTACAGCCTTTTGGAAAATTATTTTGGTTTTCACAAATATAGCAACTCTGTCCAAAAGCAGGTTACTGTTTTGGTCTGCATTTGCTTCCACACTATGTGTCTGCTCTATTTTTCGCTCTGCATATTAAAACATGTTATCATTCTTTGCTGTGGCTCTACCCAGCTTCACAAAGATATCAAATTCTTGTTTGGATCTTTCCCTGTTTACTCCTGCAGTTGTAGGTAGTCTAAACACACTGGATTCCTTAGTGGCTCTGACTGTTCTATCACCTTTTCCTCTGTTTTTCTGTTTCCAGGTACCCAGTGTAGTTCTCCAGTGGTAGATAATGAACATTTTCTGTTGAAGCCCATGGATAAGATATCTCCATAATCTTAGAGCTAAAGCTAAAAAGCAAAGAGCGAGAGTGAGATTTCTGGCAGGATTTTCCATGGATGCCAAGCCCAAGCTCTAAATGCCTGCTTTGTCAAATATCTCCATCTTCCTGATGGAAGATATACAGTACTTAGAACACAGCGGTCTGAGTCAGTCTCTTCAGCCTTGTATTCCTTCACAGTAAGTCCCAGGTTTTAGTTTCTGGACTGTTTTATGCAGTTCATTCCCTGATGGTGTCTAATCCACTGGGTGCTTCTTGGCCCATTCTGAATTGCTATTTGTAGGCTTAGAGTGCAGGTTTTTTTCCTCCTTTTGGAGACATATCTGAGAAGGCCTCCTATTTCTCCCGCTGATCTACCTCTACTTAGTAATTGCTGCAGTAAGTGAGCAGGTAACATCTTCCAAAGAGACACTTGCCTTTTGCACCCATGTTTTGCTATTCTTTTTATATTTTATAATATAATATTAATGTATTATATTATTATTCTGTTTTATGGATGAAAAAGCTTTAACTTACATTACCTTTTATCACATAATCTGCTTGATTTTCTCACGGTTAATAAAAAAATTCTATACTCTCATTGGCAATAGTGACTACGTAAGAGACTCTCAACATCCTACTGAACTGCACAAAAGTATTTTATGCAAGTATTATAAACATTCCCTGGAATTCTGTGGCACCAAGCAGGGATCTGAATTTCTTTGTGCGGATCTTGAAGTTTTGTTTTTTAAAAAATTTAGCACAGCTTTTATAAGGGCAATTCACTGTGGGTACCCCAGACACTGGAGCGTTTAAAACCGAATTCTTTAGCAGAACATCAGAAACACTCCCAACAAATCATATTGTGGTCCATTATTTGTCACTACCTCACTTGGTATGCCATATTTGGCAGATATTGATTTTATGTGTGAGAAGCAATTGAAACAGCACAGAATTAGTGCTCAGAGTGCTATTTCTGGATAAAGAAAAAAAAATTTAAAGACAACGTGTAATATTTTCCAGTGTAAACAAACAAATTAATGCCAGCCTTTTACACAGATCTGAAGTTTCCTTTAATATGCCTGAATTATAAGCAGAGTTTCTAGCTTCAGTGTCCTTCTTTCTTTAGTCATTTATTGTTACAAGCTTTTCTTTGCTGTCAAGTTTTTTAACAACTGTTCCACAGCACTTCACTTTGTTTACTTTATGGCATTTTTCTATTTCCTGGAGAATCTGGTTTTTGCTGTGAATGTCTACAATTTCTCCTTGTCTCTGTTTTTTTCTCTTTAACTTTTGGGCGCCACTTTTCTCAGTGTCCTGCAGTGTAAATTCTTTCAGGAAAAAATAGTATATGTGAATGCAAATTGTTATCGTACAGCTGGCTTTCAGTGTAGACATGCTGATTCTCTGAAGATAATCCATGCTGAAAGGTGTGTTTGGCTCTGCCAGAGTTAAGAAGCCCATTTCTATGTTTATAATATCATTTAAAATGTGTATTTAAAAGGAAAAATATTTGCAGCAAGGGATGAATTAACATTTAAATGTAATTACTTAGTTGTATTTTTGAAGTTACCTTTCTAATGAATAGATGCCACAATAAATTACATTTATTTTAAAAAAAGAGTCAGACTACTCTTCATAGTGGAATAATGGATGCCTTTAATGACAAGTCATTTAACATGTGCAATCACAAATGAATATTCATGCTGCAAGTGTTCACAGATACCGATAATATTTCACTTATTCTATGAGGGAGCAAAGTAATCATGTACCACATCTAGTGAATAATCAAAGAGCAAGTAGATCAGAGACAACTCAGGGGATGAAACTTTTTCAGATAAATCATTTGTTAAACAATTACAACTAACGAGCATATTCATAAAAATCAGGCTACTCATTGATAATACATAAAGTGACTAAAAGTCTATGTTTGATGGCTACATTATTTGCTATGAATAGTTCATCCATCTTCAACTGTAAAGCTTTAATTTTTCTTTTAAAGTGTGAACAAATATGGCTGAAATTATCTCTGAAATTTGGAAAAACTGAGCTTTCTTCCCTTTTGTGCCAACAGGTTTCCTACTTGACTTTGAACAAACCATTTATAGTCAGAGCCTGCTGTGCTTGTTCACAGTGGCCAAGATTCCTCCACTGTTTTGACACTATTTGTGGTTTTAAAGGAGCCCAGGGGTGCGTGATATCCCTCTGATGGCTGTGCAGGAAGGTGGGCTTGAGTTTCTTCAGATGCTTGAGCAACTGGCATGCAAGCTGTCTGCTCTAGCTTCTGTGGGGTCCTATCCAGTCTTGTCTACTCCACTGTCCCAATCAGCCTAACTCTCCGAGACCCTTTTTCTCCTGCAATGGAGTCCACTAACATTCTTGTCTAGCTCAGTTTATTCCAATACAGGGATCTCATTTTTGTGGTGAGATGCTAAGAGTGGGATGTTATGGAAGAAGGGGCCAAGCCTGCTGGGCCACCCTTTGAAGACTGGGTGATGAGTCATTTTGAGCATGGCCAGTGCCAACTGCTTGCATCCCCCAGCCCTGCATGACCACCGGCTGACACGTGCTAGATTACAAATCAGCAGGTAAGCAGTGTGGGTGCTCAGCAGGCTGGGGTTCCAGTTTGTGTTCTGGCCCCAAATTAAAATGGTAGCACTGGTGCGTCCTTAAATCCCAGCTTCAGCTGGAAGATGGATCATGTTGCCTTAAACTCGCTTTTCAGAACTATGATCTTGTCCTCAGTTTCATCTGGTTTCTGTTAAGTGTCAGCTAGAGAGCCAGCCTAAGAGCCAGAGCTGTGAGCCATGTCCTTCGCAGCTGCATTGCTGCTAGCCTGACTGCCACTTGCTTTGAAAACATCCCTGCAAGCCCTTCCTTTGCACAGAAAATTAGTGGTGGAGTAGGTGTAGCTAGCTTGCTTGAAGCCCTGGAGCCAATTCACATCAGGGAATAACTACAGGCAAGGCTAGCAGGAGAACAGGACCATCTGGGCACACACGTAGGCTTGGACTGAGAATCGCGGGTTGAGGACAAATTAAATAACCGAATTCTCTGGCCTTGGGAGTGGGATTCTCTCTCCTCCTGTGTGAAGTGAGGCAAATGATTGCTGACCAGGGGCTACTCACTTTTTCAGATCCTACTTCAGCCTGTGAGATCTGGTTTGCAGATGTGCTGAATATTTTTTATCGCAGCTGAATCAGTGGTTCTTGATTTTGAACATCTGCAGAGCCAGCTAATAGATACCGGCCTCTATAAGGAGGATGGGATGTTTAGTACAGGGTCAAAGGCAGGATGTGTAAAGGAGGTGAGAGTTCAGAACTGGAAATAAGCTCATCTGAACTGGAAGCAGCATACAAAGAGCACAGTGCACTTGAGCCACCGTGGTCAGATACACCGCATGTTACAGAACACAGAAAGAATTGACACACGAGTCTGGAAGATTCATAGCAAGGAGTTTGAACAGAGCTATTATGTTGTGGGTTTGGACCGTATGACAAAATAATAACAAACACCATAAAAATCTTTGAGATGAGTGTGGGGTGGAGGGGGATGGGTGTTATAATGAGGTTCATGTGTTTCCCTCCTAGGCATGGTATGTCTTCGCAGAAATGTTTGTGGGAAGAATAACTAAAAGCATAAAGTGAGTGAAAAGGGGATAAAATATAACTCGATTCTGCTGAAGATGCCTCACAGTATACTGACTTCACACCTTTCTTTGTTAGGGAATTGGTTTTACACATTAGAGATACTGCATTTTCTTAGTCTGTCTTTTCTTCAGCCGGATGTCACATAGGAAACTATTAGTTAAACTGTAGAAGATGCAGTTTTTATAGAAGAATTATAAGATTAGTAAGGAAAAAATGAGAGAGGGAGCTCCAGATTGTCCTGAAAGCGCATCTATCTGACTGTAGAGTGATTACTCCTAAAACATCAGTCTTGAGACAGAACTCATTAAATATTTTTATTAATGACCTTGACACCAAAAATGGCAGTGTGCTAAATGTGCTGATAACAAGCAATTGTGAGGCACTGACAATATTCAAGAAGAGTTAGGATACCATTCAGGGTACACTTCAGAATATCACTGGCAACTGGGGTGGCACAGATAAGGTTCAGTACAATAGCTGGAAGTGGGATTAGGGATGAATAACACAAATTTCATCAATAAATTTGGAATTTGTCAACTCTTAAGAATTGATGAGGATAAAGGAACTGGGAGTATTAGTCTATTATAGGAATATATGAGACATCAGTCTGACATATATAGCCTCAAAAATAGATGTGAAAGCTTGAGAAGTAGCATCTCCAGTACAGAAAAGAAAGTAGTAGTGCTAATGTCTAAGACCGTGTCTGCAATATTTTGTTCTATTCTGGATGGTTATGTTTAATGAAGATGAATCCAGACTTGAACAGGTGCAGAGCAGGAGGATTAAACTGAATGGGTAATGTAAAACTTTACCTAGAGGAGGGCGATTAGAAGAGCATGATCTATTTAGTTTAGAGCATAGTTTATTTAGTTTAGAGAAAAGGACATGCTTGCTGGCTGTAAGTAAATCAGTTAACATGGGGTGTGGGCAATGTTGGCACAAAGGAAAAGGGTATAAACTGAATCTGGTTAAGTTTGGTCTGGAAGTTAAAGGAGGTCTGGAACAGACAATATTTAATTTTTGTCTGGAGTTTGATCTGATTTAGGAAGTAGTTTCCTACAGTAAAAAAGAAAGGCATCTGGACTGTAAGATCCCATCCCTTTGTTCCTGTGGGAAGACATTAGATATAAAATCCTGCGGGACACCTACTTTGGAACTGGGCATCAAGATAAATTCTGAGGAGGCAAGGACGTCTCATGAGGCTTAAAAGGGACATTGCTCTGAGGTGCTGTCGAGGCTAAATAGCAGAAGGCGGCACATGGATAAAGGCAACAACACATGGAGGGCCAGACCCTGGAAGTCTGGAGGAAGACTGAGATGAGGTTGAGGAGACTGGTTGTAGGCAACGAGGAGGTGGATAAGCAACCTGACGACAGAAATGGGTTGTGAACGAGGAACCAGAGGTGGGAAAGAAACAGGGAGCAAGACAGACATAATAGGCTGTGGCCAACATAGACCAGTTCTCCTCGGAGCCCAGAAAGGGACCGGCAATTCCTAAGTCGTGCCATTCCTCTGTTGACACAAAATATCTGTGAAATCTCATGTTGTTTCATGCTGTACTACAGGTCTACATCTAATACAATTTATTATCACCCTTAATCCCAGAGATCTGGCCAGGAGTTCTCGTTATTCTGTCCCAACCAGTGAACACAACAACTGTCACTGCAATGCTCATGATTAAAAGCATGTATCTGGGTGATACTAAAAACCAACAAAAGCTAACAGGAGACTCACATTAGAAATTAACACTAGAAACCCTGTAGTGGCATACTGAATAGTTGTTTCATTTGCTCTGAAGTCAGGATGCTCTGAAAAAGTCCTAGAGGCTGGGGAAAATCTGGCATAAGAAAAACAACTCTCAGTTAATTCTGGTCTAATTAAAGAACTGTGTAAACTATCAGTTTGTTTTTAACTTAATTGTAATTATATTAGCTCAGGATAAGATCTTTCTTTCAAGACTGAAAGAGTTGGGCATTCTGGTCCTATTTTGTTTTCAAAGCAAAAACACCACTAAAATGATCTAGCTTTCATTTGCACTATTTAATGTTTAGATTTCTTTAGCACTACACTGTGTCCTTAGTTTGGGGCTCCTAAAATAAACTTAATTAAAAACTGCACAGTTTTCATAGGGCAGTTAAGTTCTATAGATGATTGAAAATGAATGAAGTCTGGGAAAGAATAAGACTAGCTGCAATTTAGTTCAGGATTGTGTTCAGAAAACACAAATCTACTGCAACATAAAATGACTGAGATTAAAATATAAAAACCAAATAATTGGAGGGATAAAATGATGCTGTAAAAATTCTGAACATTCAGTTCTTACTGCATTTTTATTCACTGCTTTAAAAAACATTTGAGACGTGTAAGGAGGTTTATTTTTTTCCACAGGGCAGGCAATATCAGCAGGTTGGTAAATCTTCCTAAATTCCAGCATGACTATAAATAGCCACAAGAGAATTACTGAATATCTCCAGTAAAATGATGACAGTTTATCATATGTCAGCATCTACCTTCCTTATATTTTCTGTCTTGTAAAGAAACACAGAGGTTTTAGCGAGGTAACAACTGACAAATTACTTGATGGGCATTTGTCCTTCATCCAGCAAGGCAATTTGTGCTGGTAGCAGGCAAAAAGGAATTAACATTTTTGAGATCTAAAGAAACTATAGCATTTGTGCTCAGGCAGACCAGGTTCTGATATTAAGAATCAACTTTATGTATTAATTTTCCTTTGAAGTTATTTAATCCCTTTTATAATCTGACTAGGACTTGACATCTTGCATAGAGGGTATATTTTAAAATAATTTTATTTTTGTTCCATTTCTATCCTTGCACTGTTGCGTACCATTTTAGTAATCTCCACATACTTATGTGAGACAGTTTTAATTTTTCTAAATGATTACCTGGAGCAGAATGGGAATATCTAGTTGCTATAGGTACCCATATTACCTTTCTGTGCTTAGAGAAACATTATGGATGTCTCCATTTTACATGAAAAAGGCTCTATCTGTTATCCTTTTTCTTCAAACTTATCTTCATTTTGGAGAGGGACACTATTTTGATACTGCTTAATACAGAGGGCACACCGTACACTTGTGTTTCTCCTGGACACCTGCTCTCATTCAGTCTTGCCATAATGCTTTGTCAGCCTTTGATTAAAGCAAAGTAAAATTCAAAGGATCAAAGGGCAAATCAAAACCATTGCTGCTTTTATGCACACTAAAGGGAGACATACAACAGACATCTGTCATGAGGCTTAGCACAGAAAGGAATAAAGTATGGGCGTAAGCGTGGTACTGAGGGATCAAAGAATACCATAGGGTGCCCAGGGTAGTACTTATTATTAAAGAACGTTACCAAAGGTGGGATATCAGTGAGTACAAGTGATATCCTAAGACTGGCACAAACATAACTTGAGGCACAATCCTAAAGATATGTGAATGAATTTATTAAATAAGGCCTTAAATATAGAGGGGAGGGAGGAGAAAGGGGTAAGAAACCACAGGCACATCTGATCTGTTTCGTTTCTTTTAGAATTTATCTTTCATGCTTCATCTCAGGAATAAGTGTAGGAAATAAAGGTGCAATTGCATGACAAGTAAACATGCACATACAAGCTCTGGTCCAGAGGATGCAGGTAATATTACTAATGATATACTGGGAGGGGTTGCTCTGTGGGTTAGCAAACTAAATACAACCCCCCTGGGAAACTTAGACTTGCACTTTGCTTGCTAGCCCATATTTTCACTAGTGTGACCTGTGCTAACCAGCCAGAATCTGTTTAGTTGCTTTCAGCCTGAAAGCTGAGTGTGAAATTGAGTAAGCTTTTTGCAAGTAGCTTGCCCTGCCCTGCCCTGCCCTGCCCTGAGTATTTATGCCCACGTACTAAATCCATATAGCTTGGCAATGCTTTGTAACAGAATTGTTTGGCTTCCTCCCTCTCCTTATTTTGTATTTTTATAGCTATAGGATTCAGTGGTTTAAGATTAGGATGTTAGTTTTGGCACTGACATCACCAAGAGGCAAGATCAGTTCCTAAAAGTTCTCATTCCTGGCACTGGGTTGTGCTGTTTTAAACCATGTCTTCCTTCTACAGCTAGATGATTAAAAAAAAGGTACCCCCTGTGCATTTAGGTCATGAGATTCAGCATAAGTAGTTACAGACAGTGCCAAAGGCACAGAAAATTGAATGGGAAGGGCATCTGGGGAATTGTCTTCTTCTCGCTCTCTGTGGCTCTGGTGCTTAGTGATTAGCTACAGCCATGACTGCTATTTTCCCTGTTTCTTGTTGTGCATTAAAATTCAGGGCAAAATATCATCATGCCAGGACCTGATCACTGCTTTCTGGAAGGTGTGGTGTGCCCTCCTTCTTGGTACAATCTGTTGTTCTGTTGCACAAACTTCTAGCTATTTAATGTTACAAAAACAATAACAAAAGGCATTGAAAAACAGCTATGCATGTGATGACTTTTCAACATAAAGATTTCTATTCTCACAAGGTTATTATTGGCAAAAGCTTCAGTTCTGGCAATATTTATTTCTTGGTTAAAAAAAATCCAATGTTCAGCTTAACAGGTACCAATTTCTACTTAGTATTTAGACATACCCATTGGTGAAATCCAATAGTTCAGAAGAGAAAGCATTATAAAGACAACAGCAATGATCATGTTTTGCGTTATCATTCCTACTGCATAATTTTTCAACAGTGAAGGCTTTAACAAAGCCTTTTGAAAAATTAATCACTACTTCTATTCTGTGCATAGATAGGATAAGTTTGGGAAAATTAAACCCTGTGAGTGTCCCACTATTTAAAGAATGGTTATTGAAGAGTATGGGATGGAATAGGTAGTCATGTCAAGGGAATATCCTTATCACTACCACTCTCTTTGTAATCACATGTGGTATGGAAATACAATTAACTGTTGTGGAGTTCTGCTTGGTTTTATCAAAATTATTCTGTTTTTCCAAGAAAACAGTAAACATGAACCCCATACTTGGATTCAAAATATAAATTTCAGTGCAGAGGGGAGCATTTGAGGGTGGCGATATTGAATGTGTATTTTTACATCAATTTCTCTTTAATGCTCTCATTTTCTTGCTTTTAATATTGATCTATATTTTTATGTTCAGTAACTTGAACCTAACTTCTTAATATTTTATCAGGGAAAAATGTGCAACTCTAATAACCTCAGAAATCTTGGGGCTTGTGTGATGTTGGAGATTAGATTATGAATTTAGAAGTGATGGCTTGGCTTTTCTATGGGAATAAACAGGGATGTGTTAAACAAAACAGAGCACCACATGCATCTGGCTGTTTAGTACAGTGATGTTGTTCAGACAAAAGCTTTCAATAACTCAGTCGCTCTCAATGCTTCTTATTCATATGAGCGAACTGGTTAGTGCATGCCATAAAAAGCTGGAGACAATGAGATTAATATACCTATAGAAAGTGAGCTTTACCAACAAGTTTTATATATAAACTGCAGAGAGATTCACATACATTCACTCTGCAACATACATCATCAGACACCCACTGGAGTGGGACAGACTCTCAATGTGGCTATCAGTTAAAGGGCATCAATGGCTGTTTTTTAGCAGTTGAGGATCTGTTTCATTGTCCATCCAACACACATTGCCAGGTTTGAGCGGAGGAAGTAATTCAGGAAGTTAGTGACAGAGATGGAAGGACTGTCCGCTTCCTCCTTCAATATTCGGTGAATCTCCTCTTGAAAAGTCCTGAAAAGAAATAGAGCAAGGAGAGACAGGCGTGCTCACAAACATGCACGTCTTACAGAACCCAACTTCATCTGCAAGGGCTGGTTCCTAAGCATCTGCCTCAAGATATGCCTCCAGGGTGTGAAAGCCTTTACAACATGTAGCTTGCCCCTTGCCCAGATAAAAAACATACTTAAGAAAAAAGAAAAAAAGAAAAAAACAAACCCAAACAAAAAACTGTCTTCCATCTATGTCCTCTAAGAAAGGAATGTACAAAAGTAATTTCTGCTGTTCGAGGCTTGAAAACAGCTTTTCAGTCCTAAGCACAAAACAGACCACAGAGATTCTAAAATATGAGACTCTAAGAGATCACACCCTTTTTCCTATGTAGCTGGTAAGCTTTGATGCTATGCTTATAAACTAAATCACTGAGGCTCGTGCAAGTAACCTAGTAACTTGAAGAGCTGAATGAATGAATGAATATAAATGCAGTGGTAGCACAGCTTGGTAAATTCACCTCAACACTTCAACTCTATTTATTTCTTGTATGGTTGAAGGTTTTTGAGAAAATTACAAGACAAGCCAGTGTTGGGTTAAGCATCTGCTGCTGAAGACCCCTGCACTCTTGAGAAGGTTGTGATTCTCTAAGGTGAAAGAGTCTGCAATAGAAAAAAGAGATACAGATCCAGAATGAGACGAATGGTACCAGTGTAGTTGCAGCACCATGAAGTATTTTCCAGTTCCAGCTGTCCACTGTAAATAGTAGTCTCCTGTGTTAACACAGTACAGTTAGTGTGTTCAACTCATTCTCTGATAAACTGCGTTGCCACGTCTCCACAGAAAGCCATAGGGAGTGTGTTATGGTCTGAGCAGAGCCTGAAGACTTTCTTCCAGCTGTCACTTGCAAGAAGGTAATAATTCATGGCCAATGAATTCAAGAGGAGTGACCACTCATTTATTTCTTTTAATCATAAATTTTGCCACAATTTTAATTTTCATCCAGGCCAGAGCCTGAAAACTTCTGTCTTGGTTTGATGAGAGTTTAGCAAAGAGCTTGTTAAGACTGTTGGAGCTCTGCTTGATTTTGGATCAGAGTCTAGTTTATCGCTGAGTCACAGGTGACTAAGGATGTCCAATTCTGTCTCACATATTTAGGTTTTACTCGCTTGCTTTAATTTATGCAAAAATTGAAAAAAGCAGCAGACAGACTGAGCACAAGCATGCTGACATACCGTGGTTGTGTCTCAGCACAAATTCTGGAATGATGCTTTTAACCACATGCAGCTATTTTTCTGTGACTGTTCTTCTTTCTACAAAAGAATATACAATACAGTTCAGGAAGACAATGTGCTGCAGTTTATTGCTGAAATGGAAATAACACTGGAAGTTCAACAGCTAATTTAGCTTGCTACCAGTTAGGAGTAATTCAAGGTTCTTGACCTCTTTTTTGGTAATTGATGTATCATCAACAAAGTGTTTGGGCAAAATGATGGCCATCCCCACTGGGGAAAATATGTAAATGATAGATGTTACTTAGATACATCATATCTCCTCTAGACAAGACAAGCTGTTAGGTGAAGGACCTGTCATGCTGAGGCTTTGCACTGTGCTGGGCACAAGGGTCAGGTTTGAGCTCCAGGTAGCAATGCAATATGAACAGCAGCAGTAATACATTCTTCCTTTTGGTATTAGAATGTGAAAAAGTCTGGTTATTTTCCGAATCTAATCCTGAAGCGGAGCATCAGCAAGACTTTCAAAAGTCCCAGTAAACTTAAGCCATTGGGAACATAGCTAAAAAAATCCCATTCCTTATTTATAGCTTCATATGTCTTACTGAATAAAGTAAAAGTCACTTTAAGTATGAGAAATCACATTCGGTATTGCTGAAATACAGAGTCAACACACTGGCAACATACCTTCAAAGTAAACTTTAATATGTATAGAAGTTTCAGGATAAACATCAGAGCAGGGCTGAGCTTTGCTTCACTCTGAAAAGTCATCCATCTAATGGCTGTGTCTCTGAATCAGATATTTTAATCCTCTTAGAAGACTTAAAATGATCCACTCTGAGAGTTACTCTGCCATTTCTATATTTAACTAATGGCAAAACTTTAACAGGAAATTCACACTGTACAAAATTCTGATCGTGAAGTCTTTTAATGAGAGAAATTTGTCCATTTTACTGGGAACCAAGGAAAGAGGACTTTTAAAGTTTAGGTTAAGACTTTTGAAGATGGGTGATGGATTTCGTTACCTTTGAAAAATCCAAGTGATTTGATTTATATGTAAGAAAACAAAATATAAAACTTCATGGACTTCTCATTCAGATATCTCTATGCTTGACAGAGCAGGCTCCTAGTTTTATAAGCTTTTTAATTTCACTGGTATTAACATGGAAGTCACAAATGCAGTGACAAATATAGAATAATTACTATGGCAGCCAATTCCACGATCATCTCTCTTTGCCCCCAGAGCCAAGTGATAATAACTAGACACAGGCATGCTACCTTGCTCGACTAACAGATTTTACTCAAGTACCTGTTCACCCTTCGTCATGTCCACGTTGCTTGTGAACATTTACATGTGCATTTTTTTGCCAGAACGAATACATGGCAAGTAGGGCACATTCAACCTGCAATGCACACAGCAAGCCTTGCAACTAAAATTTTCCTCCAGTCCCTGATGTAACAGAGCAACAATTTTTCTAGTAGCTTTTTCTTAGTTACACTGTCACTGTAAAGACTTTATTACCACTTAAAATAGCAGTGTATGCCAGACTCCTGACCTACCAACCAGGACAGCGGTCCTTTGATTTTGCACCATTGATACACTAATGTCATACTGTTATTTTAAACACTTGGAACGTACCATGCCACCCAATCTGGTATCAGCAAATCTTGCTTAGGCAATTTCTTTTCTTCTGCTGCTCCAGTGGAGCAGTTCATGCTGCTTTTTCCTGCCTTTATCACAGATCTAGCATTTGAGATACAATCAGGAAAAATGTGGTTTTATTTAAAAATGGACTTGAGTTCTAGATATTTTTAAGTATGGTCATTAACAGTTTTTAGAAATAGCAGATATCTTTACTAGTATAAAACAAATAAGGTCAAATAAGTTTAAAGGAGAACAATTTTCCCCTCTTTGAGAGAGTACCAGCTTGGCAATGGAAACAGTACAGCATTCAAAGAAAAGATGTAGCCTTTTTTATGTTATTTCCTGAAGCCTGAAGATGCTGCAGAGATTTTACATATCAGTCTTTGAAAGTAAAAAGTACGTGATCATTCAAATACAGACCCGCGATGCATTCACATAATTTGAATGATATACCCAGACAATTTCTGACCATTGATTCACGGCCAGATCTGGTTATGTAATGACTTTAATGTGTACACAACTTGTAATGACTTTATCAGCAGAAGCATAATACACAGCCACCCTTTCTCTTCAATTAAAGAAGTCAAATAACCCCAACACCTAGAACTAGTGTGTGACTGATGGGGCTAAGGCTACGCCTGTTTAGCAGGCCTGACCTCAGCCCCATCTCTGGCACGAGAAGCATGCTCAGCTTGGTTTCCAAAAGTAGCATCCTCAGATGCACTGAGTCATCTCTGAACCTGTGGGTGAAGATGGCAGTGATGACAGTGCTCCTGGAAACATTTCTAACTTCCCACTCAGTGAACAAAGTTCCCTGTCTTGTTTGGCATACAATAAGCGGGGCTACATTGAACCTCAGGGGAAGGAAGCTCTGGAAGGCTGATATTTTCAGCAAAACAGTGTGTTTTTCTTCCCATCTCAGAGAGGTTTTGAAGCTTTCACCCATTCATCCTGCGTGCAGCTCTGCCTTCTGGCCTTAAGTGACAAAATGACTCTCTTGCTTATGCAATAAGAGGTTAGTGCTCCTGCTGAAAGAACTGCCTCCTTTTTGCACTGACCTATGCTCGTGTTGGGGTCTGTGAAGGGGATTTATCAGGCAAAAAGTCCAACAACCCCTTTCTTCCCTTGGTCTGTACCCCCCACGCCCCATTTGCAATGCACGGGAGGCACATCACGGTAAACAGCAGCTGTTCAGGGACCACGCGCTGCGCCTTGCAGGAGATGAAGATAGGGTATCTGCATGTGACGGGGCAGATGATAGGCATCTCAGGACAGGGAGAGATGAGCTGCAGAGAGAGACCTTGTTACCCTCCCTCACAGCCTCCTACAGTCCTCTCAAAGTCATCCCTCCCAAACATCCCAGGAGTCTCATGAAATGGCTAGCAGATCTCATTACAAGTAACCTTGGACCACAGTAGTGGCTGATCTTTTTTCTACTCTCTTGGTGAGGATGGCAAGTCCTATGTGGTGGCTATTTCTACAGCAGCAGTAGTTCCCTTTCTCCCTTCTTCTTGTATTTCTGGTGATGCTTCTGCCTGCTGGGTGTGATGATGGCTCTTTCTAATGCAGCAGTCTCATCAGCGACAGTTCCAGTTCCATGCTTTAAGGCATTCTTGCCACCAGTATCATGGAGCTGCTTGGCTCCCTACAGACAAAAAAGACTACAGTTTGCAAATGACTGTTGTAGGTTTTAATACTGCATTCATGCCACTCGCAAACATGGGACTTGTAAATGAATCACTGAAGCACTGTAAAACCTCCAGGGACTGCAGAAATCTAGGCAGGAACTGCAGCAATAAAAAAATCACATACTCTGCCATTTTACAGTCTCTCCAGTTTTTGTGGCATGGTACAATACTCCTCAAATTGATAAACTTACTTTAAAAATGTTTCCTGATTTTTGTATAGACAAACAAGCTACAGCCCTCATAGATTTTTCTTGGAACAGAGCTTCCCAGTAAAAAGTTTGGAATATGATCCTCTCACATCAGCTTCACCTCAGCTATGTCTGACTCAATTGTGA